>NC_083224.1:163375761-164121594 GCF_032191835.1 Heteronotia binoei | reverse complement strand
TCGCACTTCCTCCGGTAGCTGATTCCACCAGTGGGGAGCCATTACTGAGAAGGCCTGCTCCCTCGTTACTTTCAGTGTGGCCTCCTTTGGTCCAGGGATTTTTAGAAGACTTTGGGAGCTGGATCTTAGTGCTCTCTGGGGAACATATGGAGAGAGGCGGTCCCTAAGGTAGGCAGGTCCTCGGCCATATAGGGCTTTAAAGGTAATAACCAGCACCTTGTAGCGGACTCGGAATACAATTGGCAGCCAGTGCAGTTCCCTCAGCCTAGGCCGCGCGTGTTCCCACCGGGGCAGTCCCACTAGCAGCCTGGCCGCCGCGTTCTGCACTAGCTGCAGTTTCCGAGTTCGGCACAAGGGCAGCCCCATGTAGAAGGCATTACAGTCGTCTAAGCTCGACGTGACCATTGCATGGATCACTGTTGCTAGGTAGTGTCACGACTCGAGCCTCGGGTAGGAGACGGCTGCTGGTGTCCCGGCAGTCAGCCAGAACTCTTGCAGCTGGCTGAGGTTTTCAGGGAGCAGCACAGGCGTTATCTTAAACAGTCCAATTAGTCAAAACCATAAATCAGTCCGAGCCAAGGGATGAGACAGAGAGCGTAAACACAGGAATGCCGAGGGTCGGGTAGCCAGAGAGAGCAAAGCCGAATGAAGTCAAATTACCAAAGCAAGTCCACAGAGCAAAGTCACAGTCCAGAGTTCCGAGGTCCAAGGTTCAAGCCGGGTCAGAAATATGCGGGTTCTCACAGGAGTCAAGAGGGTGCAGAGCGTGGTCACGTCCCAGGAGGATCGTTCGTTGCCAGCACAGTTTGCCAAAGGGCCAGGATTGCAGATATACTATGCTGGCTTGTTAATCCATTAGTATGCCGGGCTTAGATCTCTTCTCCTCCGCATGCATGCTTCACTCCTTCTGTTTCTAATCTCCTGCCGTCTCCTTTCACGGAGCCGGCTAACAGGTGGTGGAGATTCAGGAGGGGATGAGCTGGGGCCCGGCGTGGCCTGATCAGTTCCAGGTGGCTCCTGCTGCCGGCTTGCCTCCTCAGGACTTACGTCCAGGGCTGTTAAAGGCGCCTGCTCTGAGCTAGCAGGTGCTGGGTCAGGGGCAGGCATGACAGGTAGCTACGTTCTAGGTAGGGAGCCAACTGCCTCGCCCTTCTAAGGTGGAAGAAGGAGGATTTAGCAGTGGCTGCTATCTGTGCCTCCATTGTCAGGGAGGACTCCAGTAGCACCCCCAGGCTTCTGACCGTGCGCACTGGTATCAGTGACACACCATCAAAGGCCGGTAGGGAGATCTCCCCCCTCCCAGCCCGCCATGACCCACGCACCATTTTAAGGCCGGAGAAGGGAAGAAGAAGAAGAAGATATTGGATTTATATCCCGCCCTCCACTCCGAAGAGTCTCAGAGCGGCTCACAATCTCCTTTATCTTCCTCCCCCACAACAGACACCCTGTGAGGTGGGTGGGGCTGGAGAGGGCTCTCACAGCAGCTGCCCTTTCAAGGACAACCTCTGCCAGACCTATGGCTGACCCAAGGCTATTCCAGCAGGTGCAGTTGGAGGAGTGGGGAATCAAACCCGGTTCTCCCAGATAAGAGTCCGCACACTTAACCACTACACCAAACTGGCTCTCCCCAACCTTAAAATGGTGGAAATCGGGGGAGGAGGAAGAGGCGAGGCTGCGTCGATGGCGGTGGCGAAGGAGGAAAATGGAGGGGGGAGGCGACATGGTGCTGACAGTGGCAGCAGCAAACTCTGAAGGAGGAAAATGGAAGGGGGAAGGTGGCGAGGCTGTGTGGACGGCGGCGATGGCAAAGGAGGAAAACGGAGGGGGGGAGGCAGGGAGGCTGTGCAGATGGCGGCCGCGGAGGAAGGAAGAAAACGGAGACGGGGAGGCTGCACAGACAGTGGCTGCAAAGAAGGAAATGGGGGAGGAAAATGGGGGGAAGAGGCGGCGGTGAGGTTGTGCACGGGGGGGTGAAGGAGGGAGGAGGAAATGGGAGAAAAACAGGAGGAGGCAGTGAGTCTGCATGGGGGGGGCAAAGGAGGGAGGAGAAAATGACGCGGGGGAGAGTCCAAATTGGGTGCCCCCACCCTGCCAGCTCTGGGCCTTGGTTGGCAGGCCACTCCTGGGGCCGGTCCCTGGGGCCAAAAAGTTTGGGGACCACTGGTTTCCAGAACTAGCCAATTTGATTTAAGCAGGAGTCAAATCGCACCATTAAGACCAACCAAGTTTTATTGAGAACGTAAGCTTTCGTGTGCTCTCTAAGCACACTTCATCAGACAAGGGGATCAGGTATTGTGTGCTAAAATACATGCAGTTTGTTGTTTAAGAGTGCAAACTGGCTGTGGTCACATTATATACATATACATCTATACATTATATATGTTGATGCTGATAAGTAAATTAGGTAGCCTACAACTAGGAAATACATGTTCTTCTTTGATTTGCAAAAACACCAATTGGCAGGGAACTTTATTACCTTTTAGGGCTATCCAGACCAAATGGCCAAGCTGCACTGTTTTATCATGTGACCACAGCCAGTTTGCACTCTTAAACAACAAACTGCATGTATTTCAGCCCACAATACCTGATCCCCTTGTCTGATGAAGTGTTAGGGTTGCCAAGTCGAACCCCAAAAATATCTGGGGACTTTGGGGGTGGAGCCAGGAGACACTGGAGTGGAGCTAGAGGGAGGGGGGAAATGGTGCCAGGGAGCGTGGCGAGCCGCCCCGCAGCTGCCGCCTCTTCTCCGCTCACCGTGCTGCTCCTCTGAGATGGGCTCAGCCTGAGCCCATCTCGGAGGAGCAGCCACAGCAAACGGAGAATAGGTGGCAGCGGCACGGCGGCCTCTTCTCTGCTCGCTGTGGCTGCTCCTCCAAGATGGGCTCAGCCTGAGCCCATCTCGAAGGAGCAGCCACGGCAAGCAGAGAAGAGGCGGCGTGGCGGCCTCGCCCGCTCCGCCTCTGGGGTGGAAGCGGGGGGGGTGGAGGCGGGCTGGGGCCGTGGCGAGCCACAAGTCCGGGTCCTAGAAGGGCCCGGATTCGTGGCGAGCCATGCTCCTGGCCTGCCTCGCCCTCCCCTGCGCTGCTGCCATCTCTTGGTTGCTCCTCCGAGATGGGCTCAGCCTGGGCCCATCTCGGAGGAAGAACTGCGGAGGGCAGGGAGGGGGCGGCAGCGGTGCAGCACGGCGGCCTCCGGGCAACTCGCCATGCTCCCCGGCACCGTTTCCCCCCTCTCCCCCGCTTCCATTTTTTGGGGGAGCAGGGGAAGAGGGTGGAAATTCTGGGGTCCCCCGCCAGGGCGGGAGGTTTGGGAAGCCTATGAAGTGTGCTTAGAGAGCACACGAAAGCGTATGTTCTCAATAAAACTTGGTTGGTCTTAAAGGTACAACTTGACTCCTGCTTTGTTCAACTGCTTCAGGCCAAGATGGCTGCCCTCTTGGATCTATCTAATTTGATTTAAAAGCCAATTTGAGGATACAACCTCCTGCAAGAGAACAGTGACATCTGCACATATCCAGACATCATATTTTTTTATAAAAGGGCATCTAAATTCATCATGAAAAAACAGCAGCAATGACCAGGAGGAGGCTGGAGTCAGCTTCAGTGTGTCTCCCTCATGCCCACAGGCTTCTTTCCCCCTTCACCATGCTTGGGTGGGGTGGGAGGGTTCTCTGCAGGAAGGGGCAAGAAAATGGAAGGAGGCAGCACAGTAAGGATGTGGGAAGAGGGAAGCCAAAGCCAGACAGGAGCAGGCAATCCAGAGCTGGCAGAGTGAGGCTCTATTCACACATTAAGTCCTCATGGCTACTGTAGAACGACACAAGGAGTCTAGATGACCCATGCCCTGTAGAGTTTTGTGCCTCCCAGCCATAAATCAACTCTTTTCTGTTTGGCATCACAGGGGAGAAATGATCTTATGGAACAGCCTGCCTGTGAACGTCAGGAAAGCTTCTACTCTCCTGGTTTTCTGCAAACCAGAGGTGGCCAAACTGTGGCTCGGGAGCCATATGTGGCTCTTTCACATATATTGTATGGCTCTTGAAGCCCCCATCATCCCATCAGCCAGCTTGGAAAGTGTATTTAAAGCTGCTTTCTTTCCACCTCTTCCCCCTATTTTTCCTTGCTTCAATCTTGCAGCCCTCAAACATCTAACATTCATGCCTTGTAGCTCTCAAACATCAGACATTTATTCTATGTGGCTCTTATGTTAAGCGACTTTGGCCGCCCCTGCTGCAAACTACGCAAAAGTGAATTATTCAAGAGGGCTTTTCTACATAGGCAATTGAGTTACACTGTACTAAATGATTCAGACAGGTACCTGAGAAAATTATTAGGAACTGTGGTCTATGCTACTGTGTATAGCTTGCTGAAACTAGAATTCTGCTAAGGAATTTTGCCTCATTTAATGTATCATGTGAATACTTATGTTTAGCTTCAGTTCTGGTTTTAGACTTCTTGTTGGTTCTACAAATTCAATCCTATTACATTGTTTATTGAATGCCCCATCCAATGATTGTATTGACTCAATGAGTATAATTTGCCTTAAATCCAAGTGAGAACGTTGTTGCTGATGCTGAAGCTGTCCTTGTAGCCGACTTATGTCAACCGCATAGGGTTTTCAAGGCAAGAAATGTTCACAGGTGTGGTATGCTGTTGCCTGCCTCTGTGTCATAACCCTGGTATTTCTTGGTGCTCTCCCATTCAAATGCTAGCCAGGGCCGACCCTGCTTCGCTTCCAGGACCTAGCTAGCAGAAAAGCAGGCTATAAATAACGCAAATAAACAAATACACTGTAGCCTCCCCCCAAACACACACATGCACACAGTTTTTGTCCCTGCAAACTACCCAGTGGAACTGCCATTAGCTTTGGCATAAAAATCACAACTCCATGGAGCAGTCTGTGGTCACGAAAATAGTGTGGAGGTAAAGCTGCTTCTCCCCCACCTGCTGTGGTCGCAAACAGAAAACAGCCAGTGTGTTTCTGGGGAGCACCAAACTCCCACTGTATGTGTGATACAAAGTCCTTGTGTTGTTCCCACAAGTACTTTGTAATGTGCAAATGGAGTTTGAGGAATTAGGTAGAGGGTAGCCAGACAGAGGCAGCACTGCGAAAGAAAAAAAGCTGGAAGCAGATAGGGATAAGAGAAGCCAGAGCTGGTGAGAGGAAAAAGAGGAAAGTGCGATTTCTCCTAACCCACAGTTTTAAGGATTCCCCTCTTGTACTACATATAAAGCATAAGTAAGTGCTGGGCTGTATAGGCAAAACAGTAGATGAGCCTATTCTCTGTGAACCAAGATTAGTATAATTTTGCCAAGGTATTATATTGCATACCCAGGTCCAATACCAAGGTGTTATACCAAAGTGCAGTAACAATGTGCAATACTGAAGGGGGGAGGAGGATAGCTTAACTAAAAAGCTAAACAGTTTCAGCAAAGTGGACCCCAGTGATTCAGTGAATGATTACAGTACACAAAAATGGCTGTCGGGGAAGGAGGGAGATGTGACTAAATGCAAAGACAAAATTGTTCAGTCTCAAGATGACATCTAACATGTTCATTGTGATTGGCAGACATAATTTTGTCTAACATGGGTCTCTCGCTAGCCAGTTCCCTTTCCCCCAGGAACAGCATTTCAAGGGGCACTTGGAGCTACAGCCAGCAGGGACAGATGAGAATGCTTCTGCCTGTAGAGATCTGCACCTACATTCTGGTCCTTATGCATGCTAACCTAGAACTTCATGCTCTTTTAGGCTAGAAGGAGGGAAATTCAAATTCAAACAAATAAACAAGGAGTGCAAAAATTAAAAAAGCCAAACAAGAAAGGCCTTTTTCTGACATTGCCAAATATGGTTGGAACAAACCACAACAGTTTCAGCTCAATCTTTGTGTTGATAATAGCTGCAAACATAGTCAGTGTATAAACCAAAAAAGTCCCAGATTTGCAATGAGCCATGCTGAGAAAAAAATAATAATGGAATTTACTACCAAACCCGGTATAGAATAGTACAAAGATTACAGCAGCCCTGTTATGGATACAGCAGAAGCTGCAACTAGAACCACAATCCATGCTTAATCCAGTTTGTCTCACAATGCTATGCTCTTCAAATCCGCATTATGTTTTGTTACATCTGATAATGTAGCTGCAGCATGAACCAGAGGGAGCAAAAGCACATAAGGGATATAAAATCAATTATCTGCATGGAAACACAACCAGAACCCAACAACTTTTCCCTTGTAAGTCTGTATTTACAATACACCAACACATATAATAACATATATATGTGTTGCTATTTGAAATTTTCATACCAAAAGCTTTGGAAAGTTCTTAATTTATTTCTGTTATGCATAGAGGAATATTTTCAGACCAAACGCTCTAACATACACACTGCTTAGCAAGATGGGAAGATGAGGAAGCTAGATCGTTCACATGAACAATACTGAAAATCTGTCAAACTCAACCACACGTGGGTTTTTTTTCCCCCTCTCCACTTCCCTAAGGTTCTTTTACACCCATGAAGCATTTATGCCATGTGAAATTGCAAAGGCGTCTATTACGCACCTGTAGATCTGTAACTGGAAATGAGGAAACACAGAGCCCTGAAACGTTCATGCGATGATGTGCCACTGTTGCTAACAACAAACATATAAGCAGGTCCAGACTTCTGGCAGGTCTGCCAGTACCTTGCCTAGAAGTTTAATGTGAACCCAGGAAAAAAATGAGGGTGCCCTGTGCTAGGGCCATCCTTGGAAGTGTCAAACGTTCTCATTTACCATGCTGCAGAATCTTCAAAGGGATAAACTTTATAGTTATCATCATAAGCAAGACTATGGTTACTCCTAGAAATACGAAGAATGGGAAAATGGGGGAATTGTTTTTTTTCCCAGTCATTCCCCCCCCCCCCAAGTTTTTCAATGGAAAACTAGAAAATTAGAGGAAGTTCTGAGGGGGAAAGACCCTCCTATAATTTCTCCCTTTTAGAAAGAGTGAAGTGAAAAGTAAGGTTTTTATGCAGGACAATCTACATCCTTGGGTAATAAATAATTCCTAGCTAAAATGTTGACATATGCAACACTTTCAATATTTTTGTAAAAAATGTAGATAATTTTGGCCACAATTTATTTGCTATAATAACTTTAATGATAATACATATTTAAAGCTTTCAGTGTTTTAAATTTTACAGAGTTTAACCTAATATTCAGATATGCTGGTAATCCTACCTACTGTTACTGAGAGCAGTTCTGTCCAAATGATACACTTTCGCATGTTTACTACAAATATGCCTTTCTGCTTTCAGTTTTGATTCCCCCCCCCCCCCCACCTCCTCATAGATGGCAAAAACAAGATATGTGTACTATGGTAGCACAGGGTACAGCAGTTTCCCTCTTTTTCTCAAGTATACTTGAATTTTTAAAATAGAAAACAGGACATTTATTCCTGTCCTTTTCCTGTAACTTAACAGCCTACAGGCCATTCATCAAAGCATTTTATAGATAATTTGCAATTGCATAGATAAATATGGCTAGGTCACATGTGCACTTTTTATCTTGCCTGATAGTAAAATCTTTAGTTTCATCTGTTCAGAAATGTTCTGAAGGCAGTCAGTCCACAGAGTAATACACTGGTTGTGAAGTGAATTATAATAAGGGCAGATAAAAAGTATATAGTCAGTTGAGTCAACTTGATACAAAAAACATTTATTGGGGGGATTCTACTAAAATGGCCCCTCATCTCAGCAGAACGTAATGCATTGCATCTAAGTAACATGAAAGAGTGACGATATTTTGGAACTGTTAATAAAAGAAATATTTAGGCAGTTTGAACATTTTCTGATAAGATTAAGGGAAGTATATATGGGAACATTTCTGGTCAGCTTTGAATTTTAACATAGCCTGATCTTTGTCAAATAATCATTTTTGAACAGTTAGAGAAAGTGCCCCTTGCTGTGGTTTCAGGGACTGAGCCTGAAGCTAGAGCTGAGCTTTCCAGGGGCACCTGCTTTGGGGGGCTATAACTCAGACATCCCAAATCCAATCTTTTCCAAACTTAGAGAGCAGGGTAGAAGAGAGCCTATTGAAGACTCCCTGTGAGTTTGGTGTCTCTAAGTCATGAGAGGACTGTTCTACCACTTCCTGAAACAAATGAACCATGAATTGGTTCAGGAAAATGGTGTTTCATGTAAGTTCATGCAATCAAACAAATCACAAACCAACATGAACCACCATTTTCCTAGTTTGTGCCCATCCCTAATGGCTTTGCATAATTTTAACAAAAGCAAATAAATTGGCCACCTATGGAATAAAGAATTTATTGAGAATGGCTAGTGTCACTTGAATCTTTCTTATAACAGAATTCATATTTGATTTCCAGGATAAGTTATAATTAAATAAAACACTGAGATATCTAAACAGTCTAACTTCTTCAATAGTTTTTCCATAAATTTGCCAGGGACACTACTTCAAGCATCTTGACTTAGAGAATCTCAAGGTCTTTGTTTTGTTTAATTATTTATATATAAAATCAATAATTGTGGAGGTAAGACCCATCCTAGCCATACATCTTTTAAAATTCTTATTGATCTCAGAGATGAAGTTATATTGAAGGTTTTTAACTGTAGAATGTTCCCAGAATATAATTTTTTAATTAGGGCCAATAGTCACTTAGGGATAGAGGTGGAATTCAACTTTTCCCATAAATGAGTATGGGATACCAAATCAAAAGCTGCTTGAAGATCAACAAAAGAAACAAATATAGTTTTAATATATTTCTTGATGATAGTTAATAAGATCAAGCAATGCTGTATGCATCTACAGCCTTTCCAAAAGACAAACTGCTCTTGTCGAATTATTTTGTACAAGCAGGGAGAGTAAGGTTTTGTACCTGGGGAGAGTAAGGTTTAGGGAGGTGAGGGACTTTAATGCGGGTAATGCCATAGAGTCCACCCTTCAAAGCAGTCATTTTCTCCTGGTGAATGGATCTCTGTCATCTGGAGCTCAGTTGTAATCCCAGGAGATCTCCAGCCACCACTTGGAGATTGCGGCAAACCACTAGGTATCATAACCCTCCCCAAATAATGAAAAAGATCTGTATAAACAATATGTAGAATTATACAATGATTTTTCAAATATATGTCAAAGTATCTCATAAGAAGTATTCAAATTTCAACATAAATACAGTCCACAATAAAGTGCAAAAACTTTCATTGTTTGTTTCCTGCTTCTGAAAGACCAAAGCAATAAAAGATAATAAAGGAATGGGAAAATTCCACAATTCATTCAAAAAGTTCACTCAAAGATTTGCCATCTCAGAACATTTCATCAAAGAATAATTCTGGTAGTAGTCCCGAACAGGGCGTCCACTAATCTCTTGCTCCATTAGTGACTTCTTCCAAAGCTGGATCCACACAAAAGCACAACACATTCAAAATAATTCATACAATGGCATTCACTAATCGGTATCCATCAACTCTAGTCAGTTAACTAGAGTTGACGGATGCCAGTTAGTGAATGTCATTGTATGAATTATCTTAAATCTTGTACGGAACTCAGGACTACTACCACCATTATTCTTTGATGAAGTGTTTTGATGAAATGTTCTAAGATGGCAAATCTTTAAATGAACTATTTTCATGAACCATGGGATTTTTCCATCCCTTTATTTGGTATTCCTTTTGGACTTTCAGAAGCAGGAAACATATAGTGAAGGCTTATTGTGGGCTGTATTTGCACTGAAATTTGAATACTTATGAAATGTTTTGGCTTACATTAAAAACATTATATAATTCTATATTGTTTATACAGATTTTTTTTTTTTCATT
Source organism: Heteronotia binoei (assembly GCF_032191835.1). Lineage (NCBI taxonomy): Eukaryota > Metazoa > Chordata > Lepidosauria > Squamata > Gekkonidae > Heteronotia > Heteronotia binoei. Next base: position 164,111,780 of record NC_083224.1, on the reverse strand, counting down.
ATTTGGGGTTATGATGCTTACTGGTATTGTGTTGCACTTTCCTGCATAACCTCCTTGTAGTTTTGCATTACCTTGAGATTGGCAACCCTAGAAGCAACCACTGGCCCTGCCATTTGCAATGTAGTAGCAGCTATTGTCAAGAGTGCCTCTTGCCATTTAGCTATTTAGCCAAAATGTTGCTTTCATTTCTTGCTTGGCTAGCTCTCCTGTCTCTGGGTAATAAGTAAAGCATATTTTCATCCTGATCTCAGAGACAGTCAAGGTCATGGGCTGTCTCTGCTTGATTATGTGTGTACCTGTGAGGGGCCTGAGAACTGAACTTTGGAGGAAGGGACAACTCACTTCGTGCCTTGGATTTGAATGTGTAACGGTTTTAACTAAAGGTATAAGTAGAGGGCATTTGCCCGCCAAAGCCATTTTATGCAAGAACCATCTTGCTCTGACCTGTTGTGTATCAATAAATAGCTATTGTTGCAAAGGACTATCATTGATCATTGAACTGTTGGGGACTTGACAGCTATCAGTCTTTCTGACCCAGTTCTAGAACATAATTTCTATGTGATACAAGCCTGCTGCACAATGGAGTTTGGGATTGGTGGAAAGAAGTAGTAGCCACTGCTGGTATCATGCAGCCTCCTATAATGCACCGGTACAATCAGTTCAAAGGATGAAGCATGATATGTTCACTTTTTCCATACAAGTTATGGAGTAAAACTGTCAGAAAAAGGGGCTTCTGTCAGATAAACTAATAAGGTAAAAATCACAATTCCTCTTTCCCATGCCATAAAATGCTGGGAGAGACAGCCAAATTACAGTTTTTACTTAGGGCAATAAATAGCTAGAGCCTGCCCTGATGATGTTATTCCAGATGGTCAGCTTTGTGACAGGAAGCCATGTGCTTCTGTGTTTTGCTAAAGTGCAGGTCCCTAATATTTAGAAGGTCTCATAGCAACACACGCAGACTCTAAACCAGATGACAATAGAATTACTCTAGTGAATCCTCACTAAACTGGAGAAGAGTGAGAGGAAGGAGGATGACTTAAACACAGCATTGTTAACAACAGTAAAGCAAAAGGAATCTGCACAGGAAAAACACCTGGTTAATTTAAACACTGCACACCATGCAATGTTCCAAGCAGAGTTTGGTCCACCCTTCTTCCCCTCTTTCTGTTACTTGCTTTGCTGCATACACAATATACACAGTAATAATGTATGGCAAACAAAGGATGCACATGCAGAATATCAGAATGTGTGGCTCTCTATCATCTTGCAAAAAGCATTTTTTAATAGTGGCAGTGGACCCATTCCACAATCTTTACTGCCCCATTCAGGCCTTCAAGGCACTATAGATATGGAAACCAGAGAACATCAATATCTGTCATGCTCTCTCTTTCAGCTTCCTCCAAGTTCTGAATGCAGATGGTAAGTATCTTGGGGCAAGGATCTGCCATTTTCTTATGTTTTTCTGTACAGCTCCATAGTCAATAACCAGGGATGCTGCTGTAGCTAGGAGGGGGAAAAAATCACTGGGTTATTGCAAGAGCTAATAGATCTGAGCATTTCATTGAATGGCTGGGAAGTTTTGCAATTCTAGTCTAGACTGGGCTATTGCAATGTGCTGTACTTTGGCTATCCTTGTAGAGTGTTCAAATGCTGCAGCTAGTGCAGAATGCTGCACCTAGACTGCTAGTTGGGGCCAGCTATTGGGAACATGTTACCCCCATACTAGAGTAATTACTCTGACTACCAATCTGCTCTCAAGCCTAATTGAAGGTGTTAATGCCCTACTTGGCTTGGGACTGGGGTAGCTGAAGGACCATGTTCTTCCATAGAAGCCTGCCTGGGGATTAAGATCACAGGAAGAGGCCCTCCCAACTGTGCATTCATGTGAATAAGACTACCATGTAATCCAGCCTCAAATAAGACTGTCTACAAAGCACTGTGTTCTGTAGTTCTTATCTCAGAAGAATTATGAGTATACACACAGAGCTATACACACAGACATTCATCCCATTATAAAACTGGGGATCTTGTAAAAAAAAACATTAGTAAATGTTAGAAGACAACAACCTAAGTTAATTACATCTAAATTCTATTGCACTCATTTGAAGCAGCAGGGTAATTCTATCTATGTTCATCCAGATCTCCCACTGAGTTTTCTGTACACAGGAGTAACAAGCAATGTTACATAATTTTTACATGGAATGCTCCGGTGTCTTCTTGCAAAGCTAGACACTCCCCTTGCTTCTATAGTACCCTTGTGAATATTTAATTCTGCCCATTCTGTAAGAATTTGACAATGTGGACTCTGGCTCATAAAACTTTATTCCTCAATAAATTTGTTATTTAAATAGTTACTCAAAAGTAAGTCTTACTCAGCCTTGGCCTAGATAGCCCAGGCAAGCCCAATCTCATTAGCTCCCGGAAGCTAAGCAGGGACAACTCTGACAAGTACTTGAATGGGAGACCTTAAAATACCAGCGGTCCGGAGGACAGGGCAGGCTTTATTCAACTACCTCTCTGAATATCCTCCAGGTCCCCTGGTGCAGATTAAGCATGGGCATAAACTGAAGCACGAACTGTGATTCATACTAAAAATAGCCAATTTGTCGTTCATTACTAATCGGTTCAGCAAATGATGCTGCACATGAAATAAAAATTAAACAGCTTGGTTTTTGGGCAGTTATAGTTCGTCTGTGTTGTTATCAGTGTGGGATCCTCCTTGCATGCCATGACATGCCTGGTGTGATGACGTCACCCGGAAGTGACATTATTGTCCTGGGCACATTGTCAGGGAGACGCTTTATCACTTTGGAAAAAACCTGGGGGGCATTATTTGCCCTGTTAGAGGGGCTCCAATTTCATGGAATATTTGGCCCTGTTTTGACTCTCAAAATGGCACAGACAGGGAGGACAGTAGCTGCCATCAAACCACAGTCCCAATCCAAATTGGGGTCCTGCTGCGGCTTATGTTCTGCTTTTGTAGCTTGTGTTCACTGAAAACAATGCAACATATTGTCATGGGCCAGCCAGCGGCTACCTCCTCAGAGGATGAGGAAATGGAAGAGTCAGGCACCACACTGGTGGAATACCCACCTAAGCAGGTGGGTTGAGAAGCAGACCCAGCAAGAGAAGCATCAGGAAGCAAGAATGCTTTTCAGTCACAGCCAGGCTGCTCATTCTGGCAGGAGAAGAAAGAAATGACAAAGGGTCAAAGAGCATCAGTCATTACCAGGTTTGCCTGAACAGGCAGAGTGCAGAAGAAGGAAGGAGTGCTTGACAGCTCTAGAGAGAAGAAGCAGACTGATTGTCCAGAAGATATTAGTGTTAATTCCTGGAGCAGAGTCTTTACAGGATCAGAAGTAACATGATAAACACTGGAGGATGATAAACACAGTGGTAAGAAGCATCACCTGGACTTTGGGGGATGAGTAAGCTAATGGGGCAGGTAAAAGGAACATGCTGAGCAAGGCTTGGTGTGAAAACAACATTGTATGTCACACACCTCTGAGAGCTGACCTGCTCTACCCTGACTCACTGCCTTTGTACTCTGTCCTTGCTAGCCTTTGCTTGTGCTCACAGCTAGAGACTCAGACCTTGTATTCTGCACTGTTTCGAAGCCCTGGACACCTGAATGTCTTTTCCTCTGACCCATGGACTAAACCTTTGGTGTCCTAACATTGAACAGGTTTGTAGACCTTGCTCTTGTCTCTTGCTTTTGTTGTTATTTTATTTATGTATCCTGGAAACCTGGGGTACAGTAACCATGCCAGGCTTTGCCCTGACTGCAACACAGACTCATCTGCTTGTTGTAGCATCTTTGCATGGCCTTCAAGTGGACACAATCACACACCAGATACCCGCACATTTATATCTTTGGCCTTTTGTTGTTGTTCAGTCGCACAGTCGAGTCTGACTCTTTGCGACCCCATGGACAAATTCACGCCAGGCCCTGCTGTCTTTCACCATCCCCCAAAGTCTGCTCAAATTCGTGTTTGTTACATCAGCAACACAGTCCAGTCATCTCATCTTTTGCCGTCCCCTTCTTCTTTTGCCTTCTGTCTTTCCCAGCATCAGGGTCTTCTCCAGGGAGTGCTCCCTATCTTTGGTCTAGCATTCCATTAAAAAAACCCCTTGGTTTATAATAAGAAACACATAAATTCAGTTATGCTGGGTGCAAGCTAATGTTACAAGTTGGTTAAATGAAAGCATAATTAAATTAAATATGGATAATTACAAAAAGGCATAAATTCAGTAAGCCATATGTTCAAAACTCCCTCTATGTTCTTTCAGACAAACCCCTGGAGGGCTGGTCCCTTGGTTAAACTACATGGAACCTCCACATTAAGAAGCAGTACCCCCCTAAACACCAGTGCTAGAGAGGGGGCCAACAAAAGGAAGAGCCTTTGGGTTCTGTTTATAAACTTTCTAGGGCAGTTGGCTGGCCATGCTGTGAAACAGGATGCTGAACTGGATGGTCTGATCCAGCACATCTGCTTCTCATGTTCATTTGGCCCAAGCTTGGGTTTCCTCTGAAAGGATTATGGAGACATTCCATATTCGGAACAGCTTGATGTCACATTTCTAAATGTGTCTTCTGTAAGAGCTTTTTACAGTAATTTATGTATACTGAGTTTTGTTTCAATTGGTTTTTATCCTGTCTTGGACATAAGATTTTAGAGATAAGAAATGTAATGCATAAACATATATGGACTACTACAACCACAACTTCTAATAAAATGTCAAAAAGAACTGTCAGCTTCTTCCATATTCCAGTTTCCTTATCCTACTATTTCAGTGATCCCAAAAATGTCTGATAGTTGAAGCTCAGCATTTTCTGAATACAAAGCTGAAAGGATGATTCACTCTTAAGCCACCAAAATTGTTTTTAGAGTCTATAAGTAACTCCTAGAACTTAGAAAAGTTTATCGCATGAGTCACTGAGCTAGGCATCTCTCATCTGAGGGTGATCATTCTGCTATATCACCTCTGCCTCAAAAATTATAGATTTTTCTGATCACCCTTGTCACAGAAGCATGACAAAATTACTCATGCTCAGCAGAAGCAGATAGAAAAAAGGCAGAGCCAGAACAGTAAATCACTCAGAGATCCAACAAGTGTCTTCCTCTAAATGCAGGCCTTTTGAGTTCTCAGGGGCCTTTAATGATTTAATTTCAATACATCCTCCAAGAAACTGATTTGCTACTCAGTTTTGTATGAAATGTGACATAAAGTGCAATCTCTGTGCTCAGAAAAGCCAACATTTCTTGTAATTATCACTGAATTTATTTCCTGTACAGCAACACATCACATGACAGGAAACTGTACTGTATTCACATAAAGCAGCTGGTAAATCGGATGTTTTTGAGTTCATGTGCTTGTTGCTTTAACCAACAGAACCAACAAGCACTGATCTCCCAGAACTAAACATGTGCCCTTGAATTACATTTCCCAGGCTGCAAAATGATAAATGGTGAGAATTTATTGTAAAGTACAGTAATAAGAAAATCCAACATGGAAATAACATTGTGTGCTTTCATGCATCATGATATAACGTAGGGTCAATTCACAGTTTTCATTTCTCATCACTTGATCACTGAACAATGAATGAGTTGGACACGCATGCTGATTTCCTTAAAACACAATGGCCAATATCCAGCTGTATTCTGAAAACAAGATCATTTAATTTTAATTTCAGAAGGCTCAATGGAAAGGGGAAAATCAGCAAAATCACCACCACCTCCTACAAAAACTTAGGGACAATTAAGTTTTCTTAATTACGTGGTTGGATTCACATTATTGCATTTGTGCTGATGTATGATGGCATGGAATTTCTGTTTGTGGCAGTTCATTTGCACATGGAAATCACCACTCAGTGAATATATACATGAACTAGCTTCAAAATATGGTTCAGCTACAATATATACAGATTAAGAATGAAAGATTTTATGGTCTAGGTTGTCCCTCCCAATGAATTCATCAATTCCACATGGAAAACAACTGAAATCAGTTTTCATAATGAATCCATGAACTGCAGTTGTACACACAATGGTAAAAGTAAGGCTTGCCTGAATGATCCAGTAATGATTCGATTTTCATGAATAAGACATTTGAAAATCGAGCTTACCGCATTCTTAGTGATAGTCCTTTTTCCAGCACCCCAGATAACCCAACTGAGTTTGTCTGCAATCTAAAAAAAGCAGTATTTCAAGTAGGTTTGCATCTGCACAGACTATCATAATGACATATTAGCATAAATTAGCATAAAGAGTGATCTGTGCATCTGTACATATTAGCATAAAGAATGATTAAAATATAGCATTCGCTGCCAGAGGATGTAGTGATGGCCACAAGAACAAACGTCTTTAAAAGGGGATTGGATCGATTTATGGAGGATAGGTCTGTCGGTGGCTATTAGCCACAGTGACTGAGGGGAACCTCCACATTCAAGGGTACCAAACCTCAGAATCTCACTATGCCTCATTGTTGGTCCTCCAGAGAAACTGACTGGCCACTGTGCAAGACAGGATGCTAGAGTAGATAGACTACTGGTCTGATCTGGCAAGGCTTTTCTTATGACAGCCTGGGCAGCCACAGTTAATCTATGCTCATAATTTGACTTATTTTCTTAAATTGTGTATGCCCCAGGGTCACCAGTTTATGTAGCATTTAAAATCAGCAGCATTTCAATTGCATTGTTCATTTTTTATCCCTGAATTTTCTGCAACAACATTCATCCTAGGGTTATCAACATCCAGGTGGGGGCTGGAGATCTCCAGAAATTATAGCTGGTTTCCAGATTATAAAGATTGCTTATTCTTTATTTATTTATTCACTCCACTTCTCCTGAAGAAAACGCCTGCTTTGGAAGATGGACTACATGGCATTATGCCCTATCAAAGTCCCTCCCCTCCTTAAACGCCACTCTCCTAGGCTCCACGTCAAATCTCCAGGTATTTCCAAACTGAGTTGCCAACTCTAGTTCCTCATGTTGATATCCACTCAAACAAGCAGTAAAACAGTTCTCGAGCAGCAGTGAGAGAATGTATAAAGTGTCATCCTAAGAAGAATGAAACCCTTATAAACCCAATGGACTTAGAAGACCCCTCAATTTCTTCTCAGAATTGCCACCTGAGGTAGCTGGCCACAGAAGTCATGCACAAGGGGTTTACATCAGTTGGTGGGGAAGTAAAACTCATGATGATGTGGTTGTGTTTTGGCTTCCCACACTATTACCACCCCCCAATGCCTCCTGCAACCTAATGCAACCCACCAGCCAATGTGTGTTAGTCCTACAGAGGTTCACAAATGGCTGATGTTTCCTGCCACCCTAAACCTGAGAATTGCCAGGTTCTTTAGCAGGGTCTAAGCATGGCTAGTAAACTGCATGGAATTTGGTGGATTCCAGGTTTCACAGATCGGTGAATTCATTCTTGATTTCACAGAAACACACATCCTTTGTATGCACAAAATCAAACATTAAATGACGATAGCAATAACTGAGTGTTGTGAGAATTTCCGGTACATTTTAGCAAGCTTTGCATCTGGGAAACCAAGAATCAGACATGAAAGCCATGGACATGAACTGCCCAGTGCTAAGAGAAGGGCTCCAAGCTTTGAAAGAGGGTGATTTCTTAGAAACGTGGCAGTCGCTGACTTGACCTAAAAAGATAAAATCATGAAGTTCAACTTCCAATGAAACATTTAAAAGAAACAGAAACTAGTTTTCTTCCGAGAGGAAACAGGTGCCATCAAAATGCATTTATTTCTGAAACTGCTGCCTCTCCGGTCTAGACAAAGGCCTGCAGCAAAAGGAAGTGGTAAAACCATATGATGGTCATTTATTAATACCTCTTCAGGACGCAGGTTACAACAATTTTTTAAAAAATTATAAACTGTAACACATCAGCAAGATTCCCATCCAGATTGTACCCTACAAGATTTTTAAAAAGGGAGGGGGTGCTTTTCAAAAATGCGGTCCTCTACTCTACAGTCTGAAGAGGCTGGGCTCAATTTACTATTTCTGGACCCCATATTCATTCTCTTTCTGCCACTAACTGCACAACCAAGTCTGAGAAAAGAGGTTAGGGGAGGTGAAGCTTACCAAAAACAGAAAGAAAAGGTGCATAAAAAATGGATGGGATGCAATACCATTTCCTAGTGGGAGGAAGAAGAGGACAATTGTGAGTCCTTTTCACCCTCTCAGCATCTCAAGGATGGAATTTTATGCAAACTTGAGAACATAACAGTTCGACAAGCTGCTGTTTTAGGGCTGCCAGGTCCTACCTGCCTGCTCACAGGGGAATCATGGTACCATAGAGTTTCTTACCCGGTTTCTAGAGCATCCTGCACACGACATGCCTGGCAAAATAAAATCACTTCCGGTTGACATCATCATGCTGGGCATGTTGGAGCACCAATGGAGTTTTTCGGGGGTGGGGATCCCCCACTGGACACCCCCAGGCCAGCAGGTTGGTGGCCCCCAAACGGGAAAACCTCACCCCCAAGGGGGATGCTGGGAACCTTATGCAGTTTCCATTTGGATGTGGGAAAAGGTGAGAGCTAGAATTAAAGAGAAGGGTTCCCCACAATGCACTACCTCACTTTTGATCAGCCAGAGAGGTTTGTGTACATAGGTTGAGTATTTGATGTACAGACATAGATGGGTCACATTCATTTGATCATGGATGGCGCCACCAAATAACAATCAATAAATTCTGCCTTCTTTTACTGGTCCACTGCCAGGCATAATGGATCATGGCCAGGCCACTCATTCCACAGCAGCCCTTTATGTGCAGGCAAAAAAAAAAAAGGTCAGATGCATGTGCAGAGCCATGGTATGGTGGTCAGAATGCTGGAATAAGAACTGATGAAAATCAGGTTCAAATCCCATAAAGTTTAATGGGTGATCTTGGGCCAATCCCTCTAACTCAGCCTGACCCACCTACCTCACCGTGTTGTTGTGAGGATAACATAGAGGAGAGCTGAGCATACTTCCTTGAGTTCCTGAAAGGAAGGATGGGATAAAAATGGAATGAAGAATGGAAGATTTGTATCACTTACCGTGAAGCTTCCTTCTCGGTGGACTGACAGTGGGTCGGTCCGACTACCGGGGGTATAGGCTCCTCTTCCTCATCACAGGGTCGAGTCTTCCAATCGATCCAGAGGGGAAGTGGCCTGTACCTCCCAGATCTCTCCAGTCATTTCCAAGCCACATGTCCCCCTATAGGAAATAACTCCCAAATCCTCCCCATTAAACATACTCCACTACCAAGTACACGAGAAGAAAACTTTATTATGCTCAACTGCACCATACAGAAATGGATAATTGAACTAGGGGGTTACAAACCACAGAATAGTAACTTACCCCAAAGGAAGGAGTAAGCTTCCAGCTCCAAAACCCAGGAAGCCTCTCAACCACCAAAGGGCGGGCTGGACCGACCCACTGCCAGTCCACCAAGAAGAAAGCTTCACGTTAAGTGATACAAATCTTCCATTCTCCAGTGGCCTGGTCAGTGGGTCGGTTTGACTACTGGGACATAGCAAAGCTGCACATCCCTGGGCGGGACCGGCTTCCCTGTTTAGAGTGCATGCTGCAGCACACACCTCCCAAAGGCAGCCTCTGCCAATGCCCACTTATCTACCTTATGGTGTTTGGTAAAGGTATGCACAGACCACCACGTTGCTGCCTTACACACAGCTTCCAAGGAAGGAAAAGACCTATACACTGCCGATGTAGCAGCACCTCTCAGAGAGTGAGCCGTGATCCTATCTGGAGGGATCTGACCTTGGGCCTTGTAAGCCAGCAGAATGCATTCCTGCAGCCATCTACTAAGAGAGGAAGTGGAAACCTGTCGCCCCCGTGACCCTTTACTGAAAGACACAAACAGTGCATCAGACTTTCTTCAGTCTTTTGTATGCTCAATATAAAAACTAAGTGCCCTCTTAACATCTAGACAGTGCAGCTCCCTTTGCCCCCCCCAGTCGAAATAAGAGACAGACACAAAGTATTGGGTTTAAACCGGTCCGCTTTATTAAACTCAATTAATCTGTAAACTCGGCAGGGATAAGACCTAACCAGACAAGCCCCTGGGGTCACCCACGGACCCCGCCTTGTCCAAAGGGCGAGCAACCCTGCCCCCAGCACAAACCCGCCGTATTCGGGTTGTAACTGAGCGGCCAGGCCCCCAGCCGTTCTCCACCTGGGCTAGCATTGATCCCCCATGGAAAGATCCGCCCAAGGTGAGGCTCACCGTGATCTGCATTCCCCGCACTGAGCCGTGTAGCCCATCTGCGGTTCATACAGACCACACGCACCAAAGGTGCTAGGCCATAGGTGCTCCCCTGCAAATACTGTGGCCAACACATCCCCGGCCAGCGACCAACTTACAATCCCCCTAATAAACCTGACACTATAAGGCAGTACAAGGTAGGCGAAAAACAACTCCACATGGGCCAATTATGCGGAGATGAAAAAATTCCAACCTGGCCCCCAACAAGGCGACCGGTTGAAACCTGTACTGCCAAGGGAGGGTGGGTGGGCAGAGAGCCAAGAAGACAGCCGCACTGAGTCCGGGCGGGGCCAGGGCTTATATAGCCCTGACGCCACGCCCCGCTCTAGCCCCGGATGGGCTGAGGTTGACAATTACTGTTCTCGTTCTTCCGCGGGGGCAAAGACAGCCCCCAGCCTGAACGCCGGCGATGCCGGCTTGGCTGGGAAGGGCCGGGCCTTGCCCCCCCAGTCGAAATAAGAGACAGACACAAAGTATTGGGTTTAAACCGGGCCGCTTTATTAAACTCAATTAACCTGTGAACTCGGCAGGGATAAGACCTAACCAGACAAGCCCCTGGGGTCACCCACGGACCCCGCCTTGTCCAAAGGGCGAGCAACCCTGCCCCCAGCACAAACCCGCCGTATTCGGGTTGTAACTGAGCGGCCAGGCCCCCAGCCGTTCTCCACCTGGGCTAGCATCGATCCCCCATGGAAAGATCCGCCCGAGGTGAGGCTCACCGTGATCTGCATTCCCCGCACTGAGCCGTGTAGCCCATCTGCGGTTCATACAGACCACACGCACCAAAGGTGCTAGGCCATAGGTGCTCCCCTGCAAACACTGTGGCCAACACATCCCCGGCCACCGCCAATGCCAAGCCTCTGCTTAGGCATTAGCGCCCCAACGGGCGGCCCAGAGCCGACCGCAAGCCCTGCCGAATCTCCTCTAAAAAGGCCCGGTTGCCCAATTCTGAAAGATGAACCCCATCCGCCCGACACAGGTCAGCATCCTCAACCCGTATGGCCGGATGAGGCAGGAAAATTCCCAAGCCATCCTCCATGGCTTTTTGTATAGCCCTATTAGCTTTGCGCCTAGCGCGCTCAATCCCCCCAGGCGAAAGGGCGTACCTCCACACCCTGCGTGGCAGAATCGCTGACCACACCAGGATCACCCCTGGCCATCTCCGTTTAATTTCACGGAGATCGGCCAGCGCCTGCTGCGAGAGAGCCTTCCCTCGCAGCATCCCCAGGTCGTTCCCTCCCAAGTGAACAACCAATATGTGTGGAGGCGGAGCAGCCCTTTCCCTGAACAATAATGGCATAATACCAGGCCACCGCGGGCCCCGCCGACCCAGCCATTCCACGACTGCCCATGCACTGAGGCCCAGCTGGGTGCCCACTGAAGACCGCCGAGCCTGATGGGCGGCCCAGAACACCATGCTGTGGCCGCAGATGAGAACACACCGCCTCTCACCACGAGCCACAGAACCTGTAAGACAAAAAAGTGTCAGGCCGGTGAACTTAAAGCGAAACCACCCACGCCTGACCCTTGACCCCCTATGCAATTAACGGGTGCACATACGACTTAAAGGCCGTCGACTGCCAGCGCCCAATGCGCTGTATGGAAGCTGGCGTGTAACCCATTGACGCAGCGGTGGAGGCAGCACCAATGCGAAACGAATGGGTCCCGAATTTGACGCCCTTCAGTCCTATTGCGGCCAAGGCTCGGCTAGTCACCGCCCAAAACTGGTATTTGGTGAGGGGGGAGCCGTCCTCGTGCCGAAAGAGGGGACCGTCCCCCAAGCCCCTAAACCGAACATAACACCTAACAGCCCGCACCGGGCACAACTCATGGACCGTACACTGTCCAAGAGTGATGACAGATCCCTTCCGCCATTGGTCGGTCTTGGATCGCCGTATCGTCAAAACTACCTGCCCCTGATCAATTTTGACGTCTCCGGCCTGGAGCGCCCACATTGAAAAGTCAGTCTTGGACTGCATAACTAATTCGCTGATCCGCAGGGCACCAAAAAATGCCACCAACGAAGCCGCGTGAAACAAAGCGGCCTCGAAAGTGGAAGAACAAATGGCCGGCCAGCTGCCAAACAACCCCTTCAATACAGAAGGGGAGATGGGCTGCCGGTCATCTACGCGCGGGCCACGCTCCCTGGACCAACCCTCAAGCATTTTCCTGATCCTAAAATCAGCCGTACTATCCACAAACCCCTGGGCTTTACTAATAAAGGCCAACGCCGCAAGTTGGCCTCTAATAGTCTTCAACCCCAGGCCCTTCTGCTTCTGATATACGCTGAATTGCATAATATGAGCCGTGGGAATCGGCCAGCAATCCTTCAGCGCAGCAGCCCTCCTAAATTCCCGAAATTGAGAGGCCGCCCTATCATAAGCCCTTCTTGTACTAGGCGCTAAAGCCAACTGAATGGCCCTACCAGCTTCAGCTTCCCAAGCCGCCATAGATCCGAGGGCATCCGCTCCGGCCGCAAGTCCGCTTCTGGGGTGAGCTGCCGAAAACGCTCCATCTGTTGATGAGATAGAGCGTCCGCCACCTCATTGCAGACCCCGGGGACATGCCTCGCCGTGAACAAAATGTTCAACTGGAGGCAACGGAGCGTAAAAGCTCTAACCAGATTCATGACCAGCAGAGACTTTGAAGTCAAGGAGTTAATAACATGTACCACAGCCATGTTATCACACCAAAAGAGCACAGAATGGTTGGCCAGCTGTTCGCCCCAGAGCCAAACAGCCACTAGGATAGGGAAAAATTCCAAAAATGTCAGGTCCCTACTGAGACCACTGACCAACCATTCTGTAGGCCATTGCTCTGCACACCAATGCCCCCTAAAATACACGCCAAACCCCGTGGATCCGGAGGCATCGGAGGAGATCTGAAGTTCAGCTTCGATCTTCAACTCCTCCCTCCAAAAGGAAACGCCATTAAATGCCTCCAAAAACATCTCCCAGACTTCCAGGTCCGCCCGCATTCCTGCGGTCACCCGGACCCGATGATGGGGGGAACGCACTTGCCGCATAGCGTCACAAAGACGCCGCAAAAAAGCCCTGCCTGGTGCCACCACTTTGCATGCAAAGTTAAGGTGACCCACCACCCGTTGCAACTCCAGCAACGAAACCTTACGCCGGCCTCTCAGTGCAGCCAACCAGGCCCTGAGGTCCACACTACTTTGGCCTCTGGCAACCGAGAAGACTGATCGCGGGTGTCCAGCTCGATACCCAGAAATGTAAGAACCGGACTGGGTCCCTCAGTCTTCTCATGCGCCAACGGAACCCCCAACTCGTTGGCTAGCTCCTGAAAGGAGCCCAACAACTTGGCACACTGCCCAGTGCCCGGAGGACCAACCAAAAGGTAGTCATCCAGGTAATGCGCCGTGTCGTTGCACCCAGTCCTATCCCGCAAAACCCACTCAATAAAGGAACTGAAACGCTCAAATGCGGCACAGGATACCGAGCAGCCCATAGGGAGGGCACGGTCCATATAGTATTTGCCCTTGAAGCAAAACCCCAGGAGCTCGAAATCCTCGGGGTGCACCGGCAAGAGACGAAATGCAGACTTAATGTCGCATTTAGCCATCTCAGCCCCAATGCCACAACCCCACACTACTTTGACCGCTTGGTCAAATGAAGTGTACCGCACCGAGCACAGTTCCTCAGGGATGGTATCGTTAACCGACGCCCCTTTGGGGTAGGACAGGTGATGTATGAGACGGTATTCCCCTGGTGCCTTTTTAGGCACCACCCCCAAGGGAGATACCCGCAACGTCAGGACCGGCGGCGAATCAAAGGGGCCAAGGACCCTGCCTTCCTGGCACTCCTTGGCGATCTTTTCCCGAACTATGTGTTCGAGACCCGCCACAGACTTAAGATTGGGAGCCAGAAAAGGGGCCCTATGTCCCTGGTAGGGAATCCTGAACCCCAAGGAAAACCCCTCCCACAAGTATTGCCCATCCGCCTTGCGTGGGTACTTCCTCAATAATTTATTGAGGACCCTCAGGCGGATGGGGCTGGGCCCCTTTTCCAGGAGGCTGCTGACTGTTGCTGCTGCCCCCAGGGCGCTTGACCCAAGCTTTTGGCTTAGATCTACTGCAGGCGGAAAGGGCATGAGGCCCGCTGCACAGCCGGCACTCGTGCTTAAATTTGCATAGCTTCCTGGGGCACACTCCCTTGGAAGCGAACTCCCAACATAGCAGCCGGGATTGAACCGGCTGGCCCGCCGACGGGCGGGCACCTGCAGTGAGCTGCTGCTGTTGCTTTTGGACTAAATGTCCGCTGTCGGACCTGTCCCCGGCATTGGGCTTTGCCGGGGACATCAGCTGCAGCCAAAGCTGCTGGCTAACTTGGTCCCAAGGCAACCCCGGGCTGACCGCTGCCCTCATATGGAAGGCTTCGTCGTATTGCAGCCATGCTGCACCGGCGAAGTCCGTATATGCCCTGTAGATAATATCAATGTATTGAAAAAGGGCGGCCGCACGGGCCAGCTGTGCCCTAGCAATAACGCCCGCATAGATTAAAAAACCAGGCAACCAATTTGCCCAGGTCCTATCTACCTTACGGCGTTTCAGCTTCTCCTTCTCATCGAGCTCGTCTTTGCTTTTCTTCTCGAGCTCTCTATAGAGAAGGCCGAACACATCCACGTATTCCCCGCGCAAGATCTTTTCCCGGGTAATTCCTGTTAAATGATCCCCCAGAGGCAACGAGGTGTCACCATATGGGAAAGCGTGGAATGGTATGTTCGCGTAAGGATTAGGTGGATAAAACCACCCACCTCCAAGCCCAGTAGGGTACATTCCATGCAGCTGGGAAAATTGCTGGCCGCCCCAAGGCAGAACCCCTTGAGAAGGCGACACTGTTGGAGCTGCAGGAGGCGCCGTGACTGCCGGTAAACCCGCTGCCTGTAAGCCTGCACTTCCTAACCCAGGAGCCTGAGTAACTACACTCTGTAGGCCCCAAGGCCAGGGCAGCCCGGCCCCCCACTGGACAGCGGGTGCGCCAGGTTGCCCTACGCCCCAATTCACCCCCGCAAAACTTGGGGGCAGAGCAGGAGTCTGAACAGGCCCCCATGGCCACCCTGGGTTCTGCTGTCCCAACAACTTACCCCCAGCAGCAGCAGGAGTTCCACCACCTTCAGGAGTCTGCGGTAGACCGCCTCCATAAACGCTGCCGCTCAGCTGACCACCTCGCCAGGGTCCTCCTCCTCGTCCGGCTCCGGCTGTGGATCAGGCACCGACACTCCACCCTGCAAGGCAGACAGGCGCGCAAGCATCTCCGCCTCGAAAGTAAGGCGCGTCGACCGCCCCGAAGCACGGCGACGCCCTTGCCATATGGGTGCCCCAGCCGCAAGCCGTTGCTGCTCCAAAGCCTCCACTTGAGCAATAATGGCCAAACGCACCTGTTCCCCCTGCCCCTGCTCCTCAAGAGGAGCTGATTGCTGGCCCCGCCCACGGGGTCTACGCGCGGGCTGTTTGCCCTTAGATGTTCCTTGACCCTTCTTGGGAGCCATAATAATAACCTTGACTAGATAGAACAGATCACCCCACCAACACTACTGCTATAGAAAGCAATGACGAGGTTAACTCCCCCTACAGCGCCCTACAGTATCGCGGGCAGAGAGATACACCCCCTTGTGGGCCGTCAAAACCAGGCAGCTGGCTATACCCCAGATTCAGAAAGGCACCCACTCCCGCCAGCTCAATGCCCCCGACAAGCCCACTGCTCAAAGTAACAGCACCTGATATGGGGATAAGCAATGGCCACTGCACTCACCGCTGTGAGTGTCCTTTTGCAAAAAGCGCCTCACTGTGCTATAGAAAATGGCTGCCGCAGCAGTCCTCAACGAGCCTCGCTGCGCTATAGAAAATGGCCGCCGTAACGGTCCTCAGAATGGCCGCCACGTGCGCAGAGCACAGGGAGCGCTGTATCTTACTTGCCGCCCTATGTGCTCACCAAAAATGGCCGCCGCAAAGCACGGAGCCTATCTCTTGCCAGGGGACGACGGCTCTCACCCCAGGGGATCCGCTGTAAAAAATGCCCACCGCAAGCGCCTCAGACAAAGCACAGGGCAACCTTCTACCAGAGGACAACCTCCCCGTGAAGCGGCCGCCTGGCGCGCAGCTGACCGCGCCCGGCCGCTGCCAACCACGGACCACCCCCAAAGCTCCAAGGCCTTCCCAAAATCAGCCGCCGCCTGCGCCCAAACTGCTTCGTCGAACAAGCGACACAGATGATCCTGCACTGGCCGCACGCGCCGTCGCCAGCGCCTGAGCTGATCCGACCAAGCTCCGACACCAAACACGCCGCTCCTATGCCCGACCGGCCCAGACGATGCCGCTCCAACACAAGGCTCTCCCTCAGAGAGCCAAGAAGACAGCCGCACTGAGTCCGGGCAGGGCCAGGGCTTATATAGCCCTGACGCCACGCCCCGCTCTAGCCCGGGATGGGCTGAGGCTGACAATTACTGTTCTCGTTCTTCCGCGGGGGCAAAGACGGCCCCCAGCCTGAACGCCGGCAATGCTGGCTTGGCTGGGAAGGGCTGGGCCGGGCCTTCCCTAGGAGACTTGGGATTGGAGCAAAGATTCGGAAGCACTAACTCCTGAGATATATGAAAAATGGAGTTGACTTTTGGAATAAAGGATGGGTCTGGTCTAAGCACAACTTTGTCATTATGAAAGACACAGAGTTCCTTATCAAACGGAAGGGCCCATAACTCAGACACTCTACGTGCCATAGTAATTCCCACTAGAAAGAGCGATTTCAGAGTCAATTCTTTAACCCCACACGATGCCATAGGCTCAAAGGGGTGTCTACACAAGGCATTCAACACCACATTCAATTTCCATGAAGGGAACCTATGAACCTAGGGTGGTTTGAGAAGTGCAGTATCCCTCAAAAAGCGTTTAATATGTGGATGCATGGACAAAGCCTTATGCCCCCACACCCCCTGGGTAGCAGAAATGGCAGCCACTTGACACCGCAGCATGCTAATGGAAAGTCCCTTGTCTGCCTCCTCCTGTAGAAAACATAGAACACCTTGAACATTCACCTTCAATGGATCCCACCCCTGCTGGGCAGACAACAAAAGAAAACCTTCCAAGTGGTGTTATACACTCTGTTAGTGGAGAGTCTACGACACGCCAACATAGTGTCCACCACCCTCTTAGCATAACCTAGACCTTCAAGCTGCGACCGCTCAACCTCCAAACTGTTAACTTTAACAATTCCAGCTGAGGATGTGACATGTTGCCCTGAATCAAGAGATCATCCCTCCTCGGCAGCCGCCAAGCTGAACTGACAACCTCAGCAGCTCCTGAAACCATGCCCGTCTTGGCCAGAAAGGAGCCACTAGCACCATCTCTGCCCTTAGATCCACTACTCTCTGAATCACCCTGGGCAATAGCTGAGTGGGCGGGAAGGCATACAGTAGCCCTGTTGGCCACTCGCTGCTGAGTGCATCGGTCTCTTCTGCCTCTACGTCTCTGTTTTTGGGGAAAAACCTGTCCACCTGCCGATTCTCTGCTGTGGCAAACAGGTCCACCGATACTGGAACGTATCTGTCCACTATCTGACTGAAGGTCACTCTGTGCAGCATCCACTCCATCTGATCCAGAAAACGTCTGCTGAGCCAGTCCGCTAGCAGATTGTCCTTCCCAGGAACATGCCTTGATTGACATAAGGTTGACTTCCACCCACTCGAAAAGTACCTTCGCCTCGGCATGAAGAGACTTCACCCAAGTCCCCCCTTGTCGATTCACATACGCCTTGGCCGTCGAGTTGTCCGTCTTGACCAGGAAATGGTGGTCTGTCAAGACTGCCTGCAAACCCAACAACCCCAGACAAATCACTCTGAGCTCTAAGAAGTTGATACTGCGCTTCATTTCATGGGGCTCCCATTGCCCCTGTATCATTTGCTCCTGCGAGTGGGCCCCCCAGCCCCACAGATTGGCATCCGTGGTCACACATACTCTCTGGGGTTCGTGGAGTGAGTGTCCCTGAAGGAAACGGACTGGCTCCAGCCACCATTGCAACTGGGTTGTCACCTCTGGTGGAAGCATCACCAGTTTGTGTAGTTTGTTCCCTATGGTGTCCTGAAAAGGCCTGAGAAAAAATTGGAGAGGTCGAGTGTGGAACCTGGCCCAAAACAGTAAGTCCTGACACGAGACCAGCATTCCTAGCAACTGTGCTAGGGACATGACCGGTACCCTGCGTCGTTGCAGAACCCTTTGTAACAGGGAGCAGAACTTCTCCCTTCTCTCTAACGTCAGAAATACTCTGTCCATGGTCGTATCCATCTCTACCCCCAAGTGCACTAACCTCTGTGAAGGAAGAAGATTGCTCTTCTCTACATTTACTACAAAACCGTGACGATGTAACATGGTCACAGTCTGTTGAGTGTCCTCCAGACATTGCTGGTATGAACCCGTCTTCACCAGGCTATCGTCCAGTTAAGGAAACAGGGCCTGAACTCCCCATTCTTCTTTTGCACTAAAAAAATTACCGAATAAACCCCAAGCCCCTTTTGGGGTGTCGGGACTAACTCCACAGCCCCGATATCCACCAGATGTTGAATGGCTGACAACATTGCTCGGTGAGTGGCCACATTCCGTTTTTGCGGGCCCCAACGAAAGCGACTGGGAGGGAGTGAAACTCTATGGCATAGCCCTAGGTCATGACCTCCAATGCCCATTGGTCTTGAATAGATTGATGCCAGGTGTCTGTGAATAGAGAGACGACCCCGTATTCTCCCAGTCGCCTGGTGAACAGCATAGTCATTGAGACCCCCCCTTCTTTGAGAGGGGCTTAGAACTCTGGTCTGACTTTCCAGAATAGTAGGGCTTAGAGTCACGCCCCTTCTGCTGACACTTTCCTCTAAAGGAACAAAAGGGTCCTGGTCTGGCAGGCTTCTTGGAGTCTCAAAAGGAAGGGAAAGACTTCCTCTGTTTTGCCTCTTACCCTTAGAAGGTAGGACCTTCTTTTTATCTCTGTTGTCAATGAGGTACCTATCTAAGCCCTCACCGAACAACAAGGCCCCTTTAAAAGGCACCGCTGCCACCTGTGCCTGGGCCGCAGTGTCCACCTCCCAATTTCGAAGCCAAATGTTGCGCCTAGCCGCCACGCCACAGGCCATGGCTCTAGCCACTTGCTGCATGGTATCTAATGAATCATCTGCCACAAAGACAGCAGATAGGGCAATCTTTTTCAACTCGTCCTTAAACTCCTGAGGGACTCCACTATCCGCTGCTGCTAAATTATTAGCCCAAGTACACATTGCTCTAGCAAACAATGAGGATGTCGTGGCAGCCTTAATGGCCCAGGCCGATGCCTCAAATTCCTTGTGCAAAGCCTGCTCTATTCTTCTATCACAAGGATCCTTAGGTAAGCCATCTGCCTTCATAGGTAGGACCGAATTAGAGATAAGACTAGTTACAGGATCATCTACCACTGGTAGCTTTAATCTCTTAGTGGCCTGCGGAATTAGGGAATAGAGCTGGCCAACACTTGCTGGCTGGCCTTGGGCTTAGCCGGACATTCCCACTCTGCTTTAACCATGGCAAAAAAGGCAGCTGGCAAAGGAACCCCTGTCTGAGAACTATTAAGTTTCAGCATCATCTCCCCTGAGCCTCTGGGAAGGTCAGGATCAGGCTCTTCTTTTTCTTTAGGAGTTGCTGCAAAGTTAAGGGTTCTTAAAACCTTAGGGAGCAACCTTGAATAATATTCGAGGGGGGAAAGCCTGGATTGCACTGCAGCAGCCTGTTCCTCCTCTTATGAGAACTCCCCTTCCTCCCTGTCTGAAGGCTGGTCAGAGCACTCCAACTTCTCAGCCGAGCTAGGCAGGGGAGAATCTAAGCCTAGATGAAGTCTGCCCTTAGGTCGCCATTCAAGAGAGTCACTAGGGCTGGAATCTCTGCCTCTTTTTCTTCCCTCCTGTTTCTTTCTCAGTGTCGAGGAAGCAAGGGGGTCCATATGTTGAAGGAGATCCTGCCTCAGCTCTTTTAACATTTCCCACTTAAGCCACTGAAGCAAGTTTGCCTTGGCATCGTCCCCTGAGAGACTGGGATTCTGTGCCTCTTGTGCCTTCTGAGAGCCCAGAGTCCCTGAGAGAAGAGGTAGGTCGAACTCACTGGGGGAATTGCTCTTAGAACTAGCTGCCATTTTGTTGCCTCCGTGCCTCACTGAAAATAAAGTGAAAGTAGAGGCAGTGAGAAATAAAGGCGGGAAGAGCACAAAATGGATGGCAGTCCACATGCCTTCACTGCGCCCCCTGCCGGCCCTTAACGCATCTCCTACCCTTCCCTTGGTCCCTCCTATGGCCACCATAAAGGGTTTCTTCCCTCTGCTATGTGTCTTACCACAACGCAGCTTTGGGCTCCAGTCGGTCTTGCCTGTGCCGTGTCTCTTCTCAGCCACGCTCCCGAACATGCAAGGTCCCTTCCCACTGCAGGGTGACTTACCGTGCTGCAGTTTCCGGGCTCACTTGGCTTCTGTGCCGCTTTTTTTCCCGCTCTGTTCCTGTCGTGTCAGCGAGGAAATGGAGCTCCACAGGGCTCTGCTACCTCCAGCGACTGGGTCTACTCGCGAGAAGCCCACATCGGCGTGCCCCTATGCTAGTTTTGTTGGGGACCAACCCCTATGCTCATGGCCTTCGCTCTTCTTCATCCGGATCCCCACGCTTTCTTAAGAGCGCTGGGAAGAAAGCCGTCCTGCTTCACGTAGGGCCGGAATGAACTGGAGAGATCTGGGAGGTACAGGTCACTCCCCCTCCGGATCAATTGGAAGACCCAACCCTGTGATGAGGAGGAGAAGCCTATACCTCCGGTAGTCAGACTAACCCACTGGCCAGGCCACTGGAGAACCAGGCCATTGCAGAGCCTTGTGTGGGTGATCATTGGACATAAACTTATGACAACACTGTGGTTTAATGAAGTTCTTCTGTGATTTCAGCACATTAACAGGCTGTGTGCTTCATTATCCAAAAAAAATTGTGAGGTGCAGTCAGCATTCGCTTTGCTGCTTTCAAACAAAAGTGGAAGTAGCTGTAGATGAGGGTCCACTCCCTTTTTTTTATACTACCCTTCAGCTTTACATGTTTATCTTTTTTCCTCTGTCTCTGTGTGTGTTCCTGATTGTTTTCTTATGTAAGTATGTATCCTACTTTTCTCCACAACAAGAACGCAAACTGGCTCAGAGGACACAAAAGTACAATTTAAGTGAGCAGAAAATAAATGCAATACACAACCTTCACAGAATTAGGGTTGCCAGGAGAAAGAGAAAGGGCCAGGTCATGTTGCCAGCATCCCACACAGATTGACATCATCATGCTGTGCCATTGCTATGACACTCTGATATTTGGGCAAAAACTCTATGGTAAAAATGGCTTCTACCATAGAGGTTTTGCCCAAATATCAGTGTTGCCCAGATATCCCTGGTGTGATTATGTCACTTTCTGTGTGATGCCAGCAATGTGGACTGGCCCTTCCTCTTTCTCCTGGTAAGTCCCACCACTAGCCAGCAGATTGGTAGCTGTGGGGCAGGGCCTGGCAGCAGGGGACTCCTGCCTCCACTAGGGAATCTGCCACCCCTACCCAGGATTCTCCTGGCACACTGGCCCAGCTTACACCAGGCCAGATGGACAATCCAATAGGGAAGAACCAAGGGTTTGTCTGGCTCTTGCCTTTTGTTTCACAACTCTGACCTCACCCAGGCTAAATACCTGCAATACACAGGAACAGAAGTTCAGCTTAGCTCTCATTCACCAAGCAAAAAGCCATTTCCAATCTTCCTCCCGTTAGAAATGGCTTTGGACACACCTCTTGTCCCATGGCATATACTCCAGCCTCCTTGCCAGACTCACTTTAAAATCAGTGATGCACTACTAAAATTAGGAAGGTTCACAGTCTTACTCACTGGCTGTGGTATGAGTGCTAGATTCATTTAGGCTCATCCCTGTCTGCATAATGCATTTCACTGAGTCAGATTTCTGAGTGCTTTCAGGAGTTCCAAGTCCCAAAATACAAGAAGTGATTCAGAAGACAAAAATATATGTGAGCAGACAATACAAATTAAGAAAAAAGAATAGTTTGAGATTATATAAATCAATGGAAGGCAGCTATTTATGAGTACTTCTGTTTCCATACACGCTTATCCACCCCCCAGTTTCTTAGCCTATTTTTCCTTAGATAACTATGTTTCCCCTGACTCTACATTTTCTACACTTTCCCCTCAGTTTAGGAGTTTTTCCTGCTGCTACCATGCCATTCCTTCTAAAGGGCAACTTGGGAAAAAAAACCCAAAGGCACTATGATCACTGAAAATGATGAAGTCTATCCTTCTTCATTGTTGGCCATTGGCTGTGAAAACACCTCAGCCATGTACATAGCCATTACCTATTTTTATTTATTTCCCACTAATCCTGTGGCAAACACAGTGCTTCCTGGTCCAATCCAAGCCACTCAGTTTTAAAAGTTCTGCATACCCTATGACATACATTCTAGGACGTAAGAAACAAGCAGTAGGGCCTTTACAGATGTAGCCCTAGGGCTATGGACAACCATCCAGTAGAATAGTCATCCCCAACATTGTGCCCTGCGTGTCATGGTATCCACTGATCAGTGTTCTGGTGCCTACTTACTCTCCCCGTCCAAAGTATCTTTTCTACAAAACAAAGAGCTAGTCCTGATTTTCCTTCATCTCACTGAAGCAAGAAGTGCTTCAGAATAAAGCAGTAGACAAGTGTACCTTTAAGACCAACTAAATTTTATTCAGAATGTAAGCTTTCGTATGCTCTTAAGCAGACTTCATCAGACAAATAGGAATGGAAGCAGCAATTCTTAATATAAGTGGGCAGTGTAGAATCATGGGAATGTTTTTAGCAGATTAAAGGAATCACAAATAGGGATCTGTGTTTGTTAGTGTTCGGACAAAACGTCTGAAAAAACAGTAGAGGGTGACAAAAAGCAAACGGCTGTCGTAGGAGTGCCATAAATCTAGGCAACATTCTGGCTTTGTTAGTTCAAACAGAGGGCACGGTTACTCAAGAGATTATAACATCCATATAGTTTGCCATAGGATGGGTTGGTATATGCAATAAGACAAACAGCCAATATCCCCCATTTGAGTATGTCAATACAAAAAAACAAAAACAAAAACCCCCAAATATTCTGATACACTGTTCAAAAAGAGAAATAATATGTTAGCCCTTAGAAAAACAGGGTGCATTAAAGTATAGTGCAAAGTGGTTTAGTATATGTAATGAGACAAACAGCCCACATCCCTCATTTGAGCATGTCAGCACAAAAAAAAAATTATTCTGATACACTGTTCTAAAAGAGAAATACATTTGAACACTGTGGATGCACAGCTATACTCAGTGAGAGTTGATTTAGTATATGTAATGAGATAAAAAACCAATATCCCTGTTCAGTCCTGGGGAGGTGTTTCTTCCAAGTTTCATGATAATTTGTAATTCAGCAATTTCTCTCTCCATTCTGTTCTTGAAGTTCCTTTGCAGTAAAACAGCTACTTTGAGGTCACCCATTGAATGCTTTGGAAGGTTAAAGTGTTCCCCCACAGGTTTCTCAGTTCTGTAATTCCTGATGTCAGATTTGCGTCCATTTATCCTTTGACGGAGGGTTTTTCCTGTTTGCCCTATGTAGAGAACTGAGGGGCATTGTTGGCATTTAATGGCATATATAATGTTGGAAGATGAACAAGTGAATGAGCCTGAGATGGTACAGTTAATACTGTTAGGCCCAGTGACTGTGTTGTCTGGGTGTATGTGGCAGCAAAGTTGGCACTTGGGTTTATTGCAAGCTCTGGTCTGGCAAACTATTCTGCTTCAGAATAGTTAAGGAAGATCTTTGTGTCTACAGGGATCACCCATTCAGAAACAGATGCCTTCTCCATAGGAGAATGCTTGGCTTGAAACTCCCCAATATTTCCTAATTCACCTCAAATCCCATGCCAACCACTTTATCATTGGCTATGCCCTCCATGCCTGCCATGTTGGGTTCGCATCCCCACAATGTACTTGACATTCCAAAAGTGCCTATAGGTCAGGGTTCCCACGTTCCTGTTGGGGATGGGAGATTGCTGGTATTCCAGCAGCTGACAGGAGAGAGAAAAAGTATTTTTAAATTGCCATTGGCAACAGCATTATGTTGCTTCCTGGAAAACCCAGAAGCAATATCACAACTCTCTAGGAATTGCCAGAAATTCTATGGTAATGCCATAATATCCAGCAATTCCTAGAGAGATGTGACATAATTTCTGGGTTTTCCTGGAAGTGACATCACACCATTGCTGGTGGCCACCAGCACCAAACATCCTTGCTCCACCCATTCTTCCACTGATTGCTGGCAACCCTGGTGGTGTAAAGTGCCACCAAGTCACAATTGAATTATAGTGACCCCATAGGGTTCTCAAGGCAAGAGACATTCAGAGGAGTTTTGCCACTGCCTCCCTCCCCATTATGCACCTGGTATTCTTTGGAGGTATCCCATCTAAATACTGGCCAGGGCCGACCTGGCTTAGCTTTTGAGATCTGATGAGATCAGGCTAGCCTGGACTATCTTGGTCAGCTGGCAACCCTACCAGGCAACCCATACTGTAGATGCTGGCTTTAGTATATCCTTGCAGGTCTTTATAATAGGTTAGAAAACAATTATTTGGGAGAGAATTTGTCCTGCAAAAGCAGACAACTTGCTTAGCTGACATAATGGGCTGCTAAAACACTGAGATTTAAAACAAATTGCTGATTATTTGATCCTGTTTTTAAGTTATTATAGATTTTAAATTACAGTGGGTTGATCTAAACTAGGGGTGTCAAACATGCAGCTTGTGGAACAGATCTGGCCAAGACAAGGCTCAAATCCATCCCCCAAGCAACTTCCTTCTCCCTCCTTTTCCAAGGCTGCTGCTGCTGCAGATACATGGTAGTTTGCTTTCCCCCCCCCCCCCAGCTCTCTCAGTGGATCTTTGCATCCTGCTTCCCTCCCTCCCTCCCTCCCTCCCTCCCTCTGTGTTTCACACACAGAGAGGCACAAAGAGAGCTCCATGGTGCCTTCCTGCTTAGTGAGGGAGAGATACAAAAGACGAGAGTCTCTCGCATAGGGTTGCCAATCCCCAATTGAGTAGAAACACACACAAAAACACTGTGTATACTATATTACCAATAATTATATTATAATCACTCAATACATCATTTACTCATAATTACTCTTATTCATAATTCATATAACTTTTCAGTCCAACTCATAGTCCAAATTCATAAATCGAATATAATGGAAATCCAATCCTGCATGCTTGACAAAGGGTACCATATCCTGCTGTATCTTCAACTTTCAGACGCAGGTGGTACCTTAAAGACATGTAATGTTTCTTTAAGGCAGATTTTCAATCCCCAATTGAGATCAGAGGATCCCCTGGTTTGGAGGCCCTCCCCCCACTTCAGGGTTAGCAGAAAATGGGGGGGGGAGAATATATGCTGGGCACTCCATTATATCCTATGGAGACCGATTCCCATAGGGTATAATGGAAAATCAATCTGAGGGTATCTGGGACTCGGAGGGGGGCTGTTAGCACCAATTTTTCAGCATAGCATCTAGTGCCTTTCTTCAAGCCCCCTCCCCACAAAGTTCAAAAAGATTGGAGTGAGCAGGGGGTCCAATTCTATGAGCCTCCAAAGAAGGTGCCCCTATCCTCCAGTATTTCCAAATGAAGGGAAGGCAATTAAAAGGTACACAGTCCTTTTAAATGTGATGGCCAGAACTCCCTTTGGAGTCCAGTCATGCTTGTCACAAACTTGCTCCTGGCTCCTGGCTCTTGGGTCAGACCTGGCAACCCTTCTCTCTCTCTCTCTCTCTCTCTCTCTCTCTCTCTCTCTCTCTAACACACAGAGAGCTTCTGCTTTCTTTTCTGGGGCTGCTGCTCCTCTTTTGGAGAGAAAGGGAGGGAGAAGAAAGAGAGAGAGAGAGAGAGGAAAAAACAGCTTCAAGACCAACAACATTTCACTCCAGGTTTAAGCTTCTTTGTGCAAGCACACTTCTTCGGAGGGAGGGTGGGTGGGTGGATGGATGGATGGATGGATTCTTTTGACGAGCCCAATGTGCACTGATACTGGATTTATTGGATTTAGTTATTGGATTTTGGCTTATTCTGAAAAGCTGAAAAAAAGTTGTTTTTATTTAAAATGGATTTATCTGTTCCTATCTAGATTTCTTTTCTTTCCAAAAGGCCCTAATTACAAATTAGAACACTTGGATTGGTCCTTATATTCTGGCGAGTGGAGTGATTTTGGATGCCAAATGATATAGCACACATTTGTAATGAGGCAGGAAAACTACCTCTCAATTCAGTCCAGGAGGAGGAACTGTCTTGTGTTCCATTGTCAATGGCAATTCAGTGGTCTCTCTAATCTCCCTTTGAAAATTTCTTTGTATGAGCACTGCTATTCTTAGGTCAGCAACTGAATGTTGTGATTTCTAATGGCAGACTTCTATCCCTTTATGCTTTGCATCTTCCAGGACGGAATCCTTCTGGATGGAATTGAGGCCTAGGTTTCCTGTCTCATTACCAATGCTGTATCTCCATGCTTACTACCCCTCTGCATATCACACCTAATCCAATCAAGCCTGCTATCATCATCCATGTGCCATTGCCATCTGACCTATGAAATAACCTTTATAAAGCTTGTATCTCCGGTACCTCATGCTACATTTCATGGCATGCATGACCAAGCCCAACAAAGTGACATTTATGTTGGATCCGGCCCTCGTAACAAAGGAGTTCAACACCTCTGACCTAAACTGTATGAAGCTGTGGGCATCAGATCAGTAATGTCTACTCTGTCTTGCAAGGCCTCCACAGGGTCTCTGGTAGAGGTCTACCTGGCCCTTTTAACTATAAGTTCTGAAGACAAAACCCGAGAGTCTGAAATCTTCTGCATCCAAAGCGCAGCCTCTAAACAAAGGCCCAAGCCCAAACTTGTGGTGATTAAAAAAAAAATCTCAGGCCTTCCTTTCATTTGGCCGTATAACATTGGGGTCCAATACAATGTTCTCTTTTCCCTCCTCCACTGGCAACAACAATCCATGGGACTAGGGGGAAAAATCCTATGACTGTTATTCAAAAGGAACCTGGCCTCAAGTACCAAAACAGATTCAGCTGAATTCAGCTCAAAACCAAAGACCTTTTGAATATGTTTCAGTTCCCTATGAGAAGGCTTACTGTTTAGTAAATAAACCTTTTTCTGTATGGTTCACTGTTTACCCAACAACAGGAACGTCAAAGCACACTACAGGAAAGCCGCCAGACAGTTGCATTTATGTCATTGTTTTTTCTTAAGAGTCTGCCATGCTCCTGTGGTTAAGCTCATCTCGACACAGGCGAACACACACGAAGGTTTTCGCATAGCCTTGTGGCTACAGTCTCACAGCCGCTAAAGCAATCGTTTTCATTCATAAGATACGCTCAGCAGGCTGGTTTCTGTGGTGGGAATGAGATCTCTCAGGCTAAATTATTCCAATATAGCCTCCTTTGTCCTATTCACAAGAAGACAAAGAGACAATGAGGTCGGCAGGATAGATGGTTGAAACTTTCAAGAAGTAATTTCTCCAGAGTACAAAAAAATGCAAAACCAGGGGCTAAAATGGTCTACCAGCCATCTCTTCCCTTCCTCATTAATAAAACAGAAAAAGGAAAACAGGTTTTCTTCATCCTGAATCCAAACAAATTTACTTCGATGTAAACAATCTGGATTATTAACAATAGCATTGGGATACTTGTCAGGATTAGTGAACTGCATTAAATGTTTCTGAAAGAACTACTCAGAGTTTTAATGCTGTAAGGTTCAAAAAGTTACATGCATATCTCCTGCACTTCTCTATTTATTAGCAAGGAGACAGTTATTCTCTGACAGTTATTCTCTATGGCTACTGACATAGTAAGGGATCAAAATAGCCATGCCCTAATATATTCTCATTAACAAACAAGGAATAGAAATAGGACTTTATATTGTTTCTCCTTGCTTTCCAAAATAGGGAAGTAGCCAGCATTTCTTACTTGGTGTGTGTCTACATGGTCATTAGAGCATCCATCTAACACTGGGGAGACCCCAATCAGCCACAAAGCTTGCTGAGTAGCCTTGGTATAGTCTCTTTTTCTCAGCTAAACCTACCTCTCAGGGTTGCTTTGATGATAAAGTGGAGGAAAGAAAAATGGCATACACTACCTTGGTCTCCTTAAAGACCAAATGCATTTCGAAACACTCAGTTTCCATCAGCCAAGAGAGGAACCTGTTCTCAAGTTTCAGTTGCTTTCAAATTTACTGTAATTTGCATTATTCTGAATGGTTAGCTCCTTTTAGTAATGGATGAAAGGGTGGGGAATAACACACCTCCACAGGCAGAAGGCACATGGATTTCCCCCATGATCCTCTGCATTGCTGTAGTTCTTTTTGAACTTTAGAAAGATTATTCCTGGGGTGCAGGGCTGGCCCTGCTGCTAGGAAAACTAGGCAATTGCCTAGGGTGCCAAACTTTTGGGGGCACCAGATTGGGTGCCCACCATGTGACTCAGTGATAACTATCAGTGGGGGGGACACCAGAAGGTAATAATATAATAATAATAAATTTATTTTTGTATCCCGCCCTCCCCCGCCAAAGGCAGGCTCAGGGCGGCTCACAGACATGGAACAACCATGATTCCAATAAAATACAATCAATACAATAAGACAAATTAAAATACAATTAAATTACAGTTATAAATTAGGTTAAAATTAAATAAAACAGCTGTTACGTGTTAATAATTAAGGTGCTACAATTCACAGTCATATATAAGATGGCTAGAAGTCAATTTAGCCGGGTTCTATCTTGAAAGTGAGCTGAAAGCGGGTGGTTTTGCAAGCCCTGCGAAACTGATTCAGGTCCCGCAGGGCTCGCACCACCTCTAGAAGTTGATTCCACCATCGGGGGACCATTGCTGAGAAGGCTTGCTCCCTCGTTGTTTTTAATCTAGCTTCTCTAGGTAGCCTTGCCTAGGGTGCCTGACAGTCTAGGGCCAGCCCTGTTGGGATAGCAGGATCCATGAACTGGAATAACAGTAAGGATCAATGAGTTGCAGCAAGGAGGAACAAGCAGATGAAACTGCCCCACCCAACAGAACTATGTTTGAAGAATAGGGGGGAGGGAAGCAATTTCACTCCTCTTTGTCTTTTCCTTACCCTAGTGGCTGTTTCTCTGCATAGATCCTGCAAACCCAGAACTGACCATAAATGCAGGAACTAGGGTTGCCAATCCCCAGGTGGGAGCAGGGGATCCCCCGGTTTGGAGACCCTCCCCCTGCTTCAGGGTCATCAGAAAGCGGGGGGAGGGGAGGGAAATGTCTGCTGGGAACTCTATTATTCCCTATGGAGATTTATTCCCATAGAAGATCATGGAGAATTGATCTGCGGGTATCTGGGGCTCTCGGGTGGCTGTTTTTTGGGGTAGAGGCACCAAATTTTCAATACAGCATCTAGTGTCTCTCCCCAAAATACCTCCCAAGTTTCAAAAAGATTGGAATGGGGGGGCAATTCTATGAGCCCCAAAAGAAGGTGTCCCTATCCTTCATTATTTCCTATGGAAGGAAGGCATTGAAAAGGTGTGCTGTCCCTTTAAATGTGATGGCCAGAACTCCCTTTGGAGTTCAATTATGCTTGTCACAGTCTTGATCTTGGCTCCACCCCTAATGTCTCCTGGCTCCACCTCCAAAGTCTCCTGGCTCCACCCCCAAAGTCCCCAGATATTTCTTAAATTGGACTTGGCAACCCTAGCAGGAACTAAAACTAATTTGGGGAAACTTGACCTTCCACAAAAACTAAGCGTGGTAGGATTCTTCCCAGTACCCTTTTCCTACAGTGAGGACAAAGAAGACTGAGAACATCCTTACATTTGCAAAGGCTTCATATAAATCAGGGGTGGAGAACCTTTTTTCTGCCAAGGGCCATATGGAGCTTTATAACATCATTCGCGGGCCATAAAAATTATTAACTTAAAAAACAGTGTTCCACCGAGGGAGAATGATTCAGGCCAGCAAAATTAATGGAAATAATTGTTTTTCTATTTGAAGTAATGCGGGGAGAGCCTAATCTGGCACGCATGCGCGCACACACACACGGCCTGCCGCCCTAAGCAAATGCATAGGTCCAGCAGGAATTCAGTATAGGGTTGCCAAGTCCAATTAAAGAAAAATCTGGGGACTTTGGGGGTGGAGCCAGGAGACTTTGGGGGTGGAGCCAGGAGACATTGGGGGTGGAGCCAAGAACAAGGATGTGACAAGCATAATTGAACTCCAAGGGAGTTCTGGCCATCACATTTAAAGAGACAGCACACCTTTTAAAATGCCTTTCTTCCATAGGAAATAATTAAGGATAGGGGCACCATATTTTGGGGCTCATAGAATTGGACCCTCTGGTCCAATCGTTTTGAAACTTGGGGGGTATTTTGGGGAGAGGCACTAGATGCTATACTAAAACTTTGGTGCCTCTATCTCAAAAAATAGCCCCCCCAGAGCCCCCAATACCCACGGATCAATTTCCTATTATTCCCTATGGGAATCGTTCTCCATAAGGAATAATAGAGTGCCTAGTAGACATTTCCCTCCCCCCCACGCTTTCTAAAGGGGGGAGGGCCTCCAAACTAGGGAATCCCCTGCCCCCTCCCTCTCTCACACACACACTTACCAGATTTTCCTCCGGACAACTCTACTTCCTGTGAAAACGAAAGCAAAAGAAAGGGAGGGGCCATTCTCAGAAGCCCTTTCTGCTTCCTGCTTCCTGCCCAGCCTTAAAGGGGCAGACATTTTGCAAACGGCTCAGGAGCTCTACAACATGAAGCCTAAAGGTATGTTCTCCCCCCACTCCACCCCCCACCCCCGCTTCCAGAGTTTTGAAGAGCGGGAGATGAGGCTGCGAACCCAGAAGTCTCCCACCAGAGCGGGAGGTTTGGGAAGCCTAATTCAGTAGCATATGAGACCACATCCCCTAATATTAGCATATTAGGTCACACACTCATTAGCATATTAGGCCACACTATCTGGGATAATCAAGTGCGAACTGAACTGTGACAGTAACTTTTCCAGGCCCTGCAGCAATTCTGGCCAGCCAGGGACAGTAACTTTTTCAGACCCCAGGGAGGCTGACGCACAGTACATCTGGGCTCTGTGATCCCTGCCTGGTACTGGGGAGGCTGCTGCACAGCGCAGCTGGGCCCCACGATCCTCGCTGGCCAGCCAGGCCCCAGAGAGGCTGCCACATGGCTTGGTTAGGCTCAGCAATCCCCGAGAGTCACACCAACTGACCTCAAGGGCCGTATACAGCCCTTGGGACAGAGGTTCCCCGCCCCTGATATAAATGAATATAAAACAGGAGATAATCTCAGCCAGTTTTTGTTTAGAGTCCAGGGGCTTCCCATCTTTTAGGTGAATGGGCAGGCCTCTGTGGAAAGCCTGGATCAGAGCGACGAATCAACCCCCTCCTTCTCTGGTTGACAGAATATAAATTGCAGCATCAGTTGGATAAAACCATGATAAGAAACCTTCCTGCTTCTCCAAATTTAAACCCAGAAGCAGCCAAAACCTACCTAACCCAAACAAGTAGTCAAAACAAAACTTTCATCTTCTGTAAGGAAGCGTGAAGAAGGATGAGCTTAGACTGATAACAATTTGTAACCTTTAAAAGACAGAAAGTGCTTTTGAAAAAAAAAAGTGGGCTCCTCCTTCAATGAATCACAAATGCCACAATCAACCCATGACTTCACTTTCCAAGCCAAAATTCCTGTCCATTAAAAGCCAAAAGCTCATGCTGAAAGTTAATACAACTTTCTGCAAGCAGGTATCCAAAAAATTAATTGGAAATTACAGTATTTTTTGCACCATAAGACTCACTTCCCCCCCCCCAAAAAAAAGTGGAGGGAAAAGTGTGTGCGTCTTAAGGAGCGAATACTGCAAAAAATTCACACAAATGCCTCTAAATTCACACAAACGGCTCTAAAAACTAGGTGCGTCTTATGCTCAGGTGCGTCTTATGGAGCGAAAAATACGGGTATGTTCTCGTACTGAAATAGTACAATGCAAACCACAAATGAAAACTCAGACCTTTCCAGAATGGTGAACTTAACCTGATTTTCTTTACAGATGACCCACAAGCATTGGAATCAGAGTTGTTCCACACATCTGCCCTCCCTATGTATTCTCACAGTTCTGCGGTCAGTTTATTTTCTTCCCCATGTGCCTTAAATAATGAGGATTCCCAAGGGAGGGTGCTGTTGTGATCAGTATCATCACTGGTGGCATCACAGTACTCTGTCCTTTTTTGGGGGCAGGGGCCCTAAAGTATTGATAAATTGATGTAATGTTGTAATCATAGCTTAAGAAGGTTCACTGAATTCCCAGCTTTCATTTTTAAAAAATAAGTCTCTAGCCATTTCTATTGCAAGAGACATATGGGAAAAGGCATTATATCTGCAAGACAAGAGGCCAGTCTTTTTAAAAATGAAAAATGAAAATTGGGAATTCAGAGAACCTTTATAAACTATCATTACAACACTACATTGATATACCAATATTTTAGGGCCTTTTAAAAAAAAAACCCTGAAACCACACATTTTCACGAGTGGGGGTACAAGAGGGAGTGATTTGACGATGATGACAGTCCAATAATTGAAAAGCAGGCTGGAGGAGGTGGGAGCCATAGAGGAAAGAAAACCAAGAGAAATGTTATACATGGGGGGGTTGGGGAGATAAGTTGGCTCAAAATTGGAGAAAGAATCAGGGTAAAACTGATTTCCAAAGAACCAAGAAAAATCCCAGGAACAGCAAAAACAACAACAAACAAACAAAAAAAGGAAGTGAAAACTACAAACACAAAAATGCATGAGAAAATTGGAGAGTAAACCAAAGTACTCTCAGGAATGAGAAGATCCAGGGCTTTTTTTGTAGCAGGAACTCCATTGCATATTAAGTATATTTAAGACAAAGACAAAATCATGTCTCAAGAAGGACACTGAGGCTGGGTACAGATGGGCAGCTTGGGGTGGCAGGCAGCCTCCCATCTCAGAAGAAAGCCGGTTTAGTGGAAAGCACTCCGGGTCCAGTCAGACTCCATGCAGCCCACTGCCAGAACAGGGAAAGGCTGCATGTGCCCTGGAGGAGCAGTCACACTGCTCAAGCACATGAGTGATGTTTCCCTGGTGCTCCATGGTGGTTTAGAAGGCCAGGAAAGGCATCTGCAATTTGCTACCACTTACTACCTGGTAGCTTTTTGAAGTGGCAGAGTGATGGCGAAGGACGAGATAAGTGCAGAAGTAATTTGAATGCTCCATTTAAATACGGAGGTGGGCTGTTCCTGTGTCAGCCCAAATTGGCCATCTGAATTCAGCCTAGGTCTCTGCCACAAATTCTAAACTGGCACTCACTCATGTAGAATGTAAATTCAGATTTGCACTTGAGCATGGACAGAGTACCAGATAGATTTCCATTAATCCTGATCATAGAACTCATTTGCACTAACCTGCCTTGCACTACTGTTACCTTTAAAACTATTACCTTTAAAGTATTATATTTGCAGAACTTGCCTTAAAGTGTATAGTACCTTTTCCTATGGATTCTAGGCCTAAAGTCTGGGAAACAAAGAACAATAGGCCTCTATTAGAAGTCTTTGCTAAGCATACTAGATATGAAAGGATCTTCTTTAGCAAAAGCCTGTTATCATTTGTTCTGTAAACATCCTTTGGTGGAGAGTAAGCTATCTTTTCTACCTCCAGGAGCTTTCGGGAGCCTATCTCTCAGAAAACGTCAGAGCAGAAGCTCTGCTCTTACTCATTCTGGAATTGGGCCAGGAGACCTACACTGAAGACAAGGGGAGAAAACCGCAGATATCGAGTATGGAGAAATGCTATGTGAGGGTCCTGATTAGGGTGATATCAATTCATCTCTCGCTTCTAAGTTGGGATATGGGATTTATTTGACCAATGAATGTAATCAGAATGTCAAAGGCAAAGACTGATGTAGCCAGTCTGTAAGTTGGCCTTTGTTTACAGGAAGGTATAAGATGTCATGATTATGGAGGAGAATTTCGAAGGAGAACGGAGGAAGGGGGTGAAGAGATTGTTTTCTCCTTCACACATTAATGTGGAAAAGACCAAGAAAGGATCTGCACATTCTCTTTTTGCACCTCTGTAGTGGAGTCCTTTGTTTTGGCGAAAAAGGGACTCTGCCTAAATACAACACTCAGAATGGCTCAAGGCCGGTTTAGAATTTGTAGCAGATACCTAGTGTCCTTTTAAAAACGTATTAAGTCTTTTTGAATACTTTATGACAATTGGAATATTATATTGCTTGAAGAGCAGTTTGGAGAGTTAGACTATTTTGGATCAATTATTTATTCCAAATGGGAATATCCCTTGCTTGAAGAAAGCTTTGAAACAGGTGCATCGAGTCAACTCCTGTCCAGTTACACCAAGTTTTTTTTTTTAATTGATCAATCAATTAATTTATTTGGCCAACAACCAGAACAAGTCAAGAACTATTCAATAAAACATTTAAGAGTAGAATTGGTCTAAAAATAACAGAAATATCTCTAAAATGTAACATTTAAAATCCATACGTAAGAACTTAAGATCTGCACCTTTTAGATATCTCTAAAATCTATGCATAAAATTTCATGCCAAATTCTATAGGCTGTTGGAAAAAAATTAATACAGCTAATAGTGACCTGTGGGTTCATATCCATCAAAAGCTTCCTTAAAATATCCACCTCAGAACAACCTATGTAATTATTAAGTAGATAGAAACAACAACAAACCAGTGCATTCTCTACAGATTCAACCTTTTCAATGCCAGGTTTCTCTCCTTGATGGGAGTTTTTTTTACATCTCCTTTCTAACTGCAGAGGGGAGGGCTCACCATTTCATCAAGGTGAAAGCACTCTATTGACTGAGTACCTCCAGAATGGAGAGGTAGGATGTCGGGGCAGTAACATATTTCAGCTTCTCTGGAATTAGAAAATTTGGGGTATTATTGATATCACTTCAGCACTCTATATTAAGCAATCTTTGTTTTATCATTGATTTTGCTTGATCATAACCCATTTGTAAAACAAATTCTAAAGAGAAGCCCATATTCTGCAGTTCATAGTAAATAGCCCTCTCCCAAGAGGATTGATAATTGCCTTGCAAAACGAAAGCTGCCAAACCCTTTGGGTTGTGTACTAATTTTAACCAAAAGTTAATAGAGGCTAGAGTTACCCTAACTTCCACCTTAACCAACCCTGACTCAAGATGTAGGCTGGCATTAGACACACATCTTGTTGCAACAAGTTTAAAACACTCCTAATATGGGACTGTCAGTAGTAAGAAACTGAAGAGATTTTCTTGTGTGAAATTAATGGTATCCACATTTACTATAATTGTATTTTTGGGGATTTGTGGTGATTTTGTCTTTGCCTTAAATATACCTAATTTTTATGAATTGTTAGCAATTTTTGTCACAATAACCTATGAGTTGTGTTCAGGGCTCTTTTTCTAGCAGGAGCTCCTCTGCAGATTAGGCCACGCCCCCTGAAGTAGCCAATCCTCCTGGAGCTTACAGAAGGCCCTGTACTAAGAGCCCTCAAAGCTCCTGGAGGATTGGCTACGACAGGGGGCATGGCCTAATATGCAGAGGAGCTCCTGCTAGAAAAAGAGCCCTGGTTGTGTTACCCATAACTCGCAGAAACAGCATTGCTCTCAGATGGCCATCTAGCCTTTGTTTAAAAACCTCCAAGGAAGGAGAGCCCATGACCTCATGAGGAAGCCTGTCCACTGAGAAGCTGCTCTAACTGTCAGGAAGTTATTCCTAATGTTTAGCTGGAAACTCTTTTGATTCAATTTCAATCTAGTTTGATTTAATTTCAAGCCAATTTGATGTAGTGGATAAGTGTGTGATCTCTTATCTGGAAGAACCAGGTTTGATTCCCCACTCCGCCACTTGCAACTGCTGGAATGGCCTTGGGTCAGCCATAGCTCTCGCAACAGTTGTCCTTGAAAGGGCAGCTTCTGTGAGAGCTCTCTCAGCCCCACCTACCTCACAGGGTGTCTGCTGTGGGGGAAGAAGATAAAGGAGACTGTGAGCCGCTCTGAGACTCTGATTCAGAGAGAAGGATGGGGTATAAATCTGCAATCTTCTTATTCTTCTATTGGTTCTGGTCCAACTTTCTGGGACAACAGAAAACAATTCTGCACCATCCTCTATATGAAAGCCTTTAAAGTACTTGAAGATAGTTAACATATCACCTCTCAGTCATCTCATCTGCAGACTAAACATACCCTGGAGTTTTTATGCTGGAGTTTTTATTATGGAGTTTTAATGGATAGTTTTACGCTGTGCATATCCAAATGGCTTGTTTTTAATGGTTTGTTTTTAAAATGATTATGCAGTTTTACTTGTAAACTGCTTCAGGCAAGACTCTGAAGTAGCACTTTAAAGGTACCGGGCCAAAACACACACACACACACACACACACATATATATTAACCAAGGCTTTTAATTAGGGGTTTTATCTTACTATATTTTAACGGCTTGCTTCTGTTTTATGGGTAGTTTTTATGCTGTGTATGTCCAATGGCTTCTTTTTAATTATTCATTTATAATATTGTGATGCGGTTTTACTTGCGAACTGCTTCAAGCAAGAAGTAGCACAGAAATATTTGAAATAAATAAACCACTGAGAACCAAGCTCAGTTTTGATTCACTTCATCTATGCATATGCATAACTCTACTGTTTCATGTCAAAATGTGACAAAGCTGTACAACTGTTAAACCCATAACTGGCTTAGAACCAGGCTACCTAAAGACTGCCTGCTATGGCATAAGCCTACTTCAGGGGCTCTTCTTTTGGAAACTTCCATCTTAAAACGTTACGTGGGCAGATACCAGAGAAAAGCCCTTTTCTGTGGAGGTGACCCAGTTATAGAGCACATGCTCCAGCAAGGTTCACTTGGAAACACCCTTACTGAATGTCAGAATAAAAGAGTTTGATTTGCTAGTGTTTTTGCTAGTGTTTCATTTTCTGCCTGCTGGTTTCCAGTCTGCTGTTAGTGCTTTAGGCATTTCAGGATTCATTGTATGGTGGCGGTGGTAGTGGTTGCTGTCAAGTCACAGCTGACTTATGGTGACCCTGTAGGGTTTTCAAGACAAGAGATATTGAGAGGTGGTTTGCCATTGCCAGCCTCCACAACACGATCCTGATATTTCTTGGAGGTCTCCCATCCAACAGGACTTGGAGATCCATGCTCTGATCATACCCTGTTTAGATTACTATAATGTACCCTGTGTGAAGCTGCTTTTGAAAGCAGTCCAGAAACCTGGTCCAAAATGTGGTGGCCAGATTACTGCTGGAGGTTACTTTGCTTTATTTGATTTATATCCCACCCACCCCGCCGAAGCAGGCTCAGGGCAGCTCCAGAGATTGTGTCACTGCTGTGCTGAAAGGTCAGTACTAGGTATCCATCTGTTTCCGAGCACAATTCAAAGAGCTGGTTCTTACTCTTTAAGATCATAAATGGCTTAGAACCAGGTACCTGAACAACCATCTTGTCCCACTCTCCAACCTACCAGTTAAGAGCTGCCTTGCAAGCACTGCTCTCTGTACCCCTGACTTTAGAGATGGGACAGGTGGGCATTTTCAGTGAGACCACCTCACCTTTAGAATGTGACAGGGGAGGGGCTTTGGCTCAGTGGTAGAGCATCTGCTTGGTAAGCAGAAGGTCCCAGGTTCAATCCCTGGCATCTCCAAAAAGGGTCCAGGCAAGTAGGCATGAAAATCCTCAGCTTGAGACCCTGGAGAGCCGCTGCCAGTCTGAGAAGACAATACTGACTTTGATGGACCAAGGGTCTGATTCAGTATAAGGCAGCTTCATATGTTCATATGACAGACAGACAGAAAGATGAGAGAGAGAGAGAGAAGTACTGAGTTCAATGAGTTGATCACAGCTCTTTATTTGTGATTACAGCATGGCAATGATTAAACTTAGACTAGAGAACTGGGCCAATGCGGCCAACTATATACACTCAAAGTTCCCATGCTAGAATGTCATTGGATCATTTGAGCCAGCAGGGAGCTGGCAAATGGTCCGGGGGAAGCAGAGATATGGATTCTGCTTCCCATTGTTCCAGTGTCCCCCATGCCAAGTCCTAAAGGCTCCAATAAGC
Source organism: Heteronotia binoei (assembly GCF_032191835.1). Taxonomy (NCBI): domain Eukaryota; kingdom Metazoa; phylum Chordata; class Lepidosauria; order Squamata; family Gekkonidae; genus Heteronotia; species Heteronotia binoei. The sequence continues at coordinate 164,073,265 of NC_083224.1, read as the reverse complement.
CAGGCAAGAACTAGAAACCCACATTACACACAGAAGCACAGGGCCAGATTAACAATTAGATCAAGTAGGTATTGGCCTATGGGGCCCCGCACTTTTAGGGGCCCCAGGCTGGCTTCCCCTTCCCTGGTTTTCCCCCTGCTTGCAGCCTTCCCAGCTTGCATGCACAGCCAGCAACTGAGCCGCTCTTTGTCCAACTTGCCTGGTGCGGCTGCTGCTGGCATCATTGCCAAGTTTGCCTCTCTCTGCCTCTCCTCCGCAGCTTTGTCAAAGGGGCTTTTGAGAAGGTGCCTGCAGGCTGCAGCAGGGGCCACAGGCAGCTGAGCAGGTGCTGTGACTTTGAGATAATTTGTGAGAGGTCCCCAAGATTCTGACTGCCTAGGGGCCTCCACAGGGTTTAATCTGGCACTGCAGAAGCACATACACAACAGAGAGAGAGAGCACAACAGCGAATTGCTGTTAACAGTCTGCAGTCTGTTTTATGGATGTTTTTAGGGCACTCAGCAGTAGTTCTATGCTGTTTTATGCATCTGGATTGTGTTTGATCTATTTTGATTTTATATTGACAGTGTATGATATTATTTTATTATATTATTTTTATTATATTATATTATTTTACCTGTAAGTCAGTTTGAGTAGGACCTGGGAGGGAGAGCATATAATTTTCCTAAACAAATAAATCCCTCATTCTTATAAACAATTGCTAAGGCAATTCTAAGAATATCCTTCACCAAGTATTGTTTTTGCCACACAACATGCAGCATCTTTGCTTACTTGCCTACTGAGGTATAAATGTCTCTCTCCAATAAGAGACAGTAGATACATGAGTTCCACTAGTGCAAAAAACAAAACAAAAAACACCAACATTTGAACATACTGACATCATGGTGCAATTGATGAACTAGTTATGTGCCTCTTCTGAAAGAGCCCCTAGGGCTGGTTGGAATGTCTTTCACTGAAATGATTTTTGGGGTGAAAATACTTCAAGGATAAGCAATGATTTATGTTTTCCAAACTTTTTAAGAAGATGATGATACTGGATTTATATCCCTTCCTATAAATCTCAGAGTGGTCACAATCTCCTTTACCTTCCCCCTCACACACAACAGACACCTTGTGAGGTAGGTGGGGCTGAGAGAGCTCTTACAGCAGCTGCCTTTTCAAGGACAACTCCTATGAGAGCTATGGCTGACCCAAGGCCATTCCAGCAGCTGGAAGTAGAGGAGTGGGGAATCATACCAGGTTCTCCCAGATAAGAGTCTGCACACTTAACCACTACACCAAACTGGCTCTCTTCTCTTTTCAAGGTGAAACAAAAATGGAGATTTTTTTTTCACCAAAAGATCAAACAAAAAGGACATTCACCTCACATGTAGACTTGAAGGGCTGGATCCACTCATAGATCACTGACAGAAGATTTTGGTCACAGATCTTTTCTACTATTCCCTCCCCTAGCAGCCATTTTCAAGCCGAAGACCATTAATTCTTGGGTTGCAGAAGTGATGGAATACAGTGGGCTGCAGTAAGGGAAGGGGGCAAAAATCCCCTTCCTGTCTCTTCTGGCAGCAAGCTGCCTCTTTTGTCAGTGGCACTCCACTGATGGAAGGAGTGATTTTGCTGCATCCCCCTTCCTCACAGCAGCTGTTGCAGGTCCCGTATCTCTAGGGTAATCATTCCTGGGATCAGAAATGACTTTTGAGGATCTGTAATTTTTGTGCAAGTAGATTATTGGATCCAACCCACTATCTAATCCAGGCTTTCACGCTTCTGGAAAACATTAGCTTCAACAACTTTTATGTATGATCCATATGTAACTGGCGGAGGGGGGGGGGGAGTCTTCAAAAGACTGAAGTTGTCACCAGAACACCATGGATACAGTACAATGTGAAAGAGACTGAATTGCCATCTTTTAGAATATTTGTTTCGTTTTTAGCTGTGGTTATACTTTATAACAATGTGTGCAACCCTCCTTGAGTCCGTTCCTGGGAAGGGCAGGATAAAAGTCAGATAAATCAAATCAAAATCAAGTAGACTAATAGAAAAATAAGCCACAAATAAGCATTTGGAACACTCTGCAGCTGACCCAAACCAGGCAAAGCTCCATCTGAAAACATGCTTAGCCCTCCACCACTGAAATGGATGGTCTTAACTGTGGCTACTCTGACACAATAACATTCATGTAACAATTGATTTATCAGAATCTATTTTTTAATTGCTTATCTTCTGATATGTTTTGGTAACCAAAAAGATCCACTCTCATCCAGTTTAACCACAACCACAGGAGTGTTCTCTCCTCTCTCTCTCTCTCTTTTTATCTATACGTCATTGACACTGAAGAAAAAAGGAAGTTCCTCTCTGCTTGCGGTTAACGTAGCATGATAAACAGACTTTTCACACAAGTCTGCTGCTATGGGCCAGTATATAAATCCAACAATAGAGCCAGTGGGCCTGTCACTTAGATCTGTAAGGGCTACAAGTTGACAACCCAACAAGATACAGGTAAAAAAAAAATGCCTTGGATGTTTTTGTGGCACAACAGTTCGACCGAAATGACAGACAACCATGAGGCTGCAGAAGGCAAGGATCATAAGAAGAAGACGAAAACTTTGTAAGTATAACTATCCTTCTGGACTACATTTTAGGTAGAAACACATCTAGACAGCTTATTGGCAAGGTTGGAGCCCCTTGGATCTATTGGCAAGGAGTTAGCTACAACTAACAAGAATTTATTTGCAACGATATACCCCATCCATTACAAGATATACTGCATCCAGTATAACACTGTAAGGCAGTTATCATGAATAGCATTATTCAAAAGTGAACAGAGTTACAAAACCAAAAGGTTTGGTTAATTGGAACAACACCTGTGGACTGTGGTATGTATATAATTTAACCTGAGTTTATGTTACAGATTCCACTTTCAGTGGCTGGATTAAGTCTGGGTTTTGCTATGCATTCAGTCCTCTCCAAGTGAAACCAGTGGGACTTAAACTTTATTTTGGCTAGACTATGTTCTCTTTCTAAAAAATGGAAATAAGTACAGAAAAAAATAATGGAATAGTAGGAACTGGGAGACTTGGTTTCAATTCTCACTCTGCAACAAAATTTCCTGACTAAACTTGAATTGATAGTACTATCAGCCTATACCAGGTGTGGCCAAACTGCAGCTTGAGAGCCACACATGGCTCTTTCGCACATATTGTGTTGCTCTTGGAGCCCCCATTGTCCCATTGGCCAGCTTGGAGAAGGCATTTCTATCTTTAAATCACTTCTCCAAGACAAGCCAGCCAGCAGCTTGGAGAATGCATTTAAAGTTAAAACTGCTTTCTTTCCACCTCTCCCTCCTCCATCTATTTCCTTCCTTCCTTCCCTCAAACATCTGACATTCATGTCTTGCAGCTCTCAGATATCTGACATTTATTCTATGTAGTTCTTATTTTGAGCGACTTTGGCCATCCCTGGTCTATACCTCACAGATACAGCTAAGGAAGAGCAGGTGAAAGATATACTAAATAAACAGATAACACAGGCATTTGAGTGTGCTTTGATTAACTTTCTGAAACTTACAGCCATGGCTGTAAATACAGGGTAAAGGTGAGGATATGCATAAACAATGTTCTACCCCTTCTCCAAATCTTCTATGCTTGCCCCAGAAATAATCTTGGACAAATCCCAAAAAAGCACTTCAGTCCATTTGTCCACAATACATCAGCACTGAGTATTCATAGAATCATAGAGTTGGAAGGGATCTCCAGGGTCATCTAGTCCAACCCCCTGCACAATGCAGGAAACTCACAAATACCTCCCCCTAAATTCATAGGATCCTCATTGCTGTCAGATGGCCATCTAACCTCTCTTTAAAAACCTCCAAGGAAGAAGAGCCCACCACCTCCAGAGGAAGCCTGTTCCACTGAGGAACTGCTCTAATGGTCAGGAAGTTCTTCCTAATGTTGAGCTGGAAACTCTTTTATGTTTTCTTGCAATTCTCCATGAGTGTGCTGTGTTGAACTACAATCAGGACACTTCAGTTTAGGTTATGAAGTTCCCACAAGGCACTGCATATAGTCCTAAGATAGAATGCACCATCTTCAGATCAATAAATAATACCAAAGGGAGAATAAGTATGGAGCACCTTGCGTGCTAAATTTCAGTTAACAGAGTCCCAGTTTTTCCATCAATATTACTGCATGGCATGTGTTTCCACAGACACTCTTTTTACCTGTCACCCTCCTCACCTGATTAAATTAGTCCTACTTGGGCAAGAGCCTGTCTTTCACTTACATTATGATGGTACCATAAAAATGCATAATAAATTATGGAGTATGGATTTGGGGTGAGGGTGTTTCTAAATTTTCAAACATAGGAAGACCATTTTTGTTCCAACTATTCTGTTCAGCAAATCCCCCATTTTAATCTGCTTCTTATATGTTTTATGTATTTTATTTATTTATTTCCATTTGTATCCTGCCCTCCCCATGAACAGGCCCTTTTACACTTCACATTGTTTTTATGTAATTGGCACAAAAAGTAGGCAATATGACTTATCAAATTTTATAATCAGAGGAAACTATTCCATTTTACTTTATTTTGTTTGATTTATATTCCGCCCTCCCCGCCGAAGCAGGCTCAGGGCGGCAAAAGGTGGCAAAACCATACACCAAACTGGATTTTTTGACAGACTCAGTCATGAAATTCAGGAATCATACTAATAAATTGCTGTGTGTGTTTCTCTTTGGTTTCAGGGGCATAGAACTGAAAAACTTTTTGTTGTCTGTTGTACCACACATAGAATCAGCTGTTATCAGTAACCCAAATTCTAAACATGAAACGTAAGTATTAAATAATAGCAATTGTACTGTAGAAATAATTATCTATATTCTGTCTCCACACCATGCACTGTCTGAAACCTGCCTCCAGACTAGGTAGAATACCCCCCAATGCTATTACCACTTCTTCTCCTGACTGAGCAGAGGATACCTATCAGCTACACCACACAGCAGAAGCAGATGTAGATAGACATCTCAATATACACTTACAATCTCCACTTACATTCTGATGCTTATCTCGGACCCAGTGAACTGGCTGGATTCGGTGAACAGATTCAAGCACAGAAAGAAAGCTGTTCTTGCAAGGCACAGATTGATGTGCCCCCCCCGCCCCCCAATCCACACACACAACATGAGAATTCAACAGATGAAGCATCTTTATGCTGGGGAAAAGTTGCATTATTTTGTTCTGTTACTGTCATACAGCTGCATCAGGAACATACACATACACACAAAATGAAAGTTGTTGCCCACAACCTGTTCAGTTACTAGCAGCTGTTGAGAAGCTGAGGCTAGGGAGAACTGGGAAGAAGTGAAATGATGTTTCACTACTTGAAATTTAAGCCACAGGACTGAAGAGTGACCTTTAAAGTAGCCTGAAGAATTCACAGTGAAATACTATACAGAAACTTAACTAAATCCATTGAAATGAACAGGCTTAGAGTGGGGAAATTCTCCAATGAGTATCCATTTGTGAACTCACTCTGAGTTTTCCTGAAGTTTCAGTTTTGTGATGAGTTTTTTACATCTGTGAACACACTTCTGGATGCACTACTGTATATTTTATTGCATTCATTAACATAACATAAGCCTCCCACTCTCATGAGATGGTTTACAGTAAAGCAACTTCCACAGACAGGCCCACAGAGTTTCAAATTGAAAGGAAGTCACCCATGATATGTAGAAGAATACTCTAAGAGCTGCTCAGTTTCCTGTAACTGAATCAATGGTCTCTTTTCACCTTTTTTAATATTAAGAAATCGTGATTCAACGTTTCTTTATTCCGAGCAATGGTCTTGAATTATCAGTATAACACAAATAGATAGAATATGGAGTCACAGGTTCAAATCGCCTCTCAACCACAAAACTCACCAAGATTTGTGCAAATATCTAGCCCTTTTCAAACTGGATAGGGTGAATGAGCGCTGGGGGCAAGCACCTCCATGCATTCTTTGGAACATATACAGAGACCCTAAATGCATACAAATGTTTTAAATAAATAAATATAGCTAGTGCCTTTTTTTGTTGAAAAAGCCTAGCAGCTCATTTGCCTATTAGGCCACACCACCTGGCCTGGGAGCATGCGACTGAATATAGGTATGAACGAGTTAGATCCCATTTGGGTGACTGGGAAACCTAAAAAAAACCCAGGGTTTCCAGTCACATGGAGAGTGCCATACAGGTGAAGCCTCTACACTTGCCTCCATGATTCTATTTGCATTATCCCTACCTTAGAATGCATCCTGAAAAGGACTTACCTTTTTAATATTGAGAAATCTTGATTCACGTTTATTTATTCCATGTAATGGTCTTGTACTATCAGTATAACACAAGTAGATAGAACATGGAGTTACAGTTCAAACCCCTACCTACCTTTCCGTGGAGAGTGACCCTAATTCTGTGGTAGAACTCATGTGCTGCATACGACTCCTGGCATTTCCATTTAAAAGAATTTCAGATAGCAGCCCTGGGAAAGGTCTGTTCCCGGAGAACTAGTGCCAATCATGGTAGACAATGTAATAATCTGCTTCAGTATTAGGCAACTTCATTCATCCAATCCTGTTCCAAGCTTCTTGGGAAAAGAGTGGGACATAAATGTGATAAATCGATTATTTCTGCTTTCCAATTTCTCTCACGGCAGACTTTATTACAACCATAGACATGTGGTTAAAGCACTGGATCATTTTCATCCAATAAGTTTTACATTCCAATATTCTTTCCCAGAGAAGCCTACTATTTCTTACAGCCAACTTTATAGTTTCTTACTGTTAAATTTTTAAAAAAATCTTTTAGGCTTTCTGCAGAAGAAGTTACACAGTGGTCTCAGTCTCTAGCAGCGCTTCTGTCAACTCAGTGTAAGTATTTCCTTTTAACAGCTTCTTTTCAATGAAGTATTTAATTCTTCAATAGGAAACTGGACCAAACACTAGAACTGTTTCCTTCATTAACGATTGCTTCAGTTTCAAAGACGAACCCCTTAAACCAGTTTCTAAATTATCTTTGCATGCAGTTAACCCTTCAGCCCCTGCTCAGCTTCCAAATCACAGGTGTGTACAAGTTACTTTTTACAAACAGGAAGATTTCTGTTCATCTTCTGATTTGTTTGAGGCCTTAAACACACAGTTTAACTGGACTAAAACCATCAAAACCCAGATACAAGACTATTATTTTGCTTTTTATCATCATTTGCTTTATAAACTTGCACTTTTTATAGCAATGGGTGAAATATTTATTTCACAAAGCCATTTTTCAACTTTAGTATAAAATATGCATTATACTTTCCTGAACCACAGCCATGGGATTTTTAAGATGAACTAGTGGCTGACACCACATTCATGGACTGAAGCAAGATCAGCTACCCCGCAAAAATCATTGCAGTTGGAGGACACTCACTTAGGTCAGGTGTGCATAACAAGTGAGCAACCAAACCAAACACAGCCAAATGCACTGTGACCTGCCAGGGCAGCATCTAAAGGAACTTTATTGAATGACTGCCCTATTGACAGTGGGTGATGTTCACCTTAGCCATGCACATGTTGTATATTCCTGATTTACACTGTTCTTTAAAACATACCAAAAATAGGAACTTTACAGCTGGACTTCTACAGAAATCAGCACTCTGCTTTTATCTGATGATGTCATATGGACTGCCATGCCAAAAGTTTAATCACTGAAGAGAAAAGAATAGAAACATTATTCCAACTACCGCTTCCTTTTCCAATAGTGAGACAGAGGTGCATGCTCTCTTCTCACTGAGACTGTTTTTTAAAAAAAAAAATGTGTTATGAGTATTTAAAATAAACCTATAAAATAACTAACAATAAAACAGCAGATCAGGAGGAGGTTTAAACCTCTGCCCTGACAGAGCTCCAAAGAAAGCTATCACTGTAGAGTAGAGGATAAAGTTCTGTCAAGAGACCGGAATACAAACCGTTCTCCGCCCATCAGTTTTGCAGAATGACCTCATTTTTTTAAATGTTCATATTCACTTTTTCTTCAGAATTCAGGACCCAACATTAAATACCGTTAGATACCGAATCTAAAAACACTCCACCAACAACTATAAGTACATACACTATAAGGTTAAGGGAACCAGGCCCACAAAACCCAACAGAGAGAGCTAGCATAGCATAGTAGATTAGGATCTGGGAGACCCAGGCTTGAATCTCCACTCTGCCATTAAAATTTGCTGAGTAACCTTGGGCCAGTCACTCCTTCTAAGCCTAAACTACCTCACAGGGTTCTTAAGAGGATAAAACGGAGGGGAGGAAAATGATATAAGCTACTTTGTACCCACACTGAGGAGAAAGCAAGGGTATAAATGAAGTAAAATAAATAAATAACACATTGCATGTAACATATGAAAGGGAGGCCAGGAAGGATTGTATCAGTGCTTAGTTCTCATGACCCCTTCTTACACACCCAAAGAAATGCTGATTGACACTTTGGGGTCAATCAGCAATTTTTCTCCATGCCAGTTTGGCCAGGGATATTGGAGGGGTTTTGCCATCTTCTGGGCATGGAGCAGGGGTCATTGGGAGTGAGAGGGAGAGGTATTTGTGAATTTCCTGCATTGTGAAGGGGATTGGACTAGATGATCTTGGAGGTCCCTTCCAACTCTACGATTCTATTACTCCGTTAGTCTATGAAGCTGCATTATCCTGAATATCCTTATACCCTTGGTCCATCAAAGTCAAAATTGTTACAGCCAAGTGGAGAAATCCTTTAGGCTTGTGTGGTACGTGATTTTGAGCCCCTTTAACAACAAAAAAGAAGTAACACCAAAAAGTAAGCAAAGTAGATTGGTGGATTTCCTTGAAAAACTCCTAATCTTCACTTTCTGGGAAAATGGTACCTAAAATAGAGCTTAATTAACATAGTTTCCTATTTATTTTGTTTTACTCTATTGAAGATTATAAATAAAGCCACTATGGTATTTCTATTTAATGCAGACGGTCAAGATGCTTTCAGAGAATTCCTGAAAACTGAGTTCAGTGATGAAAACATTGATTTTTGGCTGGCTTGTGAAGACTACAAGAAAACCCAGTCTGACCACTTACACGACAAGGCAGAGAAGATTTACATGGAGTTTGTCCAGTCAGATGCTATTAAGCAGGTAAATGCTGTCAGAAAACCAAAGTGCAGAGCTACTTAAAACATGCATGATGTTGGTACAATCTGGACACCACCACACTGAGAAGCATTCAACAGAAAGTGAACCCACTGGGCGTTTTCGCACTCACCTTCAGCCGGTGCGACCCCCCTCTTCACTGCGCAGGATCTGCGCGGATTTCGCACTAAAAGCCACGGAGCAGCCTTTTGCGCCGGAAACTCCGGGCGCAAAAGCCGCTCAAACGGAAACTGCTTTTTGGCGGTTTCCATTTGAGCGGCTTTTGCGCCGGGAGTTTCCGGCGCAAAAGGCTGCTCCACGGCTTTTAGTGCGAAATCCGCGCAGATCCTGCGCGGTGAAGAGGGGGGTCGCGCCGGCTGAAGGTGAGTGCGAAAACACCCACTGAGTAATAGCATGACTGTTTTCAAATAAATGCCTCCCATCTTGCAATTTTAATTGGCTCTGTATAAGGATCATGCTATTCATTATTAGTAGTAGAAGTATTAAATCATTCTCAAAATCTAGGGTGCTTCACAGAGTACACAAAGACAAGTTGCTAATGCATGGCATCTATCTTATCCCCTCATTAATGATACTATTTGGATGTACTTTTTGGTACCACGTGCCTGATACTGTTCTAAGGACAAATATACACAATACGTCGGAGCTATCACGACTTTACATAAACAACATAAAGACTATTTTACACAAAGAACAAACAACACACAAGCAGGTGGGAGGGAAGGAGGGCATGTTTGGAAGACTAGTATTTATTTTTTTAGTGAATCTGCACAGGCTCTTTCTTGCAAGCAGACATATACACATACACGCCAGTTGTATGTGCATTCCCTGTTAAATGTCAATGGGGCTACAGCACAACACTTGGCAGTTGTGCTTAGTACCTGAAGGACATCCATGGATGACACAGAAGTGCATTCACATTTCTTAAGACTATTTAAAAGCCCTGAGGGCAATTACTTAGCAACAATCAAAGGGCCTTGGGCTTTGATTTTATCACCAATGATTTGTATTTCTTTATGAGATACCACAATGCCAAAAAGACAGGATTATAAAAGATGCTGAAATACGATTTTGCTCTTCCTAGATCAACATTGACTTCCATACAAGAAAAGCTACAGCTCAGAAGGCTCAAAATCCAACACCCTCTAGCTTTGATGAAGCACAGAAAATTGTATATGTACTTATGGAGAAGGACTCCTACCCTAGATTCCTCAAATCCAGATTCTACCTTAATCTATTAAGCAAAGTTCAATGCAACAGTCTGAAGTGAAAGGACGACTCAAATTTCTCTGGTTAAAAATCTGAAGTATCACTGGGATGGAAAGTAGGGATTGGGACTAACAGGAAAAGTGGAAACTTCATGAAACAAGGACAGGTCTACAAGAGGCACCCAAGCTAAAATCTCCCTGGACAAGAGTGTGAAATAGAGATTATATTGCCTTGACAGCAGTGACCTGAGGATCACTTTTCATGTTATCGCATTCTTTCTCAAGAGCAACCATGGATGTAAAGATCACATTTATTGTAAATGTTGTCATATAGACAGGGTGTACAAGCATGTTAGGGGCCAGTTCACATGTATATGTACATCCCTTGGTTTCTCATTCTTTGATTCTAATACAGCTAAATGGTTCTACTGAAAAGCACTGAATCAGAAGGCTTGGACGTTGATGTGGAAGTCATATCCATGATGGCTTGTTCACACATGTAAACCAGTTATTGATGTTGCGTGCAGTCATCACAGGATGAACTGCATTTGTCAACCTCTTCAAAGATAACTTAGCATATAACAGCATTTTTACAATGGCTAATTATACCGGCAAAGTAGTTTAATGTGATGGTCTGCCACAATTAGTTATTGCCAGGAATCTTAAAGAAGGCCTACAAGATTCATGTCATAGGGAAAGAATCCAGGCCATGGGATTTTTCTTTGGACAGAAATTACCTGTGAATGAAAACTCTAAAGTAGAAGGCCACATTTATCTCCTTAATGGAATCTCAAAGCAAATCTTAAAACCAGTCCTGCACAATTTATAAGCCACCAACATGAAACCAGATCACCAGCCATATATAGTGATTAACCAGGGGCTCAATACAATTGCCTCTTTCAGTCCATAAAAAATTTGCAGAGACAGAGAGCTTGTCTACCAGTGGAAAAGCCACAGTAAATGACTAGCAGATGAGGTTTGGGGTAGGGGGTCTGCACAAGACTGGCAACTTCTGGGAGTGAAGGTGGAGTGGCTTGCCATCAATGCAATGACATTGCCAGCAATGCTCTAGCATTTGGTCAAGACTCTTTGATTTAATGAATACTAGAGCATCACTGATGACATGCTGATGTCAGTGTGTTGGAATGCTGTCCACTGCCCCCCACCCCCTTTCCCTCTTATTTTTCTCCCACCACTCAACTAAGAGATGGTGGGGGAAGGACCTGCAGGGCATAAAAGTCATAAAGCCAAGGATCTTTCTTCTTGGAGATAGGCTATGGGTTGTAATTTTTACTCAGTCATCTGCTCTACCTGCTGGTCTCTGATCCCACTTCAAACCCCCTAAGGTATGGCATAGAGTTTACAAATCTCCAACCAGTCCAGTGACTTCTCCAAGAGTCAAAGGAGAAGCAGAAAATGGCTCATCTGAACCCTTTTCCTCTTTCTTGCTTCCCATTTGAGTTGGTCCCCTAGGACGCAGATTAGGCCCAAGAATCCAGTAGATTTTGTGGAGAAATTCCCTGGTCTGAAGGTGAGACTTACACAATCATTAATGTGCTTACTGGAGATATAGGAGAGACATCAAAGTTGTGGAGTCTCAGTCTGCAATGAAAGTGATCGTTCAGACTGCTGTTGCTGACATGAAAAATGTTAAGAGATGTGTGGCATTATGGTCTTATAAACATACACTGTCTGTTTCTATAGTTTAGATTGGGATATTATTTCATGTGGATATAAGCTAGGCCATAAATAAGTCTAATTTTTGGCCCTGATATGTAGTCTTTTAGTACTTAATTTATTGCAACTTATAAATGAATGGGAAATGACCTTCATATTAAAGATATGTCACAACCACTTCTACAGTTATTTTCTCTCTAATTAACAAACATTGAGAGGGACATATAAAGAGCATGGCATCCTATAGTCAGTGAAGAACAACATTCAGTTTCGAGGGTTGTGCTTATACCTGCTCCAAGGTATAAACAAAATTCAAAATCGCTCGGGAGAACAAATCCTCAGGGTTTTTTTCCTTCTCTCCGGGTGTCCAATTTACTACACCTTTATTCCACATGCACATTTATGTAATTTGGTATACTCATCCTTAGCTACAAAAACAATCATGAAGATCACGTTTTTACTTTTTAAACAATGTCTCAAATAGACTTAAAATCAGTTGACCTTCCCATATTAAAAAGATGAACACAGGGCACATTATAACATTGATTCTGGTAACAAGCATCACTTTTTAAAGCCTTTCTCCCCCATCCCAGTATTAGACACTGCTGAAAGGCTTCAACTTAAATATTTATCTGCAGCAGGTTGCTTTAGAAGCCCTTCCCTCATCCCAATATTAAACACTGCATTAAGCCTTTGATGCACATATTTACTTACAAGCATATTTATCCAAAAGGAAAATAATTCTGAATGTATGATGAACTCCCCCACTGTAAAAAAGATTTTACACGAACAAGATGCATCCACTCCCCCATTCAGAAAGACTTGATTTCTAGAGACCTTAGGGAGGGAATTAATTCACAAAATTTTAACACAGCATCCTCAAAAAGGCAAAAGTAGACACAGGTATTTACCAAGAAGAGGTACCACAAAGTAGTAACTGCATGTTAAATATATTGGGAGAGTTGGAGGGTATGACCCTGTCCCTAATCTACAAAACTTGTCACCAAGCCCAAAACAGACATAAGGTTGCCACTCTCCAGGTGCCACCTGGAGATCTGCTATTACCCAAAATTCCAGGTATTTCTCAAAACAGAGCTGGCAACCCTAAATATTATAGCAATTATTTTTTCATCTGAAGCTGTGGGATTAACCTGGTTGATACTGGATAATATGGACAACCTAGGCTCATTTCCAGCCCCGTTTCTGAGCTGAAAATTCCACAGTCACTATGACTGACAATGCATCTTGTGTACACATCTGGGCTTCTTAGCAATTTTTTAGTACCATTAAATATATCCTTTCAGCCCAGCTAAGTGAAATTAGTATTGGTGTATCTGGCTGATCGTTATCAAAAAGAAGTACTTCATACTCTAGGTATATCAGGATGGGTAGCCTGTTTGCTTGCAGCAGTAGAAAAGAGCAAGAGACCAGCAGGACCTAAAAGACTAACAAAATTTGCGGCAGGGTATGAGATTTCGTGAGTCACTGCTCACTTCTTCAGGTGCTGTAGGGTTCTCTCGTTTCCTAAGTGCTATGCAACATCTGTCTTGAAATTTGGAGTGTGGAGTTACCAATATGCTGATTAAATACAAGTCTGTTTCTCATGTTCAGCTAAGGTATAGGATACTGCAGATGTTTCGAAGCACTGATTGGGGAGGGTGATAGTCTGGACTAAACATTAATATGTTCTTTCTTTCTTCCTTTCTTCCTTCTTCCTCTTCTTCTTGCTATTAAAATGTGGAACTGGAGTCACCTGAGGAACTCTTCTTCTAAAGAGCCCATTCCACTTTGATGCTTCTTTTGCTATCTGGCAAGGAACATATCCTTGGGGTCAATAAAGAATGGCCACTACTAGGCTCCTAGGGCTTGGATCCAGGTAGAATTGCCAACTACAGGTGGGACCTGAACTTCTCCCACAATTGCAACAGGTCTCTAGATGACATAGATCAGTTCTTCTGGAGAAAATAGCTGCTTTACAGGATGGATTCTGTGGAATTATATAACCAGCTAAGATCCTTCCCCAGGCTTCACCTCCAACTCTCCAGGAATTTCCTAACCCAGAGCAGACAAACATAAGCACGGAACAGCCTTTGCTCTTCAAACCCAGTATCAAGGGACTATAACCCTGTACAACAAGGAGGGATATTTTAAAAGAAATACCTTACTTTATTCTTTGGTTTGACAGCAACATTACTTTTAGCCATTGCAATTCTACTTTGGGATGTGAACCTTCTGTACCTACCTACAAACACAATGCTCTGTTGTGTTATGCCTTGGATGTAATTGGATAAACAGCTTTTGTAATAGAAAATGAGGCAGCTGCAACTCTCCAGAGAAGAAAAAACTATAATTGAGAAAGTTAGCAATTACTATATTTTTTATTTTAGAAAATTAACAAGATGCAAGGCTGAAGGATAAATTATACTTGTTGCTAAGGTTCTGTGACTGGAACCCCCAGTGTATCCTTTGCCAGCAAAAAGCCATGGTGGGGCAGATGATGAGCATTAGGGTGGTGACACTGGATAGGGAGAGTATAATTTCCCTAACCAGAGATGTTCTCCTTGACTGCCTTAAACCCTAATAAGAAAAACCTGGCATGATATACATGTCTTTACTTCCTACTAGAGCTTAAATCAAGGACAATTTTAACCAAGGAAACAACTTGGACCCAGAGAGAAAAATCCATTCCCCAGCACCAAGACCCCAAATCAAACTGCCTTCCTTCCAGTGAGTGGGTGGGCCTTAAAATGGTGGTGATAACTAGCAAACTCTCAATCGATTTTTACTTTCATTTTCAGCCCAATCATTTTTGTGTGCATGTCCCTCAAAAGCATTTTCTCTGAATACTGCCAGCTCTAGATTGTGAAATTCCTGGAGATTTTTTTTTTTTTTTTGGGGGGGGGGGTTAGCCTAAGAGGTGTCTATGGTAGGGAGGGACCTCAGTGGGGTATAATGCCACAGAATCCACCTTCCAAGCAGCCATTTTTTCCAGGGGGACTGATTCCTTTTACCCAGAGTTCAGATGTGATTCTCAGAGATCTCTAGCCATTACCTGGAGACTTAGCAACCAAACAGGAATCCACATGGCTTGGTAGTAGACCTGGAGAGAACTGCGTAATGAAGCTGCACTATTACACAAATACAAATTTTACAAATTGCTAGCTATTTTATGTAATTATTATAACCACAGTGCTGTAAGCACATAAATTACAAGATTTGCAGATAAATGCATGTAAAAGATTCCACACATTACAATAATTCTTAGACTGAATACAGTAGCAAGGTCCAAATACACGTGCTGAAATTCTAATTGTAAACCACAATTACAGACTCAGTTCAAAGTAATTAAAGAGTCCACAGTCACTGATACAATTGTCAAGTACTCCACGATACTCCCATGGTGCTGTGGATATCACTGTTGAATAAAGTTATGAAGGATTGAAGGATGACACACCTCCTAGGTAAATTCCACGTGTTTCAGTGATGTCCTTCGTCTGATCACAATCATTCATAAATCTGGAACCAATGCTCAAATCACTGAGAACTGTGAATGTCGTTGAAGCAATACACAGACTAGCTACAACTGTAATAACTGTAGTAACCTGGAGACTGGCAACCTTAGCAGTGTTACCAACTTCAAAGTGGGCCCTGCAATTCTTCTGGAGTCACTGCTGATCTGCAAACTACAGAGAACAAGTCCTTGGAGGAAAATGGTAGCTTTGGAGGGTGGACTGTATGTAGGGTTGTCAGGTCCGACTCAAGAAATATCTGAAAAGTTTGGGGATGGAGCCAAGAACAAGGGTGTGACAAGCATGACTGAACTCCAAAGAGAGTTCTGGCAATCACATTTAAATGGATTCACACCTTTTAAATGCCTTCCCTCCATTTGGAAATAATGAAGGATAGGGGCACCTTCTTTTAGGGCTCGTAGAATTAGACCCCCTGGTCCAATCTTTTTGTAACTTGAGAGATATTTTGAGGAGAGGAACTAGATGCTATGCTGAAAATTAGGTGCCTCTATCTCAAAAAACACATCCCAGAGCCCCAGATATCCACAGATAATTTCTTCATTATACCCTATGGGGACCAGTCTCCATAGGGTATAATGGAGTGACCAGGAGACATTTCCCTCTTCCCCCACTTTCTGATAACCCTGAAGTTGGGGATGGCCTCCAAATCAGGGGATCCCTTGTCCCCAAGTGGGGATTGGAAACCCTAAGGTATAACATAAACTATATAAGCAACCAAAGTCCTAGAACCTTTCCGAAAACTTTGCCACAAAGCAGATTTCAAAAAGACTGGAGAAAATCCAAGGAAATCCTAAGAAGTGTACAAATGCACCAGGATGCAGTGGGGAAGGTGGGGAGGGGTAACCAGTTCCTAAATTTAATTGAAGCCAGGGCAGAGAACTCATGCAGAATTCATCTTAGATGAATACAACATTTTTATGTCAGGACCACCCTTTTACCTCTCAACTCTGCCCCTAGGCACATTGGCTCTAACCCTTGTTCCTTCTGGCTATGCCCCTGGGTGGGTAAGCCAGGCTCTGCCCCAGCTGGGCCCCTGCAAGATTTATGACTTTTAAGAGTTAGCAGCCTTAGCCTCTATCTGCAGCATGCCTGGTCACCAATTGTACAGCCAGTGGTCACCAGTTATAAAGCCATCTGCATGTATCAGGTGGAAGGAAAAAGAACTTCTGACTTGAAGAACTACAAAACTGCACTAAGCGGCATCATTGAAGTCTATAGGTGTTGACTTGTTAAAAACCCCAGGAATGCAGCAGAGCTTACTTTCCAATCCTGACAGTAACTGGTGAAGCTGACCAGCAGGCCAGCTTGCTCACTGCATGGATCCAGGTCTCTATGGAAACACATGGTGTAATTTGTAATGGCAACATAAACATGAAAGGTTGTTTTCTTACTTTCATTTTGTTTTAACCTTTCAAGTTAAAGTTGTTCTATTCCGGGCAAGGCAGACCAAAGTGGACCACAGTGGGAGAGGAGGTGGCTGCAATTCTACTTGAAGTTGCTATGTAACTCTAAACACAATTACTATGAAATCTGTGGCACTGAGAGTGTAGAAATTTATGATGAACATAAATAGCTCTGGAAGAACACTGCCAATTGCATCTTGGCATGCCCCAGATAAGAAAATTGTTCCCCGCCCTTGCCTTTTCTGTTTTAGCTTAGTAATTTCTGTTTGTCCATTCTTCAAACAACAAAATATTTGATTCATTTCTGCTTTTAGACACTGGGTTCTAACCTTTGTGTAAATCAAGATCCTATAGATATTGCAGGGTGGGGGAATGTCTGACCAAACTCAAGGTCTTTTGAAAGAAGGGTGAGGAAAAGCAGTGGCTGAGCTGGTGCTTGAATGTAAGACAGTAGAAGTCTATCAGGTGAGGGACTAAGAAACACAACACTAGGGAAGAGCCAAAAATATAAGTGCACTTTGCAAAACCTGGATATTTTGGACCAGGTTTGGCAAGATTGTCTCCCATAAATTAATTTCCAATTTATCATCTCATAATGTCCAGCTTTCCTAGATACATACCACAAATGTCTCATAATGTGACTCAAGCCCCACTCCCCACCATCCCATTTGGCCCCTTCCAGTATGTGATGTGAAGAGGAGGAAGACAGTGGGTAAGGCCCCATTTGTGGCATGAAGGTAATAGCAGGATCTGAGAGTTTAATAACTTCATGGAGTTCCTGGATCCCAGCATCTCAGATCCTCAGATTCACAGGTTGGGATCTAGCACTTCCAATAGTATTGGAAATAGGACTATATGGTATCTCAAAATGCACGTAATCACAGTTGACACTGAAGAGATAGAATAGTCACCACACTCACAATTTTTTAAAAAATAACATGGAGATTAGCTATTCACTGCATGAAAAATGTAGTTGGATTGCTAACACCAGATTGCTGCCTCCAACCAATCTGTATGTACAGTAATTGCTACTAGAAATGGGTATGAACCAGCAAAATGGAGGTTCATGGTGGTTTATAGTTCGTGAGAAACCATGAACCACAAACCCACAGGAACTTTTCAGTTTCCTGAACTGATTAATGGTTTGTTGGCTTGTGAGCTCGGGGGACCTTCCACAGGGTGGATGGCATTTTTAAATGCCTTCCCATTTACTCACTGGGGTATGCTGCCATGGTGCCGTGCCTCAGTGAGTAAAGGAAAGGCATTTAAAGGCACCTAAAAACTGAATGAACCTCCACAAAAATGTGGTGATTCATGGGTGGTTTGTGAACAATGCAACTGCTCATATCTTGGTTCGTGAACCAATGAACTGGCCAAGTTCATCATGAACTTCGGTTCATAAGTCAATTTGTGTCCATCCTTAATTGCTACATCTATATAAAACTTAAAAGAAGTCCTCAGAAGTGTAGGCTAGCTGATGGCCCTAAAATTTCAACTTTCTGCTTTGAGAATAAACCCCCAAACCTGAACCTCAGTCACAATTTAGTCCTCCAAGTCATGACACATAACTATGTTATCACCTGATGCCAAAGTCTTAATTTTGAGTCCATGATAAATTTCTGATAATCCAGCAAACAACTGAATAATTAATCTGCTTGCTGCTGAATTGCAGCAGGCCAATTTTCTGGTCAGCTGCTCTGTATAGAGGAAATGATTGCAATTTGAAACATTTACACATGGACAACTCTTGATAGAAGTCACACTTTTCAGGTGCACTGATGGCTGCATCACCCTTCCAGAGCATCCAGATATGAAAATAGGCTTTGAAGAGGTTACTGACCAGATTCCTGAGCTTCACTTCATCTGGGTCACTCTTGCAATAAAAGGATTTGATAAGGTTAACCTGGGTACCAAACTGAGGGGCTACATTTCATCTTGCCAGTAAAGTCATGCAAAATAAATGTTCAAATGTATTATGAAACACAAAAGCCAGAGAGGTTTCATTACAAAATCAGACCTTCAGCCATTAAAAGAGGACTTTAAAAAAAAATTGTAGTCTGAGGAAAACTCAGAAAAACTTACCTTAAAATTTAGGAGTTGCAAATGTGCTCAGAACAAGAAGAAAGCTGAGAAGTGAAGAATTTCTAGAAATTTCCCCTCAATGCAAACTGCTATGACACATCTTCCAATGGAGACAGTAAACTCCAGGGGTAGGCATAACTCACTCCTGAAGCATTCCAGCCTCCTTAGCAACACTGTTGTGCTCTGTTCAAGAAAGCAGCAGAGCCAAATTTTACAGCAGCTCTCCATCAACCTGCCACAACTCATGAGCCATATATCTGTTTGCAATAACAATCATATACAATGCTATTTGTTTCAAGGCAGCTGGATTTAAAGTTATATGCACATAAATATACCTAATGAATTTCATTGACCATAAACAGCCAATGAATGTGGTCAAAGCATCAATGGTATGAGAAGAACAGAAGCATGTTAAATTCCTTCCATTTGTGTTCACCTTTGCTCCAAATGACTGAAAAAACTTCACTACCCCCTTTTATTGTAGCGTTGCATCCATGAATAAACGTGGAACTGCCTTATACTAAATCAGATCATTGGTCCACCAGTGTCAGTATTGCCTGCTTAAATTGGCAACAGCTATGCACTGTCTCAGGTGGAAGTCTTTCACATCACCTACTGCCTGGTCTTTTTTTACTAGAGATGCTGGGCACTGAACCAAGGAACTTCTGCATGCAAAGCAGAAACTCTTGCACCGAACTGTCCCTTCCCAGTGTGCTAGCATAGGGAAGCAAGGATTATTCCAACCAATCTTAGGATCAGGCAAAAAAAAGTAGGGCCCCTTAAAATACAGCCTCATCCAATGTAATAATATGCCTTTCCCTCTATATCCTTGCAAGGGATGGGCTATGGGCTTACTCTTTTAATGAAATCTGAGAGTGCAGAAAACTTGTTACACATATTCTTATAACAGTAACTTGATATAACAACATTCTAGTGCTTCTTTCTTAAAACAACATTTAAAACAGTGTCAGGAGAAGAAATGGTTGCTGTGGGGACATGGTCTGGGAAAACTGCTGATACGTGGGCAAGAAGATCCAAATATTCCTACCTGCACAGCAGCTGTCCAGGATTTACCAAACCTTTGCTTTTCAGACCAGAGAGGATTTGAGAAAGACTGGGAAAAAGCCATGGAAACCCCAGAAGGTACACATGGATATGTCACAATGCTGTGGAGAAGCTGGAAAAATCCCTTTCCCTATAGCATTGAACCTAAAGCAGATAGCCAATGTGGAAATGGCCTGAATGTGAGAGCTTCATACACCAAAAGAAAACAAGAGTGATGTGTCTTGACTACATATACGTGCGGTTTACTTGGGACTACAATATAATTTGGGGCAATAACAGTCATAAGAGATCAAAGGGATCACTGGGATATTCTGTGGGATCCTGGTACTCACCCAGAGCTGGTGAGAAGGGACAGCAACATTGGCCATCCCCACACAGTCCAGCAGACCCCTCATTGACTGGAGATGTTGGATCAGTCTAGTGCCTGGTGGCAGTGGAAGGCATTGAGTACAATCATGTATTTGCTTGCCTTCTCCAGAAGTCCATGTGGCATTTCATGGTATTCTGGAGTAAACTCTTCATTCTCAGAAGAAGGAGCACTGAAAAAAAAAAAAAACAACAATCAGAGCACCAACCCTTTTGTGCTCCAGCTGGGACTAAAAGGAGTACAAAAAAGTCATGATCCTCTCCATCCACTGTAACTACCACATGGGAGGCATGGGAAAAGGCAGCTACAATGCAGGGAGTAAACTCTGGCACACTACTCTTAGCTCACCTACCAAGTGCAATATGTCTTGACAAGCCCTGGTGGAGAATAGTGTTCTAAACAATAAATACCTTCATTAGTTTAACTTAAAAAAAAACATACTATCTTGTATATCAAAGCCAGTTATCAACATCTCACCACACTTTACTGTGACTTTCAATATTTATCTCCTGCCACGTCTCATTGGACTCAAAGCAGCTAACAATGCAACGAACAACATGTTTCAAATGCAGAAAACAGCAGAACAGTAAATCAGCTAGATAAAAACTGCATGGGGGATTTTTTTAAAAGCATAGCCAGTCTGTCAAAGAAATTTACAATCTACTAGACCTCTTTTTAGAAGAAGCCTGTTTTTCACACTTCCCCTGAATGCAGACCTCTCTGAATGTGGACCGTTCCAAAGGTTTGGACCTACCACAGAAAAAGCCCATGAGCTGACTGTTGCCAGAGAGACTGTACTAGCAGGGGGCACAAGAAGAAGAGAGTCGGAAGCATGTAGCTGACATGTGGCTGTTTTCTGGGAGATGTGGTTTGATAAGCATGGAGTTCCTAAATGGTGAAGGGCTTTGAAGGTGGTAAACAGCATTTGGAACCAGCATGGGAGGAAAATAGGTATTTATTTGATGGAACACTGGTGTTGTATGTTCCAAGTGGATGACCACAGACAGGAGATTTGCTGCTGCATTTTGTACTGATGGAAGGTGTTGAGACATCATTGAAGGCAGCCCCGCATCGAGTGTTTTGCAGCAGTCCAGTCTGGAGGTAATGGTAGTGCAGATTAATATACTATGTTTGGCAAAGACTGAATAAGGGGACCACTTGCCAGCTAGATATAACTGATACTGTGGACATTCATTCTTCTAAGATGGCCTCACTGAAGGGAACAACAAAAACTTGGCATAGTTTTGAATCCATTTGCCAAAATGCAGAATGGGGTAGTGATGGTAATGCGGTGATTTTTAAAAAAATAAAATTGAACAAAAACCAGAATATTTGTTGGATGGAAACATAAAGTTACAACATCAGCAGCAGGGCTTTTTTTTTTTTTTAGCAGGAACACACAGGAAAGCAGTTTCGGCTGGCTTGGTGGCAGGGAGTGTGACCTAATATGCAAATGAGTTCCTGCTTGGCTTTTTCTACAAAACAGGCCTGATCATCAGCATATATGGAAATATCAGTTTGAAATCTGTAACACTGTAGACACTGAACTTTTTAAATAATGTATTATCAAGAGCTTTGCGGAATACTGTAGCTTGGCTCCTGCTTAAATCCCGCAGGCACAAGGAGAGAAGTTATTTCTGCTGTTCCTTCCTCCCACAGCAGCCTCAAAAACACCCTGAAATGCTGATGGCAGGGACTGGGACTTGGGGGGTGGGGGTGGGGGTGAGAAGAGGTCTCCCACAGGGGATCAGCAGCAGAGGCAACCCATCCACTAGGGTGCCCTGGTCAATTGCCTACTGTGCCAGGCATGGGGGAGGGATAAAGAGACCAGCGGCCTCCCCCTTGTGGCTCCCAGCCCATCTGTGACATCAGGGAGGTGCCCCAGATCCTTGTAGACAGCCAGGGCAGACAGTGCGTCTCTGTGGGAGGATAGCTTGAGCATCCTGGGCACTTTGCCTAGGGTATCCAAAATCCCGGGGCTAGCTCTGATAAACAAGTATTCCACCCTTCTGTTCACAGAAATCTGATCAGAAGGGTGGTTCCAGGTTTTGACTGCGTCCTCGTACTCCACCATTCCTCCCACTATATTATATAGTGTGAGTTAAGCCAGCTTGAAGTAAGCAAGAACATTTATTGAACAAGAGAAGAACTGAACACAAACAGGCAACACCACTCCTTATACCCATTTGGCCTGAGTTAAACATGCCCCCTTATGTGGGCAGCAATCCACTCTACTGGTCTCTCCAGGATCCTTCATTTCCATTTCCTGAGAGAAATGCCTAGCATCCCAATTGTCTGGTTCTAGAAGAACAGCCAACTGGAATGTAGGCATCAGGGTCCTGGAGGGCAATGAAGAATGCTTCAATTAACAGACATAACAAACCAGCAGTCAAAACAACAAATACACAACACACTGGCATCTCCCTTCTTGCCCGCTAGCTACCTGTCTAAGTGCCCTACCTCTGCTTGTAAGTCCTCCCATATGCCCTTTCTACAACCGCACTGGGCAGCAGATGGATGGAAATGCTGCTGCTGTCACTGCAAGAATGGCCCCTGTTTTACACCACCTGTGCACCTTTCTTCAATGTTGCTGGGTGGTGCATGCAACAGGAAGAATGGGTTATGAAGTCCCAAGCTGCTGGGGGAATGGGGCACACTGGCATTCTGCAGGGTAGGTATGTAGACAAGAAGTTTGTGGTAGTAGGTCCTGAGCCCTGGCAGCTATCCTGCCTTAGGATATGCAGACAGCAGCCCCGCTAGGCAGGATCTGAGCCGATTTATTGCCGAAATTGTTCTCATTTAAACGATAAAAATATCCTGCAAAATATGTTGTATAAGTCTAAAGTATATGTAGTAACTGTTATCTAACGCTATGGATTGTTTTACATTTAAAAAAGCCATACTACATATTTTGAGAGAACGGAACTTTCTCTGGAAAAGCCTTCTGTTCATTTAAAAAGATATATATATTTTTTTCATAGGGATTCGGAGTATTGTCAAAAGTTTCCACTGGAAAATCTGAAAAATGTACTGGGAGAGGACTGTTCTGGTAGCTTCTTGCCCCCCCCCCCCCCAATGCCTTCGCATCCAGAATCATTCGTTTTCAGTGAAAACCCCATCATCACTTCTTCTTTCAGTGGGTAGCTCATAGCTTCTTCTTTCACTCGTGGCAGATCCTTTATGTGTTGTGGGTTGAAAAGTCTGCAGAGTTAAAATATGATGCCACATACTGAGGTCACACCTTATCCTACTTCTAAAATTAGAAATCACATTGGTCATAATTGAATGACTGTACATGTGGAACAACTTACTAATAGATCACAGGGTGTCTTGAAACTTTATTAAACTTTACTACAAGACTTCTGGGTATATGTCTCTTTTTCTTTTCCCCAAAAGGAATGGTCAGAAAGAAAAACCTACTTCCTGTGTAGCCACTAAGAATATCTTCCTATCTACATAATTGTATGTAGATCTTCTTGGTAAATAAATATAGCTTTCCTTTCTCTGTCTATAGATAAGGACACTTGAGAGATTTCCAGTCCCCAGTTGGAGGCTGGCAAACCTATATGATATACGACAACTTGTTTTAATCATGAGTTCCCTGCCCGATGATATCTTTCCTTAGAGCTTTGAACTGTAACCATGGAAAATACATTGCCATTTAAGTTAACAACCTGGTGGAGTCCTGGAGATCTCCTGGAATTATAACTGATTTCCAGACTAGAGATATCAAATTCCCCTGGAGAAAACAGCAACTTTGGAGAATGGATTCTATGGCACTATTCCTCTCTGAGCTCCTCCTTGCCCCAACCCCCATGCTCCCCAGACTCCACCCCCAAAATCTCCAGGAATTTCCCAACTCAGAGTTGGCAATCCTAATTTGCAAGTCTTTGTAGAAATCTCAGTAAGGGAAACATGAAAGCACAAAGGGACTGATGTTCCTTAGCAGATGGCCTCGGGCTGCATCCTCTGGAAATCTGTTTGCTGAAGAACTAGACAGCCAGACACTATATGGCTTTTTTAGCAATAAATTGCCGCGTTAAGTTCCACCAAACAAAGTGCTCTTTTGATGTCCAGGTTCCACGTTAGGTTGCTGATGGTCCGAACATGCTGTATCAGAACAGAACGGAATCACGCAGTGCTATTTTGAGAGTCTAATAATAGAGAGAACATCAGGTCTGTCACATTTCTCATTAAAAAAGAAGAGAGAGATGTGCTGGAGGTGAAGAAGGCCAAAACAAAGAATCTTAATCTCTACTCCCAAATATTCCACTGCTCCAAAAGAGATTACTTTTGTCAGCATTTCAATAGTGAAATAAAACATGTGGACTGTTCACAGCAAAAACAAAAATGGTAGAATCGAGGGCTTATCTGTACCACAGATTTAATTGCTGTGGCTAGCTGAAGGTAAAAGATACTTTCCTGGCAGTCTTCAACACCTTTTACAAAACTACATTTCCCAGGGTTCTTTAAGAGAAGCCATAAGGAAGAAAGCAGCTTAAATTTGTGGCATCACTGGGTAGCCTGAGGGGGATGCTTACAACTATCTGGTTTGGACGTGCTTCCTCTGAATGGAGGCTAGAAACAAATCACAGTTTTGCTTTTTCCAGACATTGTGATAGATACATGATCTATCCATAGATTTTTACCCCACTCTTCCTCTAAAGACCTGAGGATGACAAACATTGGTGGGTCATGCAGTGACAGAGTAACTGGCTCAAAGTCAATCAATGAACTTCATGCCGGAATGGAGGATCTGAATTCATCCACGTCTCCCAAGTGCTAGTCTGACACTCTAACCACTAGATCACACTGGCTTTACTTTAATGCATGATTCTTTGCTACTAGCAACTGCTGAAAAAAACCTAAATGTTCAACCACATTTAGCAATTTCTCTATAATCAACATCATCTAAAGCAGGAGTGTCAAACATGCAGTTTGGGGGCCAAATCAGGCCCTCGGAGGGCTCTTATCAGGCTCCCAAGTAATTGGCTGTCATCTGCTTCCTTCTTCCTATACCTTGCTTCCTTCTGCATAACAGCTTGCTTTGCATGGCTTCCTCACAGGAACTACAGAGCAAAATTTCTGTTTTCTCCATTGGCTGAGGCTCCTCCCTTGGGGAGGAAGAGGGGAGGAATAGCTTGCTTTGTCAGGGTCTCTCAATTGCACAGTGAAGTTACTGAGCCAAGCCTCTGTTCCTTCTACTGGCTGAGGCTCCTCCCCAAGGAAAGGAAAAAAGAGCCAGAGCTTCCTTTGGCCAGTTCCCTGGATCCCATGGGAGAAATACAAAGAAAGCATCTTTAAGACCAATAAGTGCTAATTTTTTAAGCCTGCTTTAAGTTTTTTTATATATATTTGTGTGTGTGTTTGTGTGTGTTCTTTATAAAATTTATATCTCTGCTACCTAATCTTGATACACATGGCCTGGCCCAACATGACTCGGGCCCAACCCGACATGATCCTGCCCAAGAAGGTCTCATTTTTGTCAGATCTGACCCTCAAAACAAATGAGTTTGACACCTCTGATCTACTGCATCTTGGCTTGCATTTTATCTTCTCTCCCATGCTTGAGAGAGAGCCAGTTTGGTGTAGTGGTTAAGTGCGTGGACTCTTATCTGGGAGAACCGCGTTTGATTCCCTACTCCTCCACTTGCACCTGCTGGAATAGCCTTGGGTCAGCCATAACTCTGGCAGAGGTTGTCCTTGAAAGGGCAGCTGCTGTGAGAGCCCTCTCAGCCCCACCCACTTCACAGGGTGTCTGTTGTGGGAGAAGAAGATATAGGAGATTGTAAGCCGCTCTGAGTCTCTGACTCAGAGAGAAGGGTGGGGTATAAATCTGCAATTCTTCTTCTTCTTCTGCCTCTTCTTCTTCTTCTTCTCCTCCTCCTCCTCCTCCTCCTCCTCCAAGGAACTGCTCAGAGGACATAATACAATCCTATATAGTCCCCAACCACAATGTGAAGTAGATTATGCTGGGGAAAAACAGCTGCTTCCATGCCACCCTGCCATTAATGCATCTGGATTGTTGCCTTAAAACATTTTAACAATGTATCTCTTTTTTTAAGTCCTACAAGAAAATATGATTTTTAACTCTCTCTTTGTTCTTGTAATAAGAAGTGTGATAGACCTGGTATTTTCCCGCTTTTCATGGAAGTGTTTTGGTCCAACTTGGGCCTTGAAGTAAAGCAGGTTTGCTTTGCTTTTTCAAGCAGGTTTGCTTTGCTTTTTCAAGTATCATGGTGATTCGTGTGACGTTTCCCCAGCCTTGATGTGATCATTTCCGGTCCAGCCCACCTAGAGTTGCCAACCTCTGGATGAAGGAGGTAAGGAAGGCACCGCCCCTGTGAAAACCATCCTGTAACTCAACTTAACACTTCAAACACACGCAGAATGCTTAGAACACAGACTTACTAATATTCATTCTTGCAAAAGCAGTAGAATAATTAACAATCCATGGAACAACCATACAGTGAAACAGGTAAAGGGTAAGACATATATCACAAAGTCCTTATTGGTAGTTAATACACAAGTTCATTCATGCTTTTTCCTCCATTCACAAGAAAAGAGATCCTGTTCCATCCACTGAAGAGGAGGATTCTGCTCTGGACAAGGTGAAAACTTCAGGCATACAGCCACACAGCTAACGAGTATTTCTAGACTATCTAAGACCCCATTTTCACAAGAAGCCTTATCCAAGCTATATTCTTTACAAAGAGATTTCTCATAGATCCTACACCTCTTTGCATCCCAAAATTCCAAGGAGGGAACCAAAATTTTCTCCAGTTATTTCCTAACCAAAAGGCAGCAACCCTAGGCCCACCTCAGTGCCATTTCCTTCTCCCCACTCCCCTGCAGCCACCAGTTCCCCACCACTGGAGGACTTTTTGGGGTTTAATGCTATATATTTAAATTACCAATGAAGAAAAAAAATAAAAACCCTGAGAAAGCCCTCTGATGACATGAGGGGAATGGCAGACAAAGTGCACTGAGGCAGAAAAGTGCAGGGAAACTCTCTATGTAACTGCTCCATTGCCACTGCAAATTCCTCTGCACTTACAGCAGCAATGTGGGTCCTCTCAAGCATTACAGTGTGCTCTCCATCCTGAGCCTTAAAAGACTCAGAGCCTTCCCCTGAGAGGCCTTCCTCATGCCAGGAAGCACCTGACCTCCCCAAACCATGACAGCGATTAAAAAAAAACACCCCAGAGCATTAATGACTCCTCTTCTGTGAAGGCATGTCTTGCTCTGACTGACACCATAAGCACAAACACACAGCTTGTTTTAGATACTTATTTGAATTTGTTATGCGGGTTGCAATCCTACTGTGGTGGGAATGCAATCTGCACAACAAATTCAAACAAGTATCTACTGTAGGTATCTCATACCTCAGTTTAAGTCTAACATTCAGCTGTCTCAAGAGCAGATCTTCAAACGTTTCATCCCAGAAAGAACATTGCCATAACCATGTTTAAGAACAATTATGTTTTAAGGTAGGGTTTGGGTTGGGTTTTTTTTTTTTTACTCTATTACTCTGGGATAAGAGTTAAGCACTCAGTCCTCAGGGTCAGTTCAATGTATTTTGTTGCCACAGGGCAGGCAACGTATACCCACCACTGTTGACTGGGTCCAAGAAAAGCCCACATGGCATTGCTTCAAGGGCTTGGCTCAAACCCAGCCAGCGAAGATCTGAGTCAGGAGGGGTGCCATTCACCTCCCATACCACTGATCCCCATGGGCCATCAGAGCCCTCCTCCTTGCGCTGCCCCACTTGGGTAGCTTAGCCAGAGACCTGTCCCATCCACTGTTTCAGCTGCAATGACATATGTAGCTGTTTCTTCTGTTTTTATTTAAACTTCCTTCTGTATTTCTGGAATTTGGCTGCTACAAACCGTATGGTAATGCCTGAATGTTGTTTATTACACATTCAGAGTTGTTTGTGGATATCTTTCATCTGAAAGCAGACTTTAATTGAGTGCTTTTAACACTGTGCATTCATTTGAATGTCTGTTTTGCGTAGGTTATAGATAATGAGTGTCTCTGAGGAAGGCTGCTTTCAGAATACATTGGGCAATTTGTATGTAATATTATATGTAAACGTATTAATAGACACATAATGCATGACTGAGCATACAAAACTGCCTTATATCATGGCAAAACGCTAACTGATCTTCTTCTGTGCTGTCTACCTAGACTGGCAATGGCTCTTAGGCAGAGAAAAGTCTGCCCCAGTTTCCAGTAGTTACTCAATGGCTGAGAACAGACGGGCATTCCATGGTGACTGGGAGGCAGCCAAAAGCAGGACAGCTCAAAAACAGCTGTCCCAGAGCCCCTGCACAGTCCTGGCGAGGCGGCCCCATCCCGTCCCTGAGGAGGCCAGGTGCTTCCATACAGGGAGGTGCCTCAGAAGCTGCTGCCCTGTGTTGGTTGAACGGGGAGAGCACTCATGCACAGAAGCACTCCAACCGGCCTGCAAAGGAAAAAAAGGCGGAAACGGCTCAGGGCGGCTTGGCACTTCCATGCTGCCAAGTCGCCTCGTGTGTGCCCTTCCCCTTCCAGACAACGAGAAGGCAACAGGCGGCTGGTGCAAATATTTGCTACCACTTCCGACCTTGTAGCTTTTTGAGCTGGGTGGATTGGCCCGGAGGATGGGGTGAGTACGGGACAGGGATGGGCAGCAGACATTGCCGACTGAAGGGTTTTTTTGGACCAACTTCAGAGGCACCTCTGAATGGCCCAAAGTGCCGGTCTGTACTCACCCTATGAGACCCTTTAAGCTAGAGATGAAATCTGAGACCTTCAGCATATCAAGCAGGGGCTCCATCATGACGCCACACTTCAGTGATCCTCAGTGTGGCTCCTGCCCATGAGCCTTATGATGCCTCATAAGAATTTAACAGGCATCACCTTTGAATCTTCAGGGAGCACACATTCAGAAGTAGCTCCCTCCTTTGTAAGGGGATGCTTGGCTTACAATTCCAAAAATGCCCATAAGCTTGACACAACTGCAATCAATAAATATTGACTTGTGACTGTGAAGAAAGTAGCTCCCTACTCTGTCTGTTTCAAAGTTTGGTTCAGGCTGAGATGTGGGGTGCTTTTGGTTCTCAGAGTTAGAAAGAGACATTGCTAAGCAAAGAACAAGCTGACCTTGTGAAACTGCAGATAACACCCAGCTGCAGAAAGGAGTGAGTGCCTTGTACCATCTCCAAATTAACTATATTCCATTCAGTTAAGGTCTATGATTTGCACGTGTGGGGAAAGGGTCAAACTTGGCTGCAGATAATTTCATTTCTCCCCACTCCAAGCAGACCACCACTTAGGTCTTCTGCTGAGCTACTGGCCTAGAAAATTGGCTATACATCACCCCCTAGGGCTCCTATTGGACTTTCAGGCCTGAGACCACAAGGTTCCCTGAGACCATGAGGGTCCCTTACTCATAAGAAGTAGAATTCTAGTCTATTCTGTGTAGCCTGATGGTGACTGTCTTAGATTCAGGCATGCAGTCACTATTTTGCTCACAGTGGCCATTATGAATGTTGCTTGTTTGGGCAGAAAAGCTTGCTGGAGAGAGACACTTTGGGTTTAATGAGAACCCTCAGCTGAGATTGGTAACATCTGATATTTGGAACCATTGTATTACTATTTTAGTTAATTCTTGAAATCTTAGCTTTCTTATTCTATCCTAACAGTTTTTGTCACTTTTGAAATACTCTTGCACCCTAATAAAAACATACTTTAAATTTACTTTTGTGGTTATTTGCCTTCAACTGACCTCAATCTAAATCCAGAGCTTAGACTGTCTGACCACCTACCAGAGAAATTGCTTTTGTGAGAAAAAGGTTCTACAAGCCTACTTTGCAGGGCTGACTTTCTTGTTTAGTCCCAGGAAGGTTGGAAGCTTGCCCTTTGGCTTCTAATCAGTGGGATAGTCTAAAAGGTTGGTGGCAGGCTACCAGACTGGTATGTGAGGAATCACACTCAAGGGTTTTGTAATTTTGTGTTCTGCAGCCCTTAAACAAAGACTCTTGGCCCAAGACTGGACTGGGAACTTTTGACAGTGATCTCCGTCTCTTGTTCTTTAGTTGTAGCATTTTTTCCCTTTAAATACAAGGGGCATGTGATTGATTTGGATTGGGTCTATGGCATGAGAGGAAAGCGTGATTAAACCTTCCCCCTTCACCCCAATTCCCCAACCTAAAACAAATCCGCTACTTGCTCCATTGGGGCAAACATGTAAGTACCTGTTTCAACAAGATTCTAGTCCTCATGAAAGTAAGACAGTATGGGTGGGATCTAGGGCTTTTTTTTTTTTTAGAAAAAGCCTAGCAGGAACTCATTTGCGTATTAGGCCACACACCCCGACATCACCATTGTTTCACACAGGAGTTTTCTGTAGAACTCATCTGCATATTAGACCACACTCCCTGATGCCAAGCCAGCCGGAACTGTGTTCCTGCTGAAAAAAAGCCCTGGTGGGATCACACTGGGAATTTGGTGCAGCAGTATCCCGGCTTTGAAAAAGTCGGTGCTCTTTGATGCATGATACAGCCCCCACCCTACTGCTGGGAGAGGCATGCGCCGCACATGTGCAAGAGGAGCATTCAGACTGCTCCAGCTTGTGTGGGGCAGATACATCATGAAGCCTGGCAGTTCAGACAGTTGGGAAACACACCCTGCATGAACTTTAGATATTTGCCACTGGGAACTATTTAATCCAGTCCCAGCCCATCCTAAAATGAGTTAACTACAGGCAGGACTTGGGAGCAGATGTGATTGTGCACAATAAATCTGGAGGGGAGGCGTGGCTAGGTCGGGACAAATCTCTAATGTGTCCCACCCAATGTCTTCACAAAGTGGAATTTCCCCTACTTTCTCTTCCTGGTGTATTCAAGTGAGCTGCCCTCCACCCCAAATTTCCTCCGGGGGGGGGGGGGCATGAACCTACAGGAGCAGTATAAGGGCCAAAGTGGGAAATCTGCAATGGGGAGGGGGGAATCAGCAGAAACTGCAACCCCCTCTTCCACAAATGGAAACGCCATTCTTTCAATGCAACTGCATGGCTGGATACATGCCAGCAGGGGTGGAATTCTAGCAGGAGCTCTTTTGCACATTAGGCCACACACCCCTGATGTAGCCAATCCTCCAAGAGCTTACAAAAAAGAGCCTTGTAAACTCTTGTATGATTGGCTACATCAGAGGGTGTGGCCTAATATGCAAAGGAGCTCCTTTTAGAATTCCACCCCTGCATGCCAGTGAGCTTGTTGAAAGCTCAGAAGCCCAAAGGGCGGCTGAATAAGGCTCCCAGTAATTAAGGGTGGGTCTTTAGTGTCTTGATAGCTCCCTGCCCCTCTCCCTAATTAGCAATATTATATTATGCAAAGGAAGTTTAAAAATGGCTTAATATATAAAGGGTGCAGAATACAGGGGGTTTGGGAGGCGCATTATCTGTATTGTTTCAGCAAATAATTTTAATCATTTTTAGTACAGAATGCACACAAAGTCTGGATGAAGGCCTACCAAGGCAGTGAAAGTTGGAAATGAACTGTAGCACACCCTAGAGTGGCACCATTTCATGGTTAGGACTGGACTTGTGATTTGCCAAAAAAGACTGGCCACCCAGGGGTTTAGAGAATGTCTTTCCTGTCTAAACATCTTGCTGCAGTTTACCTTCTAAGAAAAAACAGCGAGAGAGAACACTTCAGAGTTTTGCTAACTAAACAAAATAACATAAATCTTAGCAGATCAGTAAATCTAATCACACACTTAAAAAGAGAGACACACATTTAGTGCTTTGTTGGAAGAGGGGCCCCGACCTATATTAGTCCAAATGGTTATAAAAATAGTAATGGGTCTGCCCAGCCTTTCAGTATCCAAATGCCTGTCTGAAATAGAGTTGCCAGGCATAACCTGACAACCAGCAGGAGTGAGGTGGGAACAAGGGGGTGCCATCAGGCAACATGATATCATTTCCAAGTTTTTCACTACTGTTTAGGAATCACTGAAAACCTGGTAACTCCTAGGCTTGATCCAGACCCACACTTTAAGCCAACACAGGAACGGCTCCCAGAAGCAGGCCTTGAATTCAGCAGGAGTTCACAGGAGCACAGCTCCTGAACCTTTCTGAGGGTTCCCCCTCCTCCTCCCCACCTACCTTGTCCATTGAATAGTAGATGCAGCTGCATAACAATAGCTGGATTAGGAGAATGGGCAGCCAGCCAGTCAGTCAGCAGGAGCTATGCCATGCCCCCAGCAGCCCTCATTAAGCCCTGGAGAAGCCCATGCCACCCTTTCTCCACTTTTTATGTGATTTGGGGTGGTGGGTGACTTGCTGGACTTTTGACTGTGGAGCAAGAGGCAGCCCAGCAGTGCCCCAGGTGAGCAAGGTCTGCTTGGGCCGGCTGGATCTCTAGCCAGCCCAAGCAGGCCTCACTCACAAGGGGCTTTCCTTTCTTGTGTCAGGTTGCTTTTGGCAGGGGGGGATATGCTAATAAGTTATGCAAATGAGCTCCACCAACTATTTTTCTGCAGAATGACCCCTGCCCAGAAGGATCAAAAAACCAAGTCCAAACATGCACATCTGCCTCTCATCCCACTCCCGTACTCACCCCGTCCTTAGGTGTCTCTGAGACGGCTCAAAAAGATTTTGTGCTGCATGCCATCCATCTTTCCAGCATCTAAAGGCCAGAGCGCGCAAGCAAGGCAGATTGGTGGTGCAAACCCACCAGGCCATCCCAAGCTGCTTCCAGCCTTTAAAAAAATACACTGCTTCCAACTGCATATGCACATAGACACATGGGCGCATATGTGCATGACCACTGAAATTAATGGGGGGGGGGGAAGAAACCCAACCTGAGCTGAGGTGATGGTGCACTACAGCTGTCTGGTCAAGCCAAAGCACCTCCTGTGTGGAATATGGGTGCTTTGTGGAGGAGCATGTGGACAGGCTTCCACCACTCCATTTTGAGCTGGCCCAATTTGTGATGCTTCACGTGTGCCCCAAGCTGCCAGTCTGTGCCAGTCTGGACCCAGCCCTAGAGATTTGTAACTTGTGACATCACTTCCAATTTCCCCCCAGAAGTGAAATCATGTTATCACTGATGGCTTGTTTTATAGCATTCTCTTCCTCCCACTGGCTGAAAGACTGGCGGTGGAAAACAGGACCTGAAGGCTGGAGATTCCCCAACCCCAGTGGGAACCTGGGAACTCCAGTGTAAAGAATACTGAGACAATCATTTGCTCTCTGTCCAAAATGATCGAAGATAGATGTATCAAAAATTAGCATCCATGGGAGACATTACATAAGAGTCTCTGTACCTGCCAGATTTTCAGAGACCATAATGACTTTCCATTTTCTATTAATTTAGAAAGTTTATATGACACCTCTCCAGAGTCCTGCTTGAGGCAGCTTACAAGTGAAAACAATACTATTTCTTCATAAAAACAACATAGATTATCAAACAAGCCATTAAGACAAACCAGGCCATAAAAACAGCATAAAACCCACAACTGAGCACCCTTAAAAAGATGCAGACATCAGACATCAGTTTGAGGAAGAGTTACTGAGTTCCGTTCAAGCCTACAGATCCAATACACACCCTGGTAGTTTAACAAGGAGTGTCACCTAAGGCTTCGTCTCCAGCCACCATGACACTGCAACCCCTCCTATGCCTCAGTGCATACCGCCCAACTGCCCTTACCATCTTTGCCTCTGTCTTCATCACTGCCACTGCCCCTGAGCTGGACCAACTGACACTCCCTTCCTTCCTGGTTCCCTGCAAGTTTTTGAAGATAGCACTTAAAGAATTGTGTACCCGACACAAATTGTGAGAGTTCAGGAAACCCTACTGGCATGTAGTTTGCAATGCTGTCTTTAAAGACTCATAGGGGAGCAGGAGAGGAGTACTTACTGTTCTGACTCATGGAGAGCAGTAAACAAATGGGGAGTATAACATGTAGGGTTGCCAACTCTAGCCTGAGAAATTCTTAAAACTTGAGCCTGTAGAGTCTGGGTAGGGAAAGGAGCTCAGCAGTAGTGTGACGCCATAAAGTTCACCCTTCAAAGCTGCCATTTCCTCTACAAGAACTGATCTCTGTAGTCTGCAGATCAGTTGAAATTCTAGATCTCCAAGCCCCACCTGGAGGTTAGTAACCATAGATAACACTGACAGGGTGGGGGAGAAGACGAGGAGGTGGCAGCAGTCTCAGGTGGTGGATTTTCACCACCTTTCTGTCAATATCTTATCTTCTTCCACATCAAGACACAGGTATATTACCCAACATCATGCTTCCATGGAGCCAGGGTTTACTGCAAAGTTAGCACCTCTTAAAATTACCATAGCCCTACCTTAATGTGAAATCCAAGCCTAAGGAACTTTCAGAAGCATATACACTACAGTATCCACTTTTGGGACTAGTCTCTGGGGACTGAAGATTTAGGCCCATTTATACAATCAGCAGACACACCAATATGGCTTTTTTTCCAGATTGCCAGCTCTAGGATTCAAATAAACAGTTGCATAATTGAAGTCTCCGACATGGAAATAAAAATCCCTCTGAAAAATTAGCAGTCAACTTTGGCCGTTTTCCCACTGACCTTACCCCGGAGCAACATCTCTTCACCGCGCAGCGTCTGTGCGGATTTCCCACCAACTGCTGCGCAGAACCAGGATGTGCCGCGGCTTTTGCGTCGCAGATGTAAACTGCTAAAAAACAGTTTACATCTGCGACGCAAAAGCCGCGGCACATCCTGAGGGACGTCGCTCCGGGGTAAGGTCAGTGGGAAAACGGCCTTTGTCTCTTCTTTCCTACCCTAAGAAGAGTTCTGTGAGATCAGACCAGTGATCCATCTAGCTGCATATTCTATGTCACACATTGGGATAATCAGATCAACTAGAGGACCGACAAGCAGGAAGTGGCGACCAAGGCCAACTCCCTGTTGTTTTCTCCTAGCATGGTTTTCAGAGGTAGCCATTGGTGGACCTCTTCTCCATGATTTCCTCCCTATTTTGCTATGTAGAGAAAAGATTTTGTTCAGTTTTTCCCACCCATAGGGGAGAGTTGAAAACCCTCCATTCGCTATCCGAGGGGGTGGGGGGACACACTCAAGAAAAAGGTTACTACCATCAGCGATAGGTGACAATATTCCAGTAGAAATTTAACATGGTTAAATTTTATTCCAGTTTTCTAGGCAAGGGGATACATTTTTGATGTTGCTGTTGTTTTTTCTTTCTGACCCATTGTAAGGATCTAGAATGGGTGTGGGTGCCATGACTTTTCAATTATATCAGTTAAAATAAAATGAAAGATGCATTGTAGCCATTGGCAGGCAAAAGAGAACCAGTGTGAAAGAATGAGGTCGAAGGGTTTAAGAATAAGCAAGCTGAATGAATGGAACTGCAAAAGGAAGACAAAAACCAACAGCTAGGGTAGAGGCAGCCACAAGGAAACAATAACAATATTCCAAAGGGGAGTAAAAGTGTTAATCAAGAACCTCAAAAGGGGGTGTAAAACAAGGCACACAAGTGAGTCAAAGCAAGTTAGGTCTGCTTCATAGCTCTCAACATCATAATAACTACTACCATAAATTGCAGCCATAAAGTGGTGTATCTGATATATACGCATACACAATCATTTGAGTGGCCTATAAAATCTGAGCAAAGCTGTCTTCAGTTTCTTGGAAGTAGAGAAGGGGCTGCGATTAAGTAGTGGAGCCCTGGCTTTGTGTGCAGAAAGTGCTTGACACTCTATCTTTGGTACCTTCTGCCAAAACTAGATCTGAAGTGGGAGCAGGGCTGCCAAGGGGGATATCCGAGGCCTAGGATAAACCATAATATTGGATAAATCTGATGCATTCCCCTTTCATACACATTTTATTATTAGACTACACAGGCTTCCTAATGCCCCCCTCCCCCCCCCAAAAAAAAATATTCCTAGCTACAGGGCTAAGTAGGGCTGACAAGTCTGCATTGGGAAAATCCTGGAGATTTTGAGATGGAATCTGGGGAGGGTGGGTGTAAAACCACATAATCCACGCTTCAAAGCAGCCATTTTCTCCAGGGAAACTGATCTCTGTCATCTGAAAATTAGCTGTAATTCCAGGAGATTTCAAGGCCCCCACATGGAGGTTGACAACTCTAGTGTGAGTCAACATTTATAGGTAGGGTTGCCAAGTCCAATTCAAGAAATATCTGGGGACTTTGGGGGTGGAGCCAGGAGACATTAGGTGTGGAGCCAAGATCAAGGCTATGACAAGCATAATTGAACTCCAAAGGGAGTTCTGGCCATCACATTTAAAGGGACGGCACACCTTTTCAATTCCTTCCTTCCACAGGAAATAATGGATAGGGGCACCTTCTTTTGGGGCTCATAGAATTGGACCCCCTGGTCCAATCTTTTTGAAACTTGGGGGGGGGGTATTTTGGGAGAGGCACTAGTTGCTATACAGAAAGTTCGGTGCCTCTACCCCAAAGAACAGCCCCCCCAGAGCCCCAGATACCCGCAAATCAATTCTCCATGAATTTCTATGGGAATAAATCTCCATAGGGAATAATAGAGTTCCCAGCAGACATTTCCCTCCCCTCCTCCCGCTTTCTGACGACCCTGAAGCGGGGGAAGGGTCTCCAAACTGGGGGATCCCCTGCCCCCACCTGGGGATTGGCAACCCTATTTATAGATCAGATGGGCATAACCCTTAGACAATATGAACCAATAAACAGGAGATACACAGCCGTGTGGGGACCCAGGTAATTTGCCCCCATTCTCTGTGCCCTCAAGTGACAAGTGTTAGGAAAAATCCTTCTTTCCCTGACATTTTAAACAGTAATCACCACAATACTCAGGTAGACAGACCAATTACTGAATTCACTATGAAGGCTTAAGATTCCTTTTTGATACCAACATGGTCATACCAACCTAGGTGATTCCAGCATATGTTCAAGTCCGACATGGCGCTCAATGTTTCAGGAGAGTTTCCTGATATCAGAAGTTGTACAGAGTTTGGCATCCGGGAATCTCAGAAGCCCACTTATGAATCTGGGTGAAGAAGAATGAGGGGGGGAGATGATTAAAGCTGCAATCTAAACAACTCTTTCCTGGGAGTAAGTCCCACTGAGTGACATGGGATTTACGCCTCGAATAGACCTGAAAGACTGCTCCCTTAGTGTCCTTCCAAACAGAAAATACTGATTTGTTATTTAAAAAACAAAACAAAAAGCAAACCAAGTCTGCTAATCATCATTGTGGGTAGGATTGCCAGCAGTGGCTCAGCACATGCCCTAAGATTTTGAAGGTAGTGCCTGAGAAGGGGTTGAGTTTGGGGTAGTTGTAACATTACTTCTAGGCAATGTTCTAATAGTTTCCCCTAATATTTATGGTAGATACCATACAGACATGAGGAAATTCCTAGAGGGTCTCTAGAGAGGCCAATTTCCACCCATTTTTTTTTCTTCTGTTTTTTGAGCCTGGGGGATTGAGGTCAATGGTGGGATAATGGCAGGTCTAGTTTCTGGGGAAACCCTACAAAGTCATAGTCATTGAGCCCCTGATATTTTACTTTGGCCTAAGGGGATGTGATAGCTTACCACCCAGCAGTTGCCAGAACCTCCTCTACGTAGTAGAGAAGTCTTCCCCCTCCCCAACTCCAACACTTCTTTCTCCAACACAGCCAGTTTGGTGTAGTGGTTAAGTGTGCAGACTCATATCTGGGAGAACCAGGTTTGATTCCCCACTCCTCCACTTACAGCTGCTGGAATGGACTTGGGTTAGCCATAGCTATCGCAGGAATTGGCCTTGAAAGGGCAGTTGCTGTGAGAGCTCTTTCAGTCCCACCCACCTCACAGGGTGTCTGTTGTGGGGGGAGAAGATATAGGAGATTATAGGCCGCTCTGAGTCTCTGATTCAGAGAGAAGGGCGGGGTATAAATCTGCAGTCTTCTTCTTTCTCCCTTGCTCATGATTCCCAGCCCCTTCTGCAGTACCATAGGATATGCATGCAAGCAGTCCACTAGATTCAGCACTGGATTTGCACCTATGCTCAATTTGCTCTGTCTCTTCCAACAGTCACTAGGCTTTCCCTTGACCTCTAGTCAATCATGGTTCTCCTGCCCAACAGTAAGCCCTTTTACCATACCTGGTTTCAAACAGATAAAGTTGACTGCCAAAAATCCCACCAGGAATGACAGGAGGAACTGCTATACCCTTTTCACTCTGCAACCCAGAATAACTAATACAGCACAGCCAAAAAGTAGGCAAAACACAAAGAACACATTATTTATGAAGAGAACCGAGGGCTACTTTCCAATGCACAAGAACATGCCTTGCCCTCAGACAAGACCTCCATTTTCGGCGTGTTTGTCCTTTGCTCCCAGGATTGTAGCTGGTTAGCTTGTTTCCTAGCATTCATTGTTGGCACCCTGCAAGTAAATCTGTTTTCAATCTACTGGACATTGCTATTTTGTACTCAGTGTTCAGTACGCCCATAAAAAAATTTGAACAGGGTACAAATCATTTAATCCAATAATTGTATTGAATAGCATAACACAGGAACAAAAATCTCACTTTTTAAAAGGGCGTATACTTTATACATTAACCAGAGTATCTTTTGGTCAGTCAGGAATGTGACCCCAGTTCACCAAACATGTTTTAAAAAGGCAGTTTTCCTGCTAGAAATGAAAGTTTTGCAAAGCCACACGATCTCTTTTGCCACATTTTACATGCCAAAATTGAGGGTCTTTGAGCATACATACACTTTTGATCCCAAGGAGAAGGAAGTCTTTCAGAAAAGGACCTAAACAGAAAGACATGAAGCTGCCTTACACTGAATCAGACCACTGGACTATTAAGCTCAGTCTTGTCTACTCTTACTGGCAGTAGAATCATAGAACCATAAAGTTGGAAGGGACCTCCAAGGTCATCTAGTCCAACTCCCTACACCAGGGGTGTCAAACTCATTTGCTATGAGGCCAGATCTGATATAAATGAGACGTTGTCAGGCCGGGCCATGTGTATCATAAAATGTAATACCAGGTAGTGGACATATAAACTTTATAAAGGGCACAGACACACAATTAAAGATCTTTTAAAACTTAAAATAAAACATGCTTAAAATATTGGCACGCTTGCAATATTTTGTTTTACAGTCTCTGATAAATGTCACCTCTTGCTATGAATTATTGCGTCCAAAACTGCAGACAACGTCTGTGCTGTACCAGTCTTGAATATGTGCTGTTCATGTGTGCACATCTGTAAGTTGCAAACCTACGTTTGATTCATTGACATTCATTACAGACATCTCATGGTCAATGCTTTGAGCCTAAGACTCAGAGGAACATGAAGCAGCTGGGCATTGTGAACTTTTGTACAGAAGTTGCTTCACGTACTAGGCAAGAACATATGAAGGCACCATGGCACAGACTGAGGGCTATGTGATTGTCAACAAAACTATAATTTTCCTCAGAAAAATGACTACAACTAAAAAAAAAAACCTTCCCCCCAAAAAACAACTACAAGAACAGAGGGACAGCCATGTACAGTGGTCAGTGTCAGCCTACTATCTGGGAAGTCTAAATGTGAAAGAAAAATTAAGGAAAATTTGCTGGGTAAACCTGGGGTGGAACGCACTCTCAGCCTAATGCTGATATTTCTCTTCTAAAGAGTTCACATGCTTTCCTATTGAGAAAGACTGGAGGGCATGTGTACAGTGAAAAAGAGGAGGGGAACCCAGTTACACCCATAACAAGCCCAACAAAACTCTCTCTCTCTGTAGCAAGGCAAAAAGCTCATACCTTCACTAAAACGTTGCTAGTCTTAAAAGCAACCCTAGAATTCATATTCCCCAGCCTGTTGCCTATGGGCACCATTGAGCCCACCAAGTGTTTTTAGAAAGTGGCTGGGCCAGGTGAGCCCAGCCAGCAAGGCTTCTGGTTGACCACTGGCGATTGAACTAGTTGTAAAACTTTTTGAAAACATTGATTTGATACCTGTTGCACAAGGATCTTCACTGTATGACTGAAGGTAAGATGCAACGGCTATTTTATGACATTTTTTGGCCAAGCCTACCATGCTGTATCACAATGCCAAAAGTGCCCAGAGGCTCAAAAAGGTTGGGGACCCTCTGTGCTACAGCAACCATTTGCTTCCTGGATACCTCATCCACACAGGAAAATCCAGTTGCAAATAATTGCAAATTATGGCCACTATACGGCAGCGCAATATCCAGTGCTGTGGATTGTAGCCACATTTCTTAAGACAACCAGTAAGGTGGATTTTCAAGAAGGAAGTGTCAGAACTCTAGCTTTTAAAAAGAATGGAAGAACAGGAAATGGTATTTTTAAAAGTAATGGGGTTTTTTTTAGTTTTAAAAGCTAGAAATAGAATATGAGAGCATATCTCAAGAAATTCCAAGCTATTTTTATTGAGATGGAAAACTGCTTTCGGTTTCGGTGCCCAATCTATTTGATTTAATGGCAAATCATAGCAAAACTGTGGGTTAGAGGATTGCTAAAGTGGACTAATCATCCTGTTCATCTGCACAAACAGGAACATTTATGTGAGCAGATGGACAATGAACACTCTTCTTGCAGCAAAGACCTTTCTCCTGTCTCTTTCACTCCCAAACCTGATAACAAGGACTCAGCCAAGGAGAAAGAGTTGGCACAGAATCTGAATTTACTCATTTGCCTTGGTGAAGATAATGGCTTGCATCCATCACATAATTCCAAAGGGCACTTCTTTCTTTGGAAGAGGGTGCAGCAAACAGCACCAATTCCTCCCTCTCATGGTAGACTCCCTTTGTTATGCCAACAATACAACCATTCTAAACCACATTACAGATGCTAATCTGAAACAAATTCTTGTACAATCTTAAATTAAGTTCACAGGGAAGGGAGTAAAAGATGACCGTCCAAGAAAAGCCATTGATCTTGAGAATGCATTAGAGACGGCATTGGAGAAACATAAGGAAATTAAGAACTTAACCCAATCTGTCCAGCCACAACATGGAACGTTTTCCAAGATAAATGTTAAAAACATTTCCACTATTTTGCATACTAAATCATAGCCCACTCTCTATATATGTAGGACTGATCATTCCATTCAATGCTATGTCTGACAAACTGTCTGGCACACAAAAAGCTTACACCTTGAATAAAACTTCTTTGTTCTTAAAAATTCTATTTGTTCTATTGCTTCAGACCAACATGGCTGCCCACCTGGATCTATCCAGATGACAATTTCCAAATACAAGAATTTTGAATCAGCAACCTCAGGATTGCCCTAAAATTCATATGGAGGACAGAGAGCCAAAGCTCCAATGAACCTCACAGCACTGTAGAGATCTGAATCTAGAATTTAGTGTCTTTAGTCTGGCACTCTAACCACCACATTATGCTGTCTCTCCTTTAAGTTAACTCTTATTATGCTGGAGGGAAGAACAACCACTTGCTAGAAAGATTCTTTTATTTTCTTCTCAGCATCAATTTTGGTCAACAAATGAGACAGAAGAAGCAAAAAGCCAAATTGCAGATGTGCTGAAAAAATAGATGCATAAGACAGCATTGCACTTATCTATAGCTATTGTTCAATGGTTTTCTCTGTAGGCACACAAAGTATATTGCACAGATACAGGCTAATTGACCTGTGCCTGTGTAGCTTCCAGTGTGGGGATGCACAAAAGCCACAACAGTACACATTTGTTGGTAAGCAAGACATCTATACCTATTTGGGGGTCTATGTAAAAGGCAGGATAGATTGTGTTCTTCTCATGGATAAATCATTCCCCCAGAGTTAATTTGGGGAGCAGTTAAAGAAAATGGAAAAGCAGACAGAGGGGCAAAAGCCAACATTCATGAAATAACAGTCATGAATAAGCTGTCACCAAGGATGATCTCTGATCCTCTCCGTACAGTAAAAAAGCAGGGAGAGAGGGGAGAATAAAGGGAAGAAAAATAAATTCCTGAA
Organism: Heteronotia binoei; assembly: GCF_032191835.1. Lineage (NCBI taxonomy): Eukaryota > Metazoa > Chordata > Lepidosauria > Squamata > Gekkonidae > Heteronotia > Heteronotia binoei. The sequence continues at coordinate 164,030,806 of NC_083224.1, read as the reverse complement.
CCTGATTAACAGTTAGCCCAAACAGAGATTTTAATTATTTAATAGTATTTCACTTTTAATATTTTACTGTCTGATATTGCTGATAATGTCTGTATGAATTTTGAAAATGTACTGGCTGATATGAGTTATTTTACTCCTCTTATGTATCTGATCAATGACTGTAGAAATAAGTTATGTATATATGTACTATGTGTAAAAAAAAAAAAAAAAAAGACTTGTAGAGTGATTCCAAATCAGGCCGGCTCAGAAAGAAGTGCCCTAAACTGCCCACATGCTCCCCTGCAAACTGTCCCCATTCCGTCTGCAGGGCGACTTGGTGTGCTCGGACAACTGTTGCACACCACTCCCTGTAGTTTGGTTCAGGCCCATACACCTATGCACTTAAAATCAATTTTTTTTTTTCAACAAAAAAGGCTGGAAGTGGCTTGGGGTGGCTGGGAGAGTTTGCACCACCAAGGCACCTCGCTTGCGCACTTCCGCATCCAAACGCCTTAGATGCAAGGCAACTGGCTTGCAGCTCAGAAATTTGCTACCACTTCAAAAGTGGTAGCTTTTTGAGCCACTGAGGATGCTGGAGGATGGGTTGAGTACAGGATGGGGGCAGGTGGCAGATGTGCTCATTCAGACAGGTTTTTCTAGTCAGCTTCTGAGGCGTCTCTGGGTTGCCTCAAACTGCCCGTCTGTAAGTAGCCATTATAGTACATTACAATCTAATATTCTAATCTATTATTCCAAATAAGAAAAGAAAAGAAAAGAAAAGAAAAGAAAAGAAAAGAAAAGAAAAGAAAAGAAAAGAAAAGAAAAGAAAAATGTATGGGCTTTCTGGGGGATTGGTGAGAATACAGATGTAAGGGCTGAATAAGGTTAACATATGAGTGAGATAAGAAACCAGTATCCCTGTTAAGTTCTTGGAATTTCATTGTTGTAATAACTTGCAACTCAGCAATTTCCCTTTCTGGTCTGTTCCTGAAGTTCCTTTGCAATAAAACAGCTACTTTGAGGTCACCCATTAACGTCCTGTTCTCCTACAGGTTTCTCCTACAGGTTTCTCAAGCTTGTGATTCTTGATATCAGATTTTTGTGCATGAATCCTTTTGGGTAGGGTTTGACCTGTTTGCCCTATGTAGAGAACTCTGAAGTTGAAGTTTGATGGGTGACCTTGGGCAAGCCACACACACTTAGGCTAATCTACCTCACAAAGTTGTTGCGAAGATAAAATGGAGGAGAGCAGATTGATGGAAGCTGCTTTGAGTCCTCACTGCGGAGAAAGATGGGGTATAAACGAAATGAATACTAGAAGCAGGTAGCTTGGTTTGTATTTTGAAGGGAGAGAAGGAAGGGGATTGTGGGAATATGGGAGTTACCAGGGGGAGGGAAAGAGGATATAATGTGAGAAAGGAAAATACAGGGGGAAATAAGATGCTTCCCATAAATCCTTGTGGATCCCCCATTTGTTATATCTAATTCTGAACGGAATCCTAGAGTTTGAATTTAAAAAAAAAATACAAGTCCATGGACAGACAGGGAATTTGTCCCCCCTCCCCAATCCAGTTTAGTGCCTTTGGTTTCCTTGGCTGCTGATGCTTTAGGGTAGGAAAAAATCAAATTAAGAAAAATTGTAGGGTTTAAAAAACCCCAATATAATAGAAGCAATGCCTGTAGATGCCCACTGAAAACTCCCAAGACTACATTCTGAGATCATGGTGACCATATCAGGGGGTTACTAGACAACCACAACAATATTACCAAGTGTCTGAGCCTTGGTTTCTTTCAATCAAAGGCATGGAGATGGAGAGACACGGAGAAAGTAAATGATGAAAAGTAGGGAAGAAAACAAGGAAAGGGGAGGGGCTATGGGGACTGCCAGGGGGGAGGGGAAGAAGAATTCATTTGGGGGGGAAATGAGCTGCCACATGTGGATCCTTGTGATTCCCAGCTAGCAATAGTTTAATTTGTTATTATCAGGACTGAGGCAAAATGGCTGCACATTTTTTGCAGTGCCTAAAACTGCAGTCAAATCAGCATAGCTATGCAGCAGTTATTATTGCAATCACAATGTGATTCCTAATTGCATGGGATCTCCCACCTCACCAACCCAGAGATGAAGAAACAGCAGCAGCCAGGATAATTAGGAAAAAAATCTACAACAAAGCATCAGCTTCCAAAGAAACTAATGGCACTAAACAGGATGAGGGGGAGGGACACTGAAAACTAAGTGTTTTTCATGATCTGTTATCTCCAATACTGGAACCGTTGCATATTAAGCACAGATCTACCTCTTATAAAAATTCACTCCAAAAGCAAATTTAAGTAGTATAGCTACATATGAATGACAATTCCTTTAGACCTGAAAACTCAACAACCATATAGAAATTGCATATTTAATTTCTTGATAACAGGCCACAAATGTGTCACTCTGAGCAGAATGGCGTTAAGACTTATCTCTTGTCCCCCGTCATTTTTTATTCTTTACGGAAGTGGCTTTGCAGTTCACAAAGGAAGTATCGTTCGATAAGGGGGTGGAAAATATTAGTCACACAAAATAATGGTCTTGTCTACCAACCATTTTACTACCAAAACACACATGAACACACACAGAGAGAACTGCAGTCAGTTTAGTTGATCAGTGAAGATATCCTGAAGGAGACAGAACAAACATCCTCTTATCAATGGTTCATTGAAAGCAAATGGGGAAAAAATTATCCACACCACAAGAAATGTTTGCATGTAGATACATGAAAAGCAAGTCACACAGCAGAACTGGCAGTGAGGATCCAACTGCAGAGGGGGAAGATCTTGGTGCTTTAAGAAAAAAAAAGATCAAGAGGAACTCTTGGATAATGAATTTTTTTGCAAGCAAATACCCCAAGTGCTGTTGCAGCAGCTGAAAAGAAACCAATTGCCAACATCAGACTTCAAACAGAAGCTAATAATTTCATCAACAATCACAAAAAAATCCCCAAAGTCCTGGAAGATATTGTGGTGAGTATGTGACTTGCTTAATCCCAGTACATTCTTTATTTACCCCAGGAAGTTCTGAAAGCTACTGGACTCCTGAGACACTTTAAAGACCAGGGATTGGATCCAAAGGTGCTGAACTACCGGCATAACAGTAGATATGCTGACATACTGGCCCTTCTATCAGTGCAGTAAGGGAGATTTTTGCTAATTCTCCTCTCCCATCACAGTCTTCCTTTTTACCCTTCTTAAACTGATGTCTTGCCCCCACCCTACCCCTGAACAGAATTTCAGGGGCTCAATGGGCTGCAGCAAAAGAGAGGCAAGCAGGGAAGTCTTATTCAGCTTTGGGTCCAAATCCAAACCCTCATGATTTTATTTCCACACGTATTTCTGTGGGCTAGAGCCTGCTTTGTCAGATACAGGATTGCCTATATTTTCTGATGCAACAGACTCTATCCCCATGGAATTAAAAGGGACTATCGTTCCAGATTTCCATGCAGGCTTCCCACACACGCCAGCCCATCCAAGCCTATGAGCAACTTTCTCATAAAGTTCTCTGTCCAAGATCCACCTCTGGCGATAAAGCTACCACAAGGGGATTGACCGGGAATGCCTGCGGCAGAGTCAGTGTTGGGGGATCTCTGGCATAAATATTCTTTTGAAGGTGTGACATTCTCCCACACCTCATAAAATATTTTATAGCCTCATATGGTATGACATTTTCGTGTTGCTAATAATGCGAAGGAACATCCTTCAGACCCTGGAAAACAAATCTCCTTTTCTGTTCCTTTTTCTACAGTTGCATGGGAGGGAGCTTCACAAAACTGAAAACGTTGTCCTCCTTAATTGTGTTGGTTCATTCATTGAGAGGACAGGACTAAATTGTGACCAGTCCTGTCTTTTGATGGAGGGGTGTGTGTGTGCATGTTCCATCTAATTCCACATTTAAAAGCAGCTACAAATGCACACAAAGGGATACATTTTTCACCACTAGGTTCCATGGGTGGTAATGGACTAGCTGCACTCTCACATCTGGAACCATCTCATTTAGTTGTTATGACAGATTATTCAGCACTAGATTATCTCCATTCACACATATTATAATGTCAAGAGGTATAAACTTTTCATCTGTTGGATTTGTCAGCCTCTACTTGATGGAGTCAGAAAATAGTAGTTTGGGGCAGGGGATCCCCCCAGTTTGGAAGCCCTCCCCTCACTTCAGGGTTATCAGAAAGCTGCGGTGGGGGAGGGAAATGTCTGCCAGGCACTCCATTATATCCTAAGGAGACTGATTCCCACAGGGTATAATGGAAAAATGATCCATGAGTATCTGGGGCTCTGAAAGGGCTAGTTTTTTAAGTAGATGCCCTATATTTTCAGCATAGCAGCTGGTGCCTCTCCTCAAAACATCCCCCAGGTTTAAAGAAGATTGGACCAGGGGTCCAATTCTATGAACTCCAAAAGAAGGTGCCCTATCCGTCATTATTTCCAAATGGAGGGAAGGCATTTAAAAGGTGTGCAGTCCCTTTAATTGTGATTGCCAGAACTCCCTTTGGAGTTCAATTGTGCTTGTCACACCCTGGCTCCCAGCTCCACTCCCAAAGTCTCCTGGCTCCACCTCCAAAGTCCCCAGATATTTCTTGAGTTGGACCTGACAACCCCAGAAAGTAGTGTGTGGATCAGTTTCCATTTCTAAAACAGGAATCTGAAGTCCTGTTGGATTCCTACATTATTGTTTTCCAAATTTGGGGGTGATCTTTTAGAGCTGTTTACTGTTGAGCATTTAAATGCAGGTGGTAATTTTTAGCCTTGTTAAGCCTGTTGTGGTGAAATCAAACAGGAGCTGGTGGCCTCTTGAAGGTGAACAATTTATTCCATCATAAACTTTCATGGGTCACCTCAGCTGATGCAAGACCTATGCCATCACAATGACAGCTACAGAAGCTGTTTTGTAACTACAAGTCAACCCTATCATGCTGCTAGTTAGCTACAACTCACTTACAAAATGTTGCTACACAGGGCTTTTTTTGTAGCAGGAGCTCCTTTGCATATTAGGCCACACTTCCCTGTTGTAGCTGATCCTCCTGGAGCGTACAGTAGGCCCTGTAAACTCCAGGAGGATTGGCTACATCAGGAGTGTGTAGCTTAATATGCAAAGGAGTTCCTGCTACAAAAAAAGCCCTGTTGCAACAACATGGAAAGACAATTGAGTGGATCCAACATTTTAGGCTGCTTGATGGAGACCAGGATTCAAAGCCCTGCATTTATCCACAAGGTTCCATGGGTGGCCCTGGGCAGCTGTACTCCTGCATGGGTAACCATCTCATTTAGTTATGCAAGTAAAATTAGTATTGCTGACAAATGTCATCTAAAACTGAGTTTGGAGATTCCATCAATACATCTCATTTTGATAAACTGCCACTTACATTTCCTGCTAAGTGAAATTAAAAGAATTCTGATGATGAAATAGTCACATGGGCAGTGGGAGCATTACATATCTCCAGGTCATATGACGTGTGAAAGGCCTGTTCAGTGCATCCTTAGATTGCACCATCACCAAATAGGAGATGAAATAATGATTCTATGTATTGGGATGCCTATTTTTATCCTGTATTTCATTCTTGAAGATTTTCAAAGCAGCTACAGGGATGAATGAGAGTATAAAATATACACCAATGTTTGGTTTAAAAAGTACCCTACAAAAGTAATATTCATAAAACAAAAGGAGATATAAACAACCTCAGTCAAAGCACTTCAAGCCAATATTTAAAAACTTTTCTCAGGAAAAGTCTTCCACAAAAAAATAGTCACTAACAGGCCTTAGTAGGCCCTGTACTAAGAGCCCTATAAGCTCCTGGAGGATTGCCTACATCAGAGGTGTGTGGCCTAATATGCAAAGGCGTTCCTGCCCTGGTCACTAAAATGTGTTATGCAGAACAACACAATCAAAGATATCCAGCTGTCCTTGACCAGGCCTTTTTGGTCATGGCCCCAGGGCTTTTTTTGTAGAAAAAGCCCAGCAAGAACTCATTTGCATATTAGGCCACACACCCCGATGACAAGCCAGCCAGAACTGCGTTCTTGGCCCTGCAGGGTCTTATGCAGTTCCACAGTGGCTGTACGGCAGAGATGTTCTGCCTGGCTTTCAGTTGAGGACAGCAATGGCTTCCAACCTGGCTGGCACCCTCTCTTTTCTTTCCAGACCTGTTCTGTTCCTCTTCCACCCTGCCTACAAGGTGGCTTGCAGTCCAGAATGGAAAGTAATGTGTAGTTTTGCCATCTGGATTCCTTTAGATCTTTGTATTAGTGCTTTTTATGTATTTTATTTTGTGGTTTTCTAGGCTTTTATCAAATGTTATACAATGCCCAGAACCTTGAAGTAGCAGGGATTGGGCAATTCAGAAACTTAATAATAACAACAGCAACAATAGAAGGAGTGCTGTCACAGATAAGGTGCCACCACAGAAAAGGCCATTTGCTGGGTTGCGAAGCCAAGCCGAGAGAGAGAGAGAGAGAGAACCATTAAGCTTCAAATGGTGGTGTAGTTCTAATGAAAAGGCACACAGAGCTCCCTTGCATTCCTCTCCACTCCTCCTCTCAGCCTTCACAACTGTTGAAACTCCCATGGTCCTTTAACAGTTCTCTAGTTACTATGATATAAACATTTCTGGTCAGCAGCCTGCTTCATGGAATACATGGATTTTGAAAGCCAAGATGGTTGCAATATATGACTGTAGCAGCTACATCTTGTCACAGAAGAGCTTACAAAAGCTACCTTCTTCAAAATCTCTTCTACATAGCCCTCCTTTAAAGGCAGGGAGGCCTCTCGAGGACCTGCGCCCTGACTTCTTTTGAAGGATCTCAAACTCAGGGCACCTGAGCTGGACCCACCTCTCTCCCCTCCTGCTCAGACAAGCAAGATGGAGGAGTTAGAGGTTGCGGGTCTCTGCTTCTTGCAGCTGGCTGCCTGCGAGATCCTGCCTGCTGACCCCGCCTTTTTAGGTCAGGGGATTTTAAAAAAATATGAATACCCCATGAAGGGGGGGGGGGGAAGCCACCTGATCTTAAAAAAAATCCTAGCTATGCCCTTGATCAGATATGTTCACAAAAGACTGAAACAAACATCCTGAAAAAGTGCAATTCTTGTAGAAAAACCTGCCCCCCAATCCAGGGATTTTTCAAGGTGAAAAAAAAATTACACTGGTAAAAATATAACATTACACTGGTATTTTGGCATAGAAGGCCAAAGATTAGTATAGGTTTGTGCTATAGTTGTGATTCTAAAAGGTAAAGGTAGTCCCCTGTGCAAGCACCAGTCATTTCCAACTCTGGGGTGACATCGCATCACGACGTTTTCATGGCAGACTTTTTATGGGGTGGTTTGCCATTGAGCCTTCCCCAGTCATCTACACTTCCCCCCCCCCAGCAAGCTGGGTACTCATTTTACCGGCCTTGGAAAGATGGAAGGCTGAGTCAACCTTGAGCCAACTATCTGAACCCAGCTTCCGCCACGATCAAATTCAGGTTGTGAACAGAGAGTTTGGACTGCAGTACTGCAGCTTTGAAGAAGAAGAAGATATTGGATTTATATCCTGCCCTCCACTCCGAAGAGTCTCAGAGCAGCTCACAATCTCCTTTACCTTCCTCCCCCACAACAGACACCCTGTGAGGTGGGTGGGGCTGGAGAGGGCTTTCACAGCAGCTGCCCTTTCAAGGACAACCTCTGCCAGAGCTAGGCTGACCCAAGGCCATGCTAGCAGGTGCAAGTGGAGGAGTGGGGAATCAAACCCAGTTCTCCCAGATAAGAGTCCGCACACTTAACCACTACACCAAACCGGCTTTACCACTCTGTGCCACGGGGCTCTTAGTGTGAGTTTAAATGCAGATAGTTACCTGCTTGTCCTTGTACTGAAAGACGAAAGACAGCTTTTCACATTAGCCATTATCTCTGGAACTTTAACATTCATTTACTCACTTGTTACAGAGAATCTTGGCAACATCATCAACAACCCATTATATTCTAGTCTTTTCCCCGTTGTCCTCATGTCTTTTTAAAGAGCAGGTTTGGAGAGCAAAAAAAAAAACAACTTGAAAGGCAACTGAAATACCAGCTGGTCTAATATGGGCTGGTAAAACCACTGGAGTACTTAGCAGGAATGAAGAGCTGAGGCGCTTTCACACATGCTAAATAATGCAGTTTCAATCCATTTCAGCGACCATTTGGAAGTAGATTTTGCCAGTTGCAAATTGCATTGAAAGTGGATTGAACATGTATTATTTAGGATATGTGAAAGTGCCCTATGTAACAAGATTAGACACTCCAGTTTCCTTCCCTCTCCTCTTCCCACTCCTGTTCTATATTTTAAAAGTACCATTTCACCTCAAGGATGATATGTACCTTACTAGAAGTCCTATCGTCTCTGCTTCATTGCAGCTATATGGTGAAGTGCGAATGGGGCTAATAGGAACAACATCCACATGCTGTTGGGTGGTTTTACCACCTATGTCTGTAAGATTGTTTACTGTGCTGCTCCTGTTTTTGTAATGTTTGTTTTTATTATATTATTTTAACTCTGTTGTTTTACTGTTGTAAGCCACCCTGAGCCCACTTGCAGAATAGGGCAGGATATAAATCCAAAAATTAAATTAAAATTATATTAAAGGGTGGGCTGCCATCTCATCCTCCCACCCCCTTTATCTAGGAATAGCGCAACCTTGGGCAGGCTCTGGTGACTGAAGTCCTTACTTGGCTGTTTCCTTTTACAAAGCCAGGCTAGAGTTACAAGATGGATGGCTGGGGCCCCAGGTTCTTGGGGCGAGGGGGGGGGGAGAGGATATTGGCGTTGGGCAGCAAAGAATACAGAAGAGAACATTCGCTTTGTTGACATGAGAGAAGCAGGAAACACTTCAAATGAAAGCCCAAAACAGTTACATTGAACTGCCTAGGAATAGCACCTATTTCTGAAAACCATTCTTAGGATCATGTTTGTGGAGTTGGGCAAGGGGAAAATGCTGTGGAAAATGCGGACTTCCGGGATTGGAAAATGCCGAGCTGAACTGCTTCTCAGAAGGGGAGCAGGCTGGAACTTCTGTTCGGGGTAGTGGAAGGCAAATTAATGCCTACTGCCTACTTTTCTCAGTCAGAGATCAGTCCAAGATATGGACAGGAAACTTTGAGGAGATTTACCTTGGCTAAAAGGGAGTCCCGGGGGGGAAGGGGCTCCTTTGAGGGGTCTCTGGAGACGAGTTACATTTTCATCATCTGCAGAAGTTTCCAGAGTCATTTATTTGACATAAGCTCGATAGGATCCTAATCTTCTTTGATACAGAAAAGGTACAGATCACTATCTTTCATTCCGGGACTAATTAAAGTTAAACAAAATAAAATCAGAAGGAGAGAAATTGAAATCTAGAAAGCTTGGAAGAAGAAGGGGAGAAGGGGCGAAATTTGGACTTTGTAAATTTAAAGGACAGTGCTAAAAAGTGGAAAGGAGTTTGGTCTGCTTGCGGTTTTTGAGAAAAAGTCCCATTGTCATAAAATTGCATCTCCCACAGTCAACACAGGAAATACGATAAGTATCGTGAGATATCTCTACCAGCGAAAACGGGATTTGGTGGCAAGTAAAGCAGGAAGTATTGGATGGAAAAGGGAAATCATCGAAGCAGCCAGCCTACTCTAGGACTATAATATCATAGAAAAACATCAGCGGCCATTGCAAGGAGGCTAAAGTTTAAATAAAATTTTTAAAGTGTTCGGGACATTAAAAATTGGGGAGCTGGCAGAGGTGACGTTTATAAGTAAATGCTATTGGACATTATTGTTAATAACTATTTTAGAAGCCTCTAGAGAAAAAAGGGGAAAAAATTAAGTGAGGCAGAAAGTCGCAACTGCCATTTTGGAGAAAATAAAAACTTTAAAAATTACTATCTGAGACCAGGAGGCTCTGAGGATGGCGAAATTAGGCTTATTGAAGAAAGCAAGCTTCATTCCTTCAAACCTGATAGTTGAAATTTAATTTGGTGAGGTCAAAATTTTCAGTGTTTTTACATGTTAGACCCACAAGCAAACCCGAGCAAGGACTGCTTCACTGGAGAAAATGCAGGACCAATTAGAAGCAATGGAAGCCAGGGTAATGAAAGGGATGAAGGAGATGATAACTGCTTCCAAAAAAGAACTTAGAAAAGATATTGAAGAGCTAAAAAAAGATATAGAAGATCTCAAAAATGAGGCTGTGGTAACAGCAAAGAAAGTGCAAGAGGTGGAAGGGAGAGTGAAAGTACATGATTCCACCTTGTTAAAAATACAAGAAAACGTGGCAATTCATGACTGCAAATTGATGGAGACTCAGATCCGTCTGAGAGGAGTGCCTGAGGATGAAGAAACTGATTTGAAAGAATATATAATAAAAATAATTGCAGAATTTTTGGAGGAAGATCCTGAAGGGACTAGAAATATGTATGACTATATGTATAGAGTGAATTCACTTTATGCCCAAAAAAAATAATCTACCAAGAGGTGTGGTTATAAGATATATGACAAAAGAAATGGTGAGAAAGATCACGAAGAAAAACTTTGAAAAGACATTGATAGTGGGAGGCAGCAGAGTAAGAATTATGAAGGAGTTGCTAAGACAAGTGATAAATGACAGAAGAGTATACAAGAAACTGACAGAAAAATTACGGGACAATGAAATGAGGTATAGATGGATAATACTTGAAGGTATGAGCTTTGAACTTCAAGGAAAAAGGATGACAATTACAAACACACAGGAACTGCATAGATTTTGTGAAGAACATAAAGAATTTGCACCATGATGGATTACAAATTATTATCTTGGAATATAAATGGACTAAATTCACCACAAAAAAGAAAGGCAACGTTCCATTGGATTAAAAAGCAAAATTGTAATATAATTTGTTTACAAGAAGTGCATATCAAACAAAAGGATTATAAATGTTTGTGGAATAAGCAATTGGGACTAGAATTTTATTCATTGGCTGAACAGAAGAAAAGGGGAGTGATTTTTTATATTAAACAAGAATTGGAGCCGAAATTAGTGTTTAAAGACAAAAATGGAAGATTTGTAGCAGTAGAAATAATATTAAATGCAAAAAAACGTTGTTATTGGGACTAGGGTGGCCATAATATCTGCAGGCCAGCCAGGGACACCTTGAGGGGAAAATGATTGTGTGTGTGCGCGCGCATAGCGCGCGCGCCGCCAGAAACAGGAAGTGACGTCACTTCCGGTGACGTCACTTCTGGTGACGGCATGCCACCGCCGGAAACAGGAAGTGACATCACTTCCTGTGACATCGTTTCCCCTGCGCCACCTGCCGGAAGCAGGAAGTGACATCACTTCCTGTGGCATCATTTCCTCCCAAATGCCACTGCCGGAAACAGGAAGTGACATCACTTCCTTTGGCAGCACTTCCTGTGACGTCATTTCCCCCAAATATCACCACCGGAAACATGAAGTGACATCACTTCCCCAATTTGCCACTGCTGGAAACAGAGACTTCTGGTGACATTACCACCCCCAAAATATACAACTTGAAAAAAGAAGAGAAACTTCACGATGTTCCCTGCTGAAGAAAAAAAGGCTCCAACAGCAACTCCTCTTGAGTCACTCAGATTCACAGGAAAACAATCCACTATCCTTGATACCTGCTTGTGCTGACAAACATTTCAACAAGACTGTCCTATCACTAACAGCTTTGCTCAGATTGAAGGCCATGGCTTCCTTTATTCAGTCAATCCATCCCATGATGAGTCTTCCTTTCCTGCTGCTTCCAACTTTCCTAGCATTATTTTTTTTCCCCACTGAGTCTTGTTTTCTCATGATGTGACCAAACTAGTAGTAAGTAGCAAACACATACCAGGATCTAGAAGAGAGCAAGAGACCAGTAGCACCTTAAAGACTAACAAAATCGGTGGCAGGGTATGAGTTTTCTTGAATCTCTGCTCACTTCTTCAGATCTGAAGAAGTGTATCTGAACTGAGCTGTGACTCATGAAAGCTCATACACTGCCACAAATTGTGTTAGTCCTGAAGATGCTATTGGACTTTTGCTCTTTTCAACAAACATGGCTATTCATCTTGTTCTATATCAGCTTCTACTAAGCCTTAATAGTTAGCCAAAAGGCAGGCAAGCAGTGCTCTGAAGGAGTTTTTTGCAAGGATAAAAGTGCTGTGTCTCTTCAAGTGGGCCAGGGAAGTCATGCAATTTCACGGGTCCGCTGTTGCAAATACAGAAAGACTTTCATTAGGTACAGTCCCAGCACATTTTCACCTCTTCAGCCAACAAGCTAAACTTATGGTTATCATGCTTTAATTATAGCAAGATCCCTCACAAAGATCACTGTGACAGGATCAGGAAGAAGAGAAACCCAACAGTTATCGGAAGCTCATAGGGCAGGGACTGTATCACTTGCACACATCTCACTGTTGGCACTTTTTGCAAGGGTGTAGGAGGAAAGCACATCCCAGAGGCAAGTGTAGTTGCACCTCCACCCCTTTTCCCGTGTCTTCTACATTCTTTCCACATATACCATAGGCAAGCCTTTGCAACATAAAGGAGAAGAGTTGGCTTTACCCGCCCTTCACTACCCGAAGGAGTCTTGGAGCGGCTTACATTTGCCTTGCCTTCCTCTCCCCACAACAGACATGAGTTAGGTGGGGCTGAGAGAGCTCTAAGAGACAGCTGTGGCTGGCTCAAGACCACCCAACTGGGCACATGTGGAGCTATGGGGAATCAAACCCGGTTCTCCAGATTAGAGTTCGCTGCTCTTAATCACTACACAAAGCGGGAAGAAGTAAAATCCATGACTGAAAGATGGCATGAAGAGAATTGGGGAAGAGCTTGCGCATAAATCCATTCACACAGGAAGCCAAGTAGGTTTCACACAGAGTATGTACCTTAGACACTATCCATCTATCATCAACAATACACAGGACACTGAGAAACTAGGAAGACTCAGCACTCCATCTGCTTTTACACAGCTGTACTTTTGAAAGCAGCAGAAAAGCACAGAAATACCTTAGTGGAAGGTTATCTCTGCACTGCTGCTGTTACCTCCACCTCCTCTCTTTTTCTTGCCAATGCAGAGCCTGCTGATGATGCCAACCAGATACATACAAAAAGGGGCACTGCCTTACAGGACAGATAGGAGGAAAATGAGCTTCCTCACTAATACACTCCTGAATATTGTAACAGGGAAATGGGAAACTGGAAAGGAGAATGAATCTAGTGCTCAGCTCCAATGGGGGGGGGGGGGGAATTATATGTAGTTTACATCCAGCCACTGCCATTTATATTACCCAAAATTAAGTGTGTGGATGGGGGGAGAGAGGCAAGGAAGAAAAGGTGAAGGAGAACGGACGATGTAGAGGCTTCTCTTTGAAAGGCAATCAGTAGAAAGGAACTGATATCCTAGTCTTGTTCTCCTGACACTGACCAGGGTATGAGGAATGCAGAGAGCTTTACTTGATCCAAGAAAACAAATTAAGGGATGGCCATTGTGTTCTTAAAGCAAGGCATTTCTGGCAACTCCATCAGCACTAGATAGGAACAAAAACATAATCAGTATTTTACACAGTGGGCAGTAAGTGAGCAGTCAAAGACACCCTACAAGAGAGCCAGGATGATGGGGTCTGTGCAAAAGAGGGAACTTTGTTTTAAGGGGTTTTGTTGAACTGATTACATACAATGTTCATTGGTGCAGCTGGGAGATATCTAGGCTTCTGTGTGTGTGTCTTTTGGTCTTTCTGATATTTCATGTACTGGGGACAGAAGCAGTGTTCCCTCTAAGCTGAGTTAGTGTGAGCTAGCTCACAGATTTTTAGCCTCCAGATCACACTTTTTTGTCTTAGCTCAGGAAAGATGGCCCCAGAGCACAATGATTTAAGCAGTAGCTCACAACTTTAATGCCAGTAGCTCACAATGTAGAATTTTTGCTCACAAGACTCTGCAGCTTAGAGGGAACATTGGACAGAAGTAAGTTCTAGCTAATATTTTCTTTTTGCAAAAAGTCACAAGGAACTGTAGAATATCATCTGTGAAAAAGAAATGGGTGAAAAAAAAACCCATGTGTTGGATGCAATTGGTAAATAGATAAGCAGAAAAACACAGAGACGGATGTTTGTGTGTGTGTATCCAGTTATGTCCTACTTATTTCCATATAACAAAACATCCCAAAGGAAATTCTGAGATGAGACCTTCATGAATCCTCCTGGCTACAATAGGACAGAATTCCTCACTTTCTTTAGTGACTGACTGTTCTTTTTGGGACAATGAACTTTTTTTTTGGGGGGGGGGGGGGAAGCATCAAAGATAAGCTGCTGCTAAACTGTATTCTGTTCATTTGAAGACTGAGATTTTTTTTGTTTTGCCAAATCCACCCCTCCCCTCCCCATACCAGCCCCTAGAAGCCCCAAAAGACAGCAGAAGGTGGCAGCCTAAACTCTAGGTGGTGCAGAATTACAGATGAAAAGAAATCCTGGACATGTCATTTGTTGTTTATATGAACGCAGCTCGGGTTGATCAAAGGCACTGAAAGAGTTAACACCAAAAGAATAGGCGAAAGGGGGAAGAAATGTTTGCGTTGACACTTAAACAAGAGAGGCGGGTCCTCCTGGCTTCTGATTGGCTTCGACTCCCATCCAAAAACTGCCCCCCCCCCTTTTCATTTCTCCTCCTCCTGCTCTCCGGGTCCCAGGGGAGGGGAATGGGGAATAGTGAGAGAGATCAAAAATAAACCTCTTATGTCAAAGCAGGGGGAAGAAAGTATAAATACTGAGGTCTCCGCAGCTCTCTTTGGTGCTTCAAAGTCTTCGGAAGGAGTTACCCAGGGGGAGACAGAGAGAGAGATTCCTAGGGAGAAACACGCACTAGAGCTTTAATCCTGGTTTAACTCTATCCCCAAACTGACTTTCTACACTAGAATCATAGAGTCAGAGAAACCAACTTTATGACTCTATGATTCTATGGTTTTAGTGTAGAAAGTCAGTTTGGGGACAAAGTTAAATCAGGATTAAAGCTCTAGTGCGAAATCGGCCTCAGAGAAGAGGAGGGCAAGGAGAGAAAGAGAGAGAGAGAGAGAGAGAGAGAGAGTGAAATCAGAATCCCCCCAGCGCTTTTTGCAGCTCAACGCTCTTTTTCCCAAGTAGACAACTCGCATCTTTTTTTTTTTTCATTTTCTATGCTGGCGCTGCTACAATTTCATATGATCTGACATCTTTCCCTTGGAAAGAAAGAAAAAAAAAAGTGGAGATCGGGTACCAGAAGCCAGTCCGCAGCCAGCTTCTAGGGAGAAGGATTTTTCTCCAACTCTCTCTTGCCCCGCTGCTAAATTTTGGCGACAGAAAGCTCATCACTCTCTCTTTTTCTGGTCGAGCTTTTGTGCTCTTCCCTATCAAAAGGCACTAACCTTGGGCAGAGGGGGTGTACCAAATTTTTTTTTGCTGCTGTTGTTCTCTTGGGTCTTCCCCCTCTCCTGCAAGAAGCCTGCATTTTGCAAACTTCTAAAGCAGCTGGGCGGTTGCAAATCTCTCTCTCTCTCTCAGTTGCTGCCATTTCTGTTCCCAAATCCTGGCCTCGATGCCCCTTCATCGGCAGCCCTTCCCCGGCAGGCTGGCACCTGCTCACGCCCCCTTCCCCTTCTCCTTCCTGGGCTGCTTCTTGATGCTTCTCCACCGTGCCTGGGCATCGCCCGCCCAGAGCGCAGACTTCCAGGAGGTGGTGCCAGTCTGGACGGCATCCCCTGTGGACGGCGACCCGCCCCCCCTCCCTACACCATTGCTTCTACCTAGAAGCCAGGCATTACCATGCAGTGCACCCAGCCATTATCATATCATGCTCCCCTTTCCAGTCCTCACTCCAAGAAGCGGCAACCAACGCACGGTAAAAATGCAAAGGCAGTCACCTGTGCAAGCACCAGTGGAGAACAAACAAATCTCTTATGACTCCAGTAGCGCCACAACACTCTACAGACCGAGCCCCACAGCTGAACAGGTGGAGGGAGGGAGGGAGGAGGCAGAAAAGCTACCCCAGCTCCTCTCTGCAGTCTCGGAGTCGCAAGGGAGGCGCCGGCCCGCCCGCCAGCTGCCCTCAGGCCCAGGCCAGCCGCCTCCCTCTCCCGGTTTCCCGCCCTTTACCTTGAGGTAATCGTTTTCCAAGCGCAGCTCTTCTATCTCCCTCAGCAGCTCTTCCTCGTCCTCCAGCTGCCTCTCGCAGGCGGGATCCAGGGGGGCTTTGTCGGCCAGCCTCCCGCTTCCTGCAGGCGGGGCACTTTTGGAGGGCGCTTTCTCCAGGGCTCTCCCCAGTACGCCTCGCTGCCTTGCGGCTGCTCTGCCCAAGTTGCCAGGGGAGCGGGCGGGACAGGGGGCGCTGCGGCCGCTTTGCTCGCGGCCTCCGAGGAGGGCGAAGCATGCTGGGGGCCACTCGCCTCCGGGCTGCTGCCTCCCGCTGGCCTTGTCGCCTGCCTGCTCCTGGGCCCGGGCTGCCTTCTTGCTCGAGAGGGCGCTTTTGGCGCTGCCTGCTTTGCCGGGCGAGCCGCAGCCAGACCAGACGCCGACGCCGCCTTGGCGCCCTGCAAACAGCTGCGCCGGGAGAGGCGGCTCTGAGGGGCCAAGAGCTCAGGGGTGTAGCTAGGGCTTTGGGGCGGGTTGGGGTTGGTGCGCTGCTGCCGCCGCCGCCGCCGTGGGTTGTAGTTCGGGTTGCAGCGGCAGCGATGGCGGCGGCGGGCGGCGGCTGCTGCCTGCCTGTGCCCGGGCCGGCGGCGCTGAGTGGGGGGGGGCTTCCGAGTGGGGAGGGGAACGAGGCTCTGTACTCGTAGCTGGCCATGGCTGGGGCGCAGGGAGAGGGGCAGCAGCGCGAGGTTGGTGGGTCGCTCCGTCCTCCCGCCTTGCCTTTCCCACCTTCAGAAAGAAAACAGCAGCGGCGGCCCCACATGCGCAGAAGAACCACCCGGCTTCGTGAGTGACTGGAGAGCGCGGCCCCCTCCTCGGCTTCCGTACTTCGCTCCGCTTCCCTCCCCCGGTTCGTCATAGCCCGCCCCTCTCTTCCCGCTCGCTGCCCGAGATCATCCCGCCGCCATCTCCTCACCATTGGATCCATTTTGGCGAACCCGGGATTTTTAATGGTCCCGGGGACCCCAACTCGTGACGCGGGAATTTGGGAGCAAAGGCGGGACTTTCCCGGCTGGTCGGGACGATCTGGCCACCCTAATTGGGACTGTATGCACCAAATGGAGCAAAGGATTTTTTTAAAAGACATTATACAACAATTTGTCCTTTATTGTAAAAAAATTTTATTAGTAACATATGGTAATAAATCTATATCTTACATCTTTAAAAATTTCTTTTATCTACCCCATATATTACTTTCCACCCACCCCTCCCCCCGTTACTTGACCTCCGCCAGTGTTATTTACTATATATATATATATATATATATATATATATATATATATATATATATATATATATATATATATATATATATATATATATATTTTAAAGGTACCCTTAACTATTAAAACAAGAATTTATATTCTTCTTCTTTTTAAAACTTAATTATCAAAAATTGTCCAATGTCCTTTTATTTTCCACTCTTTTTCTATATATCTTCTAAACTTTTCCCACCATCTTAAAAACTTCTAAATCATAGTCTCTTAATATTCTTGTTAATTTGTCCATTTCACTCCATGTCATAACTTTTATAATCCAATCCCATTTCTTTGGTATTTTTTCTTGCAAGTACCAGATTAAAGTTCTATCTTCTTTTGGAAATTTTTCCATTTGTAATCCCAATAAGAAAGTCTCTGCAACTTTCATTACTTCATATCCCAATATCCTAGAAATTTCTTGTTGAATCATTTGCCAATACTGCTTTGCTCTTTCACAAGTCCACCACATATGGTAGAAAGAACCTTCATGCTTTTTACATTTCCAACATCTGTCTGGCATCTTGTTATTCATCTTTGCTAATTTTTTAGGAGTCATATACCATCTATCCAGAATACACTGGATAGGTCTGGGGAAAAAAATAATGAAGGAAAATTGCCAAAGTCTATTTTTGAATTGGTCAAACAAGAAAACCTGGAAGATATATGGAGAAAAATTAACCCTGAAGTACGGGACTATACCTTTTTTCAGCGAGACATAATACTTTTTCCAGAATTGACATGTTGTGGGGCACTAAGGATTTAGGCCTTATAACAAAGAAAATAGGGATTTTACCTAAAATAGGACCTGATCATAACCCAATAATGTGGATTACAAAACTGTCGAGAAAGTCGAGAAAATGGAGATTAAATGAAGATTTACTACAGAATAAAGAAATAGTGACATCTCTAGAAAATGAAACTAAAGTTTTCTTCCAAATAAACGATAAAGAAGATATAGAATTTTAGACGGTGTGGGATGCTTATAAAGCAGTAATAAGAGGAACATTGATTACATTGAATAATAAAGATAAGAGGGCAAAAGAAAAACAGATGTTGGACATTCAAAATGAAATAAAGAAAAAAGAAGGGGAATTGAGAAAAAGACCAGGGAAAAAGAAAATTATGAGGGAAATTACAATACTACAAACACAAATGAGACATTTGTTAAATAAAGAACTGGAATGGAATCTGAAAAGATTACAGCAGAAATCTTTTAAGGGAGCAAATAAACCTGGAAAGTATTTGGCCTGGCAACTGAAGAAAAAGAAAGTAAAATTATTAATAAAATTGTGATTGATGGAAGAGAGTTGGTAGATCAGGAAGGAATAAAAAGAGAATTTTTAAGTACTATGCCAAATTATTTAAGGGTGTTAAAATAAAGAAAGAAAAAATGGAAACATATTTACAAAATATTAAATTAGGACCCTTAACAGAAAATATAGAAAAACTTTTAGATGATCCAATTGAAAAAATAAAAATTGAAGCAGTGATTAATGCAATGAAAAATGGAAAGGCACCTGGGCCAGATGGATATACAGCTAAATTTTATAAAATCTTCAAAGAGGAATTAATACCGAAATTCAGAAATTGATGAACATTATAAGAATAAAGGGGGAAATTCCAAATATGTGGAAGGAAGCTGTTATTTCATTGATTCCAAAAGAAGATAGAGATGTCACGAATGTAAAAAATTATAGACCAATTTCACTATTAAATAATGATTATAAAATATATACAAGAATATTGGCAGAACGGCTTAAACATCATTTGATAAATTTTATTCAGGAGGATCAAGTGGGGTTTCTTCCCAAAAGGCAAATAAGAGACAATATTAGAATTGTTGTAAATATCGTGGAATATTATGAAAGGCATCCAGAAAAGAAAATTACATTATTCTTTGCGGATGCAGAGAAAGCATTTGATAATTTAAACTGAGACTTTATGTTTGCAGTAATGGAGAAAATGGAGTTGGGGGAAAACTTTATAAGGATGATAAAAACAATATATACTGAACAACGTGCAAGGTTATGTATAAATGCAGATCTTACAAAAGATATGACAATTAGCAAAGGTACAAGACAAGGCTGTCTGCTTTCCCCACTGTTGTTTATAATGACTCTTGAAATCTTATTGATGCAAATCCAAGAAGACAACAAAATAGAAGGATTAGAAGTAAAAGGATTTACTTATAAATATAGGGCATTTGCAGATGATATAATGTTTATAAATGAAAATCCCATACACCTTTGTTGTTAGTTAAAATACAAGAATATGGAGAACTGGCGGGACTTTATATTAATAAAGAAAAATCAAAACTGCTATGTAAAAATATGCTAGTAAGCAAACAAAAGGAACTGCAGAAGCTAACGGGTTGTGAAGTTACCTCTAAGGTAAAATATTTGGGTGTGGAGATAACAATGAAGAATATTGACTTGCTTAAAAACAATTATGAGAAGCTATGGCGTAAAATGGATGAAGATATGATAAAATGGAATAAACTTAATTTGTCATTGCTTGGCAGAATAGCTGCAATTAAGATGAATATTCTGCCAAAAATAATGTATTTGTTTCGATTCCAATTGTGAAAGACAGTAAACAATTTAATAAATGGCAAAGGAAAATTTCAGAGTTTTTGTGGGCTGGGAAGAAACCAAGGATTAAAATGAAAATCTTAACAGATGCAAAAGAGAGAGACGGATTACAATTATCAGATTTAAAATTATATCATGAAGCAGTTTGTTTAGTGTGGATAAAAGAATGGGTGATACTGTTAAACAAAAAGCTCTTAGCGTTGGAAGGTCATGGAAATAAATTTGGCTGGCAAACTTATATGTACTACAGGAAAAAAAGGATGGTTTTTTCTCTCACCGTTATAGAAGAAACAATTTGCTAAATACATGGATGAAATATAAGAAATATGGGGATGAGAGAAAACCGTTATGGATAGTGCCAGCAGATGTAATAAAAATAACAGCTAAGACGGGTGAAGAAAAGTGGTTGTCATATAATCAACTATTAAAAATACAAAGTGACAAAATAGAATTGAAAACTGCTGAAGAGCTGAATAATAAATATGATTGGTTTCAAATGCAACAAATAAAGAGCTTGGTGGAAAATGATATTAAAACTGAGAGAATAAGAAAAGAGCAAATAGAAATGGAAAAAGTTCTGCTTGGAGACAATGAAAAATTAATTTCACAATTATATAAATTACTCTTAAAATGGTCTACAGAAGATGAAGTAGTGAAATCTCAAATGATTAAGTGGGCAATTAATGTAAATAAAGAAATACAGATGGAAACTTGGGAATATTTGTGGAAGAATTCTATAAAGCTTTCGACGTGTCATAGTATTAAAGAGAACTGTTTTAAAATGATGTATAGATGGTACATGACTCCTAAAAAGTTGGCAAAGATGAACAATAAGATGCCAGATAGATGTTGGAAATGTAAAAAACATGAAGGTTCTTTCTACCATATGTGGTGGACTTGTGAAAGTATTGGCAGATGATTCAACAAGAAATTTCTAGGATCTTGGGATACGAATTTAAGAAAGTTGCAGAGACTTTTCAGTTGGGATTACAAATGGAAAAATTTCCAAAAAAAGATAGAACTATAATTTGGTACTTGCTTTCAGCTGCTAGGACATTGTATGCACAGTTGTGGAAGCAAGAAAAAATACCAGAAAAATGGGATTGGATTGTAAAAGTTATGACATGGAGTGAAATGGACAAATTAACAAGAATTTTAAGAGACTATGACTTAGAAGTTTTTAAGTTGGCGGGGAAAAAGTTTAGAAGATATGTAGAAAAGGAGTGGAAAATAAAAGGACATTGGACAATTTTTGATAATGATTAAGTCTTAGAAAAAAAGAAGAATATTAATCTTGGTTTTTATTAGTTAAGGGTACCTTTAAATCTTAGTATTTTAAGTAAATAACACCGGCGGGGGTCAAATAATGGGGGGAGGGGTGGTTAAAAAGTAATATATGGGATAGATATAAAGAAGTTATTAATGATGCAAGAAATAGATATTGTTACCATATGTTACTAAATAAAAATTGTTTTAAACCGAAAATGTGGCATTTATAGTACATACCTCCAAAAGAAGTTTAGAGTACTAGTAAGGGGCCAAAAGTTTAAAGCAGCAATAGTTAAAGACAAAAGTACACATGATTATTACAAAAACATATTAAAACCTTATAAGAGCCCAAATAAAACCTCATAAAATCATCAAAGTGACAAATGCACAAAAAGGAACTATACATAACCTGACACATTTTGGCATTTATAGTATGTGTCATGTGAAACCATAGGTCTAATTCTACTTCCAGGATACTAGGGTTGCCAAGTCCAATTCAATAAACATCTGGGGACTTCGCAGGCAGAGCCAGGAGACTTTGGGGGTGGAGCCAAAAGCAAGAGTGTGACAAGCACAACTGAACTCCAAAGGGAGTTCTGCCATCACATTTAAAGGGACTACACACCTTTTAGAGAGGTAGTTCCGTGGCACAGAGCGGTAAGGCTGCAGTACTGCAGTCCGAGCTCTCTGCTCATGACCTGAGTTCGATCTCAGCAGAAGCTGGGTTCAGATAGCCGGCTCAAGGTTGACTCAGCCTTCCATCCTTCCAAGGTCGGTAAAATGAGTACCCAGCTTGCTGGGGGGGGGGGGCGGGAGTATAGATCAGTGGTCCCCAACCTTTTTGGCACCAGGGACTGGTTTTGTGGAATACAATTTTTCCATGGACCGGGGGGGGGGGGAGGGGGCGATGGTTTCAGGCAGGCCTCGGATTCAGTGAGAGCTCACAGGAGCACAGCTCCTGAACCTTTCTAACAGTTCCACCTTCTCCTTCCCACCTTGTCCACTGAACAGTAGGTGCAGCTGCATAACAATCCCTGTATGAGTTCCACCACCTTTTTTCCTACAAAACGGTCCCTGGTTTCAGGATGATACAATTGTGCACTTTATTTCCATTAGTTTGGCATAGTAGTTAAGTGTGAGGACTCTTATCTGGGAGAACCAGGTTTGATTCCCCACTCCTCCACTTGCAGCTGCTGGAATGGCCTTGGATCAGGCATAGCTCTCACAGCGTCGTCCTTGAAAGGGCAGCTTCTGTGAGAGCTCTCTCAGCCTGACCCACCTCACAGGGTGTCTATTGTGTGGGAGGAAGATAAAGGAGATTGTAAGCTGCTCTGAGACTCAGATTCAGAGTAAAGAGTGGGATATAAATCCAATGTCATCTTATTATTACATTGTAATATATAATGAAATAATTATACAACTCACGGCCCAGTTGCTAACAGGCCATGGACTGGTACCGGTCCACAGCCCAGGTGTTGGGGACCCCTGGTGTAAATGACTGGGGAAGGCAATGGCAAATCACCCTGTAAAAAAGTCTGCCATGAAAAGGTCATGATACAACGTCACCCCAGAGTTGGAAACGACTAGTGTTTGCACAGGGGACTACCTTTATGTGCCCCTTTATGAGCCTGCTTCGGCGGGGAGGGCGGGGTTTAAATAAAAATTTATTATTATTACTACTTTACCTTTTTTTACCTTTTAAATGCCTTCCCTCCATTTGGAAATAATGGAGGACAGGGGCACCTTCTTTTGGGGCTCATAGAATTGGAGACCCTGGTCCAATCTTTTTGAAACTTAAGGGGTGTTTTGAGGAGAGACTCCAAATGCTATGCTGAAAATTTGATGTCCCTGCCTCAAAAAACAGCCCACTCCGAGCCCCAGCTACCCACAGATTGATTCTCCATTATATGGAGTGTCAATCATACATTTCCCTTCCCTCCGACCTCCTTTCTGATATTCCTGAAGTAGGGAAAGGATCTCCAAACCAGGGGATCCCCTGCTCTCAGCTGGGGATTGCAACCCTATAGGATACAGAGGAAGAATAATCTTACAGCAATGCTAACAAGCATTAGTGGGGAAAGGAACATACTTGTCTCAGATTTACAGCCGTGTATCTCATTTGAGAATATCTTGCTGTCCTTCCCTGTAGAAGTCAAGTGCACATTTGGTGGAGAAGCGCAAATAAATAAATCAATACAAATTAAGCAGCAGTACCCAAAATCATGTTCCCAAGAACATAAATGTGTCATGAGAGAACAGTTAGCATGCCGGGAGAAATGTAACGACAGGCTACTGCAGTGGTTAAAGCGTTGGACTAGGATGTGGGAGACCCAAGTTTGAATCTCTTCTCTCCTATGGAAGCTCACTGGGTAACTTCAGGCCCATCACACACTCTCAGCCTAGCTTAACTTCCTGGAATGTTCATTGTGAGGATGAAATGAGGAAGAGGAGAATGATGCTCTAAGCTGCACTGTGTCCCCATTAAAGAGGAAAAGTGGGGAGTAAAGAGAAGTTTTGACTCAAAGAGGAGGATGCCTGTTGCATTTCTGCATGAGTCTGCATAAGAGCCAGTATGGCTGTTGTGTTTATAAAATAGAGAGAATAATGCAAGCTGACTTGGGGCCTCATTGGGGAGAACAATGGGGATATAATATTTTTAAGTGATTCATTGTTCTAGCTTTGCTTCATTCCCATCAAACTCTGAAGAAAGTGGGAAATCCTGCCGTGTCTCTACAGAAAGTGGGAGATTCCTGCTATTAGGGGTATGCAAAAAAAAAATGGTATTTTCTCGGTTTAGGTGTACTGAACCTGAAAAATACCTGCCTAAATGATGCAGCCATTCCTGATGTATACAACAGTTCAGTTACCAGCCAGTTATGCCTCTGGATGAGTCATCGATCTGGGCTGCCAGTCAGGAGGCTCCTCTGGTAATGCAGCCCACAAGAAGTGGGATCTCTGTGGATGAATAGTTGTTTGCAGGAGTCATTTTGTAAAAAAAGAGGTGCCAGAACTCATTAGCACAACTCATTTGCATAGCTCATTTGCATATGCCACACATCCCTGACATCACCGGGAAGTGTACTAAATTATATCAGCTCATCATCCACCTTAAAATGCTTCTTGAATTATAACTGTCATAATAAAACCTTACTCCCATCATACTGTTTAAATTACTTTTTTCCTATGTGGCCACAGTGGCATGATGAAGATTCCCATCAGTCTGCTTTATATGTTTTGGTTATTTTCCCATTTTTTGTGGAGGGAAATATTAGAAAGTTTGTCAAATTTTAGAGTTCAGCAAAATTCTCACAGGGAGCTTGAACAATGGAGCCAAGGGGTTTTTTTTTTGGGGGGGGGGGGTTGGGGGGGAGGGGGGTAAGAAAGAAAGAGCACAATAAAATTTAGAGGTTCCAGAGCTCTGCTGCTATAAGCTCCTGCCCAAAATTAGGCCTGTTTTTTTGTCCCTTTGTTCACATGTTTTAGAAATAAATCATTCTAGGGGAGAAAGGATGGAAGGTGGTGCCTCCAGTGATATCTCACAAAGAAAGTGTTCTTCATAGGATTGCCAGTTACCACCTTTTAAAAAACTGGTATCCTTTTAACATCAGTTTAATCTTCAAGCAATTAACAGGTGATGCTATTCACCTTCATGCCAGGAAAAGCTTCCACTGCCCATTTTCACTAATTCAAACTGTATTGAAAATAGACAGGACTTTACCCCTCTCTCAGCCAGCTGGTAACCTTAGGTCTTCAAGAGTCACAATTTGGGAAATATGGAGTTAAAGTATAAATAATTTTTTGGCACTACTCACGGAAACTGGGATTAATTCCACAACACAGTCACCTCAGTAGAATAAGCCCAACCTGGGTGGAACTCTAAATAGCTATGCAAAAGCAAAGTGACTAACTTTGTGAAATTCTTATGCATCAATTTGCGTAAATAAATTTAAAAACGAAGAAAGGGCATCAGAAGCCAGCTTTCAGGAAGTACAAATATGTTATTTGTTCCACATGCCTTGAAGCATGATATTTGCTTAACACCTTTGTATTTGTTCCACGTGTATTTTTCAGGATCTTTAAACTGAAGGTTTTCACACACCATAGGAAAGTGAAGGGG
The DNA here is from genome assembly GCF_032191835.1 of Heteronotia binoei. Taxonomy (NCBI): domain Eukaryota; kingdom Metazoa; phylum Chordata; class Lepidosauria; order Squamata; family Gekkonidae; genus Heteronotia; species Heteronotia binoei. Next base: position 164,005,423 of record NC_083224.1, on the reverse strand, counting down.
GGTGCAATGGGTCTGTTTCTCAGTCACATTTTAATCAGGCATCAACTAAATATCATGTGTCAGATGAAGGCAAATACACTTTTCTCACAGTACACCATAGCTCTAGGGGGTGCTGTCAGAGTCAGATTATGGGTTGGAAGTCCTGGGATAGGTTCAGCTGGGGTGGGAGTGAGGATGGCTAAGGTATGCTTGCAGCTTCAGCATTTGAAATATTTGTTGACATCTAAAGACCATTAAGTCCAGAGATGCCAACTGCACCGCGCGTAGCTCTGTCTAATGTCTGTCCTACTTTCATCCAAGGAGTGCAGGGTGGCAGACATCGTTGTCCTCTCCCTCAGTTTATCCTCACAACAACCCTGTGAGGTAGGTTAGGTTGAGAGAAAAAGAGTGGACTATCATCACCAGCAAGTTAAATATTAGAATGTGAATTTTGGCCAGGGTTTCTAGGTTCTAGTCTGCTGCTCTAATCACAATACTCATCGTCAGTGTAAGGTCATCGTGAGGTATTACAGACAGGATGAGAAATTTGTACAGGCCAGTTCACATATTGTAAAACCCCTGTTGCTGCCTCAAGGACTTTCTATCAGACAGAAGTTGTTCAATTTGTTTGACTAGCGTGGCAGCCAACCTCATGATAAACAATCTCCCACAAGCCACTTGGAGGCAACAAGACTGCCTGTGTGCTATTTATCACCTCTAGGATCTTATAAAGTTCCTAAGTTCGTTTGGCTGGAGAGATATTTGAAACTGAAGTTCTTGCATTAATGAATTAAGGTGCTGGAATACTGGGACTAGCAAATGTCAACAAAGTAAAAGCTGTTCAATATTACATTTATAAACTCTGTTTCATATATCCTTTGTTTGCCCCGTATCTATCCACTTAATTTCCAATTCACCAAGGAATTCAGAGGACCTAACTAGGCTACATTATCCTTGATTCCTCCCTCAGTCCAGCACCAGGACTTTTGATCAGATGTGCCCTGTGAGTGCTGTGCTCAGAACTCAGTTGCCAGGCTCATATAGAAAGAGGGCTTAAGCTAGGCTTGCCAATCCCCAGGTCCCAGCAGGGGTTCTCCCGCTTTCCCAGGCTCCTTCCCACTCCCAGTCAGCTGGCCAGTGGGGGGAAGCGCCTTCCCCAAAGCCATCATGTGCCTTTTCCCCTCTGGAGGCTTTAGTCTCTACTCGAGAAAGCCTTCCTCTACCTTTTTGGATGGTGTGTCTGCATCTTTAAGGCTGAAGGGGAGCGGGGGGGGGGGGGAGGAGGAGGCAGAACAACATGGCTGTGAAAGGAGCCCAGACCCTGCGTTTGTTGCACAATCCTTGTAGAGGTCATTTGCATAGAGTGAAGGTAAACTTGAACCTTTAGTTGCCCCGTGTTACTATGAAAAACTTGAAAGTCCAGCAACTCGTGAGTAGAGGTGCCAATCCCCAGGTGGGGGCAGGGAGCGCTGGTTTGGAGGCCCTCTGGAGCTTCGGGGTCATCAGAAACGGGAGTGGGGGGTGGAAGGAGGGAAATGTCTGCTGGACCATAAGGTATAATGGAGAATTAATCCCAGAGTATCTGGGGCTCTGGAGGAGCAGTTTTCAGCATAGCATCTGATAAGTCCCCTCAAAATGCTCTCAGTTTCAAAATTGGACTAGGGGGGTTCAATTTTATGAGACCCAAAAGAAGGTGCCCCTATCCTTCATTATTTCTAATGTAGGGAAGGCATTAAAAAGGTATGTGGTCCCCTTAAATGTGATGGCCAGAACTTCCTTTGGAGTTCAATTGTGCTTGTCACAACTTTGCTTATGGCTCCACCCGCAAAGTATCCTGGCTCCACCCCCAAAGTCCCCAGATATTTCTTGAATTGGGCTTGGCAACCCTAGCTTAAGCCTCCCCCCCGCCAACCATTTTCCTAACTTGAAATGGTCCCAGAGAGTTGCTTTTTGCCATGTTTAGGAAACCTACATATAGCAAATTCCCCTGCCAGTCAGGGAAATGACAACAGCTGGGGAGGAAATCTTCATCTTCTCTGGCATTCACACTGCATCTGAATCCATATCAGGGCTCTGCACACTAAGTTCCAAGCATAGATATCACAAGGCAGGTCTGATCAAATGTCTTTATATTGGACTTGGGGAGAACAGGAGGACAAAGTAATGTATAGCTAGGTCCTCAGGGTTATATTTGTGGGTTGTTCCTCCCTATCAAAGCAAGCCAAGGTCACTCAGTGAACTGCATGTCAGAATGGGGCCTAGGCCAGGTCTGTATTCTAAAATACCTGGAGGCTTTGAATCCAGGAGGGGAAGGGGTTTGGAGAGGAGAGGGGCCTTAGCATGGTACAATGCCATAGAGTACATCCGTCAAAGCAGCCATTTTCTCTGGGGAGCTGATCTCTGCCAGCTGGAGATCAGTTGTAAAAGCAGGAGATCGCCAGGCCCCTCCTGGAGGCTGCCAACCTTATGGGGCCTTGAACCCAGGTTTCCCAGTTTTTACACCTTTAGCAACTACAACACACGTGTACTGCCGATTTATCTCTACAAGGAACACAAGTTGGTCTCAAATACATGGTGCTCCAACACTTAACGAGATGAAGAGTTAACAAACAGACAATACCAGGTTCCATGCAAGTATAATTTAGAGCTAACAATTAATTAGAAATAAATAATTAAGAATAAACCCTGAATTAGTTAATGGACATCAATTTTACTGCCACAAAGATGTAAATTAAATTCAAGATCTGAAGCTCCAGAATATCAAGGCTATATCAACAATAACAGCATTGCCTTCTAAAATACAATTACAACACTCCATCTATCCAAACTGAGCAGTTGTAGCTTTCTATTTTCAGTTGACATATCTTTCAGATTAATTTAAAAACCTGAACATTTCTACAAAAATGCACCAGAGAGTGGGGCACATTGACAATGTTACAGACACTAGCTATTGTTCATTGTTCCAGTTTCACAGGCAGCTTTTCAGCATTTGAATTGAAATACTGTAAAAAGTTGCATAACAAGTCTTGTGTTTTTATTAAACCAACAAAGGAACATTTCCATTAAAGAGATGATGGCCATATCTTTGTGAAGAACCCCCCTGCCTTTGGACTATTAATGTTATTTCTGTCTATACTCTAACTGTAGGAGGGGGAAGTAAAGTAACAATTATGTGTTAAAAATACATCAAGTGTTTTGACATGTTTGTTTTCTTCACCTAGGATAATGAGCCCCAGCATCTGTTGGCTTTGTAACTTATTCCGAGATGGCACAAATGGAATCACTTCTAAGTAAGTACAATGCACTCTGAAACTAGCATGATTTCTAGAAGAAAACATGAAGAATGAAATCAAGAACTCAATCTCCTCAGGTCAACACAAGTCTTCAAGTTTCTCCAGAGCCTGTACAGAATCTATACTACAGGCATCAGTAGGTTTTATTCCAAACCAATGTAGTGCAATGATTAAAATGTCCAGCTAGGATTTGGGAGGCCCAGCTTCAAATTCCAGACTGTTTCTGCATAGGATTTTTGTGGCATTTTAGCATCTTAACTGTGTTGGTTTCTCTCCTTCCTTACAAACAGTATCAGGGCTTTTCTTGGTAGAAAAAGCCCAGCAGGAACTCATTTGCACATTATATTACACTCCCTGACATCATCGTTCCACACAGGGCTTTTCTGTAGAAAAAGCCCAGCAGGAACTCATTTGCATATTAGGCCACATCCTCTGATGCCAAGCCAGTCAAAACTTGTGTGTTCCTGCTCAAAAAAACCCTGAACAGTATAATTTGCAAGTCATTGCTTTATTGTGTTTTTTCCCTACATTTTTGGCCAAGGTTATTTTCAGACCAGTGGTCTGAAAAAATATGGAAAACATTCGGGGCGGGGGGAATACAACCAGCAATGATACTACATTCCACATTAGACTTTTAATCCTGGTTCAGCCCTGTCCCCAAACTGACATTCTACACTTGAATAATGGAATCATAGAAACCAACTCTATGAGTTTATAATTCTATTTTTCTAGTGCAGAAAATCAGTTTGAGTCTAGGTCTAGTGTAGAAATATATGTAAATCTACGTAGTTAAGAAGCCAATCTGGAGCAAAAACTATGTGGAGAGGTCCTAAGTCAGGGGTGTCAAACTTATTTGTTATGAGGGCCAGCTCTGACGTGAGACTTTGTTGAGCCGGGCCATGTGTATACCTATTTAAGATTAGGTAACAGATATAAACTTTAAAAAAGACACAGATAAAAACAATTAAATATTTTTTTGAAAAAACTTAAAGCATGCTTAAAACGTTAGCACTCATTGGTCTTAATGGTGCTTTTTTTATATCTCTTCCATGGGATCATGGGAACTGGGCAAAGGAAGCTCTGGCTCTTTCCTTCCTTCCCCAGGGGACCAGGAGGGGGAGGAACTTCAGTCAATAGAAGGAAGAGAGGCTGCAGCTCTGCTGTGCGACTGAGAGAGGCTAGAAAAACAAGCTCTGCCTCCCCCCCCCCTTCCTCCTTAAGGAAGGAGCCTCAACCAATAGAGAAAATAGAGTTTTTGCTATGTAGCTCCTGTGTGATTGAAAAAGCCATGCAAAGCAAGCTGTTATTGTAGAAGGAAGCAGATGACAACCCATTTTCAGGGGCCTGATAGGAGTCCTCCAGGGACCTGATTCAGCCCCTAGACACCCCTGCCTAGGTCTCTTAAACCAATGCTTTACAAATTTTCTGTCTTCAGAAAAACCTTGAACACCCACATGCTGTGGAGCCTCTGTACATTAGAAGGCATTGTAGGGAACACTGAGTTCATGCAAGATGCTGACAAAGGCCTGTGCCGTCTCTGAAATGCACTCAAATTACATGCTGCAGGGCTGAGTACTGGGTCCCATGCTCTTTAATTTACTCATAAATGATTTGGAGTTGGGAGTGAGCATCGAAGTGGCCAAGTTTGCAGATTACACTAAATTATTCAGGGTGGTGAGAACCAGAGAGGATTGTGAGACACTCCAAAGGAATCTGTTGAGGCTGGGTGAGTGGGCATCAACGTGGCAGATGAGGTTCAATGTGGCCAAGTGCAAAGTAATGCACATTGGGGCCAAGAATCCCAGCTACAAATACAGGTTGATGGGGTGTGAACTGGCAGAGACTGACCAAGAGAAAGATCTTGGGGTCATGGTAGATAACTCACTGAAAATGTCAAGACAGTGTGCGATTGCGATAAAAAAGGCCAACACCATGCTGGGAATTACTAGGAAGGGAATTGAAAACAAATCAGCCAGTATCATAATGCCCCTGTATAAATCGATGGTGCAGTCTCATTTGGAATACTGTGTGCAATTCTGGTCACCGCACCTCAAAAAGGATATTATAGCATTGGAAAAAGTCCAGAAAAGGGCAACTAGAATGATTAAAGGGTTGGAACACTTTCCCTATGAAGAAAGGTTAAACGTTTGGGGCTCTTTAGCTTGGAGAAACGTTGACTGCGGGGTGACATGATAGAAGTTTACAAGATAATGCATGGGATGGAGAAAGTAGAGAAAGAAGTACTTTTCTCCCTTTCTCACAATACAAGAACTCATGGGCATCCGATGAAATTGCTGAGCAGTCAGGTTAAAACGGATAAAAGGAAGTACTTCTTCACCCAAAGGGTGATTAACATGTAGAATTCACTGCCACAGGAGGTGGTGGCGGCTACAAGCATAGACAGCTTCAAGAGGGGGTTAGATAAAAATATGGAGCAGAGGACCGTCAGTGGATATTAGCCACAGTGTGTGTATATATATGTATTTGTGTGTGTGTGTACTATATATATATATATATATATATATATATATATATATATATATATATATATATATATATATATATATATAATTTTTTTTGCCACTGTGTGACACAGAGTGTTGGACTGGATGGCCTGATCCAACATGGCTTCTCTTATGTTCTTATGTTTTTAACTGATGGGCTCTTATGGAAGTGCACTGCAACAAAAGTTTAACAGCAGAGGACAAAGCTTTCAGAGAAATGTGTCAGCTATTAATAATTTTCTCATAGAGGAAGCTCTGGTCAGCTTCCAAGGAAATGGATTTTCCTTATCATCTTTAGCTGTGACTAAACTCTTATTGAGACCAATGGAACGAACAAATCAGGGCTAACTTATAAGATCCATTGCTTTCAGTGGTACTCTCATATGCAACTAACTAGCTAGATTGTGGTCACAGGTCTTACAAAGAACCTTATCAAAAGATATGTGCACAAAGCAGAACCAACATGAAATCATCTATACAAAATCTAGTCTGCTTTCTTGCATACAACTTGCAGATTCAGCATGGGCCTGAATCTCTTTTGCACTTTAAAGATGTACTTATACAACCAATTACCTGTTGTCAGCAAGTATCTCAGAGTATGCTCTCATACAAACAAACTTCAGTCAGTGCATATTTTGTGGGTGTTCATTTTGAAACTTTCTGGACCAAAACCATGCTTGGTGGGGGGATCCCTTGCTTTCTGTTTGGATGGGCAGACACACTGGTGTTTCTCTTCCAAACTTCTGGGGTGAGGTTAGAAATCTTTTATTTAGTAATAAAACCCATGGCACAGTGGCAAATCCCAGCAACCTCATTTGTTGGCTGTGGGGTATCAGCTATTGGCTAATTAAAGGTCTGTCACCATCTCTGACCTTCCATTGGCCCACTCCTCTGCCCCCACCTACTGCAGGCCCAGGAATGTTGAACAAACCATCAAAACAGTCTTATCTCAGAGAGACACAGATTTCTGTGCTTCTCTCAGTCTTGTCAACTGGCCTCAGAAACTGTAACCTCACGAAAGGCATCACAGCTGCCGCTGGCAACAGACCTCTGCAACCCTATCAATGGCCCACACAGACCACATCCCACACATGCAGCCTCTGAAGGCTGCTGAAATAGCCAGGGAGCCAAGCACCACCAGGCATTTCCTCAGAGGGCATGGCTATCCCACTTTTACTGTCTTTCCTGTCACTCCATCTCTCTCTTCCCCTCGAGCCTCTTGGTTGCCAAGTCTGGGAGAGAGCTATTCCACTTCCTGCCTCTAGGGTACACTGCCACCACTTGCTCTATTTCAGGGTTCCTGACTGAGAGGAACAGGATTTCCAATCCCCCTTTCCAGTTCTGAGGCCTGAGCTCAAGGTCTCTGTTACTCAGCACCTGGATGTTACAGGAACCAAAGTCTTTCTTTTGGAGACCCCTGGAAGATTGGCATCCTTGCCTTCTCCCTTCCCAGGACTATGTGGTACAGAGCTTTAATGCCAGCATTCAAAAGTAAAATATTTATTTATTTATTTATTTTAAAAAGGTTAAAGTTACAAGCATAATCTTAGCACAGCATACAATCAGCAGCTAGAAGATCAAATAAAAGTTGGTTTGAAACTCATGCTTGTGTCCATTGGCTTAAAAACTTGCCTGCCAGATGCTTAAGCAGAGCAGGCACATCTAAGCTTACTAAATTACAAAAATGTTCTAATGATACCTCATTGCTTCAGGCTTCCTGCATCCATCTAGGTCCAGCCACATGGTCACATATGGCTGCTGGCTACTGGGTGGAGAGTAACAGTCTGTTATCTTCAAGTGCCAGCTCCAAGAGAGAAGAGAAGACCTGCTCTTTTGAGCAAGCAGTTTTATTAATCCCCATGACTCCACCCACTTTACCAAGTCCACATAGGTTTAAGGCTTATTTTCCTGTTGTCCTCAGGGAGCCTCCTTTCTGGGAGGCATTCTGGGAAACCCCCATGCATTCTGGGAAATCTCCAGTTCATTTCTGGAGACCATATCTGGGGTTGGTCTAGCCCACCATGCTCCCCTCTCTGTTTCCTGCCTGGAGGAGGGGGATGCCCATTGGAATGAGGAGAATGATGTAAGGTGCTTTGCCTCCCCATGAAGAAAGACTGTCCTTTTCCTATGTAGAGGCTGCAGAATTGCCAACTTCAAGTTAGGAAATTCCTGGAGATTTAAGGGGTGAGGCCTAGAGAGGGTGGGGTTTGATGAGGGGTGGGACCTCAGACAGATAGAATGTGATTTCCTCCTGGGGAACCACTATTGCCAATCTCTAGGTGAGGGCTGGATATCTCTCAGAATTACAACTGCTCTCCAGATGGCAGAGATCAGCTTCCCTTGGGCGGGGGAATGAATGCCTTCACTTGGGTTGGTGGGAAGACAGCAGGGGGGGCAATCGCTCATAGCCTCCTTTTAGAGCCCGTTGTATTTTTCTTCACAATGGGCCTTACTCCTAATATGAAATAAACTTAACAGTGGATAAAACCAATTACTCTCAGCAGCAGGGATTAAAATAGTTCATTGCTATAAAGCAATTAGATAAGAAAGGGCCAGATTTTGTTTTATTTCCATTATATGCTTCTGTTTGGTGTGAATTTTTCTTAATACGTGTATAGAATCCAATAATCAGGGATTGTCTATGTCTTTGGCTTTGAGAGATGTACCAATTTAGAGGGTTTGCTAATTTGCAATTCTTTACCTGACAACAGACTGTGTAAACAGAATGCTGGACTACATGTTCCTTTGCTTGGATCCAGCATTGCACTTCTTACGTTCTTATGACTAGCTGAGTGTGTGATTGGCCCTTGGTCACCCAGCAAACTACCATGGCGAAGATAGGAGAGGGTTAAACCTGGATCTCTTAGATCGTAGTTCAGTACCTTAACCACTACATCGCTATGACATAGGGTTGCCAAGTCCAATTTAAGAAATATCTGGAGACTTTGGGGGTGGTGTCAGAAGATTTTGGGGATGGAGCCAGGCGACATTAGGGGTGGAGCCAAGATCAAGGCTGTGACAAGCATAGTTGAACTCCAAAGGGAGTTCTGGCCATAACATTTAAAGGGACAGCACACCTTTTCAATGCCTTCCTTCCATAGAAAATAATGAAGGATAGGGGCACCTTCTTTTGAGGCTCATAGAATTAGACCCCCTGGTCCAATCTTTTTGAAACTTGGGGGGGTATTTTGGGGAGAGGCACTAGATGCTATACTGAAAATTTGGTGCCTCTACCTCAAAACACAGCCCCCCCCCCCAGAGCCCCAGATACCCGCGGATCAATTCTCCATTATTTTCTATGGGAATAAATCTCCCTAGGGAATAAGAGAGTTCCCAGCAGACATTTTCCTCCCCTCCCCCTGCTTTCTGATGACCCTGAAGCGGGGGGGAGGGCCTCCAAACCGGGGGATCCCCTGCCCCCACCTGGGGATTGGCAACCCTACAATGACACAAGAATATTTAGGATGCATTATATCAAATAGTATACTACATTAATATCACTAGAGCAACATAACACCATATGGAGTTGCTGGTAGATTTGCCAACTCTGGATTGGGAAATTTGTGAAGATTTGGGTGGATGGAGCCTGGGTAAGGCAGGGTTTGGAGAGGGAGCAGACTCAGTCCTATAATTCCATATAATTATTTCTAAAGCACCCATTTTGCTCCAGGGGACTGATCTTCATACTCTGAAGATCCACTGCAAGCCTCACCTGGAGGTTGGCAACCCTGAAATTTGAAGGTGTTGCAAGCACACCTACAGCAATGTGCAGGCTCAAGGCTCCAAACGATAACAACCTGGAATGCTTCCGTCAGCAAGATAATCTTCTTATTTGCTAACAAAAAATACAGTGCAGACCTGGGGGTTTTAGTAGAATAAGCTACCAATGCTCCAAGGCGATAATAGAGATGATTAGAAAGAGACTAGACTCTAAAATCCTGCAAACAGCTGTTGGGCCAGGCAGGTTTCTAAAGCTTTTATTTGGGCTTGGCATGCAAAGGCCAATTTTGTTTTTAATCAAGAATGGATTATAATACTGAAGTGAATAATAATTAAAGGGGCTTTGGTGAGTAGTTGGTAACTGATGTGAAGCCAAGAGTGAATGAAGGAAACCACCCTGTAGCTTTCAGTGTGGAGTCTGATACAACAGCACCTGTAATGGCTAATCCACTGCATTCCTTTTAATATGAAATATCTAGTCATTTCATTTCCCTTTTCCTAACCAATTATAAGCACAGAACAACCTTTACTTACAGTATTCAGTTTCCTTTGCAAAGTAGTATAGAAATTATAACTGCATCATCTCTTTCTTGTGTCTGAAACAGAATATGTCTGGACGAAGTGCTACAGTGGTCTCAGTCTTTTGAAAAGCTGATGGCTACTAAACGTAAGTAGTCATATTAATAGTGACTGGAGCACTAATATGGTGCAGGAATTGAGGAGGGAGAATACCTTGGTTAACACCGAAGGATAGTTCATACGTTTGATGAATGCTAAAACATTCTTAGTGAAGTAAAGTTTAGGGTCATAGGATATCATTTCTCACACATGACATAACTAGAGCATGAGTACATACAGTATGCCTGATCCTTCTCTTTTTTGAGGTGGAAGAATTCACAGGGATAAGATAGTTCTTGAGTTGGGCCTGGCAACCCCATCTGGGGACTTTGGGGGTGGAGCCAGGAGCAAGGGTGTGACAAGCATGATTGAACTCCAAAGGGAATTCTGGCCATCACATTTAAAGGGACTGCATAACTTTTAAATGCTTTCCCTCCATTTGGAAGTAATGAAGTATAGGGGTACCTTCTTTGGGGATCAACCTGGTCCAATCTTTTTGAAACTTGGGGAGATGGGGGGTTGAGGAGAGGCACTGGATGCTGCACTGAAAATTTGGTGCCTGTACCTCAAAAAACAGACCCCCCCCCCCTCCAAGCCCCAGATACCCACAGATCAATTCTCCATTATACCCTATGGGAACTAGTCTCTGCAGAGTATAGTGAAGTACACAGCAGACATTTTCCCACCCCCACCCCCCACTTTCTGATAACCCTGAAGTGGGAGGAGGGCCTCCAAACTGGGTGATAGTATGTGTGAATGGATATAGTTACCACATTCTAACCAGAGCTCCACCACTGAGTTTCATTGTAGGAAAATGACTGCCAGGAGGGCAGCTTTGGCACTGTGCCCCAGGGAAGCTCAGAAGGTGTGGAGGCAGTAAGCAAGCCTAGATGGGAGACCAATGGCTTTCTGGGCCAAGGTGGTTTAAGGCAAAGGCATAGCTATGAAAAGCATAGGATTGCCAATCCCCAGTTGGGGGCAAGGGATCCTCCAATTTGGAGGCCCTCCACCTACTTCAGGGTTATCAGAAAGTGGGGAATAGGAAATATTCACTGAGCACTCCATTATACCCCTTGGAGATGAGTCCCCATAGGGTATAATGGAGAATCAATCTGTAGGTATCTGGGGTTCAGAGGGGGCAGCTTTTTGAGGTAGAGGTACCAAATTTTCAACATAACATCTGGTACCTCTCCTCAAAAACCTTCCCAAACATCAAAAAGATTGACTAGGGGATTTACTTTTATGAGCCCCAAAGTAGGTGCCCCCTCCTCCATTATTTCTAATGAAAGAAAGGTATTTAAAACAGTCCCTTTAAATGTGATAGCCAGAAGTTCAATTGTGCTTGTCACAACCTTGCTCCTGGCTCCACCCCCGAAGTTCCCAGATATTATCTGAGTCAGACCTGGCAACCATAGGAGACCAGGGGCTGGCTAACAAGCAGGGCACAGAAAAGAAGAAGGCAGAGCTTTAGCTCAAGGGCCAGTTGTGGCACTGGGGCTATAGAAAGAGAGGAAGGGACAATGGAAGGAGGCTGGCTGGAGGGAGACAACACAGGAGCAGAAGGGAAAACACAAGCCAGCAAGGAGAAGGAGACAGGCTGCAGTGTTATTGCTCTTCTCCCATGTAATGCGTTGTAACCCAAAGCTGGGTGAAGTTAACCACGCATTCAGGTGTTTGTATTGGTCCATAAAACAACCTATGTAAGAAAGGAACCTATGGGCTGGTCCTTTAAAGATTCCGTGGACCCCAAGTACAACATCCCCCTGGGCACTACAGGACAAAACATGCAAACCCAATGATTTGCAAGGAAAGTCATTTGGATTTTCAGGAATGAATATGTCAGGCCCTGACCTGGATAGCCCAGGCAAGCTCAATCTTGTCAGGTCTCAGAAGCTAAACAGAGTCAACTCTGGCAAGTACCTGGATGGAAGATCTCCTTGAAATACCAGAGCCTGGAGGTAGGGGCAGGCTTTGTTCAGCAACCTCTATGGATATCCTTCATACCCCCAGTAGGCGTCAATCACCAGATCATTGGGACTGAGTCAGAGTACCAGGTATGATATGATCTGAGAACTGCCCAACTTCTGGTTGCCCTACCTAGCACAACTGGCCCAAATAGATGTTTATGTAGCCAGCCCTGAGGTTATGTGGAACTAGCACATCTACCCTAGGAATCATTAGGAAAGGAATTGGGAATAAAACTGCTGCCAATATAGCATCAGCCCCTGTGCTGCCACATTTGGAATACAGCATACAGTTCTGGTCATGGCCTTTTGAAAGGATGTCAATGAGCTGGGAAAAGTGCAGAAAGGGCAAACAGAATGTTTGTGGAGCTGGAGAGCCTGCTCTATAAGGTAAGGCTAAAACGTCTGAGGATTTTTAGTTTAGAGGAAAAGGAAACTATGGGTGACATGATAGAAATGAACAAAACTATGCCTGGTATACAAGCTATTCTCCCTCTCCCATACGTGACTAGTGTCAACCAATTAAAACTGACTGGTAGCAGAGTCAATACAGATGAAAGGAAGTCTCTCTCTCGGCTTGGCTTCGCGAACGAAGATTTAAGAAGGGTGCAATAGTCCACGTTTGCTGCAGGCTCGCTGGTGGCTGACAAGACCAATGTGGGACAGGCAGGTCCGGCCACAGCGGCTGCAGGGAAAAGTCTGATTTAGGGTTGGTCCTGTAGCAGTGCGATTCTTCCTCAATCTCCTTTTGTCCTCAAGACCAGCTATGCGTGTGTTCTCAAAGGAAGAGACAGCCTGGTGGATGGTGTGCCTCCATGCTTTGCGATCTGAGGCTAGGTCAGACCACTGGTGATGGTTGATGCGACAGGTGCTAAGGGATTTCTTCAAGGAGTCCTTGTACCTCTTCTTTGGTGCCCCTCTATTACGATGGCCGGTGGAGAGTTCGCCATACAGGGCAATCTTGGGAAGGCGGTGGTTTTCCATCCTAGAAATATGACCTGCCCAGCGCAGCTGCGTCTTCAACAGCAGTGCCTCGATGCTGGTAACCTCTGCCCGCTTGAGGACTTCAGTGTTGGTCACAAAGTCACTCCAGTGGATGTTGAGGATGGTGCGAAGGCAGCGCTGATGAAAGCGCTCAAGGAGTCGCAGGTGATGACGGTATAAAACCCACGATTCGGAGCCATAGATGAGGGTTGTCATCACAACCGCTTTGTAAACATTGATCTTTGTGCCTTTTTTCAGATGCTTGTTGCTCCACACTCTTTTGTGCAGTCGGCCAAATGCACGGTTTGCCTTTGCCAGCCTGTTGTCAATCTCCTTGTCGATCTTGGCATCTGAGGAGATGATGCACCCCAGGTAGCTGAACTGCTGGACTGTCTTCAGAACTGATTCACCCACAGTGATGCAGGGAGGGTGATAATCTTCCTGGGGTGCAGGCTGGTGGAGAACTTCTGTCTTCTTCAGACTAACTTCTAGGCCGAATAGCTTGGCAGCCTCTGCAAAGCAGGACGTCATATGCTGCAGAGCTGATACCGAGTGGGAGACGAGTGCAGCATCGTCAGCAAACAGTAGCTCTCGGATGAGTTTTTCCATTGTCTTGGAGTGTGCCTTTAGTCGCCTCAGGTTGAACAGGCTGCCATCGGTGCGATAGCGGATGTAGACACCATCGTCCTCATCTAGATCTACTGCGGCTCTTTGAAGCATCATGCTAAAGAAGATCGTAAAGAGAGTTGGCGCGAGAACGCAGCCTTGCTTTACACCTGTGCCTATTGGGAAGGGCTCCGAGAGGTCGTTGCAGTGTCTGACTTGGCCTCGCTGGTCTTCGTGTAGCTGGATGATCATGCTGAGGAACCTTGGGGGACATCCTAAACGTTCCAAGATTTGCCACAGGCCTTTCCTGCTAACGGTATCGAAAGCTTTGGTAAGGTCGACAAAAGTCACATACAGACCCTTGTTCTGTTCCCTGCATTTCTCTTGGAGCTGCCTGAGAACAAATACCATGTCGGTGGTGCTCCTGTTAGCTCTGAAGCCGCACTGGCTCTCTGGGAGGAGTTCTTCTGCAATGGTGGGCACCAGTCTGTTCAGGAGTATTCTGGCAAGGATTTTGCCTGCGATGGAGAGCAGGGTTATCCCCCGGTAGTTGGAGCAGTCTGACTTTTCCCCTTTGTTCTTGTATAGGGTGATGATGATTGCATCGCGAAAGTCCTGTGGTAATTTGCCTTGTTCCCAGCAGGTGACAAGTACTTTGTGAAGTGAGCTATGTAGTACTGTGCCCCCATGCTTCCAGATCTCTGGTGGAATTCCATCAACTCCTGCTGCCTTGCCACTTTTCAGTTGCTTGATGGCTTTAACAGTCTCTTCTAGGGTGGGGATCTCATCCAACTCTGTTTTCACCGGTTGAAGTGGGGTGAGGTGGATTGCTGAATCTTGAACTACGCGGTTGGCACTGAAGAGAACCTGAAAATACTCCGACCACCGGTTCAGTATGGATGCCTTGTCTGTGAGGAGCACTTGGCCGTCTGCACTATGCAAGGGACTCTGAGCCTGATATGATGGACCATATACTGCCTTCAGGGCTTCGTAGAACCCTCTTAAATCACCAGTGTCTGCACACAGCTGGGTTCTCTCTGCAAGCTTGGTCCACCACTCGTTCTGAATGTCTCGAAGCTTGCGCTGGAGGTTGCTACATGCAGCGCGAAAGGTTGCTTTTTTCCCAGGACAGGAGGGCTGAGCAAGATGTGCTTGGTAGGCAGATCTCTTTTTTGCCAGTAATTCTTGGATCTCTTGATTGTTCTCATCAAACCAGTCCTTGTTCTTCCTTGTGGAGAACCCGAGGACTTCTTCAGAGATCTGCAGGACGGTAGTTTTTAGGTGTTCCCAGAGTGCTTCTGGAGAAGGGTCTGTGGGGCAACTGAGGTCCTCAATTCTTGACTGGAGTTTTGCCTGGAAGGCAGCTTTAACTTCGGCTGACTGGAGGCTGCCAACCTGAAACTTCCTCCGAGGGATACCTCCTCTCCTGGGTGTGGGTTTAAAGTGAAGACGGAGATTGCAGCGTACAAGACAATGATCCGTATGACATTCTGCGCTGGGCATTACTCGGGTGTGTAAGACATCTCGAAGGTCTCTCTGGCGCACCAGAATGTAGTCGATAAGGTGCCAATGCTTGGACCGTGGGTGCATCCAGGTTGTCTTCAGACTGTTCTTCTGCTGGAAGATAGTGTTGGTGATGGTGAGCTGGTGCTCCATGCAGAATTCTAGCAGGAGGCGCCCGTTGTCATTGCAGTTGCCAATGCCGTGTTTGCCAAGTACTCCTTTCCAGGCTTCCGAGTCTTTACCTACTCTGGCATTGAAGTCGCCAAGGATGATCACCTTGTCCTCTGTAGGGGTCTTCCGTACGAGGTTGCGTAGATCAGCATAGAACTTGTTCTTTTCTGCAGGATCTGCTTGAAGGGTTGGGGCATACACACTGAAGAGTGTTGCATGCTGCTTGTTTTGAAGTGGGAGGCGCATGGACATGATGCGATCTGAGTGACCTGTTGGAAGGTTTTCGAGTTTGGAGGCAATGGAGTTCCTGACCATGAAGCCAACGCCAGAAAGGCGGCTCTCAGCCTTTGACTTACCCGACCAGTAGAGGGTATAGCCAGCACCGTGTTCTTGAAGACTACCTTCCTCAGGGAAACGGACCTCACTGAGAGCTGCTATGTCGATATTCAACCTGAGAAGTTCGTGGGCAACTAGAGCAGAGCGTCGTTCAGGGCGACCACTGCCTACTGTGTCAAGCATGGTTCTGATGTTCCAACACGCAAGCTTTAGTCTTTGCACACTTTGTGAGGCAGGTGCATGCCTTTTCTTTGTTGTTATTTTTCGACCGCAAGTAAGGATGCCCGTTGACCGCGGCTAGCCAACTGGGGTGGGGGAGACGAGCTTTGTTTAGGCCACCTTTTCTAGGCCCCTCTCCGTGTGGAGCAAGCAGTGCTGTCCCTAGATAAGGCTGCTTGGTCGTTCAGGGTGCTGCCGAAAGATGCTTTCGTCTCCGGGTTAGCATCAGGCGACCAATATCCTGAACCGCCTACATGCAGGATCGGGACTGCGGCTTCCAGTGGCACCTTCCACCTGCCGTTTCGCCCCTTGCCTATCGCTGCAGGACTTGATGCGTTGTGGGTTGTGTGTGTGGATATGCCCTTCAGGCCTGCGCAGAGGAATTTTTTAGGTGAAGCGCAGTGTGCGCGGTACTGGCTCCACCCTTTCACTTGGGGGTCATCTGCCATGGCCCAGTAAGCCGGGACGCCGGCAGTGAGTCCTCCAGGTGGTAGGTGTTACATTAACGAGCTCTATCTGCCCGGGTTTGATGTTAGAGTTTTCCTTCTCTTAGGCTGACGAAGTTGGTGGGCCCAGCCTGCCCATCCGGTTATACCGCCGGACAATTCGGTCGCACCATGACGTAGCAAACTCTGTGAAAACGGGGGGGACCAGCGAGAAGGTGTTGCTACGGATGCAGTAATGCAGGAGAGGCCATTGCAGTGACCATCTGCCAGGCATAGCCAGACAGTGACCACGCGGCGTTCACTACACCGGGAGAGGAGAGGCTATGTATTGCGCATGCACTTTCCCTGGGGGGGTAGGATTCCCAGAGGGAGCCCACCCCCCACCACCACCCCTGAAAGGAAGTACTACTTCATACAATAGGTAATTGACTTGAGCCATCCACTGCCACAATGGCAATGGCCATTGGCTTGGATGGGTTTAAAATGGGAATTAGACAGATATATGGTGTACAGGTCTGTTGCCATGACAACCAAATAAGTTCTCTGTGTTCAAAGATGGAGTACCTCTAATTAGCAGATCAATGGGTGAACAGATGAGAATGACTGCAAGCAGGCTTTACATATTGGCTTCCCTGTAGTAATTGAATGGCCACTGTTGGAAACAGGATTCTGTGCTAGATGGAACATTGGTTTGATTAAACGTAGATATCTTTATGCTGCGTTCCCTCTCCTCTTCCTGTGTCTTTAAAAAAAATGTGAGAACGTGCTGGACATTATTGGTTGTTGCTGGGGGGTGAGAGTGAAATATACAACAAAAATGACATCATATCACATTTGATTAAGAACACAAAGGCAAGAAGAAGGGGAAGTTGATAGTGGGATTGTCATTTTTTTTGGTAACAATCCTTGACTACTGATTTCCAGCCTCTTCTGGCAAAGACTTCTTCTATGGGCATTTTGATTCTAAATACTAACGGTGATTTTTTTCCCCCTGAATATAACCACTACATAATTTTCAGATGGGCGTATAATCTACAGATCCTACCTGAAGACAGAATACAGTGATGAAAACATTGAGTTCTGGCTTGCTTGTGAGAGCTTCAAAAAGATATCATCACAGAAGAAAAGAATTTCAGTGGCACAGAAACTTTTTCAGGACTACATCCAGCCTCAGTCTCCAAGGGAGGTAAATTAAAACTGTGAAGAGAAATATGGAATGACAGCTTTGGTTTTGGAGAAAGAGATGTGAATATTAGCCATTAAAACTAAAATGGTAGGCTACAATATGCAAAAGCAGTGTTCAAAACATCTCTCGTTTGGATGTTCAAATGTGCAAAAGCGGTGTTCAAAACATCTCTTGTTTGGATGTTCAAATATTGAACACTGTAATGGTGACTAAGGTAGTGTTGCTTCTTCCCATTTGCTCCAACTCTAATAATTAAATAGTAAACTTTCAGGGATTCCTACTTTTTCTAAGCCTTTCATGAAACTCCCATTCCCTAAATATCAGATATAGGAAAACAGTTGAAAGAGGAGCAGCAGATATGCATTCCAATTTAAATAGTAGTTTCCTCACTTCATATTTCTTTTGTTGTATCCTGTTCCCATGAAATTCCACGTGCAGCTCCACTTCCAAGTTTGATGTAGAAAAAGTAGGGGCCAAACTCTGGTTCCTTGGAAATTTGTTATCAGATCTCCTAATGCATACTTGGACCTTTAAAAGCAGCCATGGGGGGGGGGGGGGGAGGGATGGATATGCACCCCTACACATACTTCATGTTTTCCCCTGGCAACATCTCCAAGGCTGTTACTCATACCCACACACAAAACGAAAGAGATGTGCAAAGTGAAATCCAGACTCATCAGCTAATTTATAACAGGTTGGTGGCTGTGTCATTTTTTTAAAAAGCAGCTGCAAATGGGTTCCAGTTTGGACAGGGACATGGTGTTCCAAGGCCTGTAGCCAGAAACTTTTAGGTGGGGGGGCCCACAGAATAAAATTTCTGAAGGAGGGGCCTCCATTCTGGTGTCCCCCACTCTCTTCACCGCCGCTGCTCTGGCGGCCCCTGATCTCCCTGCCGTTCTGGCAGCCCCCGTCCCCCTCCGTGGCACCTCCCCCTCCCTTCCTCCCTCCCACCCGGTGAAATGCTGGCTCCTGAGGCTCTTTCAAGCCCCCCCCCCAACCAATCAGCTGATTGATGGGGAAAGCCGCAGGGAAGCCGTGCTCCTCTGCCAGCCTTCCAGTGGTCTCCAGACCGTTAGCCCTGGGGCGGCAGCAAAAGGAAGAACCAGCAAGTCCTGGAAAAGTGCCCGCTGCTGCCACTGCTTCCCTCCCCACTTCCCTCCCTGTGTGGATCGCGTGGAAGGAGGAAGAGGAAGGGAGAGGGAGGTGCTGTGGAGGGGGGCGGGGGCTGCCAGAGTGGCGGGGAGATCAGGAGCTGCCAGAAAAGTGGCAGTAAAAAGAACGGGGGCTGTGAGAGCTGCGGAGAGCGAGCTGCCAGGAGGGGCCATACAGGTCAAGGGGGGGGGGGGTTCGATGGAAAGGCTGGGGCCCCCAGGCCCCCATGGCTATGGGCCTGTGTTGCATAGGGGGTTAACCCCCCCCCCTCAATGATGCTTTATTCCTAATCAAATCTAGGTGGAGAGACAAGTTGCAATTAGCTTTAATAGGGAAAGGAGACACATGCCTTGTCTCTGCCAGTCTTTTAAAAAAAAATCTACCAAGACAGAATTTTGCATTGGGAAAATGGCACAATCAAGTTCAGCCCCTCACTTCAGGCCAGTACCATAAACTCAAACCAAACTGGACCTCCCCATGACTACTTTTTAGGCTTAAAAAAGTCAGGAGATCCTATCATGGATTTCGAATACGACATATCATTCGACTGTAAATAAGAGTGTGCTAAACCCTGAGATGTCCCATATAATGCCTGAAAAGAAATCACACGGCTCATGATCTACTGTTTGTAGACATCTTGAAACAGAGCTTTACTTCTCTGGCAAATTCTCAAGCATTGCTTTGCACCTGTCAGCGGAGGACGAATATATATAGGAGACAGAGATGGCTTTCCACATGGGGATGGGATTTAATGGCTTCCCTGTTGCTGCTGTGGCTGCAGGTAAAGCAGAGTAGCAACAGGGCTTCCACATGACAGCTTTCCTCAGTTTCCCTGCATCAGTTCTCCAGAAGTGGCCATTCTGGGCCTTCAGGACTTTTCAGGGTCTTCGGGGCTTTTGCAGTGTTTTTTTTAATTGGCACAAAACCATAATTATATAGATACACTGCTGTAACTACAGGATTAGCAGCTTCTCTAAACTCTCAACTTCCTGAGAGCCTGTAGTACATTTGAGTTCTATAGATATGCCTTCTTCTTTATACCTCTTCAAGGGAAAGGGATAGAGACTAGGGTTTTTAAAAATAAAAACTAATCTCTATCCATCTCCCTGTTAGAGGTATAAGGAAAAAGGCATATCTATAGAATTCAAATGTACTACAGGCTTTTGGTTTTGGATTTCACATTAAAGAGGTTACAGCGACTGAACAACAGTACCAAATAAATCTTTTCTACTGGAAGTGCTGTAAAAACTGTATTCTGCCAGGGCAATTAATGTGGAAGTCTCCAGAAAGTTTTTGTTACATGCTATGCCACTTCTGCCCTGCAAACATACCAATAGTGATGCACCATAAAAGCAGATGAACTTTGAAACTAGCTTATGATAACCATTTGAAGTACCTGATGTTTGCCAGTCTTTCTGATTGATGAAGTCTCAGTAAAGCTATCATTGGTTTGTCCAAACAGAGATGGCATTTAAGATCTAAGGTGGTTTCTAGTTGGGAAAAAACAAGACCGGGCATACAGAGTTCCCATCAACTAATAAGACTGGTAAATTTCAAATGCTGTCAGATGCATTACGCACAATGAATGTGGGCTTTCCCCAGTAGGATCTTCACACTGCAAAGTTATGCATCCCCAGCAGCTGTTATATAATGAGTTGGATTTCTTTTCCCATCATCATGGCAAAGCCTTGTAACTTCCAAATATAGGGCTGTAGATTATCATCCATGGGAGGGCATTAATATTCCAGGAGAAGGAGGAGGTGCGTCATAAGTAAATCTTCATACAGTGAAACTTTAAATATAAGATACACTGGATCTTGCAATCTTATTATATAATTTTAAGAAACTACAATTCACATTTCCTAAAATTAAAAAAGTGGCAAGTGCCTTTGTACTTGCTGATTAGAACACTAAAATGACTTTGACTATGAAATGCAGAGTTGAAAAGAGGACCCTTCTCCAGCATAATGAGAGGATATATTGATTCATTCAGTCGTCATGCTAAATTTATCATCTGTGATGTCATTCACATGAAAGGCCCCATTTTCACTAGTGCATTGTTTCTTCTCTTATAAATAGAGATCCCCAACCATGAACAATGTACATAAATTATGAAGGTGGTAACTGTATGCAGATCGCAATGCATATGAAAATATATGTTATACAAAAAAATCTTGATCTGCTCCATTTCCTTGAGAAAACTCACAGCAGCCTACATAAAGGTCTATAAGGTGTCGCTGCAGTTTTCATGTCCCAGCCTTCACAGGCTTTTAATGCTGTGTTCTTCCCTTCAGAACTTGACTCTCCATCCTACCCCCTGTCTTATAATCACCCTTTTTGGGAGGGAGGCAGAAATATTAATTCTGTTGAAAACTATTAATTTTCAGATTAATATTGATAGTCCAACAAGAGAAGCTATTATTATGAATATTCAAAAGCCAACTCCATCCTGCTTTGATGAAGCTCAGAGAATTGTTTACTTGCATATGGAACGGGATTCATACCCCAGGTTTCTTGGGTCAGAAATCTATCAAAGCCTTCTCCGGGGTCTCTCAGCCAGAAGAAGGGAGCCATCTGTGTCTATTAAAGAGACAGAATGAGGATGCAGAAGATGCTGGTGAGCTCATCTCTTTTAAAACACCAGAGAAAGTGAAGACACCCAGTGGCAGAATTCACACCAACAGTATGGATATCTTCATACAGCTGTGATAATTCTTTTCATATTTATATTTTGCATGGGAATTACATTGAATGACAGCATAAGAATCATATACAAAACAAGGGTCAACAAAAGGATTGGTATTGTATTGGATTCTGGAACTGTCACAGACCCAATAGCAGATATACTTGAATGAACAGTCATTTGTTACTCAAACCCTGCTCATATACTCATAACTGTCCGGGTTTTGTTACCTATTTCTGTTAAATCAGGTTGTTACACTGTATCTGCATCTTTGGGGGATGCTTTATTAAAATGTGTTAATATGAACTTCCCACACTCAGCTCTAGCATTCTGCACCCTTCACAGTGTCTCTAGATAAGGGGTGTTGAACTCATTTGTTATGAGGGACGGATCTTCACCTAGTCGGGCCGGGCCATGTCTGTCATAAAATGTAATGCCAGGTAGGGGAGATATAAACTTTATAAAGAACACAAACACACACACTCTGTAAGAAAAAGCCCCCTATTTTTCATACACATGGACATCGTGATCACCAGTATGGTTGCCAGGGTGCCTGGCGTTTTGACTCGCACACATCTGCTCTAAGAAGTGGACTTCGCCCACGGTTTCTAAGGCTTATGTGGATATTATAAACCTCAGCTTTGCAGCAGCATTCTACATCTCTGGATGGGTGTTAGTCAGAACTACAGATGAGCATCCAGCCACTCCTTGTGTGCACAATCTTGACCATTGCAGTGGAAGAAGCCATGCCGCCAGACTGTACAGGCAAACAGTTTCCAGCCTGTTTCCATGAACCAAAGGCTAACACCACCAGAATCCATCTTGTTTTCCTGACTCCATTACAGCAAAGCAAGAGACTTGCGTATCCAACAGCTGCTTCAACTTCTGCATAAGGCAATCAAGCTTATCTTAGGCGTGGATCCTGCCAGACTGCCTAAGCTTTTGTCCAATGGAACCCAAAACAAAGGATGGTGCCAGCAAAGGAGTAAAGAAGAGGAAGAACAGCTGCACTCAGAGCCATAGTTATTGTATATATCGGGTGTCACCTTAGGTATCAATTTGGCCATCTATTGTCACCTTTTAGATAAGTTTTGATAGTTTTAATCCCCTCCACCCCAATAATTTCTCCCATTCTTTCCCTTGAAGGTTATCCTGGAGCCTCCCCCTTGGCCCATTGTTACCTGGAAGTCCAATCAGGTAACCAGGGCCAAGCCTGCTCATTGGCCATGGGCATTCAATCAGGTGCCCCCAATAAATTAGCTATTGGCTACTGCATACGTCCAGTTCTTATGGTCATTGCAGAGCCTCCCCTTTTTCTGAGGTCATGTACCAGCTGACCACCTGTCATCCATCCCTGTACCTCCCATCCCCTAAGGGCTCAAGGTTATAACCTGTGACCCAGCTCCCCACAGGTGTGCCTCTAGCAGTACCACATTCCTGCTGTTTAGATACATCCCCGATTCTTGGCCAGTTGAGGGTTCCCTTCCCCCTAGTCCTCATTTGTCGCCATTGGAGCCTTCCTTGAAGACTACGATCGGTAATTATCACCCTGTTTGTCCATCCTTATGTTACTTCTATACATTTCTCTCTATTTTTATTAGGACTCTATGTGTGTTATATGTATCCATTACCTTGTATGTGTGTTCTATAAGTTTCTGTAATAAAAGCATAATTGTTTTACTTAATTAATGTTCTTGGTAAATTTAGCAATAATTTCTGGAGGTGGAATCCTGTATACATAGATTCTAGGTCCTTTTTAAGCCAAAGGTGCCCACCTGTCAATTCCCCAACCTCTTTTGAGGGCATTTTGGCTTACAGCTCAGCCTAATCCACCTCACTGGCTTGTTGAGCCTCAGCCAATAGAAGGAAGAGAGGCCTGGCTCAGTAATTCTGCTGTGCAATTGAAAGAGCCTAGCAAAGCTAGCTCTCCTTCCCCCCACTTCCTCCACAAGGGAGGAGCTTTGCTCTGTAGCTTCTGTGCGATTCGGTAAGCCTGGCAAAGCAAATTGTGATGCAGAAGGAAGCAAGAGAGGGAGAAGGAAGCAGACAATAGTGAGTTGCTCCTGGGTCTGATAGGAGCCCTTCAGGGGCCTCATTCAGCCCCCATGCCGCATGTTTGACACCCCTGCTCTAGATGATACATTTCAGAATAGGGTAATAATGGCTGGATCTTACATTTCTTGTAAGAGTTTGTGTATCATGCATGCAGTTGAACACTGAAGGCTGATGAAATGAACATCATGAATTTCATTCCACACAGTAAATTCATACTGCAGACAATCTTAACTGGGCTCAGAGCTATGCCCAGAAGAAAGAGTAACCTTTTGCGACAAAATGCCTTAGTATTCATCCTACTTAATCAATCACCCTGTTGTTGCTTCAAATGTCTAATATTTCCCCCCTTCAGCACCTTATTTAACAGAAGAGTTTTACAATCTTCTTGCCATTCCTTTCTGAGGAATCTTACATACAGGATTCCAGTTAGCACCACCTAAGTTGCTGCTTGGTGAAGGAGAGGTGGCAAACATTCACTCCTCCTGCTCTTTCTTTACACAGAAAGTCATAGTATTTCAGGTGTGACTTCATAAGTAATCACCGCAATATAGTAAAACACAACAATCTAGAGCAGGGGTGTCAAATTCATTTGTTATGATGGCCAGATCTGGCATAAATGGGACTTTGTTGGGCTGGGCCACATTTGTCATAAAATGTAATGACAGGTAGCAGAGAAATAAAATTTATAAGGAATACAGACAAACACAATCAAAGATATTTTAAATTAAAATAAAAGCATGCTTAAAACCCTTGTGATATTTTGTTTATTTAACAGTGTTTGATAACTGACAACTGACACCTTCCAAACCTTCCCCCTGCCCTTAAAAGATGTCTGCCTAAAATGTAAAGATAGGGGAACAGAGGGATTTGGCAATGTAATTTTTAAAAAATAAAATATCAAGAAAAAGCACAAGGATCACAGCAGGGACTAAAAATATAAACTAAAAATATAAAATGCTCTGAGCCTAGGAAAACATGAAATGGTTGGACATTGCAAGTTTCTCCCCCCAGCAGAGTGGCAGTGGCTCTCCAGCATGATGCCCCTCTTTGGCTGTGAGTTTCCATGTTAGAGTATGCCCTCAGGCACCCAATTCTCAGGTCCATTCATTTCATTTTATTCAATTTATATTCCGCCCTCCCCACCGAGGCTGCTCAGGGTGGCTCACAACATAAAATTCTAACAATAAGATTAATTAATACTAAAATACATTAAATAGTTTACAGCAGTTAAAACAATAAAACAAGAAAATGATCTATCAATGTACTATCCTACAACCTTCCTTTGGGGGTTTTCAGGTACCGGTCAGTTATATGCCAACCGGAAGAGGGCTGACTTACAGGCCCTGCGGAACTGCCCAAGGTCCCACAGGGCCCTCACCTCTTCCGGTAGCTGGTTCAACCAGCAAGGGGCTGTAATCGAAAAGGCCCTGTCCCTGGTTGACTTCAGACGGGCCTCCTTCGGCCCGGGGATTGTTAGTAGATTTTGAGAACCAGATCTAGGCACTCTCTGGGGAACATGTGGGGAGAGACGGTCCCTAAGGTAGGCAGGTCCTAGGCATTATAGGGCTTTAAAGGTAATAACCAGCACCTTGTACCGAACCCAGTATATTATTGGCAGCCAGTGCAGTCCCCGGAGCCCCGGCTGAATGTGCTCCCACCTGGGAAGCCCTAATAACAGCCAGGCGGCGGCATTCTGCACTGGCTTCAACTTCCGGGTTCGGCACAGGGGCAGCCCCATGTAGAGGGCATTACAGTAGTCCAACCTTGAGGTGACTGTTGCATGGATCACTGTTGCCAGATCGTCGTGTTCCAGGAAAGGAGCCAGCTGCCTTGCCCGCCTAAGATGAAAGAATGCGGACTTAGCAGTAGCTGCTATTTGGGCCTCCATTGTCAGGGCAGGCTCCAATAGTACCCCCAAGCTCTTGACTCTGTGTGCCATTGTCAGTGGCACACCGTCAAAGGCTTGTAGGGGAATTTCCCTTCCCAGACCATGTCGACCCAAGCAAAGGACCTCTGTCTTCGCTGGGTTTAGTTTCAATCTACTCAGCCTGAGCCATCTAGCCATGGCTTGTAACACCAGGTCCAAATTTTCTGGGACACGGTCAGGCCGGCCATCCATGAATAGACAGAGCTGGGTGTCATCAGCATATTGGTGACAACCCAACCCATACCTCCGGGCAATCTGGGCAAGGGGGCGCATGTAGATGTTGAACAACATCGGGGAAAGCACCACCCCCTGAGGCACCCCGCAATCAAGCGTGTGCCTCAGGGACAGTTCACCCCCAATCACCACCCTTTGTCCCCGACCAGCAGTAGGGCTGCCAAGCTCCCGGGCAGGGCAGGGGTTCTCCCACTCCAGAGGTCCCCAACCCACCAGGCAGCATTGAGCCGGTGGGCGGACCCCCTCCCAACATCACCGGTGCGATGATGTCACTCGCAAGTGATGTTATCAAGCCAGCAACATCGCACGCCTGCTGCTCTAGGAGCTTCTGGGGAATTTCTATAGTTTTCCCAGATGCTCTAGCAATTTGGGAGGGAAACTCTATAGATACGCATGCACAAAAAAAGTTCCCCGCCAGTGGCCGTGGGGGACTTGGCAACCCTATTCAGCAGAGAAAAGCTGGCTCAAAACATTAACCATTTATTTGTAAGGGGACAGCTACAGCAAGCAACTACAGCTAGCATACAAACACTGGAAAATGAAACTACTTGAGCTTTACTCCACTGATGTTCTGCATTCTTGGTGACTGGGGAGGCACAGTGGGAGGGCTCCCAGTGTCTTGGTCCCACTAGTGGACCTCCTGATGGCACTTGGTTTCACAGCCACTCTGGGAGTTGTCATTTCAGTTCCAGAGCGCTGTTTCTATTGCTAGAAATGATCCCAGTAGTAGTCTATCTGGACCCAGAGACCTTAATGGAAAATCCATTCCACGTTTTCTTTGCAACTTTGCAAGACCAGAATTGCTTTGTAAAACCAGAAGAAAGAATGGGGAAGAAAAGAGCCACAGGACAGATTAACGCCCTGGGCAGGCCAGCACCAGCCCAGGGGCCATAAGTTTGACATCCCTGAAGATTCTCCAGCTAAGGAAAAGTTTCAAAAATATCTCCATGAGAAAACAGAGGAAGCACTGAGGCACAACGATGGGTTCTTCACATGCTATGGGAATCTAGCTTCACAATTTTCATGAAAGTGTGTACCCCAGCAAACTGAACTCTAAATTTCAGATATGTATCAATTCAAGATGTGTACCGAGAAATCATGCCACAGTGCTCTAGAAATTTCCCAAACCACCCTCAAAAGTTCCCACTGACAACCCTAAATCTGGAGATGAGTTGTAATTCTACGGAAAATCAAAGACTCACTTGAGGTTGGTAATCCTAGATGCCTGGAATCCTATGCATGCCTACTCTGTAATATTTATTGCCTAAGGCACAAAAAGTTGCAACTGCCTGGCCTTGAGAGGCAAGGAAACAAAAAGCAAAAAGCCCCACGTGAACCAGCTTCTATATCCAATTACATAACAAGAAAAACCATTCCAATATAAATAATTGTATTTAACCCACATATATTGCTTTCATCAAACAACCATAATACTCAGTCCTTTGAACAAAAGGAAGCATTTACACCAAGTGTTCTTTTCCCTTTTATGCCTTGAGAGGCAGCATGGCATAGTGGTTAGAGTGTTGGACTAGGATCTTGGGGACTCAGGTCTGAATCTTCCCTCGGCCATGAAAGCTCACTGGGTGACCTTGGGCCAGTCACATGCTGTCAGTACCCTACATCATAAGGTTATTGTGAAGATAATGGAGGAAAGGAGAATGATGTACGCTGCTTTGGGTCCCATCTGGGGACAACTATGGTGTATAAATAAGGTAAGTAAGTAAACTAAGCCAGTAAATCAACCACAGTCTTGCTCCTCCCTTTTATTATTGTTGAACATGATTCATTTGCAAGAACGTGGAGTATAATTTCTGAACTTTATTCTTGCTATGCAATGTTCTCCTTTTGTGAGTTCACTTGGAGGGATTTGGTTGATGGAAAGGCAGCAAATAAAAGACTCCCAATAATTGCTTCCCTCAAATAAATACCAACAGGACACTTTTTTCAAAGTTTGCCCCAGTCCCAGAAAAGGAACACACATACTAAACATTTTCTTCCTACTGGTCTAAAAATTCTAGTCATGAATCACAGAAGACATCAGTATGGAAGTTTGGACAGCTGGTAGCAAGAGGCATTGGGCAGGGAAGGAAAACCATCTCAGAGCTTCATAGGGTAGAGGACCCTCAACATGACAGTTCATATTTCTTAAGATTAGCAGACAAACAAGATTGCACCTTTCCCACCTTTCACCTTGGACTTTTAGAGCAGGGTCTATTTGCCTGTCTTGTGACTCAATAATCTTGATTATTAATGAATTTATAATCATTACTTACCACATATATATTTATTATGTTTATAGTCCACGCAGGGCTTTTTTAATAGAAAAAGTCCAGCAGGCACTTGTTTGCATATTAGGTCACATTTGGGGAGGGCATTAGAAGAACCCTGAAACTATGTTTTGCCCCAAGCACTGGGTTACCTCTCTGAGGCCAAATTGGCCAATAAAGTCACACAAATAATGAGGGAGAGAAAGATTTTTGTGTGTGGTTAGAACATCGCACTAGGATCCAGGCCTGAACCCTCACTGTTCCATGGATGCTCTCTAAGTTACATTGGGGCCATCACTTTCTTTCAGTCTAACCTACCTTACAGGAAGAGAGTTTCAGAGAGGAGCCATGTTGGTCTGCAGTAAACAGCTAGATTTGAGCTCAGTAGCACCTTAGAGACCAACAAGATTTGGAAGGTAGAAGCATTCAAGAGTCAAAGCTCCCTTGTCCCTGACCTAGCTAGCGCAGGCAAGCACAATCCCATCAGATCTTGGAAGCTAAGCCAGGTTGACTCTGCTTAGTACTTGGATAGGAGACCTCCTTGAAATACCAAGTCAGGAGGACAGAGGCAGGCTTTACTCAGTCACCTCCCTGAATATCTTCAAGGCCGCCAAGTAGGGATCTGTCACCAGAGGTCACCATGACTTCCAGGTGTGAACTCACACATGCACAGTTGTAAGTGTGAGGATAAATAAATAACAGAAAAAAGCAGAATGATGTTATAAGCTTTTTTGCATCCCCACTGAGAAGAGCAGGGTATACATGTCTAAATAAACATTTTAAAAAAAAAAAGTAACCAACCATTTTTGTTGAGTTCCAGGGCAAGTCAAGGTTATGTTGCGGGTTAAATGTTTGTACATTTTGTGTCCATTTTAAATTTTAAAATGCACAGTTTACATTTTTCTCTCCAATTTATAAAGCAGGGTGAAAGCAGTTTGTTAAAACTTAGCCAGAGAAGCAATGAAGGTTAGTTTAATGAGTCATAACAGCAGTCACTTCACATATCTGATTAGTCAGGCACAGCAAAGAAGAACATATGTCTCAATTAATTCTCTGAGAGATCTGTTTGCACTCTGGCTGTAGACAATCAGTGTTGTGGAAGCTCTGCCATTTTCCCTCCTACCATCTTGGGATACCGTCCCGCATCACTAATTACTATGCTATAAAAAGGATTCCCCTTTTCCAATTAAATCAGTGTTTGTGGGATTTCCCCTCCTGCCTATGAAACATGCATTTTATGCCTATTAACTTATGTAACTTTGTGAGGTTTACATCCCAACTGGGAAAGATCTATTGCACGGCTATAAAATTATGCAATTTATATTTGTTTGTTTGTGGAATTACTTCTAAAGGCCAGGGAAGAAATAAATGTACTCTACCAATAGAAAGAATGGAACGTTTTACAAGGTTGGCTAAAGATTTTTCATCACTGGAGTCATATGGTGCACAGCTTTTACAGGCCTAATGGGAATCACTATATCCCAGAAAGGGTAGTTATGGTAAATGACTCATCTAAAGACCGGCAGGAATGGACTAGGCCATCCAAATGGCTAGCGGCAGCAATAATGAAATGACCTTTCCTGCCACCACCAGCTGGGGCTGAGCCTACACAAGGGCTGATGGACTCAACCTGAGCCTGATGCCAGGGCCAAGGTTCACTCATGGCCTTCTCCTGCATGCCACCAGCCAGTCTGAGCAAAGCAGTCCCTGCTAGCAGCAAGAGGGGGCAAGTCTAGTCTTATCATCATAGCTACCAATTGGATCTGAGCCAAGTAGTCCAGTGGCATTGCCAAAACTGCTAGAAACCTGACCTGGCTTTCTCTCAGTTGCTAGAAGCCCTTCAGGGATCCAACCTTACATTTCTAGCATTTTAAAAGATAAAGACGTAAGAAAGCAGAAGGGGTAAGTTGAATACACAACGGAAACCCAGCCAGAACAATCAGAAATAGGGATGCCAGCCTCCAAGTGGGACCTGGGGATCCCCTCGAATTACATGTCGTAGACTCTATGGCATTGTACCCCACTGAGGTCCCTGTCCTCCCCAGACTCCATCCCCAAATGTCCAGGAGTTTCCCAACCTGGATCTGGCAACGCCACCTCTCATGGCAAGAGGAGAGCTGGCAACCCTAAAGAGGCTGGTTTAATTGTGTCACAAAGGGTGTTGTTATACAAAATAAATCATTTCCAGTCTACTGTTAACAGGGACTTGTATATTCTTCTTTCAAGTGACTCTATAGACAAATGTGTATAGGAATGTACAACTCTGCTTAAACTAGTGGTGTGGGTGTAGATGGTGGGGAGGGGAAGAATGAAATATCAGTAAAATTTCCAGGCAACACCATGCATCATCCTTTAAACAACCCAATCAAAAGCAAGTTTAAGTCAGAGAAAGTTTCACAGAGTTCAGCAGGGCTTCTACTTCCTAGCAAATGTGTTTAGGAATGCCGCCTGTGGCACCTATTTAGCAATCCATTAACCAGAAACTAGACTAGAAGACGTGTCTGAATCTCATGCTGCGATTTAGAGAAACGTTGTCTGGAAATGGCTAAAGCGTTAAGAACGCTGTTTATTCACCATTATAACAGAAGAGAGATCTGCAATGGAAATATGAAGGTATGCCTCTTACTGGATATCCTTTTACTCATTAGCGGATGAACAGCGATTGCTTCTATCGGGTCAGACAGGTCACAATAAACAGTTGCTAACAGCTGTGGCAAACAGAACTTATGACCCAAAGCTCATATATTTAAACAATGTCAGGAAAAGCACTTGGACACCAAGTTCAGTTGTACTTTCCATCTGTGTTCTACCAGCCAACGTAAGTGCCCCGTTAACTGTGGTTAGGTGAAGAGCTCTTGTAAAGAACAAAACACTTGAGGTTACTATGGACAATTCCCCTTCATTATTCTTATACCAGTCACTTAATGGATACAACCTTGTAAAAGTATTATAAATACACAGTAGTGTGTCTAACCTAGCCACCCCCAAAAGTCTTGATACCCGTAGTTCGCACATTTTTCCTCTTGTACTACTTATATGGTATAATTCACTTTTACACACACACACACACACACCCCAAAGATTTCCCTTTACCATTCAAAGGAATAAGTTCTCTCCCTCCTGTGTTTCAGCAAGAGGCATTTTTCTAAGCATGCATCTGAAGTGCAAGCAGGGCTTTTTCATAGCAGGAAGTCCTTTGCATATTAGGCCACACATCCCTGATATAGCCAGTCCTCCAAGAGCTTAAAAAAGGTAAAGGTAGTCCCCTGTGCAAGCACCAGTTGTTTTCGACTCTGGGGTGATGTTGCTTTCACAGTGTTTTCACAGCAGACTTTTTACAGGGTGGTTTGCCATTGCCTTCCCCAGTCATCTACACTTTCCCCTCAGCAAGCTGGGTACTCATTGTACCGACCTCGGAAGGATGTACAGGGTCCACTGTAAGCTCCAGGAGGATTGGCTACATCAGGGGTGTGTGGCCTAATATGCAAAGGAGTTCCTGCTACAAAAAAAAGCCCCAAGTGCAAGGCAGCAAGCCCACAGTTGAGGAAGCCTATCAGCACACACAGTTTCCCAACAGGGCAAATAGCTTTCCCTACCCCCTTCTCCCCTGGGCTGTTTCAGATCAGGAAAACCAGGGGAGGAGGCTTACATTCACTTTGCCATACTCTGCAGTCCCTCTCTGAACTGGGCTCCCATATAACTGAGAGCGAAGTTCCAAGCACAGAACTCTCAGTGCAGGCTGATCAACAGGATCTAAGGATAACATGAAGAAAACATGACCTGTAAATTAGGCCCTCAATAAACAGTCAATATGGAGGTTTATTTCCATTTTGTTCTAGGGCTCCACAGGTAACTAGACAGCTAATTACCAATTAATACCTAATGGAAAGTGCTTCCTGTTCCCAAGGAATAATACTGGTTAAATTGCAATTCTCTGGTGGTCCAGGGTGGGTTTTAGTTTTATCTGGAGAGGACCAATGCCTTCCGCAAGTCAGGCACTAAGTTTGTTTCAAGAAGGCATCTTTGGGAAATGGGGTGTCCACTTCCACCCATAGCAGATGGGTTAGAGAGTGTATTCTTCTAGCATATAAGGCAAGTGGTCTAGTGCCTCCTTTGGGAGCAACCATCTGGTTCTGGGGTCCCCTGTTCACTCTTTAGCTTTGTCTGTTCTTTGCTATAATTATATGGACTGATAGTTTGGCTGATTTGTTTGGCTGTTCTTTTTTTTTGGGGGGGGAGGTTGTTTGTTAAATTCATTGATGAGGGTTGGAATGCTTCAGAGCCAGCCTGGGAGAAGCTCCTCCCCCATGGGATCTAAATCGTCAGTGACCCTGCCTGCCTCCAGGGAGGAGCTACTTCCCATACGTGGAGATTGCCCCTCCTAGGACCACCGAGAAGAGAGATTCACAGTAAGTGAAACAAACCTTCCATTTCTTGTCTTAATGTAATTTGTAGTGGATTGGATAGCAAATATATTAAGGTTCATGCTGCTGGCAAAGTACATGAGTCATTCAGTGTCATATAAGCTTATGTAACCTAACCAAATAAAGTGTCAATGTTATTTTGTTCCAGAACACCAGGGACAACTTCACAAAGAGTGCTGACTGATATCTCATTCAGCATCTTGCAATGTATCTGAGATTTGTATAGAGGGGGGGGGGGGAAATCAAGGTTAGCTTCTGTGAATCAGGAAACTAAGGCCAAGTCTGCTCATTGGCTAGACTTTTGGTACCAGTTAAGTTTCATTGAAGTGATAAGAGGCAGTCATTCAGGGATTAAGCTGAGAAACAAACAGGGTATAACTTTATTCCACTGAAATAAGAAAGGAGCTCAGGGCCCATCTGAGTCTTCCTTTCCAGGTAACAATGGGCCGAGGGGGAGGCTCCAGGATGACCATTAAGGGAAAGAATGGGAAAAATTATTAAGGTGGGGTCTACTTAAGTCTATCAAACTTATCTAAAAAGATGACAATAGATGGCCAAATTACTACCTAAGGTAACACCCGGTCTTATGAGCTGGACATCATGTGTCAGTAAGGGACACAGCCAACATGATTGAGCATCTGCCTTCTCTACATGCATTGAAGCAGTGATATATAGAGAGGGCTAGAAGGGAATGATATGGCTGTATTCAATCTAACCTCTGCAAAAGCCTGTCTCCAACATAATAGATTGGATCCAGTGCAAGGGATCTTCAAGATCAACACAAGGGTCTTCAGTCTTCCCAGCTTCCCCAATAGCAGTCACTTCCAACCCTGGGAAAACCTATTCCTCGATCATAGGACCCAGGTGAAGTTACAGAATATGCAGGGTCAGGTGACTGCAAAGTACACAAAGAAAGGAGTGAAATTGCTCCCTTCTTCTGTTGGCAGAACTCCACTCACACAAGAGGCAGGAGGGAGTGACTTCACCCTCTTCCCCTTCCTCCCTGTAACCTCCTGACCTGCAAGTCCATGTGGTCCATGGTGGCGGTGGAAAGTACTGTCAAGCCACAGCTGACTTATGGTGACGTCATAGGACTTTCAAGGCCAGAGATGTTCAGAGGTGGGTTGCTATTCCCCTTCCTCCCTGTAACCTCCTGACCTGCAAGTCCATGTGGTCCCATGGTGGCAGTGGAAAGTACTGTCAAGCCACAGCTGACTTATGGTGACGTCACAGGACTTTCAAGGCCAGAGATGTTCAGAGGTGGGTTGCTATTGCCTGCCCCTATATCACGACCCTGGTATTCCTTGGAGGTCTCCCATCCAAATATTAGTCAAGGCCAGCCCTGCTTGACTTCCAAGATCTGATGAGATCAGGCTAGCCTGAGGTATATATGTCAGGGCATGGGTCCCACCAGGGATAAACTTTCCTAGGATAGAAATGGCTGTTGAGCAAAGG
Source organism: Heteronotia binoei (assembly GCF_032191835.1). Lineage (NCBI taxonomy): Eukaryota > Metazoa > Chordata > Lepidosauria > Squamata > Gekkonidae > Heteronotia > Heteronotia binoei. Next base: position 163,971,697 of record NC_083224.1, on the reverse strand, counting down.
GCACGCAAGGAAGGTGCAGCTGTCAGAACCTTCCTCGGATCATGGGATCAGACTTAATGTGTTTGTCAACTTAAAAAGGGATGTCTGAGGGTAAGGCTTACAGAGGAAGCCTGGCAAGAGGGACAGATCATTAAATCCTCTGATCCCACTGATAGTGCCCTGCAAATGATCCTCAAGCAGTTTCAGCCTAGCTTACTTATATTTTTTAAAAGGTAAAGGTAGTCCCCTGTGCAAACACCAGTCGTTTCTGACTCTGGGTTGACATCGCATCACATCGTTTTTACGGCAGTGTTTTTTACGGGGTGGTTTGCCATTGCCTTCCCCAGTCATCTACACTTTTCCCCCCAGCAAGCTGGGTACTCATTTTACCGACCTCAGAAGGCTGGAAGGCCGAGTCAACCTTTAGCCAGCTACCTGAACCCAGCTTCCGCCAGGATCAAACTCAGGTCATGAGCAGAGAGCTTCAACTTGCAGTACTGCAGCTTTACCACTCTGCCCCATGTGGCTGCTTAGCTTACTTATAAGATTACATATAACTTACATGGAGCCAGATTGGTGAGCAGATATCCAGTAAAAAAAGATCTGGCATGGGGGAAACTTTTGCAAGATAAAAGCAGTAGGTGGGAGAAAGTTAGAAACATCTTAGTGGAGGAAAGTGCCATCAAGTTGCAGCTGACTAATGGTGACCCTTTGTACTGGGGGTGTCAAACATGTGGCCCAGGGGACGAATCAGGGCCCTAGAGAGCTCCTACCAGGCCCCCCGAGCAACTGGCTGTCATTTGCTTCCTTCTGCAGGACAGCTTACTTTGCAAGGCTTGCTCAATTGCACAAGAGCTACAGAGCTATTTTCTCCATTGACTGAGGTGCCTTTGGGGAGGAAGGGAGGAGGGAGAGCTTGCTTTGCCAAGCTCTCTCAATTACACAGCAGGACTACTGAGCCAAGCCTCTCTTCCTTCTGTTGGCTAAAGCTTCTCCCCCTCCTGGTCCTCAGGGAAGGAAGGAAAGAGCCAGAGCCTCCTTTGCCCAGCTCCCTGGATCCCAAGGGAGAGAAACAAAGAGCCATAGTCTCCTTTGCCCAGCTCCCTGGATCCCAAGGGAGAGAAACAAAGAAAGCACCTTTAAGACCAACAAGTGCTAATGATTTAAGCATGTTTTATTTTAAGTTTTTAAAAAAATATTTGTGTTTGTCTGTGTCCTTTATAAAGTTAATATCTCTGCTACCTAATCTTAAATAGGTACACACATGGCACTGCCCAACAAGTATTGGCTCAGCGAGGTCTCATTTATGTCAGATCCAACCCTCATAACGAATGAGTGCAACACCCCTGCTTTATACCTTGCATCCCCCTTTAGTTTCTTGCAAGCATTGCCCTAGAAGAACATGGATCTGGGAGTTACCCTCACAGCTTCTAGTTCTAACATTAACCACAGCCCTGTTTTCTGTCTTGCCCCTCCCTCGTCCCCCACAATATAAAAACAGCAGTCTATCTTCCATTTTTTCAATACAATTTTCAATACAGATTTTCAATACAATTTTTGTGAAGTACTTGGAATACTTAAAAAAAAACCCCTACATAAATGCTATGTGCTGTTATGTGAATTAGACCTTGGGAGGCTTTTAAAGACAGCAACAACTCCTGCCAGATAAGTGTTTTAATGCTTAAAAAAAACAAAAGGTTTAAGATTATCAAGGACTGTACAATCTGTTCAATCCAATACCATATAAAATAATACAGATGAAATACAGAAAGGAAGTTAATTGCCCTGGCAGCAAGAAAAGGCAAGTATAATACAGTGAACTCAACATTTGCCCACAGGCCTGCCAGCCTAAATTGATTGATTACATTCTAGTAGTACATCAACCTATTATAACAAACTGGTAGATCACCTGAGTTAGCAGTTGCTTTTCCAAAGGGAAGATAAATGTGCCCATTAGCCATTTTTAATTCTTGTCCATTCAGGTTTCTTTAAGTCAATATGGTTGATACCATTTCTCTCCAGCTCTTTAAGACCAGGTGACTTGATATCACGAGGACTAATCTTATCAGACCAGTCCAAGCCAGCCCCGTTCGAGATGAGATATTTGCCTTGGAGGAATGCAATTTAAGGTATCTATAATGCACATCTGTACTCCTGCACCTTCTTAAAAACATGCTGGGAACAGGGAGGTCTTTCTAGGTTCATGCTAGCCTGATAGTGCTGCTTTCTAAATTGCCCAGTTGAAACAGTTCAAGTTTCTCACTCTTCATTTACTTAAAAAAAAAAGTGTTTAGCTGGGAATCCACAAAAGCTGCTGTCAGAACCATTAAGAAGCCTTGTCTGCCCCACTAAGGAGATAAAGAAAAGTTTTGTGCACTGTTAAGCAGACTGAATTAGATCCAGGGGCACAGGTGGAGGGAAAGTCTGAGGAACAGCTCCTCACTGGCCGATTAGTATCAGGACCTTTGTGCATGTGGAGAAAGGGCTTCCGCTTTCCCACCTGTACCATTTTCCAATCATGAAATGGTACCGGGGAGAACTGTTTGGGAAAAGCAACAAATTTCCTTGGGAAACCAATGGGTTTGCCTTACATGGCCCAAAGTAAGTATCCCTGGAACTGTTTCAGGCTGAGAAAATGGAATGGGAGACTGAAGCCCCTTTTCCACAAGTACTGAGATCTTGATCCAAACTAGACAGTGCACATCTGGAAACCGAGGAGAACCGAGAATAATGCGTGATTGTGAACAAAGGGTTAGGACGCAGTTCTAGCCTGTATATTCTATCATTTTTAAAGTCAGTTACTTTTGGGAAGAGAAAAATCTTTAATATTTGTGTGAGATTTAAAAACATTTTTAGAAGACAGAAAAGCATATTTTAATGATGATGATATTGGATTTATATCCCGCCCTTCACTCCAAATCTCAAAATTTCCTTTATCTTCCTCCCACACAACTGACACCCTGTGAGGTGGGTGGGGCTGAGATGGTTCTCACAGCAGCTGCCAGAGCTACGGCTGACCTAAGGCCATTCCAGCAGGTGCAAGTAGAGGAGTGGGGAATCAAACCCAGTTCTCCCAGAAAAGAGTCCACACACTTAACCACTACTCCAAACTTGCTCTCTGGGGAAGAGAAAAGAAGTTTACCATTTGGGGGGGAGAGGAAAAGATTCTTTTAAAAAGAAGTTTGTATTTTGAGGGTAAAATAGGATTTGTTTAAAGCACCATTTCTCCCTTTCAGGACTAACTGTGACAACATCAAAGATCAGTTTAAATTTGTTCTCACTCATTTTAAAAACAATATTCTGAGCGTGTGTGTTTCCAGGTCATCCTATGTGCTTGGTAAAAGAGTTAAAATACTGTAATATTCTCACTCATTTTTAAAACAATATTCAGAGCGTGTGTGTTTCCAGGTCATCCTATGTGCTTGGTAAAAGAGTTAAAATACTGCAATATGGAATGCATCCCACAATAGAGTTCTTCCCCATTACAAGGAAGCATATTCCAGGCTTCCTAAAAATGACTTGTGAAAGTCGCCCACCTACCAGATAGCTCAGCTCCTGCATCGTGAACAGGCAAGCCAATGAGTCACTGGTGCTCCTTTCTGGTAAATCTTTAAAAAGCTGTTGCCTCTGAGATTGATGAACAAATAACTTCCGCTTTGCCGTTCTTACAGATTTAGCATTTCTTGAGGGATGTTCCAAACACCCAGGAAAACAGTCATGTATTATTCATATATTCACCACAGTAGCAACTCGAATACCATAAATAATCAAGGGGAGCTTTCCCCAAAATGTTCTCACTCCTGCTGTCAAACGAGGCAACAGTGGAAATTAAAATTTCAAATGTTTTTCTCTTAAATGTTCTGATTGTGCTGAAAAACTAAACATAAGGACATTGAGTTAGACTTCTCTGAATATCCATTTGAGCTGAGTGAAGGACAGTCACGCTACTAATGTATTTCTTTTAATAAAAAGGGGCAGAAGGGAATGGATGCTTGCAGTATTGAGAAGTACTGGGTTCAATGCATGAGGAGACTTGGGTAGAGTTGATCACAGTTCTTTATTTGTTACAGCATGGCAACAGTTAAACTAAGACTGAAGAATGGGGCCAACTATATACACTCAATGTTTCCGCGCTTGAACGTCATTGGATCATTTGAACCAGCAGAGGGCTAGCTATTGGTCCAGGGAAACAGAGATTTGGATCCCTTGTTTCAGTGTCCCCAACCTCAGACCTAAAGGACTTCAATAAGCCAGGCAGGAACTAGCAATCCACATTCACACACAGTATCCAATACACAAAAAGTGCCATCTCAATACAGAAGTAGTAAACACCACCGCAGCCAGTTCTTTCTCAACCCAAGATATGAACCAGAGGGAAACATGAAGTTCCAGTTCCCCCTCCCGGTGCCATGCTGGGCCAGTCCCCATAGGCAAGCTACAGGAAGCTGCTTGATACAGTTGTCTGGTTTACAGCAAAGCCAGAGCTTTCCCTCCCATCCACCCCCAAGAGTTGTCCTTGCTTCCCCCTCTCCCTCAACTAAATGTCTGGAAGCCTTGAAGGACTTATTGAAATCAATCGAACAAAATATAATAAAGAAAACTTGTGTGTAAAACTGAACTGAAAATGATTTTTTTTTCAAAAACCCATCATCAATATATATCAGTTACAAACTATTGTCTGTGGTTAGAGTGCTGGGGAAATGAAATACCTCCACTTCTGAAATGTCAAATATTTTTCTTTTTAAATGTTGTGATTGTGTTGAAAAACTGAGCTTTGGGACATTGAGTAGACTTCTCTGAGTATCCAACTGAGCTGAGTGAAATACAGCCACTCTTCACTACTACTAATGTATTTGTTTGAATGTAGAGGGACAGAAGGGAATCAATGCTCACAGTACCATTCAAAAAAAGGTTATACCCCCTTGTAAGCTTCCTGACACTGCAGTGGACTTGGGAGGGGGGGGGTTACTTCTGCTTAGGATGGCACTGTTGGAGTCGTTTAAGGGCTCTGTAAGTAATAATTTTAATTGCCTGTAAAACAGGACTGTTTTTTAGCAGGAAGGATGCCTTGGGCAAAGGGAATAATACCGGAGACTTTCCTCCCAACTTGATAGGTTGGGAGGAATGGCACACCACCCCTCAGCCTGTTCCTTCTCAACTCAAGATATAGACCAGAGGGAAACACTGAGCTCCAGTTCCCACACCCTGTGCCATGCTGTGCCAGCCCACAGAGTCAAGCTACAGGAAGCCACTTGATAGTTGTCGGGTTTACTGCAAAGTCAGACCCATCCCCCCAGAGTTGTCCTTGCTTCCCCCTGTCCCCCAAACACAATTGACCCTTCCAGCTACATGTCTAGGAAACTGTCTTACAGCAGGAATTATATTTTATACTGAAATGAATGGAAATAAATATAATAAGGAAAATGAATGTGTGTAATCAAGATAAAGATTTTTTTTAAGAAAAAAACTAAAATACACTGAAAATGAAAATATGTTTTTCAAACACACATCGTCAAAGCATTTTTTGTAGCAGGAATTCCTTTGCATATTAAGCCACACACCCCTGATTTAGCCAATCCTCCAAGAGCTTACAGGGCTCTTCTTACAGGGCTTACTGTAATCTCTTGGAGGATTGGCTACATCAGGGGTGTGTGGCCCAATATGCAAAGGAGTTCCTGCTACAAAAAAGCCCTGCCTACCATCAGCATCAAGTACGAAATACTGTCCACAAAGCACTGGGGAAATGAAGTACCCCACTTCTGAAATTTGGTTAAGAAATCTAAATAAATGAACTTTTGGATCAGGAGTAGGCAGTCTCTGGCTATCAGCCCACAGCAGCATACCAGGCCATAGTGCTTGACATTCAGAGCCAGATCTCCACCTAAGAAGAGATTTGCAGCGCTGTTGGGACCAGAGTTATGGCAGAAGGCAACAGGCATCCCAGAACAGCACAGCCAGCAGCCAAGTCCCTGAGATTGCTGCAAACTTCTCTGGCTGAGTGCAACACTCGTCCAGGTGGTGGCTGGAGATCTCCCAGGTGACAGAAATCAGGTCATCTGAAGAAAATGGCTGCTTTGGAAGGTGGACTCTATGGCATTATACCCTCCTCAGGCTCCACCCCCAAAATCTCCAGGCATATCTCTATCTGGAGTTGGCAACCCTATACTCATCCCCACTACCAGCACCCACTTTATTTGCAGACACACTAACATCTTCACAGGTAGAGGTTGCTTTTCCTCCAGCACTTGGGCCAACAAATGTTTCCTATTAGGAGACACATATGTCCAGGATATTACATGCAAACCCCCCCCCCCCCCAAAACTGACTATTCTAGTACAAGCTACTTCCATTTCTTACAATGCAAAACATTTTTAATGCATACAACACTGTTTTTCCACCACAAATGTGGTTGAGTATTCAGGTGCCCAAGCAAATTGCTTCAGAGACCACACACCATCAGTTGGCCAGACTTGATATAAATCCAAAAAGACAGGCCTTTAAAAAAATAGCATGTTACTAAACTCTGCAGCTGCAACAGAAGATACCTAATGAATACACAACAGAAATGCATACAACTTGTGTTCCAATGAGGGGGGGGCTGTCCTCTAAGAGTTCAGTTTCACAGGACCTACAGAACGTAATCTTTTTTTAAAAAGAAAGATTAGCAAACAACCAGTACATTTTGTCCTAGTAACATTTCATACTTGTTCCCCTCTCCCCAGTGAAATGAAAGAATGGAAATAGTTGCCATTGTACCTCTGTCAAATTAATAATGGAAAGCAAAAACCTGAAAACAAAATTTTGGTTTAGTTGTCTTTTTCTGGGGCAGTGAGTTTGAAACAAAGCCTTCCAACCAATTACAGACATGTGATCATTCCTCCTTTGTTGAAGGTGTATCTGCAAAGGCCTGGCAGGGTTTTCAGCTCTGCCAATAACCCAGAAGAACTTGGCGCTTCAAGGGCTCATTAAGTAGCACTGCTGTATACATTCAGGGCTTTTTTTTGTAGCAGGAACTCCTTTGCATATCAGGCCACACACCCCTGATGTAGCCAATCCTCCAAGAGCTTACAGGGCTCTCAGTACAGGGCCTACTGTAATCTCCAAGAGAATTGGCTACATCAGGGGTGTGTGGCCTAATATGCAAAGGAGTTCCTGCTACAAAAAAAGACCTGTGTTTGGTCATAAGGAGGGCTAGTCATATTAACTACAGTTAGGGTCACAGCTAATTCCAAAGGGAAACAGAAATAAATGCATTTTTATGCCATGTATTCTACAAAAATAAAGTGTTGATTGTTCTGCAGGGGGGAGCTGACAGCCCAGTCACAAATTACAACAGCTCCTTAACAGTGAAAAGATGCAAATCTATGTTAATGAGAATTCATTTGAGTTTGCATGTACTGCAGTAGGGACCCCACCTGCAGGACTTTAGTTGTCCTTTCTTAGTGGGGAAAGTCCTTAAACTCTTATTGGAAGAAAAATCCTTAGAAAGGCACAACTCTGTTGTACTATGAACAAAGCTGGAGTGCAGTGGCACCTTTAAGACTGACCAATATAGCTGCCCACTTGGATCAGTTATACGGTGTTTGTGCTGGGCCATTCCTTTCCTCCATTTTGCTAACAATATCTATACCCCTGCTGGTGGCTGGCTAACACAACCCACTCCAATCAATATCCTGACAGCACTAACTGAAGTTTCTGAACAATTTTCAAGGGCAGCTTCATGTAGAGTGAATTCTGCCAAGGGACGTCAACACAGGATCCCTTAGAAGGGGCAGGTCAAGCCAGATAAAAGACAAAAAGGCTGATGCATGAGTCCTCTACCCAAAGGTGGAGCACACCAGTCCATTTCTACTATCCAGACAACCAGAAACCATGAGACAAAGTCACAGGCCCTCCCGAAAGTAAAAATTAAGACATTTTCTCTGGCAAGGTAGGATGGTTACAAGGTGAGTCTCATAAAACAATTACTCTGGTAACTGTAGCCAATGCAAACTAAAGTATTTGATTCAGACTGAATTCAAGAACTCCACAAAAATATAAGTAAAATGATTTGTTTTAAAATTGTGCAGAAATAATCAATAAAAGAGCAGAGAACAGTGAGGATAAAAATAGCAAAGCTAAAAGTCTAACCAACCGCATTGACACACATTGGTTCAAGATCTAGAAGTTACCCAAAAGCAGAGTTGAGTCCAATAAGGTTTCAAAATCCAAGATGAGTTTTCCAGTCAGTATGACCTATACAAAACTAGAGAAGTCCAAAAGTCAGATTAATCCAGGCAAAAGGCACAAGGTTTATAGCACAGGGCAAAGGCAAAACTAGGGAAACCCTTTATTTCCAAAGACTGGCATTGACCCGTTTCTAATTAACCAATCAGATGTATAACAAATGATGTAACTTGCCCATCAAGTGTCATGTCCTTTGAAGCTGCCAGGCCTAATGGCATGACCAGCAGCTCAGTTACCTCCCATCTCCTTTCTCTGAGCCCTTGAAGCTACAAGCAGCTTGCTAGGATTCAGAGAATTATCCCAAATTTTCAGGTCTAAGAGATTAATTGATCTCGCCTTCATTTAATCAGGACTTCCTCTCTCCAGAAACAAAATCTTCCTGGTTACTTAGAGACAAAGACAAACGTACCCCCTGTGTGTGGCAAAATTTCTAGCAGCTGTGGTCAAAGCAGTAGCAGTAGCAAGCTTTAAATTCTTTTGTGTTTTCCTCTGGAACAAGAGTTTGCTGTTTAAGATTCTGGTTGCAAAAACAGTAAAGACAATAAATAAATAGATTCAGATAAAGGAACTTCCATCTTTTCTAGGCCTCTGCCCAAACCATTGTTTGAAATTTGAACAAGAAACTGCTTAGAGAGACCAGTTTCTTGACAAATTATGTAATCTAATCTAATCCGAGCACATGCCACAGTTGCCAGATCTTTTCTGCCCAGGAAAGGCTGAGACAACCAGTCAAAGTTGGTAGAAAGGATTCCTCAGGGCTTTTTTTTGTAGAAAAAAAACCAGCAGGAACTCATTTGCATATTAGGCCACACACCCCTGACATCACCATTGTTCCACAGAGGGCTTTTCTGTAGAAAAAGCCCAGCAGGAAGTCATTTGCATATTAGGCAACACCCCATGAAACCAAGCCAGCCAGAACTGTGTTCCTGTGCATTCCTGCTCAAAAAAAAAAAAAAAAAAGCCCTGCCATTTCTGTTCACTAGGGTCACCAGGTCCCCTCACCTGTCCAAGCAGGAAGATTTGGGGAAGGTGTTTCAGGGGTGGGCAGGAATGTCACATGATGTCATCACATTGGGGACATTGCACAGGGACACCGGTACTTATGTGAAACTCTATGGTTGTTTTGCTCTCAAAATCATAGGCCCAAATACCAGAGTGTCCCCATGTGACATCCCTGACATAATGACATCACTTCCAGGTGATGTCATGTGGCAATGTCCCTGTTTAGGTGAGGGGCTTCCCCCACCAGCCAATTGGTCCAAAACTGGGAGATCTCCTGCTGGGACTTGGGGGACTGGCAAGCCTACTGTTCACAGCTGCCACCTGCTTATCCAGATCTAAGAGCTCCTCCAAACTATAGAGCTGTTACTTCAAGGGGACTACAACACTATCTGCAACAGATGACAACTTATGTTCTGGATCAGATCTTCCTCTCACCAGTAGCATTTCCATCTTGTTAGGATTAAGCTTCAGTTTATTAGCCCACATCCACCCCAAAATTGCCTCCAGGCACTATTTCAGGATTTCTACAGCCTCCCTAGAATCTGCCAGATGCGCAAGATAGAGCAAGCCCAAATCTATGGATGACTGTACCCAGCAGATGCCAAAAAGCATAGAGGGCATGATGGAACCTTGGCCCCACAGGCCGAAAGCCAAGGGGCTGAACAGCAGTTCACCAGCACCACTTTCTGAAACCTGTACTCCAGGCAATACCAGAACTACTGCAAACCAGTGCCTCCCAATCCCAGGCCAGAACGTGGTCCAGAAGGATAACATAATTGACGGTACTGGAAGCTACTGAAAGGTCCAGGGAACCAAGAGAGTCTCATTCCCTCTCTCCATCTCCTGGCACAGGTCATCTGCCAGGGCATCCAAGGTCATTTCAGTTCCATAGCCAGGCTTAAAATCAGATTGCAAACGATCCAAGCAATCCTTGATCTTCCTTGATTGATCTTGACTTGCCTCCATTTTTGTTCATCCTTATTTTTTTCTTGTTTTATTTTTCCTCAAATGTTTATTGCTATAAGTTATTTAATTGTAGAACTTAGGCCTAAAATATTTTGTATAAGAATATATATGTTGTCAAATCAAATTTTAAAAGTATGAGAAACAAGAATTGCCTTGCTGGATCATACTGTGGTCCATCTGGTACAGCATTCTGTCTCCAGCAGAGCCAGATGCTTCTGGGAAGCTCACCAACAAGCCATGAAGCTTTATGCCATTACTAGTTCTAGCAGCATCAGGGACGGCTCTGTCACTAGGCAAACTAGTTGATTGCCTAGAGTGCTGGCCTTCTGGGGGTGTCAAACTGGGCGCCACCCACGTGACTTAGTGACATTATCTGGGGGGGGGGGGGTGCCAGAAGTTAGCCTTGCCTAGGTTGCTAGACAGTCTAGGGCAGGCCCCGAACAGCATTAACATCACCATTCTGGCACTTATGTCCTTTAGCACTAAAGACACTTTGGGTCCGGATTTCCGCTTTTCATCTCTAATCAAATGGCTTACTAAACGTTAATAAAAGCCTTACGTAGCAGCAGCGCTATTGTCAATTCAGTCCACTGTTGTTTTATTTATTTAGTATCTTTTATCCCGCTTTTCTCCCTGATGGGAACTCAAAGTGACTTACAAAAATATACTTTAAACTAACTCACAAACACAGCATAAAAACAAGCAAAAAAAATGACATCCAGACTAATGTCTATCAAGTCATCATTCCACCACAAGAAGCCAATATAAAGGAAGCAATACAAGTATTCTTATATTGAGCACTGGTTATGATGCTGAAAAAGAGCATTCAGGATGGTAGTAACATGACATGCTGGGTTCAATTGTGTACATGAGCAGTAAAGTTGCCAGGTCTCTCACAGTGGCAGAAGACCTGCAGCTGGCAACATTCATTGCCCTCTGCAATTTAGGGTTGCCAGCCTCCAGGTGGAGCCTGGAGATCTCTCGTTTTTACAAGTGATCTCCAGCTGGCAGAGATCAGCTCCCCTGGAGAAAATGGCTGCTTTGAAGGGAGGACTCCACAGAATTGTACCAAGCTGAGGCCCCTCCTCTTCCCAAACCCCGCCCTCTCCCCCAAAGACTCCAGATATTTTCCAACACAGACCTGGCAACCCTACTGTCACTCCAAGCAGTGTCAGGAGAAAGAAAAACCACTGTCACTTCTGGACACAGCCTGGCAGGCAACCCTGTTCAGATGGCAGCACTGGGGAGGCCGGTGTCCTTGAAGTGCCAGATGAGCCATGAGGTTTGGAGGCCACACTGAGGGTTGATTAGCATGACACAGTCATTGTGTTTGTTGATGGATCACACGAGACCTTTGCATCAGATGTTCAATGGGAGTTCATGTAGGTAGGAGTAGGTTCAGCCCTCTACCCCTCCACACCATTTGCACTATTGTTCCATTTGTGAAATCACATTACTTATGGCTGCACATAGGTTTCAAACAGAACCACACAGCAGCTCCATGGTGCAGTCTGAGAAAGTAAAAAAAAGTGTGGGGGTGGTGTGTGATGGGAGCTGATTCTATCCACACTCTGCAGACACAAGGAGAATGCCACAAAATGGCAGAAAGCTCCCACTGAACATCTGATGCAAAGTCTTTGTGTCACGCACCAACAAACACCAGGAGTTGTAATATGCCCATTAGCCTTCAGTCCCATTTCTTTCCCACTTCTTGCTCTTGCTCATACTCAGTGGCGGACTGGCCAGGGTGTCAGCTTGCCCAATGGCAATTGGGCCCTCTTAAACATTAGGCAAATATGTTTAAAATGTTAATGACCTTTCAGTAGCTTGAAAATATAATAGAAGTTCCAGTATTATTACTGTAGTGCAACTAAAATTGGCGTCGTATTTAGAGTTGCCAGCCTCCAGGTGGGGCCTGGGGATCTCCCGCTTTTACAACTGATCTCCAGCTAGCAGATCCCCTGTATTTACATGTAGTATCTACTGTATACTGCCAGTGATATGTACAATATATGTACACTGTAATTACTAATATATATATATATATATATATATATATATATATATATATATATATTTCTCAAAAGTTTTAATTGTATCTTTTTTCCACATGTATTTTTTTTTAAATTTTATTTATTTCTTACAAAAATTAAATGATAGTTTTATAGTTGTGGCTGGGCCTCCCTATGTCTCCTGGCAACCAATATTTTTAGACCCAGTCCGCCACTTCTCCTGCAGCCTTGCAATTTGTCTTTTCATTCACTCGATGATCTACCACCCCCATCTGTTTGTGCTTCTGTACTTCAGCAGATAACATATGGCCAGCATGCCAATATATTAGAAGCTGTAGTCTAGACTGGAAGATTAACCACCATACCCCCAAAAAAGTGCCAAGGGACTTAAAAGCTGGGCTGGAAGTTCATAAAGGAGAGCACTGAACTAGGCTTTTCTGTTGCCAGAATGATTTGCTATAACAAGATCATCTAGTCCAGGGTCATCTAGTCCAACCCCCTGCACAATGTAGGAAATTCACAACTCCCTCTCCCCTACGCACATACCAGGTGGCACCCTCTCCACACTCAGAAGATGGCAAAAAAAAAAAAACACCTCTCCAGGATCCCTGGCAAAACTGTTCTGGAGAAAAATTGCTGCCTTACCCCAAAATGCTGAACAGCATTTCCCTGAGCACATAAGAAGGGGCTGCGAGAACTAAGCATTAACGCAACCCTTCCTGCTGTCCTTCTCATGAACTGCTTAAGTTCACAGAATCAGCATTGCTGTCAGATGGCCATCTGGCCTCTGCTTAAAAACCTCCAGAGCCTCTTTTGAACACGTCAGTATGTATTCTCTATGTAGGGAGTTTATTTTGCAGCTTTATATAGATCATATTGTATCTACCATTTGAACTTTGCCTGCCTGAATCCGATCCTAGGATAATGGTATAGATGTGTTATTATAGATTTTTGTTTGGGAGGAGAGGAAATTTAAAGGGTTAAGAGTTTGTGAATATTTGTCTGCACTTGTCATATATCTTTGTGTGTGTGTGTGTTTTAGCTTAATAAAATAAAAAGAAGTTAAAACAGCCCCCACCCTGCTGCCAGGAGAGGCATGGGTTGAACATGCGCAAGAGGAACATTCAGACTGCTCATGCGCATGCTGGGCAAGTGCAGCACACACCTGGCTGTTCAGACAGCAGGGAAATGTGCCCTACATATGTTTTAGAGGTTCGTTTATTTATTTAATCCAGTCCCACCTCATTCTCAGATGAGGTAAGTATGGGCAGGTGAATGTGCATATGTGATTGCACATATTAAATCGGGGGTGGGGGAAGGAATGGCCAGGTTGGGCCACATCTCTCGTATGATTGCTCCCTTCATGTATATGCCAGATGCTTCATTTCATTTAGTGACTTTTTAAACCAGTGGTGTCAGTAGAAACCAAGCCTTTCCTCTTATTTGCATGTTTCCCTCTGCCCTTTGTCCTTTGAACAGCTGGCACAAGCTGAATGTTTATTTCATAGGCCACTATGTAAATCAAAAACACCAATAGCTTTGTTTAGAGTCTGTTAAACAAAAAAAGCCCAGCAAATTTCTGACTATACTATAGGTCTCTAGTAACAGATCTTTGTTGTTGACTTATTAAAAATGGGTTAACATGTGATCATAAGACAAGTCCCCAGTCTGGTTAAGAAAACAAGGATGTGCTGCCAGGGGATGCATTTGAATGTTAAATCAGAAACAGACGGGAACCAGCAAACTGACGTGAGCAAAATTCTGTTTGAAATTTGAAGGTGCAAAGCCAAATTCCCATTTTCTTTTTCCTTTCCTCCCCCCACCTTTTTTTTTTTTGAGATTTAGTTCTAGCATGAGAAATTACAGGCTGTTTCTGTCACGCCAATACACCGCTCGCTTACTCAGATAACTGTGACAATTGACTGTACTGACAAGTCTTGTGACTGAGATGATACAGAAATTCAGTTTGTGGTGCTTGCTCCGCAAGGTCCCAGTCACACGCATGAGTCAGTGCTGGGTGCTGCACTCGGTGCATTCGGATATAACAGCAACTATAATGTAGTGGCTCACAAACATTGTCTCAAGTATGATACCTCTTCCATGACACACCAATATTTTATCAGTCGTGGATAAGACTCGAGAGAGCAGCCAGAATTTAAACATCAAAAGATACACATGGCATATCTTGCACGTAGAACAGCTGAGACCAAAATATATAAGATCAGCTCCAGAACCTGGGGTTACATTGCCAGCATATAAAAAGAAGGGAAGACTGTGTATAGGATTCCATGGATCCAGACTGCTAACAGTAGTGCCTTCTTCTGGCACAAGGTGTCTTCCACTGATGCACAATGCCTGTATCAGGGAAAGCACTGCCTTTATGGATCTGCAGGATCCAACCTAGGAACTGCATGGAACAGACACAATTATGTTGTTGCTTGCCCTACCAAACACCCTCACCAGCGTATCTTCAAAATTCATGAAGACTTCAAAGATTTCCATTCTTATAAAGAAGAATTTACAAACTGTTAATAGGATTTTTTAAAAAACAAACAAACCCAGAATATGGCATTCTTAAGAATACTGCTGTGAGTTGATACCTAATAACTGTGTCTGGGTCTGTCACTAAGATTTTGACTAAAATGGCATCTGCTGAGAGTTGAGGGCTTTAGAGAACAAATGCCATTGATCTTTAATGGCTGTGGATGATTTCTTTGATAAGAGCTAATCATGAAGTATTTCATTAATAAATGAGCATGAAGACATCACCTGAAGTGAAGACATAGCTGAAGTGAAGGCATAGGTGTGGGATAGACAAGGAAAGACAGACAGCATGAGACCTATGAGCTGGCTGAAAGTAGTGTATAGGAAATCCATGTGGATTTGATGGTGATGGTGGAAAGAGGGAAAGAATGGGAATGCACATGGAAAAGTCACAGCTGATTCATGGCAATGCCATAGGTTTCTGAAGGCAAGAGATGAGCCTGGATAGCAACCCTGGGTTTCCCTGGTGGTCTCCCAAATACTAACCAGAGACAACCTTCTAAGATCTGATGAGATAGACTAACCTGGACCAGCCAGATCGAGACAGCTGTTATGGGCAGCAAATCTACTGTATTGTGGAAAGGCCTCTCTGCTTTCCCCTATGTGCTGTAGCGGATGGTCTGCTTTGAAAGACTGCCTCTGCTTCCTATGATCTACCTGTACATTTGTAAATAAAGAAACCCTTAAATCTCTGGTGATCTCATTTGCAGGAAACCAAACCTGGGACATGCAGCCTATGGAACTGTCTTGCTGCTTAAGACAAGTGGGAATCATAGCATTGTATTGCTGCCATTTCTGCATTACTTGCACACGGTTTCTGAAACCAACACAGTCATCATCTTGTTTTACTCAGTTAAGCAGCTGTTTTTAAACAAAACAGAGCTGGCCCAAGAGTGTAAGCACCTAAGGACAGATGTGCTGAGAAAAAACTGGAGGCATAATGAAGGGAACGAACCAATCATGCGAGAGGACAGTTTATGGTTAAAAGCTGTTTTAGCAGATGTCATTGAAAATACTCAGGAAGCTCCAGCGTTCCTCTTCCAAGGCATAATTCTATAATTACATGTAATCAAATTACTTCACATGTGTTCCTGGTTTACATCTTTAGGCCTGATTTCTCTCCAATTCTCTCCTGTGTCTTGGGTTACCTAAACTGGGATCTCCTTGCTGTTCTTTAAAAAGCCAATTGAGGTTGAAGTGGGAGGACCCTATTGCAAAAGATGAAGGCAGGTCCTCATCTAGAGTTACCTCCATGGAGTTTTCACTCCCAAATTGCTAGAGTGTCCGCAAAAACCATAGAGTTTTCCCGGAAATGCCTAGACCAGCTGGCATGCAATGTTGCTGGCGTGATGACATCACTTGCGGGTGACGTCATTGCACCAGCGACATCAGGGGAGGTTCCCCCTGTCAGCCCAATGTGGGCAGTTGGTTTGGGAACCTCTAGGGTGGGAGAACCCCCACCCGGCCTGGGGGTTTGGCATCCCTATCCTCATTTCTCCTGCCTACCACTGGATCCCATCCACAAATCCTCAGTTATTTAGACATGGCAGGAGCCAGTGTGATGTAGTGGTTAGAGCACCAGACAATGATCTGGGAGGCCCAGGTTCAAACTGTGCCATAGAACTGCTGAGATTCTTGGGAGGATAAATGTTCCTGCCTCTGCTCATGTTTTCTGTTAGTGGATCATAAATTAGGAGTCACTAAAAAATGTTATGAAAGCAACGTCACCTCAGAGTTAGAAATAACTGGTGCTTGCACAGAGGACTACCTTTATCTTTTAAAAACCATTTTAGTCAAGTTATTTCTCCATCTCAACCAATTAATTAACCCATTCACTGGAAATAAGTGCGTATTTTATCTTTACCAATAAAGGCATCTGCTAGAAAACATGGAAGGGCTCATCGCTCACTGGCAAATCATCTTCTTTGTATGTAGATTCAGTGTTAAATCCTCAGCTCCTCTGTTTAAAGGACTGGGTAGCAGGTGATGTGAAAGACTGCAAACTGTAGGGCCAATTCTTAAATAGGGATTCTGTCCAGCTGTTCCCTTCAAATCAGTTTGCTCTGCAGCAAATACCAGATGATGCCCTTTACCTCCATGCCATGAAAAGCTTCAGGGGCCCCTTTTCCATACATTAGGTCTATATTAAAGGGTCATGATATTTTTCTCCCTCACCAGTTCATAACCTAAACAAGTCTGAGCACCACTGTAGTGAGTTGTAGATTCAAAACCTTTTTTTTTTTTTTTGCAATAAGGCTTCTCAACAATTGGCTTAGCTGCTGCCATGTTAGAGAATGTTTATAAATTTTTCAGCAACTCAGAAATATTGTATATATATATAAAAAAAATCTGACAGCACGTTAGACCTATGAACAGATGAAGGAGTTGGTGGGAAAGGCATACAGAGGAGAGAGGAGGGAACAGCCCTATCAATCTTGCTAGTGTGGGAATGGTGTGTGTGTGTGTGTGTGTGTGTAGGAGTTGTATTGGGAGTGGGAAGAGCCATGTGTAAAAGGACTGTGAATCTGAACGGGGGGGGGGGGGAGTGAAAGAGTGGGACTGCACATGGAAAAGGTATCCATCTGCAATTCTTCCTGCTGTCAACTTCCACAAAAGCATTTGCCAGTACTAACCCTGAGGCATTTCTTGGATGTTTTTTCTGCTGCCTCCCCAAGTGAAACTCCTGGGGTCAGATAATACTCTATCATGAGTCTAATTTTGTACATTCCATCTCATTTAGTTCAATGACTTAGATGTGCCTCTGTGCATAGGAAAGGGCTGTAAGCGCAACAGGAAGAAGAAGAAGGCAGGAAGAAGGAGGGGGGAGGAGAAGAAGATCTGATTTATACCCCACCCTTCACTCAGAGTGGCATACAATCTCCATCCTTTCCACTCCCCACAACAGACATCTTGTGAAGTAAGTGGGGCTGTGAGAGCGTTTTTGAGAACTGCTCTTGAGAGAACTGCGACTGACCCAAAGTAACTCAGCAAGTGCATGTAAAGTAGTAGGGAACCAAACCCAGTTGTCCCAGACTAGAGTCTGCACACTTAACCACTAGACCAAATGGGCTCTCACACTGGAGGCAGTTTCCAACCCCTTGTGCATTGAGGCTGGGAAAAGGTGGCTGCAGGAGAAAGGATTTCAAAAATTGACAGTTTGCAGTTTGGGGGATTGGATTGTGCAGTGTGCAGGCATGACAGCAGGAACCATAGATAGAAAGGGAGACCTAACTCTGGCATTTACGCAGGTACAGCGTAAGCCAAAATGCCCTCAAAACGAAGTTGGGGAATTGACAGGTGGGCCCCTGGCTTAAAAAGGATCTAGAATCTGTGGAAGGATCTAGAATCTACAGGATACATGTCCAGAAATTATTGCTGAAATTTGCCAAGGACACTAAGTAAAACAATTAAAAATTATTGTAAAAAATATAGAATACACATACAAGGCAATGAATACATACAACACACATACAGTCCTAATAAAAATAGAGAAATACAGAGACAACACAAGGATGGACAAACAGGGTGATAATTATCAAAGACAAACAGGGTGATAATTACCGATCATAGTCTTCAAGGAAGGCTCCAATGGCGACGAATGAGAACTGGGGGAGGGGACCCTCAACTGGCCAAAAATCAGGGATGTATCTAGACAGCAGAACTGGGGTACTGCTAGATGCACACCTGTGGGGAGCTGGGTCACAGGTTATAAGGACTACCTTGAGCCCTCAGGGAATGGGAGGTACAGGGGCGGATGACAGGTGGTCAGCTGGTACATGACCTCAGAAAAGGGGAAGCTCTGCAATGACCATAAGGGCTGGACTTATGCAGTAGCCAATAGCCAGTTAATTGGCGGTCCCTGATTGGATGCTCATAGCTAGCCAATGAGCAGACTTGGCCTCAGTTACCTGATTGGACTTCCAGGTTACAATAAGTCAAGGGGGAGGCTCCAGGATGACCATTAAGGGAAAGAATGGGAAAAATTAAGGTGGGGGCTACTTAAGTCTATCAAACTTATCTAAAAAGGTAACAATAGATGGCCAAATTGCTACCTAGGTAACACCCGGTCTATACAAAGAAACTTGGCTATGGATGATGTTCTTCCTCCTCTTCGATCTTCTATTGGCACCAGTCTTTGTCTTGAGTTCCGTTGGACAAAGGCTTAGGCGGTCTGACAGGATCCACGCCTAAGATAAGCTTGATGTCTTTATGCATAGGTGACATCTGTTGAGTATGTGAGCCTCCCAGTTCACTGTTATGAAGTCTGGCACTGCAGGAAGATAGCTGCTGGTGGTGTTAGCCTCCCAAGATGGATTCTATGGTCGAGGCTGGAAACCAGTTGCCTGGACAGTTCCTGGCGGCGCACCTTCTCCCGCTGCTATGGCCGAGATGGGGATCACACAGAGCGACTGGAAACCATCTGTTCTCCTGGTCAGCCCTCCTCGAGAGACACGGAGTGCTGCTGCAGCGTTGTGGCTGTTAGTACTCCTAAGTCCCTTCCAGTCTGGTAGACAAAATCCACATTCTCCTGGTAGATGTGTGTGAGTCGAGTCTCCAGGCACCCTGGCAATCAAACAGGTGACTACAATGTTCTGGAAATAGTGGTATTATTCTCACAACAGCATAATCCTGAACTCGACTGAGTAACTGTTCATAGGATTTCAGTCCTCTGCATGTTCACTTTTTATTGTTTCTTTGAGGTCTTTGTTTTCAGACAAAGTGAAGGGGGGCCGAATCCTTTAGAATGTTAAAAGAATTTCTGGCTGACATCCTTAAATTTAATTCTGACCATTTTTGAATGCATCTGTAAGCTCGGTTTTATTTTGATTTTATCTCCAATGTTTAAATTTTTATATTCTGTGTATTTTTATCTGAATCTATTATGCCATTAAAGGTTTGGTATGGTTATTGTTTCTTTGAGGTCTTTGTTTTCAGACAAAGTGAAGGGGGGCCGAATCCTTTAGAATGTTAAAAGATTTTTTTTTTAATTCACAACAAGGTTTGTATCTCTCTTCACTAATGAGATTTCAGGGCTTCTTTTGTAGCAGGAACTCCTTTGCATATTAGGCCACAAACCCCTGATGTAGCCAATTCTCTTGAAGCTTACAGTAGGTCCTGTACTAAGAGCCCTGTAAGCTCTTGGAGGATTGGCTACATTGGGGAGTGGCCTAATATGCAAATGAGCTTCTGCTACAAAAAAAGCCCTAGATGGCACTGTGTCAAAAAGTGGCCTATTGATGTTAGCAGTTGGGTGATTCCAGATAAGCTCTCTGCAGGAAAAGATTTCTCCAACATGACAATAAAGTGGCTGGGAAAATACCACGTGCTTCAAAGGGAAAATTCACCATTTCAAGGCCACCTGCACTTCCCAAAAGAAGGGAATAAATACCCGATCCATACATTTACTGTATTGAAAAATACTCTACAGAGAATACTTGAGAATATGGCATTAAAAGTATGTTAGTTCTTCCACATTCTGACAGGCCATAAGGAGCTCATGATAAGCAGCCTGAGGAACAATTCTTCTAGTTTTTCTGATAATTGTTATCACCACACACTAACCACCAAACAGTTTGTTACAGGAAACTAGCAAGACATAGTGAATATATAGACTAGAAAACAATTTCCAGTTGGGGTTGGGGTTGGGGGCATGGCTCATGCATTTACTTTGCATGCAGAAGGACCCAGTTTCAATCCCTGGCATCTCCAATGAAAGGATCACATAGCAGGTAATGTGAAAAACCTCTGACTGAGAACCAGGATACCCACTACCCATCAAAGGAGACAGTACTGGCCAGGGGGCTGATAGGGTTGCCAACCTCCAGGTGGGACCTGGAGATCTCCCACTTTTACAATGGCTCTCCAGCTAGCAGAGATCACCTCCCCTGGATAAAATGGCTGCTTTGAAGGGGGGACTCTACAGCATTGTACCAGACTGAGGCCCCTCCCCAAACCCCATCCTATGCTGGATCCACCCCCAAAGTCTCCAGTATTTTCAATACAGACCAGACAACCCTACTAAGTTATTATAAGATAGCTTCATGGATTCATGTGGTTTTCAGACTAGGGCAGTATGACAACCAACCAGCTTTTCATGTAATTTATTAAGTACATTAATGCTGTTTATTTGGTAGTGAAATGAAGGCATTTAGGTTGGGCTGGACTATGTGAATACCGTAGTCTGATGTATTTTTGCTGCATCCAAGTCAGGGATTGTGTTCTTTCCTCTAAGGGGTTTCTATTTGCAACCCCTCCTGCCTCATAAGGAAAGCAAGGGGAAGGGGCTACAGTTGATAAAATATTAGAAGGGAAGGAAACACCTCCATCCTCTCCTAGGGTTTTTTGCCAGTTATTTCTGGTAAGAAAAGGGTACTTCGGGTTTTTTTCCGCTTTGAGAGTTTTCCAGAGTACCCCAGTATTTCCTCCATTATCAAACTCAGTGTAGTTTCCTGCCCCTGCTTAAATGTTATAAGTTAGCCCTATTTAGGGTGACCATTTTTTTTAACCAACATACCCAAGGTGAGGAGCCCCAGATACAATTCTAGACCAGTGGGTCTTCTTTAATGTAATTTATACAATATTCCTCCTAAGATTAGCACAAAAGTGTACACAAATTCCTCACAGTAACCTTTTTCTTTCTGAGAGTGAATTTGCATCCAACCCTAATTCTCCTCAGAGTTCTGCTGTGTCAATTTTGAGTTTATTTGCTTCATTCATAGCCCACCTTTCTCACTGAAACTCAAGTGTTTACTCAGAAGTTCTCAAAGAGTCAGTTTGGTGTATTGGTTAAATGTGTAAACTCTAATCTGGGAGAACCAGATTTAATTCCCCACTCTTCCTCATGCACCTGCTGGTATGATTTTGGCCCAGTCCAGAGCTCTCTCAGTCCCATCTACCTCACAGGATGTTTATTGTGGGGAAGGGAAAGGAGACTGTAACCTGCTCTGAGACTCCAAGTGAAGGGCAGGGTATAAATTCAATCTCTTCTTTGAGTTTCCCCAAATATTTTATATTGGTATATGAAATCCAATGACAATTAGTTTTATAGTTGACTGTTGATAATATGGAACTGTTTGATAGGTTAGACACAATGACCCAAATCTAATCATTAGTATGAAATAATATTTAATATTTATGTTACGTTACATTAGAGAAAGTAGTCCATGAAAATTTGTGCTGGAAAAAAATATGGCTAGTCTTTAAAATGCCACAGTGTTTGTTTCTTCTCTCTGTAATTGAACATTTGCTACCTTCCATTCCTGAGGACTGGAAGGTAGCAAATGTCACCCCCATCTTTAAAAAAGGTTCCAGAGGAGATCCGGGAAACTACAGGCCAGTCAGTCTGACTTCAATACCGGGAAAGTTGGTAGAAACCATTATCAAGGACAGAATGAGTAGGCACATTGATGAACACGGGTTATTGAGGAAGACTCAGCATGGGTTCTGCAAGGGAAGATCTTGCCTCACTAACCTGTTGCATTTCTTTGAGGGGGTGAACAAACATGTGGACAAAGGAGACCCGATAGATGTTGTTTACCTTGACTTCCAGAAAGCTTTTGATAAAGTTCCTCATCAAAGGCTCCTTAGAAAGCTTGAGAATCATGGAGTAAAAGGACAGGTCCTCTTGTGGATCAAAAACTGGCTGAGTAATAGGAAGCAGAGAGTGAGTATAAATGGGCAGTCTTCGCAGTGGAGGATGGTAAGCAGTGGGGTGCCGCAGGGCTCGGTACTGGGTCCCATGCTTTTTAACTTGTTCATAAATGATTTAGAGTTCGGAGTGAGCAGTGAAGTGGCCAAGTTTGCGGATGACACTAAATTGTTCAGGGTGGTGAGAACCAGAGAGGATTGTGAGGAACTCCAAAGGGATCTGTTGAGGCTGGGTGAGTGGGCGTCAACGTGGCAGATGCGGTTCAATGTGGCCAAGTGCAAAGTAATGCACATTGGGGCTAAGAATCCCAGCTACAAATACAAGTTGATGGGGTGTGAACTGGCAGAGACTGATCAAGAGAGAGATCTTGGGGTCATGATAGATAACTCACTGAAAGTGTCAAGACAGTGTGCGTTTGCAATAAAAAAGGCCAATGCCATGCTGGGAATTATTAGGAAGGGAATTGAAAACAAATCAGCCAGTATCATAATGCCCCTGTATAAATCGATGGTGCGGTCTCATTTGGAGTACTGTGTGCAGTTCTGGTCGCCGCACCTCAAAAAGGATATTATAGCTTTAGAGAAGGTGCAGAGAAGGGCAACTAGAATGATTAAAGGGCTGGAGCACTTTCCCTATGAAGAAAGGTTGAAACGCTTGGGACTCTTTAGCTTGGAGAAACGTCAACTGCGGGGTGACATGATAGAGGTTTACAAGATAATGCATGGAATGGAGAAAGTAGAGAAAGAAGTACTTTTCTCCCTTTCTCACAATACAAGAACTCGTGGGCATTCGATGAAATTGCTGAGCAGACAGGTTAAGACGGATAAAAGGAAGTACTTCTTCACCCAAAGGGTGATTAACATGTGGAATTCACTGCCACAGGAGGTGGTGGCGGACACAAGTATAGCCACCTTCAAGAGGGGTTTAGATAAAAATATGGAGCACAGGTCCATCAGTGGCTATTAGCCACAGTGTATGGAGCACAGGTCCATCAGTGGCTATTAGCCACAGTGTATGTGTGTATATAACATTTTTTGCCACTGTGTGACACAGAGTGTTGGACTTGATGGGCCGTTGGCCTGATCCAACATGGCTTCTCTTATGTTCTTAACAGTAGCAGTTGAACAGTAGTAGTACTTGAACAGTTGAAATATGCATGTATTTTATTTATTTATTAAATTTATATGCCGCCTCTTTCCTCCAGGTGGTCTCAGGCAGTGTTCCCTCTAAGTTGAGTTCGTGTGAGCTAGCTCACAATTTTTTAACCTCCAGCTCACACATTTAATGCCAGTAGCTCACAAAGTAGAATTTTTGCTCACAAGACTCCACAGCTTAGAGGGAACATTGGTCTCAGGGTCGCTAACTGTTAAAATATTAACAACAGCTAAAACATTAACAAATCTCAGCTTAAAACATAATACTAAAACTAAAAAGCAGACCACATACACAAACTCAACTAACTAAAAGCCAATGAATTTATTAAATGTATGAGGAAGATAAAACATGAAGTGTGAATGGAAGCTGTACCCTCATGGAAAATCCATGAACTTGTGATTGAGCTCCCAAAACCTATGCCAGGAAAGTTTTCCACTCCTGCAGATAAATGGTTGTAGGAAGGAGTCCTTCCATCCTCAGGTGAAGTAAGCCACTCTGCGCATATTGTTCTACAACATGTCTGCAAATCCCAGCTGGATTCCGCCTTGTTCACTGAACCACAACAAGAACAACCTGTCATCGTTCCAAGCCATGATGCAGAACGGCAAATTCCACGTACTACAAGGCAGTCCCAGTGAAAAAGTTTATCCCCGGATCTGGCAAATGTTTACATGTGGATTACCAAGGTAAAAATCATGAAATCACAAACAGGAAGTATTTTATCCCAGATAGATTAAATATGCCCTTTGACTCATTCTTTGGCTGTGTTAACGCACAGTGATCAAGTGTTCTTTCCAGAACCAGAAACAGTATAATAGCAATAAGTTTCTCAATTAGATTCATGGGCGGGGGGGTGGGCAGGAATCTCAGAAAATATTTTGGAACAATCGCAACAGAACTGGCTTCAATAAGAAATAAGGAAGAGAATGTAATTTCCTTTATGGCTGCCCCAAATATGACCTGTGCAACTGCTGGCAGTGGATTCCTTGCCCTTTGAGGATTTATGGTTCTGGTCACCTAACCTTTCTGAAACGTTAAGATATAAATTTAAGTTAGCAGAATGTACACCACATCAGCTAATTTTAGCAGCCCTCCATATCTCACGATGTCATCATCACCACATATTATTCACTTCCCTGAGGAGTGAAAGTTACCAAAGGCAGTGCTATGGGGTTTTATTTCTCTTGGATGAGAGAGCCACACTGAAATCTTGTAATATCTGTTTGCTTACAAATGTACACATTAATCTCGGAGAAGTAGACAGACAAGGCTAGTTGGTAAAGTAGCATCAGTTCACGCTAAAGTATGCAGCTTCTAATGGAAGCCTTCCAAGATACCTTCTTCTTGCTAACTACAAGCCAGTTTGGTGTAGTGGGTAAGTGTATGGAATATTATCTGGGAGAACCAGGTTTGATTCCCCACTCCTCCACTTACAACTGCTGGAATGGGCTTGGGTCAGCCATAGCTCTGGTAGAGGTTGTCCTTGAAAGGCAGCTGCTGGGAGACCCCCCTCAGCCCCACCCAGCTCACAGGGTGTCTGTTGTTGGGGGAGAAGATATAGGAGATTGTAAGCCGCTCTGAGTCTCTGATTCAGAGAGAAGGGTGGGGTATAAATCTGCAGACTTCTTCTTCTACAAAACTCAGATCTGTTTCCCCACATGTTGGCTTTGCATTCCCCAAATTGTTTCCACTCTGCCACATACACACCCAGCAGAACATCTGGTCTTAGCACCACTTGGTAAATGCTTCTAAATTCATTCAAGAAACCTCTTACAACCATCAGTGTATCCACTGAAGAAAGATACTCAGCTAGCAATCAGAAATATTAAAGAGCTGTTCCAATAATTGTATTCAACTTGCCAGTTTTATTTAAAAGTGTCTAGAGAAGAGACTGAAGGAAAGAAAGACAAGTATTTATCAAATGGTATTTTACTATAGTGTGCAGGAAACCACTTGGTAAATTAGTCATCATGTTTACTGTCCTTCCAACTGATGAGGAATATTGTCTGCATATAATAAATTCGGGGAAGGAATAGGGTTGCCAATCCCCAGGTGGGGGCAGGAGATCCCCTGGTTTGGAGGTTCTCCCACACTTCAGGGTCATCAGAAAGCAGGGGAGGGGGAATGTCTACTGGGTACTCCATTATTCCCTATGGAGACCGATTCCCATAGGGTATAATGGAGAATTGATCTGTGGGTATCTAGAGCTCTGAGGGGGGGGGCTGTTTTTTAAGGTGAGGCACCAAATTTGCAGCATAGCATCCAATGCCTCTCTTCAAAACACCAAGTTTCAAAGGGATTGGACCCAGGGGTCCAATTCTATGAGCCCCAAAAGAAGGTGCCCCTACCATTCATTATTTTCAATTCATTGAAAAGATCTGTGGTTCCTTTAAATGTGACAGCCAGAACTCTCTTTGGAGTTCAGTTATGTTTGTCACAACCTTGCTCCTAGCTCCATCCCCAAAGTCCCCAGATATTTCTTGAATTGGACCTGGCAACCCTAGGAAGCAAGGGTATGGCAAACACACTCCTCCCCACCACTTGGCTGGATGATGCAGAGACTGAATTCAGAGCACCATATGAGAAAGCATACCAAAGCAGTGGTCTTCAACTCATAGGTAGAACCACAGATCCCCACTTTCTGGCTCACCTTTAGCAGTGGAACAAAGGGATCTTGAGGAGATGTAATATGAAAGCCTTCAGTACAGCTCTCTAATTATGAGTCCCAGGTTTGGAAGCAATGAAGACCATGGTGGTGAAGTCCTATTGTATGGAAGACCAAGGACAGTTTTGAAATAATTATGCCATGGCCAAACAGTAACCAGCACATCAATTCCTTGATACATTGAGATAAATAAGCTCATAAAGCTTGAGAAAGAGGCCTGAATCCTGAAATGTTTTGCATAGATCTTGTGGTGAGTGTATAATGTCTGATGCACTAAGATGAACACAGCTCACAGCTTATGGTAGCCTAACAGACATTTAATAAACTTCCATTTTTGCAGTCTGTCCAGGTTACAAAACAAGGGGCAAGGGCCTACTCCAGGTAGGCAGAGCCTTAGGTTTAGTGGTGCTGCCTAGAAGGATACTACTTAGAGGGCTTTTGGGGGCAGGAACACAGAGGAATGCAGTCCCGTCTGGCTCTGTGGAAAGGGTGTTGCCTAATATGCAAATGAGTTCCTGCTGGGCTTTTTCTACCCCCCAAAAGCCCTGTGTGAAACAATGGTGAAGTCAGCAGTATGGCCCAGGGCTGTTTTGTAGAAAGAGCCCAGCAGGAACTCATTTGCATATTAGGCCACACCCCTGCCACCGAGCCAGCCAGAACTGTGTTCCTGTGCGTTCCTGGTCAAAAAAAGCCCTGATATGGCCTAATATGCAAATGTTCCTGTTGGGCTTTTTCTACAAAAAAAGCTTGGGGAATGGGTATCTCACCTGGGCTCCCCATAGGCTCTGTGAAAAAACTAACAGCAATGGCAAATGCACCAAAGCATTTTAACATTATATTCCCTGGTATGTTTCTTTGGTGTCCCATCACCATGAAACAAGTTAGTAGCTGTGTTCTCTCTGGTTTAGACAAGAAGGCAATTTCAGTTTACACCACTTGCCAATTCACTTCCTTGGGTGGGGCTACAGGCTACATCTTGTTGGCTCACCATGAGCTGTATAAGCGCAATTGTGAGTGTAGCGTAGTAGTCAAAGTGCCACACTAGGAATGGGGGGGAGGGGTTCAGGTTTGAATCCTACTCTGCCCCAGAAGCTTGCGAGGTAACCTTGGGCCAGTCACATACTCTCAGCCTAACCTACCAAATAGGATTGTTGTGAGGATAAAATAGAGAACAAAGTCAGCTATGCTAGATCCCTATTGGGAAGAAAAGTGGGGTACAAATGAAGTAACAAATAAATGTCATCACCACAGAGCTGAGGTACAGACTTTCACATTATGTCTCTCCTGGATCTCTTGGTTGTACTGCTGAAGGTTTGGTCTGATAGACACATGTATCAGAATCTTGTAGGCTATAGAATCTGGAGGTGGTAGAGCTCCAGATAGACTATACCACTTCAGACTGTAGATGGCAGAAAATATTATTTTCCAGTGCTCCCTCATACAAGTGACTCCTGGGAAGAAACAAACTAACACAGCAGGGAGAAAGGTCCCATCCAGCCCATTCCCTGCTGTGCTAGTTTCCCCTTTAGTGAGAGGTTTTTAATGCAGGAGAGCATGTTAAAAATACTCTCCTATACTCTGAAGTAGTGCTGTAAGACCCAGGGAATTTCAGCTTATCTCCAGACTACAGAAAATAGATGCTTTGGAGGCTTCTTTCTATGGCGTTGTACTCGAGGTCCCTGTCCTGCCTAGGCTCCACCCCCAAATCTCCAAGAGTTTCTGAGCTTGGATCTCGCAACTCTACCCCCTGTCGTCTGTCAGTGGCCAGCGGGACCTGGCAACCCTAAGTGCTATCAATTCCATCTCCAGAGTTCAACACCTCTTCCTGTGACACGTACTGATTTGCCTTTTGCTGTAGTGTTTTAATCTGCTGCAAAGCTGCCTTGGCAACCATTCAGTATTAAGGTGGAGTATAAACCTTCAGGGGGCTTTTTGTAGTAGGAACTCCTTTGCATATTAGGCCATTCACTCCTGATGTAGCCAATCCTCTGTAAGCTCCAGGAAGAGTGGCTACATCAGAGGGTGTGGCCTAATATGCAAATGAGTTCCTGCTACAAAAAAAGGGCCTGTTTGAAATAAATAAACATAGCTACTTTAAGACAACAGAGGCAGTCCTATTTAGTATGTATGGAATTTTCCTATACTGGGTGGGGGAGAAAGTACCACGTCAAGGCACTCTATTCATGTTCCTTTGAGCTACAGCCGTCCTAATTCTTCGTTCAGCCAAATCACTTTCCTTCAAAGTGTTCCAAAATAGTATGACACAGCATGGCAATAACCCCAGTTCAGATAATCAGCTGTCATTACATCAGTCAAACAAATCTGTGATGCCAAACTCATGCTCTATGTCAAAATGGTGCAATTCTCTTCTAACAGCCTTTCCCTTTAGTAACAGCAGGTCTTGTGTTTCCTAACATAGCCATTTGTGTGGTCAAAGTGTATCCCCACTTCCCTTTTTTGGCAGCAGAAAACCAGGCTGGATTGAGCCTGCTACCTATTTCCCACCAGTCTCCTGAAATCTTCTGACACTGACCACAACACATTAATTTATTTATGTTATTGTACAAAATTTATGCCCTGCCTTTCTGCCTTCATCAGAGCCACCAAGGCAGCTAACAAACCAAAATCATACTGAATAAAATCATGTCTTAAAAACCATTAAAAACACATATTAAAAACAATTAAAACATTGAGCAGGAAGGAGGGATCACTGAGGAAATGGCAAATAAGACCAAGATAGTTCTGGGGGTTTCAGCTGAAGAGTGGTTTATTTCCATCACAGACACAGGATCCCTTGCCACCTTCTCTTAAGTGGCATGAACCCCATGAACTGCCCCAACAAGTCTCTCACCTGGCATAGGATCTGACCTGCAGGAGCTGCCCAGCACTGCTCTTTTTCAGCATTTGGCTGCTGCATGACCAGCCAAATTCCCTCCTTGCCTTCCTAGTTGCAAGACCCTGTCTGCAGCTCAGGAGCCCTTAAATCCTCTCTAGTCCCACCTGGAGAAGGGCTGGCCTTCAAACAGTTGTGACCTCTTGGTAACCCTACACCTGCTGCAGTTGCTCCTGAAGCCTTCTCTGTCCCACCTGGCAAAGGGCTTTGCTCCAAGCAGCCCTGGCCCTTGGGTCAACTCTCACAGCAAGTAAAACAAAAAAACCTTCATATGGCCTTTTGCAGCCTGGAACCAACATTTTTGTGGGAGTCCCGCTGCCTGTATCAGTCACCGAATTAACTGAGCTCCGTCCTGCAGTACCTACTAAATATGTCCTTATATCGAATGGTGGAAACAGCTGCATCCCCAGACATGAGCTTTTTGGCTGGCCCATCACTAGGAAATGTCCTCTTGGAGGAGGTCAGGCAAGCAGCCTCTCTACTAGTATTTAGGAGGAGATGCAAGATGGAGGTTTGTTAGGTAGGAGCTCAACTTAGTATGATTCTCTGGTTGTGTGACCTTGGATAGGAAGAATTGTTTTATTTTCGTCTTTGGATTTTATAAAATTGTGCACTGCCTTGAGTCCTCTAATGGAGTAGAGAAAGTAAGACATACTCCTTCCAAAATGAAATAACAGAAGGCTACCCTAATCAGGATTAGGTAAGGACTAGCTAAAAATCACCTATTCTTCAAATCAGGGCAAGAAATGCTTCTTGAGAGCTTCAAACAGAGCTTTGCAATGGATATATTCCTAAAGTAATTTAAAAAAAAAAAAAGTAATACTTCCATTCATGAGTATATGGGATACAAAATTATAGTTAAATCCATGGTTTTTGCAGAAAAAAAACAGCAGGAACTTATTTGCATATTAGGCCACACCCCCTAACATCACCATTGCTTTGCATGGGGGTTTTGTAGAAAAAGTCAAGCAGGAACTTATTTGCATATTAGGCCACACCCCTTGCCATCAAGCCAGCCAGAACTGTGTTTCTGTGCATTCCCACTCAAAAAAAGCCCTGGTTAAATGCATGCAGCCAATGCTACTAGTTCTTTGTAGCCCTGTAGCCTATCAAGAATTTCTGGTGGATTTCAAATTATCATCCACTATGGCTAATTACTACCTAATTCTGTGCAGTTTAGAACAGAAATTCTTGCCCACAGTAAGGAACAACAGGTACACTATCTCAGAATGGAATATTAACATCAGCCCTCTGTCCATGATCCAGGATAACATATGGTAATGCTAAAGAACTAACAAAGCGGCTACATTGTTATTCATGAACAAAATGCATGTGCACACAATTGCAAATCTAATCAAGCATCAATGGGATGCGAGCAGAGGAAGCCAGAGAGGAAAGTTGTTCTTGTTGCCATCTTTTCAATAGTTTGCATGTGATTTACAGCTCCAGCAAAATCTTTGTTTACCCTCCATGCTGAGATCTCCTCTCCTGTTGTCAAGAAAGCTGGCTGTTTGTTTCTGATTTTAAAGAGAGATGTGCTTGGAAAGGCACCCAAATAAAGAACTGGTTTTTTTAAAAAAAATAGCTATAAACTAATATGAGAAAAGATCACAACTGAAATACATAAGTGAAATCTTCTCATTCAGCAGTACTTCAGATTCACTGTTCCCAGGGCTTTTTTTGAGCAGGAACGCACAGGAATGCAGTTCCAGCTGCCTTGGCATCAGGGGGTGTGACGTAACATGCAAATGAGTTCCTACTGCACTTTTTCTATGAAAAGCCCTATGTGAAACAATGGTGATGTCAAAAGGTGTGGCCTAATATGCAAATTAGTTCATGCTGGGCTTTTTCTACAAAAAAAGCCCTGACTGTCCCAGACTCATTTTTTTTTTCCTGTGCCAATAGATACTGGTCCCCAGAGGAGTAAGCAAACTGCTTTCAGAATGTTCAGGGCGTTATTCGAACCAGGGCACTTTTTTTTGTAGCAGGAACTCCTTTGCATATTAGGCCACATACCCAACCCTTGTGGGCCTAACAGTAGGCCCTGTAAAAAGAGCCCTGTAAGCTCTTGGAGGATTGGCTGCATCAGGGGTGTGTGGCCTAATATGCAAAGGTATTCCTGCTACAAAAAAGCCCTGAATTAAACCAATAGGATCCAGGTTCTGAAGCCACTTGACATGGATCTAGTGCTGAAGTTAAGTAAGTTTAGCCCTGTAAGCTTATTGGCTGAGAAATATCTTAGGAATCATATTTAAACTACTCTGAGCTCTTTAAAATAAACAAAAGTCTTGGTAGCATGAACAAAACTTTATTCTACCATATGTTTTCATGTACTAGAGCCCACTTTTTCATATGCTAATAGTTATTAAGTATAAACAATAACCTCTGTTATTTATTATCAAATCAATATACGCCAATATCAAATTGAGGAGCAGACTCCAGGCTAGGCCATGCAAATAGCAGCAGACAATTCTCAACAGCAGGGGACACCTGAATCACCAGGAGCAGGAGCCAGGTTTAGCCCTTACCCCAACTCTGTCTCTGTGTTTATGCCACATGAAGTTCGTAGAAGCTGGACTACCATGTTGGTTTAGATGTTGTGCTACAAATCAGGAAAATCCCCAACTTTAATGTTGTGTTACACTCTCTCTGCATCAGCCCCCTCCCACACACACAATATGAGAACATTAATGTTGACCTACCTTACAGGGGACTTGCTAGGATTACAACAAGAAAATGCATGTCAAGTTCTTTGAAGACTCTGGCTGTGACCACACACACTTAATACTGCACTTTCAATCCATTTCCAGTGCGCTTTCCAACTGGATTTTATTGTGTAAACTGGCAAAATCCAACTGGAAAATGCATTGAAAGTGCATTATTTAATTCTAGTGTGTGTGACTGCTACCTCTAAAGAGTTATATCAATGGTTATTATTATGACATAGCAGCTGGTTCCAACCGAGCGGTTAAGAAAACTCAGGTGCCACTAAGTGTTCTCACAAGCAGACCACAATTCCACAGTTGCCCCCTTCTCATTGTAATCCAGCGTGCCCTCTGAAATTGTGTTTCAGTGAATGGTTCCCCCAGGAATAGAATAGTAGGGGATCTACAGCAGAAGGAAGAAATTTCTTGGAATCAACACTTCATCTTAAGAGAATTTAAGCACCCTTCAGTTTTCTTAATGTAGTAGGTCAGACACCAGCCATTACTATAAGGAATATTTTTAATTATTACTATCGCGTCACTCCCATGAGAGAAAGTATAATACTGCCATCGGAGATATTACCAAGGTAAAGGCAACCACTGTATTTCTTCCCCCATCACTCAAAGGCCTTTCCTCCTATGACATAGATCCAGCAGAGGTTTGCAACTGGGTGACATGTATGCTGCATCTCTGTCAGGGTCCTGGAAATCTGCGAAACCTCTCATACACATCATCCTGTCTCAGCCATGAGCAGTTTGTATCATTCTTTCCACTACGCATTAAATTAGTACAACTTTGTCCTTGATAGCAGATTGCAGGCTGGCAATGGTGAGGAAAAGTCATCAAGCTGATTTGCTTTCCTTGGTTACAAGGTAAGAGTGCCTGTTATTCTAAAGGAGCTTCAAGTGGATGGAGAAAGTGAGAAAAGAACTTAATAGCAGACACATACACAGACCCTCTAATTTTCCATGATTCTCAAAGAGTGACTAATGCTTCCAAGAATAATCGTGCAATATCTGATTAGCCCAAAATTAACTGCCATGGAAGGGCTTACTGACTACTATGTAGCAAACTAACAAGACAGAAAGGGCACCATTCAATCCAAACTATTAAGCAACTTTTCCACTGTTAATGTTTCAACTTGTGGGTTGATGTCAGGCAGTTGCGGAGGGGAAACCAGCTTGGACCAATTGTGTTACAAGCCCAAGATCCAGTGGCAAAACAGCATAGGAAGGCACAAAGAGATTATCTCAAATAGAGATCTTGAGGGAAAGTGAGTAATACCCCCCTTTTTGCCATCAAGCAACAGCTGACTTAAGGTGACCTCATAGGGTTTACAAGGCAAGAGACATTCACAGGTGGTTTGCTATGATCCGTCTCTGCATAGTAACGCAGATAGTTTCCCATCCAAGTACTAACCAGGACTGACACCACTTAGCTTTTGAGATGTAACAAGATCAGGCTAGCCAGGGCTAGCCAGGTCAGAATAATATCTATTATCAAAGTATGTTAATACAGATAACTCCAGATTCTATTCCAGGCAGAACTTTGGTGTAGTGGTTAAGTGTGCGGACTCTTATCTAGGAGAACCGGGTTTGATTCCCCACTCCTTCACTTGCAGCTGCTGGAATGGCCTTGGGTCAGCCATAGCTCTGGCAGAGGTTGTCCTTGAAAGGGCAGCTGCTGTGATAGTCCTCTCAGGCCCACCCATCTCACAGGGTGTCTGTTGTGGGGGGAGAAGATAAAGGAGATTGTAAGCCGCTCTGAGACTCTGATTCAGAGAGAAGGGCAGGGTATAAATCTGCAGTCTTCTTCTTCTTGGCTACCCCATGGGCCTTCAGGCATGTGTGAGACAATATCCTAGCCTATTTGTAGACATTCCTGAGTCATGCTGGACCCCTGCCTTGTATACTTCAAGACCTAAAATGCAGCAAGGAATGAGTACAAATACTTTCCCCTATTGCACTAGAGGCCTTTAGACATTTGTGAATGCCTTGAGTACAATGCAGACTCCACCATCCACACCAGAGATTCAGCAGTGCGGAATGGAAACATCTCACTTCCTGGCAAAACTTTATGGAACAAAAGCTACATGGCAACCACTGCAATTCCCACACACAAGAAATCATATAGAAATACGACATTGTATGAGCTGCCTAAGGAAAATAATACAACATAGTTAATTTGTCAGTTCAGTTATCATATAGTAGTGGGGAGCTATGGCTTTATTGCTGCTAGATGGATACCAGTCTCAGTTGTCTTTAAAAATAAGATTTAACATAAATCTAATTTCATCTGGGAACTTCCAGTGAACATCTGATTGACTGGAGCCAGGATGGACCTGGGGATGGACCTAGGAACAGTGTCATCAAGTGTAATCATTGGAAGTATTTCCAAGAGTGCAACTCTTCTTAGAAGAGCAGTGTAAATGTTCCCATGAGCACGAGCATTAACTGCAACATGTGACCCTAATTCATTCAGGGACACACTAAAAAAACCAGAGGCAGCCCCCTGCGCCACGCCCTCTCCCCCCCAAAGCTCCCTCTATGGAGTTGATATCGCCGCTCGGCCACTTTCAACCTGAAAGTGACCGGCGTTGCTAAAACAGCATGCTGAGCGTACTGCAGGGGGAAAGCACTCCTTTGATCCTGCCTTCAAGGCAGGGTCAGAGGAGCTGTATGTGTGGGTAAGGGGGTGCCTCGTGGTGCCCCCAGGAGGGGTAGTGCCTGAGGCCGCCACCTTCCCTGCCCACTCCCACACACCAGCCCTGGTCAGACTAGGATATGGGAGACTCAGGCCCACTTTGTCATGGAAGCTCATTTGGGTGACCTTAGGTCAGTCACTCTCTCTTAGCCTAAACTACTTTACAGGATTTTTGAGAGGGGCAAACATGGTAGAGAACTGCAAACATGGTAGAGAACTGCTGGAGCTCCTAGTTTCAAAGATGCTCCCCACACTGCTCCATGCACTGATGGCAACTTTATTTTTTAAAATATAGAAATTTATTTTGTGAAACAATAGGATATCATCTGTTGTCCTCCACATTGTTCAGAGTCTAACAATTTTTCCTTACGTTAAAGGAAATTATGCCAGTTCTTAATGTGGTTTCAAGCAGCTTTTCAGTACCATGATCAAAATAAGCTGAATCAGGCGATTCAGCCATCATGAAACAATCACTCAAACACTCCACTACAAACCCAGCCTATAAAATGAGCTGCATCTCCATTCTCATTATCTAATTCCATCAAGCTAATGAATCCTCACCGTGCCCAGACATTGTCTGGAAGGTAAAAATATGCTCTTCCACAAATCCTCCCAAAACATGAGCCTTTCACTGTTTGAAACCTGTTTCCAGTCCACCGCAGCACCTGTACAAACAAGGATGCCAACAGACCTGAATGAAAACTGTCCTGTCCTCTTAACAGACTGTTAATGTGTAGATATTGGCAGCTGAAGTTTTCATGCCATAGAGGCAAATAACAACACCTGGTAGATAAGCCTCTGTTAAAGGGACAGGCCTTTTTTATTTTTTTCCCCAGGTAGTCTTCAGTGTGCACAAAACAAATTGTCTTGTCTTGCTGTCTTTTTACATAGCCTAATTCAGCCTTAACCAACAAACAGACTATGTAAAGAGCACTTGGTATCCACCCAAGATAGATCACTCATTGTTTAAGGTGTGATCTTTACACTGTTGAACATTTGTTAAGAAAATTCAGTGGTTAAAAATACACTTGTTCTCGCTGAGCTGTTTTGTTTCCTGTATTGACAAAAGGTGTAAATCGGAAGAGAATGTCCTGTCCTTTAAAATACAAAATCCTTTCATAGACCTTGTTTCAATTCCCCTTTCAAAGGAGGGGAAGGGAACGAGGCCAGACATTACATAACAAACCAGAACAGTACCCAGAATTCTTAGGAAACAGGCTGTTCTAATTTGCACCCTTATTTTATTAAAGTTTTTTTCCCCCTGTAAAAATTAACACAAAACAGCCTAAATGTCACAAGGCAGCAGAGCCAAGGTGGGGGGGGGGGCACGCTGAATAACAATTGGTTGCATGAAGCTATATTATTTTTATACCTCTGTTACAATAAACAGGGAAATGGCTATGTAATTATAATTCTTTAAATGGATGTACAGTATAAATATATCTCCTTTTTTAGAGGTACCTACTATTTTGGGAGTTCATAAACAAAAGCAGGCAATAAAAAGCAGGATATAAACGGCAGGGTAAGATTTGCATTTATTGTATGAATAGAGAAAGACAGGAGATTTTCATTATTAGCAACAATGAAATCCTCTCTTTTATCAGATTCTTCTTCCTCTTAGCCTCCAACTGAGACAAAAGGGACCACCCATTTGATTGTCTTAGCTCACTGAGCTGCTATATTTGGCTACAGAAACTGTTCACTGAAATAAATTTGGAGAGAAGTCTTTGAATTGTTGAACAGTTCACTGGAAAAGACTGTAAGGCTGGATCACGGGATGGAAAATATCCCCTTTATCCCACAGCAAGAAATCTGTTGTGGGGAAACTGGAAATATATTGTAGGCCTTTATGGATGTACAGCTTACTGCACCGAATCCTAGAATTCAAGCCTTTAAGCTTGACTTTGGATTTCTGTGCCTGCCATATACATTCTTTTTTTCTCTGGTGTATTCATTCTGCAGCTACGATGAAAAAATGCAGTTTTTCTTAAGTGGGAAAGTCACTTGTGATATAAGGGGAGGGGGGGGTAGCCTCCAAAGTTTTTTTTTAAAAAAAATTATGCAACTGCCCAATCGTCAAGTAAACATCAAGCAAGAGCCTCCCACTTAAACCCTGGTGGCTCAGTTCCTTGATTGAAAGGGAACACACAGGACCGCAGGCAAAGATTTAAAAAGCACATCCTGAAATTGACCAAGCTATTTTTTTTTCCAAACTGACTAGAGCAGCAGCAAAGCTCCTTTTCATTATTGCCTAGCTCCAGCAGCATCAGCTCCTGGCGGGCTCTGTTAAGGAAGTCCAGTCTAAACCAGGCTGCCCAGCAGAGCCCCAGTCAAGTACTCATGCATACACACAAATACACACACCTCAGTTCAGTAAAAATAAATAAATAAATAAAAATCCCCAGCGATCCGAGATTACCAATAAATTCCTTTTGTTAAACTCAACCAGCTTGTTGTTGTTGTTGTTGTTTTTTAAAAATAGAACTTTACAAGTGAACACAAATGAATGGGGGAAGATGGCAGAAGGTGCAGAGTGGGAGGAACAAGCTCAATGTGGGGAGTGGCCTCCATGGGGTGAGAAAAGGGAGGTGGGAGATCAAAGGTAATCTCGATGCTTTTGAATAACCTTCAGCTTTGGAAGCGAAGCAAAGGGAAAGTCCATCACGAAACCAGTCTCAAAAAAACAGGGTATCAGCCACCGGAAAGCAAACTGACAGCTGAAGGGATGGAAATCAAGGCATGCAAAGTGAATGCAGGAGTGGGGAGAATGCAGAACAAAAAAGAAAATGTGACACAGATGTGTGGTGAAAGCAAAGGAAACCACTGGTGCATAAAAGGCCTGTAGCTTCCATTATAAGAAAATGCAATAAAAATGCACATAATCTAACATGTTGGACGTTTCCCAAATCATTTCAATAAAAATATATTTTTTAATTTTTCTTAACTGCTGGGTTCCTGTGCTTCCGCACTCATTACCCAGAACATTGAAACATGGAAATGATTTACTGCCTTAGTAAGCATTCCAGGTAGAAGACAACCAGCACATTGTTTCATTACATTTTCTGTATTAAAAGAGAGAGAGACTTAGAGCACAAGTGAAGCCAATGGGCTTAGAAAGGTGTGACTCTGTTTAGGATTCCAGTGTTACAGCCCAGCAAATAAGAAGCATTCTCGATTTCAGTGGCATAGTTAAGCACACATTAATGATAATTTAACACTGCTTACCTTTGGCTGGATCATGCCTTTTTAATGAAGGAGACTGCAATAACCTTGAGAGGATTGGGTCCATGTCTGGCCCACTGAATCAAACCAAGGCACCAGCCATGTATTTTGGCCTGCCAGAAACCTGACCACTCCCTTATATTTGAAGTGCAAGGCAGTAACTAAATTAAGCCACAGGTAGATATGGCTGCTGGGATGTATTTTGGGTAGTGTGCCACAAATGCCACTGGGTCTACACAGATTTCACCATTGTGCTATGATGTACAGTTCCACTGGTTGGTAATAATGAATGAACCAGTTATCAATTTGCTGCACTGAAAAGGAAGAAAATGATTCCTCTGAACAACTTGTATCCCATCCAGTCCACCATGCCAGCTAGCCTGTTGTAAGCTGCCCTGAGCCACTCGTGGGAAGGGCGGGATATAAATCCTGGAATAAATAAATAAATAAATAGCCACATGCTGTGGCCTGTCAAGTGCTTTGTAGTACCCTGCAGACAGCAAAAACAGGAAGATTATTGAAACTGTGATGGGCTGTTAGATTGTACTCATTTTAACACAACCTTTTCCATAGTCACCCCAGAACTTCGAAGCAGGTGTTATTTCACTAAAGGTCTTACCACAGTGTTGCCAATGGCCTATAGTGGTCTGCAGCAGACTATAGCAACAATGTATCCTCTGGTGCACTGCCATGCATAGAGGCAGGGTCAAATGAGGTGGGTCACAAGTTTATACTGCTCTGTAAATATAAATAACCATAACAAGAAGTGCAGGAGTTCAACAGTGGTTTAACAGTTTCCTGTTATCTAAGAGGATACCATACGCCTGTGACTCCTACACAAAGTAATAGTTTGCCATCCTCAAACTTGTAGCCCCAATGATCAGGGAGAAAAGCATTCTGTAAGCCTGAGGAGCTACAGGTTGCAGCATTTCTGCTCCATGGAGGAAAAAAGTACAAATGCAGGATTGCCTTAAAATCGGCAGGTCAAGCTAAAGGTACTAATCAAACTGTTCCTCAAAATACCCCCTAGTTTAATTTTTTTTTTAAATTTATGGTTGCTTATAAATACATACACACAGATAAAAGGAAAAAAATGTATATATCCAAGGGAGGATTCGTACACAAGAAACAGAATAATCTACAACACATCATAACAAGTAAATGGGTAAATTTTGTCGCTTATGTCATTTCAGAATGCAATAAACATTATCTAATGTTATTAAATGTATCAGTATTTTGAAAATTGCTCCTTCAGGTTCTTTCATAATATGAGTTTTGTGAATAAAGCAATATACCAGATTTTGTTAAACCATTCATTTATAAAAGGGTTTTTTGTCCGTCCCCCCCGCCGATTTGCTAAAACGATCTTGGTGGTATTGAACTTAAAACTAGCTCCATACTTGATGGATCTCCAAGTACTCTAGCAATCTTGTTATATTCCCCTCCCATTTTGTAATGGGATTCATGAGTGACTTCTAGTTAAGAGTAATAAACCATTAAATTACTCTTGAATGTTTGCATCACTATATCTAATTGTAAACTAGCTGGTTTCTGTGAAAAAGACGCAATGTGGGAGTCAACAGATAAGGCAGGTGTCCCTTACCTACTCAGGGGATACTCCAAATGATTCAGAAAAATTATTATAATTTTATATTCTAATCAAAAAGGGCGGAAAACCCATTAAAAACACACCATGAGCACTGAAAATACACAGAAAGGGAGAGAATGGTGTGAGCACCTGAGTGTTAGTTGAACAGTAAAGGCAAAGGGAAGGGAAATCAGCCTGCCCAAGTTACTGAAAGCATAGGTTATCCAACATTGGGAGAGATTTGGAAGGGACCAGTGGGATTTCTAAATTAGTCTCCCCTCTCATAATTACTCGCAGACTGCAGCTTGCCATTACTTGTTATAGAAGTTGCATTAGCAAACATAGGGCTCACAATAGATTGTAATGGCAATGCTTGTTTTCAATCATATCTTTTAGCATTTTGATTGTTGCTAGTAACTGCCACTAACTTTGATTCCATGGGGGGGGGGCGAGGGGGAAGACTAGTTCATGGTTGGATTTGATGGTCCCTTCCAACAGGAGTCTCCCTCTCACCAGAAGGCTCTGCACTGAGTAGAAGGAGAACATTGGATCAAACCCATAGAAGACTGGCTTTTCCTCAGTGAATAACCATGATAGATCAAGAAACTGGATTAACGTAGCAGTATGCCTCTGACAACCAGATGCTCAAAGACAAGTGGTATCACCTTGATTACGATTTTGCCCTGATTCAGATTTTGAGGTTCCTGAGGCACCTGGCTGGTTTAAAGTCATGCAAACTAGAAGGGCTCACCCATCCTGTGGCAGTAATTCCGCAAGTTAATTAAACAGTGTCTGAAGAAATATAGACATGTCTGTTTTCAGTGTTGATCAACAGTGCAAAGAATGGGTATGACTCCAAAGACCACTGCCATCTCTCCATGATTTTGCGAGGGGTAGCCATGTTAGTCCAGTTGTCACAAAAATAACAAGG
Source organism: Heteronotia binoei (assembly GCF_032191835.1). NCBI lineage: Eukaryota > Metazoa > Chordata > Lepidosauria > Squamata > Gekkonidae > Heteronotia > Heteronotia binoei. The sequence goes on along the minus strand of NC_083224.1, from coordinate 163,931,457 downwards.
AGTCGTGGGGTACCTTCAAGATTAACAGATGTAGAGTTAGGAAAGATGATGTCATAGTAAATCTGTTCCTGCTACAAGACTCATTGTTCTTTCGACTTTAGACAAGAGGTTCACTGGTGAGACCATCATCTGTGTCAGAAAGCTGTGATGTCTGAAAGCTGTGATGAAGGAAATGGCCTTTTGTTGTTTGCACATGGGGAAGTTTAGAGAATACAAACAGGCTGTTTGAGATGACAAGGCAGGAAAGGTTCCCTGAAAACAGGAAACAGAAGTGATGGCCACTGATAATTTTTTTCCAATACGTTCCTTTGCTGTGTAGAGTATCCTATGTTTCAGAACGTGCTGTTCTGTCTTTTCAAAAAAAAAAAAAAAATCTCCTATCACTATTATTTTCATACAAATGTGCACTAATTCTGCAGAAGGAACGGGTTGTGCACAAATCTATTATTTGCAGCCGAGAGCTCTCCATTCCCACATCAACAGCAAAGGCATCAACACTATCCTCCACATACAACTCTCACACTCTCTGTTTCTAGCTCCACTTCCAGTTCCTGGGATTCTCTGGCACGAAGGCTATTGGCCCATGGGGAAGCCAAGAAAAAAAAGGGAACAGCTATTCTTCAGGGATTGGGATAAAATCACCATGGTCAAGTCCAGGATCCACCTAATCCAGAGAAAAGAGTTTATAATCTGTAGCCTAGATCTCTACTGAATCAGGCTACAGCTGACGTCAATGGCTCTTCCGCCAGTGTGTGTGGGGGTGGGTGGGAATAGATTGAAAAAACTTTTTAAGAAAAACCCACAACAACAATGCCCAGCTGTGAGAGCACAGCTAATTAAAAAGCTTAATCTGGCTTTCTCAAATTCAGATATGTCAAGTTCACGCCAGACAGGACTAAGGAAGGAACTTGAATCTAGACCTGGGGTGATTTTTTTTTAACAGTCCAAGGTCCATGGTTGGAACTGTAGCAGGAATTTGAGCTGCATCAAGAAGTGCAGTAGGTAGCAAATACTTTGCAGCTGACCAAATAAAAGTTTAGGAAAAGGTATTCTTACCAAGCCTACCCATTCTAGAACTGTCAGAGTGCCTATAAACTGCAGGGTTTGATGTTGCCCTCCCACTATTCCCTTCTGTACCTTCTCAGGGCTCTGAGGTCTGGCTCCATACAGTCATGGGTAATGCATTAGGCAAGGGCCAAAACAGAAATGTCATAGAACATTCAAAATCAGATCTCCCAACAGTCTGTTTTTTAAATGGAAAAATCAGCCATTTGGGCTGCAAATTAGATGAGAACAGGTGCTTAAAAGAGGGCATATTTAAGCTTCACCCCCTGCCATTTTCTCAATTTAAATCACACACAAAGCTACTAGCTCTAGTGACTGATAGGTATAGAAAATGATGTCTGATTCAGTGTACTAGTGACTTTATCAAATCTGAGTTCTGAATCCAGTATCCATCCCAGAGTGAAAACAAGGAACAGACAGCAGCTTCAAGACATTCTGCAGGTTCATTATGATGATTTGTCTGATGTTCTGGGTTTGCCTCTGGCCCTGGGAATAAGTTTCAGAATTGAGTCCAGTTTCCTTGCTGAGGTATGAACTTGTGTTTGAGGTTCATGTCATAAAGCTTGTTATAGAATTTTCTGTGGCCCAATCCACAAACCGTTCTGCTTGACTTAGTATGCCGGTCAGTTGGGTGAGGTGCTAAAAATGTATGTTTAGGAAGTTCTGTTTCCCCACCTAGAACTAACAGAGGCATAGCATTAATAGTAGATGACAGCCCCCTTGCACTACCCAAGTTCACAGCACAGCGGGACCCACCCACCAGATTCTGACACTAGAGGGCTTCTTGTCATGGGTGCTGGGGACCCTTCAGAGGAAGTTGAGTCTGATGCGGAAACTGTGCCCCTGCCACCTGCACCAGTGCCCCTGCCTCCTGCTGGAGAAGATCCCAGCCCCCCTGCCTCGCCCTCTCGGGTGGCTCGTGTGCGTGACCGCCTCCGGCAGGACCTCAGGGATCGGAGGAGGGCGGCACGCTCACAAGCAAGACGCTCCCTGAGCCCTGAGTTCTGAGAGGATTCTGGCCCTTCTAAGAGCAAGGATGCTTGAGTGGTAACAGGATCCTGGCTGCCTCCCTGAGCCAGCAATTAGCCCAAACAGGCAACAGCCAGCAGAGGGCTATATAGCTGTGGGCTTTGGGAGGAGGCTTTGTGGAAGCAACTAGTCATCTCCCTGACATTCTAGCATCCACTCCGGCTTGACTTTGGTTCCTGACTCCCTGACTTTGGCTTTGGACTTCTGAACTCCCTGACCTCTGCTTCTGGACCTCAGACCTGCGATACTTCTACAGTGATTCGGATTTGGCGCCTCGGACCCTCCTGCTTACTGGCTACAGACCTCGGACTGCCTCTGGACTTTGCCTGACCCGGCCCCAGCCGTGACAGATTGCTTCCACCAGACAAACACCCACTCCACAGGATGGATGCTGAAGCAAGTGAAACCACAGAAATACTGGCTGCGCTCCAAGCCCAGGTACAGCAGCTAACACAGGCAGTAGTGCACTGGCAGCAACAACCTGCGGCCAGTGCTCCAGCCAAGTGCCCAGTTCCCCCACCTGACAGATTTGGGGGTGCCGTGGAAGAATTTCCTGCCTTCCTAGCACAGTGTCGGTTGTACTTTGAACTGAGAGCACGGGACTTCCTCAATGACAAGACAAAGGTGTGTTTCGTCATCAGTCTGTTAAAGGGGCAGGCGGCCAAATGGGCCACACCCTTGCTGGTCGCGTCCTCTCCCCTACTAACTAATTACCAGGGGTTTGAGGCCCACCTGTCTGCTGCTTTCTCTAGCCCAGTCCAAGCAGCCACAGCCAACCGGAAGATCAGGGCACTGAAACAAGGCAACTCCTCAGTGGCTCAATATGCCGCTGAATTCAAGCTCCTAACCCAGGACTTGGCGTGGAATGAGGCTGCCCAGATGGACCAGTTTACTGAGGGGTTGGCAGAGGAGGTCCTGGATGAACTGGCCAGGGTGGAGCAACCACCCACACTCCAACAACTTATCACCCTCTGCCTCCGCATCGATGGCCGCCTGGAAAGTCGCCGCCAAGCCAAGACCAGAGGGCGCCAGCTCCCTGCGCCGTGTCACTTGGCTCCTCGCCCATCCTCAGCTAGTACCAGCGCCGAGGATGAGCCTATGCGGCTTGGAGCTGCTCGACCTCGCCTGACCCCAGAGGAAAAGGCCAGACGCCGCACGCAGAATCTGTGCCTCTACTGCGGCACGGCAGGCCACTATGCCTCTGGCTGCCCTGCTAAGCATTGGATATCCGGGCCTTCGCCGCCACCGCCGCCAAAAGGGCAGCCCCAGGCGTAAGTGGACCCCCCAGCCTGGGGCGACTAGCTGGATCCTCCGAACAGCGGGCTGATACCCCGGGCCCGTTCCTGCTACCAGTCAAACTCCGTCTGCCTGATGAACGCTGGCTGTTCGTGTATGCCATGCTGGACTCGGGAGCAGCCCACTGTTTTATAGATGCCGCCTTTGTAAAACAGCACCAGATCCCGGTGCAGACAAAAGAGACTCCGTCGCTGGTGGAGGCTATTGACGGGCGCCTCCTCCGTTCTGGGCCCGTCACCCAGGAGACCTGTCCCATCACCTTCCACGTCCAGCAGCACCAAGAACAGCTGCAGTTTAATGTCGCCCGCATGCCTCGCTTCCCTTTCCTGGCTGAAGCTGCACAACCCCATCGTGGACTGGGCCCAGCAGGAACTACGTTTCCGAGACCCATGCCCCCATCTGACTCCTCCCACCACTCTGGCAGCTGGCATCCCGAGTGGTGGTCCTCAGCTCCCTCAGAAGTATGCGGATTTCGCCGATGTCTTCGAAGAGACAGGAGCGGATCAGCTTCCCCCTCACCGGCTCTATGACTGTGCCATTGACTTGGTACCTGGGGCACCACTCCCGGTGGGGCATCTGTACCCAATGTCGGAGCCTGAGTTGGCCGCTCTGCGAGACTTCCTAGATAAGAACCTGAAACGCGGCTTCATCCGACCCTCAACCTCTCCCCTGTCTGCTCCAGTCCTCCTCGTGAAGAAGAAAAGTGGGGAGCTCCGGCTGTGCAATGATTACCGGGCCCTGAACAAGATCACCATCCGCGACCGGTACCCTCTACCACTGATCCCTGAACTCTTGGATCGCTTAAAGGGGGCCCAAATCTATACCAAGCTGGACCTCCGGGGGCGTACAATTTGGTGCACATATGACCCGGAGACAAATGGAAGACCGCATTTGGGACCCGGTACGGGCAGTACGAGCACCTGGTGATGCCCTTTGGATTGACCAACGCCCCCGCTGTCTTCCAGAGGTTCATGAACGACATATTCCGGGATTTGCTCGACCGCTTCGCAATCATATACCTGGATGACATCCTAATTTACTCCCGCAATCCTGCCCAGCACGCCGAGCACGTCCGCCAGGTCCTGCAGCGCCTGCGAACCCATGGCCTCTACGCCAAGCTGGAGAAGTGCGACTTCGACCTGCGCTCTGTCGAGTTCCTCAGTCACATTGTGTCCCCGCAAGGGATCCTCATGGACCCGAAAAAAGTAGAAGCGGTCCTGACCTGGCAGGCTCCTCAGAATCACAAAGACCTGCAGCGATTCCTTGGTTTTGCCAACTACTATCGGCAATTCATCCCAGCCTATGCCTCCCTGACAACACCCCTGACTCAACTACTCCGCCCCAAAGAACCCTTCTGCTGGTCCCCAGAGGCCGATAACGCCTTCTCCACCCTGAAGACCCGTTTTGCCACCGGCCCACTCCTGAGATACCCTGACCCCCAGCTTCCCTTTACGGTGGAAGCTGATGCCTCCAACGTGGCCCTGGGAGCAGTGCTGTCCCAGCGCGAGGAGCCGTCTCAGCCACTCCAGCCCTGCGCCTATTACTCGCGCCAGCTCACGGCTGCGGAAAGGAACTATACCATCTGGGAGAGGGAGTTGCTCGCGATCAAGGCGGCTTTTGAAGTTTGGAGGCATTACCTCGAAGGGGCTCGCCACCCTGTTCAAGTGCTCACTGACCACCGGAACTTAGAGCACCTCCAGACCACCCGCCGTCTCAACCAGCGCCAGATCCAGTGGTCCCTATTCTTCTCTCGCTTTGACTTCCGGATCTCCTACATCCCACATACCCAGAACCGAAAAGCAGATGAGGTCTCCCGGAAACCGGAATACGCCCCTGCTTCAACTGAGGCCGCGCCCGCTGCTCCCATCCTGCCGCCCTCAGTATTTGCAGCCACCTCCACTTCACCCACACTCGTGGAGGACATTCGTGCTAGCCAGGCCAACGATCCCTGGGTCCAGCAACACCTCCAGGCACTCCAAGACAACTCGGCAGGCGAGTTCACAACTTGAGGCGGTCTCTTGCTACACCGCGAACGCCTCTATGTGCCGCCCGGGCCCTTGCGGGCAGAAGTGCTACGCCTGACCCACGACTCGTTACCCGCCGGGCACTTTGGACAGCATAAGACCACCCACTTGCTGACGCGAGAATTCTGGTGGCCACGAGTTCGCTCCGATGTTGCCCGTTACGTCAGCTCCTGTGACGTCTGTCGGCGGGCCAAGGACGTCCCGGCCAAACCCTCAGGGTTGTTACAGCCCTTGCCCGCACCCTCAGGACCCTGGGATACCATCTCGATGGACTTCATTACAGAACTCCCACGATCCAAAGGTCAGACTTGCATCTTGGTGGTCGTCGACCTATTTACCAAGATGGCCCACTTCATTCCGTGCCTGAAACTTCCCACAGCTCAGGAGACAGCCCAGCTCTATCTTCAACACATCTTTCGTCTGCACGGACTCCCAGCCCACCTGATCTCAGACCGGGGCCCCCAGTTCTCCTCTCGGTTCTGGCAAGCCCTCCATTCCAGCCTGGGTACTCGAGTGCACCTGTCATCAGCCTACCACCCACAGACAGATGGTCAGACAGAGCGCACCAATGCCACGCTAGAGCAATATCTCCGCTGCTACACCTGCTACCAGCAGAACGACTGGACCACTCTGTTGCCTCTAGTGGAGTTTGCATACAACAACGCGGTCCACTCGTCCACCCAAATGACCCCGTTTGCTGCAACCTACGGGTACCACCCTCGGTTCTTCCCGGCGATCCTGCCACCCACGAATGTCCCTGCCGTCGAGGCCTACCTGCAAGAACTCCGCGCCAGCCAAGACTTGCTCCGGGAGCAGCTACAGCGGGCCAAGGAAGCCTACAAACTGGCTGCGGACCGGAAGAGGCAGGAGGGCCCCCCAATTCAGCCAGGGGATCAGGTGTGGCTCTCAACTCGCTACCTGCGCCGGCCTGGTCGGTCTCACAAGCTGGATGCGCAGTTCATTGGCCCCTACCCCGTCACGGACCAAATAAACCCCGTCGCCTTCAGGCTCCAGTTGCCACCCCATCTCCGCATTCACCCGATGTTCCATCGCTCCCTCCTTGTTCCAGCTGCACCCCCTGACCCAGCTCGGCCTCCTTGCCCACCGCCGCCACCACCGGTGTTGGTGGATGATGAAGAAGAATACGAGGTGCGCCAGATCCTGGACTCCCGGTACCATCGTGGAGGCCTCCAGTACCTGGTGGACTGGGAGGGATACGGCCCCGAAGACCGGTCTTGGGAGCCCGAGGACAATCTTCATGCCCCGGACTTGGTGCACCGGTTCCACAACGACCACCCCGACCTTCCAGGTCCCTCGACGGAGGGGGGCCCTGGGGGGGGGATAGTGTCATGGGTGCTGGGGACCCTTCAGAGGAAGTTGAGTCTGATGCGGAAACTGTGCCCCTGCCACCTGCACCAGTGCCCCTGCCTCCTGCTGGAGAAGATCCCAGCCCCCCTGCCTCGCCCTCTCGGGTAGCTCGTGTGCGTGACCGCCTCCGGCAGGACCTCAGGGATCGGAGGAGGGCGGCACGCTCACAAGCAAGACGCTCCCTGAGTTCTGAGAGGATTCTGGCCCTTCTAAGAGCAAGGATGCTTGAGTGGTAACAGGATCCTGGCTGCCTCCCTGAGCCAGCAATTAGCCCAAACAGGCAACAGCCAGCAGAGGGCTATATAGCTGTAGGCTTTGGGAGGAGGCTTTGTGGAAGCAACTAGTCATCTCCCTGACATTCTAGCATCCACTCCGGCTTGACTTTGGTTCCTGACTCCCTGACTTTGGCTTTGGACTTCTGGACTCCCTGACCTCGGCTTCTGGACCTCAGACCTGCGATACTTCTACAGTGATTCGGATTTGGCGCCTCGGACCCTCCTGCTTACTGGCTACAGACCTCGGACTGCCTCTGGACTTTGCCTGACCCGGCCCCAGCCGTGACACTTCTAGTGTCTTGGCCCCACTGATGGACCTCCTGATGGCGCATGGGGGTTTTTTGGCCACTGTGTGACACTAAGTGTTGGACTGGATGGGCCATTGGCCTGATCCAACATGGCTTCTTATGTTTTTATGTAACACCATACAGCACACATATCAGGTGGAGACTGATGAATTTCTCACAGCTCTGCAGTGTCCTTTTTGAGATATGGTGACCAGAACTGTACACAGTATTCCAGATGAGGGTCATATGGCACTAGTATTTCTTGTCCCAGATTCCACATCTAAACCCAATCCTGAACTTCAAAGTCATCTGTCATTGGTAGTAGGCAAGTCATTCAGAATGGACAAGTCTAAAAGAATGCCTGCGTGGTTAACAGCACAAGTCAAAGAAACTATAAAAAGAGGTTTCTTTTAAAAAGTGGAAAGTCTGCCCCAAAAAATTGAACAAGAGGAACCACAGGCTCTGGCAGAAGAAATGTAAATCAGTAAATAGGCATGCAAAAAAGAGATTTTGAGGAGCAAGTTGCTAAAAGCATCAAGACAAACAATAAACATTTAAAAATAAATATCTGGAGCAGAAAACCAACCTGTGTGACTGGAGCAGTGGGGCTTTTTTTTTTTTTCCCCATTAACCCATATGACATTTCCATCCCCCCTCCCTCCAATGTTGACTTCCCCGAGGTTATAAGTTCAAACCAATACTAAAGGCACTTCTAACTGCTCAAAGTTCAATATATATATTCTTACAACTAAAAAATTGTCCAATGTTTCTTTACTTTCCAAGTTTTCTCCATATATCCTTTAAATTTTCTCCACTCCCTTTTGAATATCTCTAAGTCATAGTCTCTTAGTGTTCTGGTTAATTTGTCCATTTCACACCACGATAAAACTTTCATGGTCCATTCCCATTTCTCTGGTATTTTTTCTTGCTTCCAAAGCTGCGCGTATAAAGTCCTAGCAGCTGATAACAGGTACCAAATTAGAGTCCTATCTTCTTTCGGAAATTTTTCTAATTGTAATCCAAGTAAAAACATCTCTGCAATTTTCTTAAAATCATAGCCCAAAATTTTGGAGATTTCTTGTTGTATCATCTTCCAGAATTCTTTCGCTTTTTCACATGTCCACCACATATGGAAGAAAGAACCTTCATGTTTTTTACATTTCCAACATCTATCCGACATTTTCTTACTTATCTTAGCCAATTTTTTCGGAGTCATATACCACCTATACATCATCTTAAAACAGTTCTCTTTGATACTTTGACAAGTTGATATCTTCATTGAGTTCTTCCAAAGGTGCTCCCATGCTTCCATTTGTATTTCTCTGTTCACATTGATTGCCCATTTGACCATTTGAGACTTTACTACTTCTTCTTCTGTAGACCATTTCAATAATAACATATATACTTTTGATATCAATTTTTCATTGTCACCTAGCAAGACCCTTTCCAGTTCTGTTTGTTCTCGTCTAATTCCCTCTGATTTTATGTCAGTGGGGCTTTTGAATGACAAAGGAATAAAGGGACTGCTAAAAGAAAACGAAAAGATGGCAGAGAAGCTCAATTTTTTGCTTCTGCATTCACTGTGTAAAGTATGGGGCACGTACACACACCATACCCCCGATTTTCAGGAAGGGAGTTCGAAGAATTGAGACAAATTGAGGTCTCCAGAGATGAAGTTCTAGGCCTACTGGGAATATTAAACAACAATAAGTCTCCAGGTCCTGTTGGAATACCATACACATGATAGTTCTTATGGAACTCAAATGGGAGATACTTGATTTACTAACCCATAAGCAGGGGGGGGGGGGTTGTAACAGGAACTCCTTTGCATGTAGCCAATCCTCCAAGTAAGTCCTGTAATAAGAGCCCTGTAAGCTCTTGGATGGAATAGAGCCCCGTGGCACAGAATGATAAAGCTGCAGTACTGCAGTCGAAGCTCTCTGCTCATAACCTGAGTTCGATCCTGGCAGAAGCTGGGTTCAGGTAGCTGGATGGAAGTTGACTCAACCTTCCATCCTTCCAAGGTCGGTAAAATGAGTACCCAGCTTGCTTGGGGGAAAGTATAGATGACTGGGGAAGGCAATGACAAACCACCCCATTAAAAAGTCTGCCGTGAAAACGTCATGATGTGACATCACCCCAGAGCTGGAAATGACTGGTACTTGCACAGGGGACTACCTTTACCTTTTTAAGATCTTGGAAGATTGACTATATTGGGGTATGTGTCCTAATGCAAAGAAGTTCCTGCTACAAAAAAGCCTCACATAAATGTAACTTATCACTAAATTCAGCCAATGTACCAGAAGACTAGAAAGTTGCAAATGTCACACTAATTTTTTAAAAGGTGAGCTCTGTGTTTGGGAACATTAGGAAAGGGATTGAAAATAAAACAGCCAATATTATTATGCCCCTGTATAGATCTACAGTGCTGCCTCATCTGGAATACTGTGTACAGTTCTGGTCACCATATCTCAAAACGACACTGCAGAGCTGGAGAAGGTACAGAGGAGGGCAACCAAGATGATTAGGGAGTTGGAGCACTTTCTCTATGAAGAAAGGCTGAAGAGTCTGGAACTTTTCAGTTTAAAAATGATACAACTAAGGGGGGGCCATGATAGAGGTTTACAAAATTATGCATGGAGTGGAGAAAGTTGACAAAGAGAACTCCCCCCGCAAGTACCAGAACTCAAGGGCACCCAAAGAAGCCGATGGGCAATTGATTCAGGATGAACAAAAGGAAATACTACTTTACACAGAGAGTGATTAAAAATGTGGAATTCACTGCCAGAAGAGGTAGTAATGTCCACAGGAATAAACAGCTTTAAAATGGGGATCAGACAGATTAATGGAAGACAGATGTGTCAGTGACTACTAGCCATGGAGTACTCGCCGTAGAGTAATTAACAAATATTTATTACCTCATTCTCCCATTCTGACATATTACTGTTTTATTGGTTTTCCATGTAAATATTATTTCAATTTGTTAATTTCACTATTTTGCTATTGGATTCTAACTTTATACCACTTTGCAATCTAAACCACTGCCTACCAGCTATAAGTAGCTCTGCTCACTGTACCCCATTCCATTGTCTGATGATGAACTAAGGAAATCATTTGCATACGAAAGCTTACATTCTGAATAAGACCAACAAAGTTTTATTCAGAATGTAAGCTTTCGTATGCAAATGAGTGCTACTGGACTCCTACTTTGTTCTACTAGCCATGGTGACTGAGGATCTCAGAATCAGGAAGGTCTCAGGGGAAGGTCTCAACCTCTATGGCCTGTTGTTGGCCCTCCAGAGGAACTGGTTGGCCACTGTGAGAGACAGGATGCTGGACTAGATGGACCATTGGCCTGATCCAGCAGGGATCTTATGACACTGACATTACCTTCTAGACAACTTTATGTCCCATTTTTGCTTGTTTTTGAGCCAGGAAGAAGAAGAAAAGTTTTTTTGTTGCACCAGCAATTCAAGCAGTCAAGTACAATACAAAGAGTTTTCTGGGAAGAGGGAATTACTGTTAAACTACCCTAGTTCTGTAGTAAGCAGGACTTTTTTGTAGAAAGCCCAGCAGGAATTCATTTGCATATTAGACCACACCCCCTGACATCACTATTGTTTCATATAGGGTTTTTGTAGAAAAAGCTCAGCAAGAAATCATTTGCATATTAGGCCACACCCACTGATGCCAAGCTAGCTGTGTTCCTGTTAAAAAAAAGCCCTGGTAGTAAGGATATCCCCTCTGTGTGTTAACTATTCTTTTCAAATGTGTTAATATTTGCTAGCAAACGCTTAACCAGTAGGGGGTGTTCTAGAACAAGACAATAGCTTCCTGCATTTAAAAAGAACCACAAAAAAACTGGAACAGTGCACTCCTTTTCACGTTGCACCTGAAAATGTGACATTGCTATTTTTAATGCAGTGATAGAAACTGCATTTTGTATGCAAACAAAACTCCAGATGGCATCAAGTATCAACATTTAAAGTAAAATAAATACATATTTAACTACAGTAAGCTGCTCCAATGGGGGGGATATCACACTTGGCTCACAGTTTACAATGAAACTGCAATATCCTATTTATAGGAAGTACAGTTATTGCCATATAAGTTTAATTTTTAAAAGTTCACTAGAGGAGACCTCATATAGTTCTATTTTATTAGACACTGCTGTGTTCAAATACAGTTGCAGCACATTTCAAAATCTTTATTATCCTATTTTCAGTGAACTCCACTTTGAGAGATTTGTTTGCTTTTTCTTCTGTTCTGAGCCCTTAAAAAGGGAACAAGAATTTTCCTTCTCAGAGATTTCCAATTTTATGATTAACTGAAAGAAAATAATGAAAAGAAGAACACTGTAAAAAAAACAACTAGAAGTTTCCGTTCTCCACAGGATGGCAAGTGTACACAGGAATATCGTAATCTTCCATTTGTTTCTGCCATTGTTACCAAGTAGCACTTGTCAAAAGCTTCTGGAGAATTCATGAATACCAAATTTCCCTCTGTTTATTATCTTCTGCAATTTTTTTGAGATGATGGCCATCTTTATACCACTGAAGGAAGTCAAAGCCCTCAGTCTTTTTTTTTTTTCAATTATGGTGCATTTTAATTTATCATAGCCTTGCTCCACAATGATCAGGGCAACACACATGGAATTAACCCATTTTGAGATCCCATGCGGTAAATTAGGTGTGAGCTCAAGGCACCTCATGAGCTTCAAGGCTGAATCCTTCAGCCCAGTTTCCCAAGACACAGAACAAGTCAACACATGTCTTTATTAATTCTCAAAATAAAAAGGGATGGTAAAGCTGATGAAAGAGAGGAGAAACCAAAAGGAGAATCAAGCAGAAACTAGAGTTAAATATTTATAAAGGAGTGGAATACTGAAAGTATATCTGTAAGAGTCAGGAAAACAAGCAGCTAGAATGGGAGGGGAAAGACTTCAGTTATGAAAAGGATTTTGATTCTTTTGATTTCATTTTGGGTCAATTAAGGCTGCCAGCTGGCTAGGCAGAACAGCCCACCTGATCTGCCCATCTCTCTTCCTCTGAGGTTTGTTAAGCAGAAATCAACAGATGCTGCTTTTCTGGCACAATCACCAGCTCCTTACTGCAAATCTAGGTGACATTAAAAAGACCACTACAGAGGGCAGTTCAAACACAAACAGACTGCTGGGAAAGGCTCTGAGCAGTTTCCTGCTAAAGCTGTCCACATGCCCGGATGGGGGGAAATATCATGTCCCTTTATGTGTGCAGATGGGCAGCGGATGCTTTTCATGGCATGGAGGCCATATGATTTCATTTGCTGTTTCATTCAGTTGGTGTTACACACATACAGAAATATTTGAAACTTTATACCAGATTATAATATCAATGAAAATGTATGTGTGAGGACAGTTACCATGTGAAAAAATCCATGGTCTGCCTTATATGTTTACATCAAACCACACCAAAAAAGAAATAACAACTCCTGGTCAGGATTTATTTTCCGAATGTGTTTCTAAATACTGTGTTATGTATTCATGACCACTAAGACCTTTGTGACGAAAATATTCAATGTCTTGTGTTGGTCATTTGACATTTTTATCAACTTTGTATGGGAAATTATTACAGTTTATGTAAAGCTTGTTCAACATCATTCTTAATGTAGCCTGATATTCAGGCCCTATGTTTTTAATAACATTTTGTGTACAGCTTATAATAAATATTTCTTCTGATGTGATTTTATTTCCTCTAGCTTGACCCTTGTAGCATTTTCAGTAAATAACGTCACCCAGTAGATCACCCAGAAAGCCAGCGAGGTGCAGCGGTTAAAAGTGCTGGACTCTAACCTGAAAAACTGGGTTTGATTCCCAACTCCTCCACATGAAGCCGGCAGGGTGACTTTGGGCCAATCACAGTTCTCTCAGAGCTCTTTCAGCTCCACCTACCTCACAAGGTCACTATAGTGGAGAAAGGAAGAGAAAGTGATTGTAAGCCACTTTGAGACTTCTTAGGGTAGAGAAAACAGAATATAAAACCCAACTCCTCCTCCTCTGTTAAAGGGACATTGTCTCCAGGCAGTTGGCAGCTGGCAGCTGGTTTGTCTGCTTCTAACAAGTGGGCAGCTGTACTCGTTGGACACATGCCAGTTTGTTCTGAGAGTCTGCCATTTCCTTGTCACACAAAGCTGCTGCCCTTTGACTGCCAAGGGCATCAGTCCATCGTGTACCATTGGTAGGGGCCACAGTTCAATGGCGGGACATCTGCTTTACATGCAGAAGATCCCAGGCTCAATCCCTGAGATTTCCATTTTAAAAGATCAGATAATAGTTGATGCAAAAGACTTCTGCCTGAAGCCCTGGAAAATGGCTGCCAATCAGAAAAGGCAATACTGACCCTCATAGACCAATGGTCTGTTTCAGTATAAGGCAGTTTCATGGGTTCATCAGATGACCACAGACTGATCATGACACACTGCACAGCATCCATCTACAGCCTGCCTTTACTCCCTGCTCTTCTTACTCCAGGAAAATTGTACGATGTGCTCAGTTTCCCTTCAAATGGTATCTGTTACAAGAAATGGTGGATCCAAACCCAAGCAAACATTTTTATCACGGGCCTGTTCTGATGCCACATTCTGTAGACATCATCTGCAGACAATACAGAAGAGAAAAGAAGAATGTGGTGTTATGAAGAAGAAAAATAACGAGGTCCACACAGAATTTCTGGTGTCATGGGTGCTGGGGACCCTGCAGAGGAAGACGAGTCTGCCGAGGAAACTGTACCCCTGCCACCTGCACCAGTACCCCTGCCTCCTGCTGAAGAAGATCCCAGCCCCCCTGCCTCGCCCTCTCGGGTGGCTCGTGTGCGTGACTGCCTCCGTCAGGACCTCAGGGATCGGAGGAGGGCGGCACGCTCACAAGCAAGACGCTCCCTGAGTCCTGAGTTTTGAGAGGATTCTGGCCCTCCTAAGAGCAAGGATGCTTGAGTTGTAACAGGATCCTGGCTGCCTCCCAGAGCCAGCAATTAGCCCAAATGGGCAACAGCCAGCAGAGGGCTATATAGCTGTGGGCTTTGGGAGGAGGCTTTGTAGAAGCAACTAGTCATCTCCCTGACGTTCTAGCATCCACTCTGGCTTGACTTTGGTTCCTGACTCCCTGACTTTGGCTTTTGACTTCTGGACTCCCTGACCTCGGCTTCTGGACCTTGGACCTGTGATATTTGCACAGTGATTTGGATTTGGCACCTCGGACACTCCTGCTTGCTGGCTGCAGGCCTCGGACTGCCTCTGGACTTTGCCTGACCCGACCCCAGCTGTGACATCTGGTATGAAGCGAGGTTTTTTACTTACTGGTACCAAAGGAGATTCCAGTTCAGACAGCATGGCCCAAATGAACTGAGATCCCTTCCCCCTGCATACACACAGCTTTATTCACAAAGAAGCAAGCAGGCAGGCACACAAGCTTATTGGATTTCAAAGGTCCCACCTCCACTGAGTTCTTTCTAGTAAATTCCCATGACATAGTCCCTTCACTTATCTATTACAGCAAGTCGCCTCTAGGAGGCCGCTCTCTTATCTAATCATCCAGCTGGAGCTCACACCCACTATGTGGTGGTCAGTCTCCAACAGAAGAATTGCATCAGACACCGTAATTTGGAGGCAAAGCATGCTCTTATTCAATATAACAATTATTATGGGGGTATTAATTAATTATTCAGGGGATCCCCTTCAGTTACACAGGAATTTTTGTAGAAAAAGCCCAGCAGGAACTTATTTGCATATTAGGCCACACACCCTGACACCAAACCAGCCAGAACTGCATTCGTGTGTGATCCTGCTTTTTTAAAAACCCTTGTAATCCCTGGAGATTTTTGTGCATGTAGGTGTGTGTGCTTGCATTTCTGTATGAATATATTGCAAAGGTAAAATATATATATATATATTAATGTCCTTTTTATATGTGTTGGTTTTAGGACAAGCTGTCAGTGCTGCCAAAGGGAGCACTAGGACAAGCTGACAATAAAAGGGTGGAAGGGATTAGAAAACTTCATGTGCCTGAATAAAATCAGACTGGATCAGGCCTGCTGGCCAAAGTGTGTCATAGCACCAAAGGCTATGACACACTAAAGGATGAGCAGAGTGTGTGTTATTCATTGAGGCATTAGCTCCTTCCTTTTCAATAGCATTGTCTTCAAGATTCTGGTAATTAATGGGTGAATAACTGCTTAGAACACAAGTATCTGATTTGTATGGAAAGGTAAAATTTGTGTAGGTTGCACTGGGACTGAGAAATAGAGGGCAGGATGTTTGCAGTGGAATCTACTGTCTTAGATCTAAATTCAAACCTGTCCTCTTTTAGGTCTAAATGCAGGTTGCTTGGAGAAGCACCAGCCCACTCTTTTCACCAAAGTGCTAGTAGACAGTGAGGCTTCCATTTATTGTTCACTAGAAGTCTGACAAATCAGAAAGATGTCCTTGGTGCGCAAAAGGATACATAGGGTAGAATATTCCAAAATAAGTAATGAAAATAGTTTCCCACATTCTTTTAAGGGAGCCTCTTTTCAGGGAACACAATTGTCTAGCTACTCACAAAATTTACAGAGTAGTTGGTAGATGTATGTCATATGGCTTTAGTGGAAATAACCTATTTATAAACAATTGTTTGTTATTATTTATTATCTTCGACTATTAGGCCTCCCTCCCCTGAAAAACAGGGCTCAGGGCAGCATTCAATAGTGATAAAATTACAAGTCTTACAAAAGGTTTCAATTTTTTAAAAAATACCTAAAAATGCAATTATAGCAGGCTAAGCCAATCTGATGGCAATAATTCCTGGTGTCATTGCCTCAAGAGGAGGGAGATGGGGAAAGGAAGAGGAGGAGTGCCAAACTGGATGGAAGACCCTTGCTGTCCACAACCAAACATCTTTGCCTTACATGCCTTGTAGAAAGGCAACAAGTCCCACAGGGCATGGATATTATTTGGCAGAAAGTTCCACCAGGTGGGAGCCAGTGTAGAAAAGGCCCCGGTGCTCGGGTAGAGCAGCAGTGGCGAAAATGAGGCTGCGGGGAGAGCTTGGGAGGCAGGGAAGTCTGGGGAGAGAAGCGGCGGTGAAAATGGGGCTGTGGGGAGAGTGGGAGAGGCAGGGAAGAGCCCGGGGAGAGCGGCGGCGGCGGAAACGGGACTGTGGGGAGAGTGGGGGAGGCAGGGAAGAGCCCGAGGAGAGCAGTGGCAGCAAAAACGGGGCTGTGGGGGGAGGCAGGAAAGGGCCCGAGGAGAGTGACAACCAAAAACGGGGCTGTGTGGAGAGTGGGGGAAGCAGGGAAGAGCTTGGGGAGAGTGGCAGCGGCGAAAACGGGGCTGCAGAGAGAGTGAGGGAGGCAGGGAAGAGCCCCAGGAGAGCGGCAGCGGCAAAAAGGGGGCTGCAGGGAGAGCTTGGGAGGCAGGGAAGAGCCCGGGCAGCAAAAACGGGGTTGTGGGGAGAGCCAGGGAGGCAGGAATCGGGTGGGGAGAGCCCTGGGAGAATGGGGACGTCAGCAAAAAACGGGGCTGCAGGGAGAGTAGTGGGGAAAGGAGGGGCCGCACCGGTAGAAGTGGGGGTTGGGTGGAGGGGTGTGCCCTGTTACAAGCAGAAAGGGAAATGCCTGGCTCATATCTCAGAACCGTTATCCCTTAAGGTTGACCATGGATAAGCTACTGAATAGCCTCAGGTCTCTATAATATGGACATAGCATTACGTACCCTGAGAGGTTTGTGCCAATTGCTGGGCAAACATGTATGGGAAACCCTGCAGGCATTGAGGGGGAAGGCACACTTGGCAGCACACTGACATGTGCATACAGGCAGTCAGCATTGGGGGAAGACTTTCTAAATAAATGCATTGTTGCTAGGTGGTTCGTGGATCACGCTGAACATTTGTTCTTTCCACTCAAGGCCCTCGCTGTGTGACAGGTTTATCATTTGCTAAGGGAGGGAGGGTGTCAAGCGGCTTCACTCGAAAATCAACACCTACATTTCACAATGTCCTGGAAACGGGAGGGGGGGGCAGCAGCGTGCCCACATCCATCAAGCACCGCATCGGAGTCTTTTTCCGTAGCCTTCCAAACCCCGAGCACGAACTGTACAAAAGCAACCAAAAATAAAACTCCGGGAAACGTTGGAAATCAGCTTTCAAAACATTGCATTTGCACGACCTCGGAGTTCCAAAAAAGACGGCCGCCCGGAGGACCTGTCTGGCAGGATCCCTGCTGTCTGAGAGCCGAAGGGAAACGAGAGGCTACGGGACATTAACCAGAGCTGGTGTTGCCAAAGCAAACCGACCGGGGCTGCAAATCATGCGGGTTTGGACTGGGGGGCGACGCCGACCCAAGCCCGGCATTTGAAATGCACGGTTGCGATCATCCAACCCCATTCGAGGGCAGTTTGAAATATATATATATATATAATCTTTTTTTTAGAAGACACTATTTTAAGGCTTTTCAACCATGAGCCCCTCCTTTCTGCAAAGAGAGGACGGGAACACTTCGCCGTCCCCAATTTGCAGAAACTCCCGATTTCTATTTTTTGCTTCGTTCCGACTGCTAAAAAAGCAACTGTTTAAATAAGCCCTTTAAAAAAAAAAAAAAGTGCTAGCACTTGCAAATGGGGAGAGAGACGCACGCTCACGACGGCAAAGTGTTTAAAGTAAGCTAGAGCGGCCTACGTCACAACTGTGCTTCAGAGCCCCGCTTGCCTCCGAGCGCCTTTTTTGGGAGGCGGCGCTTCGTCGTGCCTCGCTAAGCGAATCAGGCGCCCGAGGTGGGCGAGCGAAGCCCTTCCCTCTCCCCCGCCCCCTGAGTCCCGGCTCGGCTATAAAGAGACGGCCTCGCGACGGAGAGGCATCCCAAGTGCTATTTCTCAGCCTAGTAGTAACAAACGAAGGGAGCTGCTGGGCGCCCGCTGAAAGAGGAAGCTCAAACGCAGGAGTATGCAGAGTGCAATGTTCCTGGCTCTCCAGCACAATCAGATGGAAAGGAGCGACAGCAACTGCCAGAGCCACGAGGAGAAAAAAGGGAAAATGAAGAAAACGCTGTGAGTAATTTTTTCGTGAAGGGTGGCGTAGATCTCCCCCCCCCACACACACTTCCGAGGAAAGTCTTTGTAAAACGCATTGCAGAAATCTGCCTGGATGGTTGCAAGCAATTTTGCAATGCTGGCCTCTGAGAAAAACGCTTCGGCTCTCGTGGTGAGCGAGGTGAAGGGAATGGAGCTTGTTGCGGCTATTGCACTTTAACAGGCGAAAGGTTCTGTGCGTCGCGAAGGCTTGCGGACGTGACTTGAGACATGATGACGCTTAGACGGGGACAGTCCTCGAACGTTCCCTTTATTTTTTTATTTATTCCTCGTATTTATATCCCGCCCTCCCCGCCGAAGCAGGCTCAGGGCCGCTTTAGATTAGGGACTCCAAAGATACTTTTCTATCTGACCAGGGTTAAGCTCCGCTGGTGAGATTTTAAACGCCAGTTGAAACAAAAAGCCCGATAAAGCTGGTTGTTGGTTAGGTGCAGCGATTCGATCCAATGGTCAGGGTCCGGTTGCCCCAAGAGCGTTTGGGAGAGGGGATGGCTCTCTCCTATAGAAACTTGGCTGTACTCACATCCTAAAGCGAGGGCTGAACTTCTTTCAGGAAACCGTGTGTTAAAAGGGTTCTTCCAGTGTTGTACTGTGAGGAGTCTTGTAAATGTAGCTTTAGTTGAACCCTTAATATAACTAAAGAAATTACTCTCACCGCCAGTGTACACTAATTGGATGTTGCTTATGTTTTTAAAACTTTTTTTTTTTTGCAGAGTATGCTGCTTTTCAAATGTTGCAGGGCAATTTCATTTTACGGGGGAGGGGGACCCTGGCTGAATTTTTTAATTTGCTTGTCATTAGACTTAAAAATTGCAAAAATCTCTGCAGTTTCCAGCTGCAAAGAAGAGTTGGCCAAAGGGATTTGGCTTGTTCTGTGGCTCTTTCAGTATTGTGCCTGAATTAGATCGGCCTACAGCATGCAGATACTGGGTAGGATTGCATATTGAGTGACTTCCAAAGCCAGATATATGCAGCATCATTATGATGATACCAACCTGTTTTGCTATATGATCGCTGGCTGGGAAGTAATTCTTACAGCCTATGCATCTGTACTTCGAAGTCAGTCGTGCTGAACTTAGTGGGACTTGCTTGCCCAAGTAAGCATGCATAGGACTTTATTTTATCTTAGTTATGTGTCTCTTCAAGAATTATGGCCTAATTCTCCCAAATGCTTGACTGCTGCCAAAGGTGGTGTTCTGAGTAATGAGTCCTAGTGGTTTAATATATGCATATTCATTATTTGATTGAATAAGAGATTTGGACATGTGAATAAGCGCCTGCAAAACAGAACTGTCATGCCTCACGCGTGATGACTTTTTTCCCCCGTGGGAGCAGCTCACACTTTCAGCTGCCAGTCATCAAGTGGTAACAAACAACCATGTTAGTCACTGCAGGCAGATGCTTCCAAAGTCAGTGACTTGATGGTTTAACAGGGCAGGGGGGAATTAAAATCTGGATACTTGTAGATATAACTGTAGGTGGTTTTAATTACAGCAAGCTCTAACGTTGTTGCATTTCTAGAATTTAAAAAGGTTGGAGACGGATAATTTATTTGATTTTTTTTTGTCCTTTTAGCATAAAAGATTGGAAATCAAGATTGAGTTACTTCCTGCAAAACTCATCTGGTTCTCCTAAAGCAAAAGATAACAAGAAAGGACAGCAGAAAGCTAGCATCAGGTATGTCTTTCCGTTGTCTGCAAAAACGGGTCTTGGCATTTGTTTTACGCTATAATGGGAAATAGAAACAGTGCATTGAACAAGAGGACTTATTCTCTGTCTTCTCTTATTCTTTCCCCCCCCAGACCTTCTCCTGAGGAGGCTCAGCTGTGGTCAGAAGCTTTTGACGAACTCTTGGCTAACAAATGTAAGTTGTCTTCCAAAGTGAGAAGTTGACAGGCAAGGGCAACTTTTGTCCTTTGCAAAGATTTCCCTTAGGAAAAAACTGCTTAGGACAGGAACCAGCAATTTCCTTTTGCGTCATAATTCTGGATGGCCACTTCTGCTTGCATTTTTGCACTTGACTTTTTAAGAAAAGATTAACATTTTGGGGCAGCATGCAGCCTGGATTCATAGAAAGCATTTGCCTGTTTTATTGAAGCCATTTGGTCTGTGAAACTGTTTTTTGTACTCTAGTTAATGTGTATTTTTAGTTGGCCTTGCATTCCTTTGGAACTATGTCAGCTGTAATTTTCATCTGCAATTTAAAAAAGAGGGCTGTTACTTAAAAGTTCTTGCATGTGGCAGATCAAGTGTGCCAGCCTTCATTGGTGCAATCCAGGGCAGAGTTGCTGCAGCAGAAGCCTGCTGAAACTGATCTGCTTTGACCAGGGTAACTGCAGCAGCTTCCTCTTATAAATGTTGTGAGAGACAACTCTTGACAGGGCAATAAAACCAGCATTGCTCTGCCTTTGGTCTTCTATCAAACATCCAGCATTAGTTACTGTTCCCTGTGCATGTTGTTACTTGTTTTTTTTATAACTTTGTAGTGTTTCTCAGGGAGACTGCAAAGCTGTTTTTCCCCCAGTCACTTTCAAACTTGGCTTTTTAGCCTTGAGGACTAGAAACGTTAAAAGTAAAACATTCCCTGTCCTTCCTAAACTAGCACCTTGCAGCCCTGAGACTCTTTTATATAAATGTACTAATTCCTGGTCAGATTCAAACTCTTGTAGAGTCTTAGACCTAATTTCAGGTTGACCCAAAAGCTTGGAAAAGTTGTTTGATATGTTGCGCTCATTGTCTCTCTTGTGAAAAGAGTGGATGGTGTCATTGGCTGAAAAATGCTTATTCTGCTGTTCCACTGTGCATCTGTAATGAGTTTATAAGAGCCCAGCTTGCTGTGCAGGATTTTTTACTCTCCCTAACAAAAAAGAGGAAGATTAATTAATTCATGTTGGCTGGAGTGTGGACTTCTGAGTCAGTCTTTCCATTGCATGAGTTTACAGCTCTTCTATAAATATTTACAGCAGTCCAAAGGTTAACATACAGAATCTACGTGCAGGGGAGAAATAGTGTATGCTGTACCCCTCCTGCCTACCTTAATTGTAGGTATGTTAGGGAAGAACATGGCTGATTTTTAAAATTGCAGATATTCATTTTGAAACAGGAAGTATTGGCTAGCTGCTTCAGACAAATCATAGCCTCCTTTAAGAAGAAAATATTTTGGCATGTTTTAGGTTAATGATCTGGTGGATAAACAGACAGCTAAGACAAGGGCATGTGTATGAAGGCAATGTATATATGCACAGCACATTCCTGGGATGCTTTAAACTAATCCGTCCTTTTCACCTTTCTTTGTAGATGGTCTCGCAGCCTTCAGGGCATTTCTGAAATCTGAGTTTTGTGAAGAGAACATTGACTTCTGGCTGGCTTGTGAGGATTACAAGAAAACCAAGTCCCCACAGAAGCTGACCTCCAAGGCCAAGAAGATATACAGTGACTTTATAGAAAAGGAAGCTCCCAAAGAGGTGAGCAAGAACCTTGCATTGGAAGTGCTGCCATGGCTTTTGATCCAGTGCCGACGTGTTGTTAGGGTTTAAGCTGCTTGGTCTGAGGCTTGAATCACTGGAAATATCCCAGGACAGAACTTGTATGAAAAAAAATGTGGTGTTGGAATTGACAATCCATATGGATTTTTCAGAAAATGACTCCACTTCTCTTGCTTAAGAATATTTACTGAAATACCTTCCATGGATTTTTCAGTTCCAGTGTATCACTGATGCAAATTAGAAAGAGGAATACAATCTCAAAATGGCCCCTGAATTTTTTTTGAGATAGCAGTCCATAAAGTCCTCTGATGAGACTGATTAGTACATGTTTGTATCCCAGGATTCTTCTTAAGGAACTCAAGAGTGGATGTAACCTTATCCATCTATGAGCAGTGGTGACTTGATTACCTAAGTACCTTAACTATTCTTATAATGGTATGCACATACAATCAAGGGTGCCAACATGCTAACAAAGGCTTGTTGCATGTGACCATTTTAGACATCATGGTAGACTCCTATGAATCTTGTCTGAAATTCAGACACCATAGTTAAGTGGAAACCCCTACTCATTTTAACATAGAGCAATTTATCTGTGATTTTGGTAGAATTCTAGCTCACCCAATTGGCTCTTATGGAAGCCTCTGTACTTACATACAGCCAAGGTGAGAAGACACTAATGATGGTCCTTTTCTTGCTGCTGATCACTAGGGGATGTCTAGCTTTGATAGCATTTTAGAATTGGAAAAAATCAGAGCAATGATTGTTGGGCGTCTTTGTTACATGCAAGTAACATTGAGAAAGGAATGTCTAACGCACTACTGAATTGCTGCGGATCCTCCAACTCTATGTCAGCCTGGATGTCCTGGCACTCCATGCCAGATCAGATCCAGCCTTTGTTACATGCAAGTTTCACATTTAGAGTGGTATCTCTAGACTAGAGCAAGCAAGAAAGGATGACTGTCTGCAGCTTTGTTTGCTTGAGTGTTCTAGAGCATCAAGTTGACCACTGTTGGGGGGGAGAACATAGCATTGCATTGGCCCTACATCTCATTTAGCATAGGTGATTACTTCCTTATCGGACCGTGCCTGATGAAAAATTGCTTTTCCATTTCAGATTAACATAGACTTCCAAACCAAGAATTCCATTGCCCAGAACTTGCAAGAGGCTACTCACACCTGTTTCAATGCAGCCCAGAAGAGGGTGTACAGCTTGATGGAGAATAACGCCTACCCACGGTTCCTGGAATCCGAATTCTATCAGGAATTGTGTAAAAAGCCACAAATCAGCAGGGAACCTCAAGGGACATGAACTCTGAAGTTCTGGCAGATAGGAGAACAGTGACAAAGAGAATGCCACTTCATCCACAGAGGAAGGAGGACCTGTGTACAGGCTCCATGGACTCGGAACTGAACATACAGGGGATCTGCCCCAGTATCACTTTTGTTTTCAAATGGACTGATTGCAGGGGTTTTTTATACAGATTGGTGATAATGAAATGTGTATGAGGAAAAGCAAGCAAAACTGCTGGCCAGTTGCTAGGGAACTTTTGTTTTCTGTACAAAAAAAGTGATGCATTGGGAAAGGAATGTCTTGCGCACTACTGAGTTGCCACGGGTCCTCCAACTCTATATGTCAGCCTGGATGTCCTGGCGCTCCATGCCAGATCAGATCCAGCCTCCTTACAAAAAAAGTCATTAAGGTCTGTTACTGCTTTGCACTCCCATACTGGGACTTTGGAAACTGCTTTGAATAATTAGCTGCCCCTCATTTTCCCAAGGCTCTGGGCAGCACTTGTCTTCATGTCTCTCTAGCTTTCTTTATGTAGAATCTGTTCTCTGCAGTTCACTCAGCTGTGCACAGATTTAGCCCATTTCTGTATGACATAAATTCAAGTGTTGTGTAGTTTAATACAGAGAGAGATAAGGAGGAAAGACTGAATGAAAAGCAGAGCTTGCTGATATAACTAGTTTGGGTCAAACTGCCCGTGCAAAGTGGAGAAAAAGTCCAGCCCAGACTTCAAAATGACATTCTTTATAGTGTATGTGTTTTCTTGACTCTGGTTGTGTTGTACACTCCTACTGATGCTGAACATACTGACAAGGCAAACTTCAGGGAAGTTGTCTTTTTTTTTCAAAATGCCAGATCTGTTTTAATAAATTTTTATTTTAATATAACATTGTGTCTTCAATTGTCGGAAGGGGAGTCTGAAGCATGCTACTAGCTTTGAAAATGTATATAACCATGCTGGTCCATTTTAGCATTTGGTTTCTGTGATGCTTGGAAGAATTCATTGTGTATTAGCTTACGTACATCTGGAACTTTTGCCTGGAAAAACAGCAAATAAATTGCTGTTCAAACTGTGCCCCTTGCCCTTCAGCTTGCTTGCTTACACACAAGATTCCAGTTTCCATGGGTTCAAATAGAAAAGGAAGGTGGGGCAATGGGGCAGGAAGTATAGTGGCTGCCTACTGTCCTGTTGCTGGGAGCTGAGCACCTTAGAGAAAGGTACCTTGACTGGCACCCCTCAGGACAGTAATTCATGTAAGTGATTGAGTAAAGAAAAAGAAATGGCTTTTATGCTATGGGAATATAGATTTATTTCATTTTTTGTACCACAATCTCCAAGAACCTTGGAGAGCAGTGGGATCATTAAGAGGGCAAGCTAAGCCCAGGGGGCTATGGCATCTCTTTGAGCATATGGGAGAATGGCAAGAGTTTGCTGTGGATGGGAACCTCCCACAAGATGGGAGG
The DNA here is from genome assembly GCF_032191835.1 of Heteronotia binoei. Classification (NCBI taxonomy): domain Eukaryota; kingdom Metazoa; phylum Chordata; class Lepidosauria; order Squamata; family Gekkonidae; genus Heteronotia; species Heteronotia binoei. Next base: position 163,906,782 of record NC_083224.1, on the reverse strand, counting down.
TTTTGTCTTGTACACTTGAACTGGTCTAATGACACAGACGGAAAAAAAAAATTCTTTCAGTATCACAGCATCAGTCTGCATTTTACTCACTATACTGTTTCATGTGAAGGTTCTGATGTGCCAGGGTAAAAAAGGAGAGAGACAATGGCTTGGCCTGACATGCTGGGAGCAAGCCAAACCCTGTGGTGCAATCAGCACATTAGGCTTATCTTGGTGGCTTGGCTAGAGACCCGGCCCAGTGTAGTGAGCAAATGCTTTTGTACGCACAAGTTTCAGGGGTTGCTTGCCCCCATTCCAGTGTGATACATAGTTTGACACTGAAGTAGTAAACTTGCATCTGAGCTGTACCATTTCATGCTGTGGGAAATGCTTTACATGATGGTATGTTTCTCAATCCAACAAAATTGCCTCCATGTAGAAAAGAGCTATGCCAGGGAAAAGGGTTCTAGTCTAGCCTCCCAGATTGGTGAGGAATTTCGTTCAAAAGCATTCTGTACATAAGCCTCACCTGTAGCCTAAAGTGGTAGAGCTAAATGACAGGTGAGATGACACATCAGGATAAATAGGCTACAGCTGATCCCTGTGGCAGTTCGTGATGGCTTGTTTGATTGTTCCTCCATATCAGCTATACTATTGCCTATGCTAAATTTATACTAATAACGGAAATAGTAGAATGCATTTCAGTAACTAATACAAATCATTTTTCATCCTTATATTAAGCATAGTAATTTTTCCCTTTTTTCCAATTATTTGACTGGTCTTCTATTTATATAATGGGTTAGTTTGGTCATGATGACATATTCTGCCGTTTCATCTCTCCAGCTTTCATTAACACTCCTTAGCTTTCCTTTTAGACCCCCATATTACTCCGGCTGCAGTCAGCATGTATCTCAACTATTCATGAAGTGTTCTTTCAATTTTATCTGGTAAAATTCCCAATAGCATAGTCTCTGGTTTCATTTCAAAATGAATTTTTAAAACTTTCTGAATCTCATTATGTATGTCTTTCCAAAATTTTCTTGCCTTTTCGCAAGTCCACCACATATGGTAGAAAGTGCCTTCTGCTTCTTTGCACTCCAAGCAGAATCCAATATAGTCCGTGTGTGACTCCCTGTTTTTCCACAGCTGTCCTGTGCAAAGGTCCACCAAATGAATGCAGGTTTGCATAGTCCAAATATTTGCTCAGCAGCATCCATAACCAGGCCCAACCAGCTTCAGGCCCCACCGCCTGCCTGTTGCTACTTTAAATGGGTACAGATGTATTTCTAACAAAAAAGCAGCAGCTGTGCTCATATTCCTCAGCGGATTAAGTAAGCATTTACATTTTGGAGACTGAACAGAAAGAAGTGGCAGCAATATCTCATCCTCGTGACACAAGTTACACATTATCCGGACACATAAATCCCAGAGGGCTGGTCACTTGCTGGCTGCTGCTGGAAATGTAATGCAACTTGGTCTGATCCAGAAAGGTACTTATTTAAAATGTTTTAAGTAGCATTTGTATATGTAGGTGGTAGGCCTCCATCTTCCAAGAATGCTGTCCACATCCTCAGACTGCACAAGCTGAAAGGTATATCCCACACAATTTGACAAATCACCACTCTGGGACCCTCCAATCCTGTTGATGTTAATGTAGAGTCCAACTCAGTATAGCAATTGCTAGGGCTTTCCTTTCCCCATTTCACCACCACCACCACTGTACCCCAATGCAAGGTAGTGTAGTTTAGTTTAGTTTATTTAATTTATATCCCACACACCCTGCTGAAGCAGGCTCAAGACAGCTCACAACACTTAATAAAGTAACAATAAAAATAGTTATATCAAACATTAGATTAAAACTATTTAAAACAATTTGGTGCTGATTTCCATACAGTTTGAGGATAGCATTCAGTGTTCTTAAACATCCGTTTAGATCTAATAGCTTGGTGGTGGTCATCATTCAGTTAAAAGCTAATTGAAATAATATCGTCTTGCAGGCCTTGCAGAACAGGGCAGGGTCCCACAAGACTCTGACCTCCTCAGACAGCTGGTTCCACCAATGGTGGGTGGTGATTGAGAAGGCTATTTCTCTAGTTGTTTCAGTCTTGCCTTCCTCAGCCCGGGGATCAATAATAAGTTTTGTGTTCTTGATCTGAGTACTCTCTGGGGAACATGTGGGAAGAGACCTAAGGTAGCCAGGTCCTCGCTCATATAGGGCTTTAAAGGTAATAACCAGCACCTTGTAGCAGATCCAGTATACCACTGGCAGCCAGTGCAGTGTCTGCAGCCCAGGCTGTATGTGCTCCTGCATGGAGAGCCCCAATAACAGCCTGGCTGCTGCGTTCTGCTCCAGCTGGTTTCTGGATTTGGGAAAAGGGCAGCCCCATGTAGAGGGCATTACAGTAGTCTAATCTCAAGGTGACCGTAGCATGGATCACAGTTGCCAGGTCACTGCACTCAAGGAAGGGAACCAACTGCCTCACCTGCCTAAGATGGTAAAAGGCGGATTTGGCAGTGGCTGCTACCTGGACCTCCATTGTTAGGGAAGGCTCCAGTAGCACCCCTAAGCTTCTGACCCTTGGTGCCGTTGTAAGTGGTGCATCATCAAAAGCCGGTAGGGGGGTTGCCCTGCCAGGACCACCGCAACTCAAGCAAAGGACCTCTGTCTTCATCGGATTCAGCTTCAGTCAGCTCAGCTGTAGGCAGATGTTAGATATTTCACCACTAAGAACCTAATGCAAGTTCAGATGGAAAAACAGATATTTTAGTTGCAATCCTAAGAACACTTTAGGCAATAAGCCTTGCTGAATAAAATGACATTTACTTCTGAGCAGACCTTTGTTTCTAATGACTCCAACAAGGATACTTTTCTCTTTTTTTGTCGCAGTAGTCCCACCAGAGAGAGCTAGTTTGGTGTAGTGGTTAAGCGTGCAGGACTCTTATCTGGGAGAACCGGGTTTGAATCCCCACTCCTCCACTTGCACCTGCTGGAATGGCCTTGGCTCAGCCACAGCACTGGCAGAGTCCTCTCAGCCCTACCCACCTCATAGGGTGTCTGTTGTGGGGCAGGAAGATAAAGGAGATTGTGAGCCGCTCTGAGACTGAGATTCAGAGAGGAAGGCGGGATATAAATCCAATTTCTTCTTCTTCTCTTACCATCAATCTCTATCTTTCACCTGTTCTCTGTTTCCGATTCAATCTTCTTGCCATATTTTGCATTCTCATATCACCTAATCATTAAGAAAACAGTGGTGGGTCCCTGGCACAACTCAACTTTGTTTAAGAAAGATCCGGCAACTGAAGAACAGTCCTCGTTTGCTAGCATGACATTCAACCTTTCAAATGAGATTTCACCTGCAATTTAAACTTGTAAAGGGGAACCGTTTCTTAATAATACTGTGTTTTCTTCCTACTTATCTCTTTCATTCTCTTTTTTTCCTCCTCAACAGAAAAAAAAGAAATGGTGATGCCTATGAGACTATCCTTCTATGGTCATAGTGTTAGCAGTCAGACTCCTCTTGCAAAGGGGCAGTCTATAGCTAGAATAACCATAAACTCCCTTCTTAAAGTACCACCCCAAAAGTTGCCTGGCCCAAAATAGATGCCAGTCAGGAACAAGTCTAGGCAAGTAGTTTAGAAGTGTGAGTAAAAATGACTGACTTTCTATTGTCCCCCATGCTCCAGAGAGATGCATAATTTAGGGCAATGGGTCTCCCAAAACCTAGCACCTAGTGGGTGCTACATGAGAAAGTCCTATTATGAGAAATTATGTGGTTATGGATCCAGCTCTGTTGAAACTGTAGAACATGTGGTTTTTGTTTGCCAAAGGTATAACTACTTGAGAAAACAGTTTATCGACCCATTAATTTTTGATATTGATCTGCCTGTGGTAAATAAACTCCAGCTTTTGCTTGGTGGCTTTCATCTAACCATCACAGTTTCAGTTGTAAAATTTCTTCTGGGAGTGTTTAGATTTAAGAGACAAGAGAAGGATTTTAAGAAAATGGGAAATGATGTTTTATGTTGTGCACTTTGCTGATTCTAAACGTTTATTTTGTAAAATCTATATTATTGATGAATTTTGTATTTCATTGCCATTTGCTTATGACCAAACGGTCTGTGAGCAATAAAAATATGGATGGAAAACCTAGGGACTAATCTCATCAACACTCAACCTTGCTTCCCCTGCACCTATTTACCATAATTAAACAGTGATTTAATCAACACAATTCTATTCACCCAACCCATTAGCCCTTCCTGCCTGGTACTTGCAGGGTCATCAAGCCTCTCCCACACCATTGTTCACCTCAGAAAAGTCCATTAAGTTATTGTTTTTCAGGGATTGCATCACTCACCCAAGCATACGTTTTGACCTATACCTGGAGCACCCTGCTTCCCAGCAATGCATGTGTTTTGGATCCTCTGCATATGCTCCCACTTAGCTAGGCTCTCTTCTCTCTCAAAACGCTGGTGTTTTGCTGCTTCCACTGACCTCTTCAAGATTGGTAATTATCACCCTTCCCCTAAAATCACTTCCCTCCTTTTCTCTCTGTGTGTCTCTTAGCCAGCTCTTGTATGTGTGTTTATTGTGTGCATTTTGTTTTATTCTTTGTCTTTTTAATATAAACCTTTCCAGTTGAACATTTGCCTGATCTATTTGCAAGTTTTCTGAAGGGAAAAATGCTTGTACATAGGTGGATAATCCTAGTTACCCCCTCTTGGTCTGTCTCCTTAAAGCTAATTCCCCAAACTAATTAGGAGTCCACCTATTTGGGCAACAACAGTGCCAATCCCTTATGGGTCTCAACCTACTACTGGAGAGCTGATAGCCCTTTCCAAGTTCATGTCTATCCTTCTTGAACTGGGTGGCCTGCCACTCAATACAATGTTCCAATTAGATCTTTCCAGCTATTGATGGAAGAGGTAAAAACAAAAGGATAATTTACAAATGATTTAAAAGGATAACGTAATGATAATTGTATCTTATAAGCTGTCCCTATCAACATAATAAGTAGTAATGGGGAATCTTCTACTGATTCATTTTGGAAGACATTTGTTTTTACTGAGCTTTGCCAAAGAATTCTCAGGAAAAACTTCACTCTTGAGTCCCCCCCCCCCCCGGCTTAGAAAGTGCCCCCTAAAAAGTACACAGTATCTTTAAAAAGCAGAATCTGTAGAAAATTTAAAAGACACATTGATGCCTGTTGGCATAATTTTCTTACAAGCAACCAAAATCTTGAGAAGTGCTACAATAATTGCTTTGTTTGTCCTTGTCAATCTGGAGGCTGGTCCTATATTTTGGCACCCTGACAATTTGTGTGTTTGGCTCTTTGCCATCAGTGACCAGTAACATTAGAGTTACAAATTATGCATACAATTTGCAGCTATTGAAGGGCTACCACTGACCACAGGTTCCTCTCTTGAGGACTGGGCAAAATGTTAAAACAACTGAACCCAGGTGGCAAATGGTCAAATCTGATCTCTAGTTTGTTAACACTAATGCATTTTGTGTGCAAGGACCTGGATTTATACTTGCTGGATAGGCTGTGGCTCAGTGGTACAGCATCTACTTAACGTACATAAGATCTGAGGTTCAATCCCTGTCATCTCCAGCTCTTTTTTTTGTTGGTTTGTTTAAGGATCAGATAGTAGGTAACAAGAAAAACCTCAGCCTTAGACCCTGGAGTTCTGCTGCCAGTCAGAGTTGACAATACTGACCTTCATGGACTAATGGTCTGATTCAGTATAAGGCAGCTTTGTGAATTCATCCTGACATGGAAGATACTGATAATACTAGGACATAATGCCATCTCAGGGTTCTGTTCTTCCTTGTTGTCTTAACAGGACTTCGTGTCTTGGTATTATTGATACTATGACGAGGTGGCTACATACCAGGTGTCTCTGCACAAAGTGCTACATACATGGGAACAGAGATCACTCCTGCACCTCGCTTCATGTAGAGCATTGCCACATGAACTGATTTCCTTCAACATTTTTGCAGGAGGACCTGGTACTGTATAGTAGGATGTGCAATAAAAGAAGACATGCTTAGAGATAAGGAAGGGCAGCCAGTATGAACATGAATCAGGCCAGAGGAGAGCCTCCTGATTGCAGATAGTCTGCCCACACAAATAATTATTCACTTCACCATCTTCTCCCAGTCACTGCATATTATGTCTGCTAGTATATTCCCAGCTTATGATAACAGAGAATTTTTGGCACTCTTGGAATAGAATTCTTAACCACTGTGTAGATGACTCTATTAGGGGTGATGTACATATGTGGAAGTCTCATGGTACAATGAAAAGGACTGCTTCAGCAAACAGATGGAAGAATTGCATATTTGAATGCACAGGGTTTTTTTTTTAAATGTTTCAGAAAACAACCATACCAGGGAGGTAGCTAGCAAAAAAAAAAATCTCTTAGAAAGGATTAGACCATTTATTTGAATAAATGATCCTGCAGAACCTTTTGTATGGTCTGGAGTTGCAGAGAAGATTGGATCACCAAAATGTTGTATTGGAGAATTCCTTATATATGTGAACTACTGCATTCCAAAAGATAAATCAAAAATTGTTGCGCAGACAGACATTATAGGAGCTTGAAGACCTGGCTTTTGCGTCAGCACTAACAGTATCCAGAGCAGAAGCAAATCCTGTCAAAAACTGGGCCTTCATCTCTTTTGTGATGGTTTTAAAACATTGCCAGAGATTCTTCTGAGCTTTTTTCAGCTTAATTTTTCCCTGGCTCCTGTGCACAGGCACATACACTAAGCACGTGCATCACGCTTGCATAAATACAGAGATGATGCAGTAATTCCATTCCAGATGTTTACCAGGCTGACTGAGTTCCCACCAACTCGCCATCTTGGAGCAATTGCATCTTTTTGGTTGCATAACCTGTGACCAATATGTTTCGAAACAAAAAAAAAAATGAGGAACCTCACTTATCTTTGGTTGTTTGCTTTTCTTTGCAAAACTTGAGATCTCTCTTTCTCTGTATGTATTCTACACAAGAACTGAAATACACATTGTGGGATGTAGAATTCAGCTCCCATATATTAAAAAAGCACATAGACTTATGGTTGTAAAGATATGCTGGGGAAAAGTAGGTGGGCAATACTTGCTGTAATCTCAGAAGCTCATGTGGTCAGTAGGATTTCCAGGTGTTGGCCTGGGGGCTTTGGTATGAAAGCCAGTATGGCAGGGGTGGCCAACAGTAGCTCTCCAGATTTTTTTTGCCTACAACTCCCATCAGCCCCAGCCAGCATGGCCAATGGTTGGGACTGATGGGAGTTGTAGGCAAAAAACATCTGGAGAGCTACCTTTGGCCACCCCTGCAGTATGGCATTCTAGATGAGGACTTGGGAAACCCTCACTGCCAAGGAAGCTCACTTGGGCTACTCTCTCTCAGCTTAAACTCCATCACAAAGTGGTTGTTGTGAGAATAAAATGAAATAGATGAAAAGAATGTTGTAAGATTGGGGACAAAGCAGGGTATATTTATTTAAATAAATAAAAGATATTCCTTCCCCTTGTTTAGAAGAAACAGAATAAATTATGAAAACCACAACCATCAGAATGATGCGAAATAAGAAGTATGAACATATGTGATACTTATGAAATTATCTGTGTACATTTCATGGGTTTGATTGTCTCTGGAACCAACTGAATACTCAGGTCTAAAGTGCATGGATATGCATACAGGCCAAACTTGGGGGGGGGGGGGGCTGCAACTCTGCAGTTTCCAAAGCTGTTGCTGCAGCTTTCTGGGGATCTCTGCAGTCCTTCTCTTCCCCCCTCCCTTCTAAAATGCATTCATCCAATAATACCACATCAGATGACTTCCCCATCTGTTCTTAAACTGACCCATCCATCGTCCATGCTAACACTACATTTGACATTTCAAACTATATTTGACAGGCTATTATTGCCCAGGGGAAAAATAATTTGGATCAAAGTTTCCAGAGGTTATGAAAGATACGTGAATCACACTGACAACCTTATTCCAATCATGGCAATCAAACACATCTACCTACCATAAGCTAATAATGGAGAGAAATATGAGTCAATGGCTTGTGTTCTCACAGAATATTTTGGTAGAGTCAGGGGGATATTTAAGGTTTTTTGTTTTTGTTTTGGGTTTTTTTGTTTTGTTTTGTTTTCTGCACTGCAAACTTAGAGCAGGCTGTTGCAATGTGGATCTTGGATGTCAGCCTGATTCCAGGGTCCTCAAGGGCTTCATGTTAATTTGAAACTTGGAAGGTTTAGAAAGTCAACTGACCTATATGGAAAATGCTCTTATGAGGAGAGTAGTGTGTTTATTTAGCTGGTGCATTTAGGAGACAGCCACAGACGTCAAAGGGAAAGCAAAATAACGAAGGGGGGGGGGGGATGTGCTCAACATGAAGGAGAAAGAAGGAGGAAAAGCAAGAACAGTTTCTTTTTCAGGCCAAACTAAATCCCAAGACCAGGGGCTAGGTAGAAGGAAAATACAGCCCTGGAAAAGGGACCCAGTCTTTGGTCTGCCTTCCATGCCCTCCTCAAAGGGAGGAAGGGAGAAAGATAGAGCCAGAGAGAACAAAGGAGATCCCTTCCAACGTTCCCTCTAAGCTGCAGAGTCTTGTGAGCAAAAATTCTACTTTGTGAGCTACTGGCATTAAAGTTGTGAGCAACTGCATCAATGAGAGTGTTCTGGAGCCATCCTTCCTGAGCTAAGACAAAAATGTGTGAGCTGGAGGCTAAAAATGTGCGAGCTAGTCACGCTAACTCAGCTTAGAGGGCACACTGGATCATATGGCACCTGCCTAAAGGCTAGCTTAATCTCATCAGATCTCAGAAGTAAGCAAGGTCAGCCTCAGCTAGTATTTTGAATGGTGACCTCCAAGGAATGCCAGGGGCATGATGCCAGGGACAGGCAATAGCAAACCACCTCTGAAATGTGTCTTGCCACCTAGTGGTGCATAACACTAAAAGAGCTAGAACCTCTGGCTGCTAGACAATCTTAGGATCTTCTGGTTATTTTACACCCAATGCCATATGATAACTAATTACTAATTAGAAAGTTTCACTCCACCTTTTCTTGGCTGAGTGCCACCTTCCATGTGCTGCACATGGTTTGTCCTCCCACAGACTGTTCGTGGCTCAGCCAGGCTGGACACTACCATAAAGCTTAGCTGAGTCTGGCACCACCCGTGGCCTATCAGGAAGAATCCCAGTGGCCATAATGGTCAATCCACCCCTGACTAGATCTACTTCTCCTGCTGCCCCAGGCCAACCCTGGACAAAAACCTATTCTGAATATATACTAAACCAAGCTGATTCAGACCACAGTCCTTCTAATGTTGCATTGTGTTTCCATCAGTGGCCATTCAGATACCTCTGGAAAGCTTACTGCATAGTAACCTTGCCACCTGGGCTGGAGAAAAATGTGGTATCCCTTGAACAGATGCTTAATGGGTGTTATTGGCTAGATGATGATATTTACTTCCATGCTATGAAAGCATTTCCACACATTAAGCTTCAGGAATATTGTTCTCCAGGCCTGTTGACAACCCTACAACCAAAGCATGAAGCTGAATGCCTTCCTCTGGTGTTTTCATTTGGCTTTCAGAGGTATACTGCCACTATACAGAGATGTTCCATTCAGTTATTATGGTTTGTAGCCATTGATACACCTAAATTCAACACGTTTCTTAATCTCTTTAAACAGTCATCTGACCTGTGACCTTCAGCATATCTCATATCTGTGATTTTGAAAGTTCATGATCAGTTCAGCTAAACCAAAGCAAAGTAAGGTTACCTCGATCCCCTAAGCAGGGCTGTGATTCTTGAAAGCAGGGAATCTTGATCAGTACCCTGCACAAGAACAGATTCCTCATTGCATCGTACACCTCAGTGCCCACCATTTACAATTACTTTGCTTTCAGGAGAGAAGGGTTGTTTAAAAAGCAATGTGCAAAAACACCAAGGCCAAGTTCAGAATAGTTCAGAATAAAAGATTTCAATTAAGGAAGCTGATGTAATAACATTTTCCTTCGTGCAGCTCAAGGGATTCTGATTTGCAAATCATGTTGTCAGAATAGAATATGAATTGAATATTCTCTGGGGGTGAAGAAAGAAGAAGAAATTTATACCTCTCCCTTCACTTGGGAGTCTCATAGAAGCTTACAATCTCCTTCTGTTCCTCTCCCCACAACAGAGGTAGGTGGGGCTGAGAGAGGTCTCAGAGATCTTGTGACTGACCCAAGGTCACACCAGCAGTTGGATGTAGAGGAGTGGGGAATCAAACCCAGTTCTCCCACATTAGGGTCTGTGCTCTTAACCACTACATCAAACTGGTTTTCAATCTAGAATGGTCAGTGAAGATTCTTCTCCCACAGGGATGGCTGAACACTTGCCAGTTTGTCTCACCTCCAATTCACCCATGGCAATGAAGCAGCCAATTAATTAAAAGACTGCTCAGCAGGTAGCAACTTGTTTGTGCAGTCATCAAAATCCAAGTCCTGGCAGATGAGGGATCAGATGGGAGTCTGGTTCCCATATTCTCCAGGGGAAACTTGGCTCTGTGATCAGCAAAGCCTGTTTTACGGAGGAGGGAAAATCCTTGCTGGTTTCTTCTGAGCTTTCATCCTGGAAACTTTGTGGTCACCCAAATTTGTTGAGTTGCAGCAATTTTCTTTTATTTATTTTTTGAAGGGGGGGGGGAGTAATCAGAAGCCTATTTGATTTCCCTTCTCTTCTCCCCACCCCAAGCTGCCAGCGTGGGCTGCAGAAGAAGAAAAAGGAGAAAGATGGGGGAGAGAAATGAGCTATTTCTACACTTCCTTTTGCAATGCATTGCAAACATTTAAAATATTGCTTTGCTCCAAGTCCTTGCCCAGCTTGGAAGGGAGAGAAGGCTAACAAGCTCTTTCTCCTCTCCCTTTTGCAACTTCACTATAGCTGCTTCGCTAAGGGGGAGGGGGAGTAACTGACTTCCAGCTGATCCCCTACAAACTGGGAGTCAGCTTCCAACCAACAGGTAGCTGCAAATTTAGTACTGTGAGCACCTGTTCAAGTTGCTCTGTGCAATCCAAACATATCCCTGATCAACTCACGTTCTGACTATATCAAACAAACTAAACTCATCAGTTCAGTTTTGCTGAGAAATTTGTGGCATACCCACTCACAGTACACATCCAGCTTGGTCTTACAACTGTAACAGTCAATACTTTTTACAGTGGTATGCGTGCATTTCTACAAATGTATATTAATTCTTTGCCTGGCTGAACATGAAAACCTGTGGGCTTTTTTTTTTACATGTGAGAGTGGGAAGAGACATCAAGAAAGATCTAAGCTATGGGAAGAAGGGGAAATTATCAAGAAGGAACTGTTTTTTAAAGCTGTGGTGGGAAGCTTGAGAATGTGACTCCCATGTGGTCAGAAAAATGGGTTTCAGACATCACATGGCAAGTATCAATCCTACGGTAAGCGGTTCCTCTAATGCTCTCCCTGCAGTTTGGAAATACTGATCTTTCTACTGACTACAGTCAGGAAATTAAGATTTTCAGGTGTTGTTAGGATTTTTTCCAGCTGGCTAAAAGTCAGACGAGCAAAGTTTTATCATGTGTCCCGATGCTCCAAGGGCAGTTCATGAAAATTCTTCTCTCCTTAGCGAGTGCAACTTGGTGTTGCTGAATTTCCACTGAGCAGAAGACGGTTCAGTTTCCAAGCAATTGCTCTTGCGCAAAGGAGATCAGAACAAATGTTGCAATGTGTGGAGCTTAGTTCAACGACAACCTCAGCCTTGTTTTTTCAGTTCTGTTCAAGGGCTCAGCTCCAGAACACATAAATTTGAATATTGTTATTTTTTCTAGCGAAATGCATCTCAACCCTAGAACAAATGAATCTGAATACTATTTTTCTGCAGAAATGCCTTTCATTGGGGGCAAGCTATGCATAAGGATGTGTGTAAAAAGCAGGGAAGGAAGGTTAGAAAGAACATTCCTGCCAGCTGTAACTTCTGAGCTATGCTTCTTTGACCTTCTTCTTTCCAGAATAAAGCATAGGCAAGGCCAGAGGCACAAACTTCTTGGGCATGAGCCAAACAGAATTTTGCCTATGGCTTGTGCCCTATGGCGGGGTCTCCAATCTTTATGAGTCCATGAGCACATTTGGAATTATGATTCAGTGTAGCCACAAAATGCTTGCCAAAAAAGTCTGTTGCAGGAAGTAGAGCCAGTCACAAAATGATTGCCACAGCTTAACTTCAGGCACACAGTGAAGATCCTTGTGCTAAATCACTTTTATTTGCTGGTAAGATTCATAGCAAGTATCGGGATTTAGACTTGTTTATACCCTCAATATTAATTGGCAGATTCGGATGCAGTCTCCCATACCCCTTGTGAAGTAGTCCTGAGAAGGACTGTTTGATTGGTTGATTGTTTCCATCTGTATAGTGTAGCCAGGAGAGCCTATGATTGTCTGGTTGCCAGAAATTCTAGCTCTTTAGCATCATCCAGGATGCACTACAAGAAGGTGATCAGCTGATGTATTACGCTCACTGAGGCCTATTGGCTACCCACATTGTGCCACATCACTCCCCCACATTTCCAAAGACAAGATGCTGTTCATGACTATATAAAGATCATTGAAAATAGTTGTTCATCCACAAAGACATAGCTGATGCGGGCCTATCCAGACTAAGATCACAACATCCAGTAATAAGATCTGCACAAATCCTAAAATCGCAAAATTTCAATCTAGGGAATGAATGGTTGCAAATATAGATGCAGTCAGTTCCACTCCATATCCATGACCTGATAAACACTAACAAGAGGTCTGCAAAATTTGGCCCGCCACATAAAATATGAAAGATGGCTAATAGACTATGAACAGGTTTTGGTAGTAATGCAGACCTGCTGTTTAAATGGGGCCCAGGACCCAAAGTGATTGTGGAACAGCTTGCCAAACTACTTCCCATCTATCACAGGAATGTGAGCATTGTGGTTTCCAGGGAGATGTGAAAAAGCTCTTTGAACTCTCCCCAGCTGCAATTGAGTGAAAATTTAGAGGTTAGTATTTAAGGGAACTGCCCAGTTGGTCTCCATACCCATTCTACCATCTTGGTTATGTCTTTTATATTATTATATGCTTCCTGTGTGTAACACTGGCATAAGACAAATAATAATGGTCCTTCTGCTGCCACCACAGAAACAATTTTTAAAATGTCCATCAAATCTTCAACAGCCAATAACAAAGCTTTGCTGGCCAAAAGCTTTACCTGTCCCTGACCTAAAAACACTTGGTGGGCAGCTGCAAAGGTGTCAGTGAGTGCCATGGCACCTATGGGCACCACATTCAGGAACCCTACCCACCCGATCCAGGACCAGTTCAAAATATAACCTGATGTGTAGTAGTTGACAGGCAGTGTGGTGTAGTAGTTAGTGTCAGAACAGAAACAAGTTCAAATCCTCATCCTGCCATGGAAGCTCATTAGGTGACCTTGGGCTCGTCACATATTCTCAGTCTAACTCATCACACAGGATTGTTGTGAGGATAAAATGAAGGAGAGGGGAATGATGTATGAAGCTTTGGGTCCCCACTGGGGAGAAAGGTGGTGTATAAATGAAGCAAATAAATAAAATGAAGTAAATAAATAATTTGTGCTTTTGTTTGCTTTAAATAGTACTGCTTTTAAATTAACTTTTTCTACTGTTGTATGCAACATTTGATCCCTTTGGGGAGAAAAGAGGTGTGGATAAATACTGGAGCAAAGTGTGTGGTAGTCATTCCCAGGTATGGGAAAAAGAAAAATGGCACACTCAAAGATGCAACTGAAGTAGACGATAATTCTACCCACTACTGTGATTCTCCCCTCCCCCAATGATTCAGAGTGCCAACCATTCTAGGAATGTGCAAGAACAACAAAAAAAAAATCAGTGTTTTTCAGATTGGGTTTTTTTCAACCTTTAAAAATTTGGTATTGCTTTGGAAACCTGAATTCCAATACCAGTACTGTAGGTAAAATTCGGGAATCCCGAATCCTGAATTTTTCAGCTCCATCTACCCTATGAGGCCATTATAGTCAATGACAAATCTCTTAGAGCAGAGGTGGCCAAAGGTAGCTCTCCAGATGTTTTTTGCCTACAACTCCCATCAGCCCCAGCCATTGGCCATGCTGGCTGGGGCTGATGGGAATTGTAGGCAAAAAAACATCTGGAGAGCTACCGTTGGCCATTCCTGTCCTAGAGTATATTCATTGGGCTGGGGGGGCAGGGGTTTGAGGTAGAAGCACCAAAACTGCAGTGCAGCTGCTGGGGCCTCTCCCCAAAAGAACTCTCAAGTTTCAAAAAGATTGGACCAGGGGGTTAAATTCTACGGCCCCCAAAGAGGGTGCCCCCATCCTTCATTGTTTCCAATGGGGGGAGAAATAGCAAGGCAATGCAAGCCCAGCAAATTCTCCCAGAGACTCTCTGAAGTAGAAGTGAGGTATAGGGAGGGGGCATCTTTGCAAAACCCGCAGCAGAACCAATGCAATGTGCCTAGCAGAACCAGTGCCATTGTGGACATGCCAAAACCCAAGAGGACTAAGATCCTGAGAATCTCCTGAAATAAGGGGGAGGAGGGACATTTCTGTAAGGACAGCAGAACCGGTGCAATGTACTGGTGCCCAAAAGCAGAATTCAGTGCCAGCTTACTAGTGCCAAGCAGCAGAACCCAGTGCCAATGTGGGAGCAACAGAATTAATCAATGTCATACCAGAGAATCCCAGAAGAGATGATGATGGCGATGATTTTGCAGAAACAAGGGCAGTAGAAGCCCACCGGAACATTCAAAAGTGGGCAGGCACTTTTGTTAGCCCACTGAACCTAGGCCAGCCCAATACACAGAAGCCCAGTAACGCTGAGCTGCCGTTTGCCACAATGGCACTGCTGCTAGTTTCTGCTGCTAGGCAGCCACTACTGCACTGGTCCTACTGTCGTGCTCAGCTAAGAACAGAGCCTTGATTGCCTCCTTGCTTGGATTGTGATTCTGTGCTTGGTATCAGTCCTTTTGATCTGGCATTTGCCACAATGCCACAGGGTGCTGCTGCTGGGCACTAGTAGCTTGGTATTGAGTTCTGCTGCTGGGTACTAGTATATTGCACTGCTTCAGCTGTCCTTGCAGAAATGTCCCCCCCCTTACTTCAGAGATTCTCAGGTCTGACCTTAGTCATGTTCTGGAATAGCCACAGTGGCACTGGTTCTGATGCTGGTCCAAACTTCATCATCTCTGCCATGAGACTATGAGCCCTCATCAACTATGAGCCCTCAATATGCCCTCATCAGCTTTGCCATGGGACTATGAGCCCTCATCAGTTTTGCCATTGTACCAAGTCTTGCCCAGCTTAGTATCATCAGCGTGCCATGAGACTATCATCTGGTTCCTCTGTTTTTGCTTAAGTATGTTTTGTTCCAGGTAGATATCAGCTGGAGGCCAGCATATTCTGGAAGGCAGTGGCCTTGCCTGGCCACTCAGCTAAGAACAGAACCTTGATTGCCCCTTGAAGTATACCCAGAAGTAAACAAAGCAACCAGGCCAATTTTCCCCAGTTAGCGGGTTACCTTGGGCTAGAGCCATAATACATTCATTCATTCATTCATTCATTCATTCATTCATTCATTCATTCATTCATTCATTCATTCATTCATTCATTCTCTTAAATATTCATTTGAATACAACTTATTACTGAGAACCATGTAATGTCAAATTGTTGTGGGCAGTGACCCTTATGTAAGACAGTAAGCTTTTCCATATTAAATTTCCTTACTTTTCTCCATCCAGTTTGGAGCTTTTAGCCATTATAGTCAATGGCAAATCTCCTATAGTATATTTTGATTCCATTTTTCTCCTGAATGAGGCCTCAAAGTAGTCTGCAACACTTTCCCCTCCTCCATTTTATCCTGGCAAGAGCCCTGTGGGGTGTGCCACATGCTATTTATTTGTCAGAGTCATCTATATTTCCAGCCAAGTCACATACTCCATATACACTGAGACTTGACTGACACATGCAAGAGAATGAGGTCGTAGAATGGACCATACCACTTCAGACTGCAGTTGAAGGGTCATGGAGGGTCTCATTTTAGAACACTGCCATGTGTGCTTGTTTTTCTTTAAAAAAAAGCAAATAGAAAACCAGGAGACCATGCAAAGACATTTTCTTCTTGCACTGCAAGATTTCTACTCGCATGGAGATTTTTTTAATGCACAGAAACGTTTATAACACAAATACAGCTCCTTCAGTCTGCAATGGTCCAGTCCATTCAGCTGCCTCATTCTTTTTGCATACATAACCTGGGCTTTTCAAGTAACTTTCTATAAACAATTGGTAATGAAGACAGGTAATGTCTTCATTTGCCCATGCAGGCTGAAGGCACATATCCTGTCACCCTAATCACTATGAGGCACAAGCAAGCAATCACAGCAAATGCTTTTAAAATTCTGTGCAACGTAATCTTGAATAAGTGCAGCTGACAGTGGGCCTTTAAACTTTGCTTGGACTGTTGTCCTTTCCCTCCCCTGTGAATAATAAATTGGTGCTGCCTGCCTGAAGGATCCCGGAGTATCCAATAAACCCCACCAGCATGATCTTCACATGCTTGGCACCCACCACACTCCTGATATTTTAAGCCAATCATGTTTTTCCTGCCCATGAAAAAATTCCCCTGACAATGGCAGCCTCTTCCAGAGCAATTTGGAGGCCAGCAGGAGAAGTGGTGGGGAAAATAACAAGAGCTTAAAATGGGTTGTAGCTAAAAGCTAAGAAAGAGTACAGATGCAGATTTTGGACTGCATCGTTCAGGTAATGACAGCAAGAGTTTTGGAGAGCTTGCAGTGGACCAATGTGGTTTATATTAGCAAATCCCTTACTGGCACAAGCCCACAGAGCAGACAGAAAAAGGCATGCTTTTCTTCTTTGCATGCACGTAGCATACTGTTTTGTTAGAGAACTGTATGGTGCATATGAATGACACACCATCTAAGGCAGGAATGCCTTAAGGAGCACTTCACCCTCCTCAGCTCCATGTGCTAGCCCCAGTGACACTGAACTAATTGGGATGTTTCAAATTTTCTTAAAAGTCTAGGGAAGCCTACACATGTAACCAGGCCACTGAGTAAGGTTGCCTGTTTCCAAGTGCGGGCATAGGATCTGCTTCCTGCAGCTTCCATTGTCCACTGCTATCGATAAGTGATGAGAGAGAAAAAATAATTTAAAATATATGTTGGGCCTATGGCATGATGACACTTCCAGGTAGGGTTGTCAGGTCTGGGCTAGAAAATACATGGAGACTTTGGCGGAGGATCTGGAAGAGGGCAGGGGCAGAAGGGCTTCAGCATGGTACAATTCCATAGAGTCCACCCTTCAAAGCAGCCATTTTTTTCTCCAGGGGAGCTGATCTCTGCCAGCTGGAGATCAGTTGTAAAAGCGGAAGATCTCCAGGCCCTATCTGGAGGCTGGCAACCCTATTTCCATTTTTTTTTTCTGGAAGTGACAGCATGCTGTAGCAGACAGCAGCTGCACCATTCTCCCCACCCATTACCCAGTGTCTGGCTGATTGCCTGGCAACCATACAACTAAAGGGAGAATCTGGAGACACAAGCCAAAGCCTGAAATATTGTTCTGTTTTCGCTGTGCTGCTTATCTAGCTCAGATTCATCCTACCCAAAATGTAAAGACTTCCTCCCAGAGAACCTTACTGAAATGTCTGAGAAATCTCTTTGAAAGAATTCTAGCGCTCTCACAGTACCATAGCGGTCAAGTTTCTCACAAAAGATGAAATGACAAATCCATTTAAATCTGCAATTTTATTTTGATAATTATACCTTGCTTCCCCCTCCCAAAGGAGACCCAGCGTTGTTCTCTTCTCCAATTTTTCTTAGCAACAACCCAGTGAGGCAGGTCAGGCTGACAGAGAGTGACTGGCCAAGGTCACCCAGAAAGCTTCAAAGTAGAGTAGGGTACTGAACCCAAGTTTCCTAGATCATTGTCTGTTACTCTAACCACTATAACACATTGGCTCCCGAAAATATTTAAATCATTTTATTTATTATTTGTTTTTATTAATTTGTAGCCTGCCCTATCCTGCGAGCTTTTACTGTTATTGTATATATCCCACTCTCTTTGATTGGTTCTGTGGAACTCCATGGCAGCCTCCCATCCAGGCTGAGATCTGCTTAAATTAGACAACAGATAGACAGATGAAGTGAGAGAGACAATCAACAGTCTGCACGGTGTTGTATAGTGTACCAGAAGACAGAACCATGTCTTATGGCAGGGGTACCCAATAGTGTTCCCTCTAAGCTGAGTTAGTGGGAGCTAGCTCACAGTTTTTCAGCCATCAGTTCACATATTCTTGTCTTAGCTCAGGAAAAATGGCCCCAGAGCAAACTAATTTATGTAGTAGCACACAACTTCAATGCCAGTAGCTCCAAAAGTAGAATCTTCTCTCACAAGACTCCATAGCTTAGAAGAAGCATGGGTCCTCAACCATTTTGAGCCTGTGAACATCTTTGGAATTGTGACATAGTGTGGTGGGCACAGCCACAAAATGGCTGCCATGAAACGGCTGTTGCAGGAGGTGCAGCCATCCACAAAATGGCTGTCACAGCTTACCTTAAGTCATACTATGAAGATCCTTGTGTTGTGGTGGCAGCTGCTGCCAAAGTAACATTTCTAAACACCTGTATAGCCATCAAATCTCCAATTTCTTTATATATATTTTATTGCTTTTAACTGTTGATTCTCTTTTGTGATGCAACCCGCCCTGAGCCTGTTCTGCAGGAAGGAAGGACCATATATATATATATATATATATATATATATATATATATATATATATATATATATATATATATATATATATATATATATATATATATATATATATATATATAAAGGCCAATAGCCTCACCTTGCACCACCTACCATCTAAAAACACTAGGCGGGTACTAGGCAAGATATTAGCAGGCACCATGGTGTGGGAATGCCAGCCTCCAGGTGGGATCTGAGAAAATGGATGTTCCCCCTGGAGTAACTGGATACTTTGGATGGTGGATTCTATGGTATTGTACCCTACTGAGGTCCCTGTCCTTCCCAAGCTCCATCCCAACATTTCCAGGAGTTACCCAACCTGGATCAGGTAAACCTACCCCCCCATCCCCCACCGGTGGCCAGAAGTGACCAGGTAACCCTACCATCATGCCCACAGATGGGGATCTTTGCCTTTAAAAAGCTTACAGTTGCTATGCCATCTTTTTTCATACCTTGTTCTTATAAGAATGGGGTGCAGTACGCCAATGTTAACAGTTGAGTAAGGTTTATCTCCATGCTGTGAAAAGCTCCATCTGCTGACTTCTGCACATCCAGGAGATTAGCCTTTATTTCAACAGGACTGTTAAGCGCTTACTTAACTCAGACATCACACCTGTGGAGTTCAAGGGGGTTAGAAAATGCTTACATTTGGGAGGGTTGTGTCAATTATTATTTAGAATTGGCATAAAACAAATTCCCCTTCCCCTGCAAGCACATACCCTTATAAACCCCCTTTTCTCCCATACAAGAGCCAATCAAAATACTTATTTAATGAAAGCTGAAAGTTTGTGATTGATTTTGCTGGGATCCAGGTCAGGCTGTTCTTAAGACTTGTGTTAAACTGTTTTAAAAGAAATGGTCTTTTGATATATATACATTTCTAATACAGATAAAAATAGAACACACAGGCAAGCAGCAAGCTCATTTTGGCTGTGGCTGCGGCTCAGGGGCCATCTCAGAGGAATAACACTGATGGAAAATTAAAATTGCCAAGGGTATGTGTCAAAATAAGTGCCTTGACTTTTCCCGCACAACGGGCTCTCAGCCTTGCTACGTTTGCTTTTGAACACTTGAACCACTGCCATATCTCAGATTTGAGAGCAAATGAATTCCGAGCACTTAAAAAAAGTTTTATCAGACTAACATGAAGTACATCCAAGTACAAAATACTATCTTCTGGACCTAAACTAATAAAGAGCAGGAACAGGAAACTATTGACCATTACAGAACACAATCCTCTGATAAGCTCATAGCATAAACATTTGGCTTTTGAATCGTGACGTAAAGTACTGGAGAATGGGTTGCAAGATATTCTTTCCTGCTATTCATGAAGAAATTTCTGGACTCTCTTTAAAGTTAACTTATTCCTTTCCAGTGTAAGATCTGTCAAATCCACCACTTTGGATGGAAGTTTATTTATTTTGAAAAATACATATGCCACCTATCCAAAGACCTGCTAGAGGACCCTAATAGAGTTAAACAACAATACAATAAAGCCATAAAACAGCAGCAGAACAATCGTCAATAGTAAAAGAAACCAGGAGCACCCCACCCCAAATCAGCAGCCTATAACCCCATCTGTAAAACAGCTAGGTAACAGCCTGACAATATAATCACAATGTTTAGCATTTATAGCGTTTTAGGGTATTTGAAGCACCTATTTAGAATATTTATAAACCTTCTTTTCTCCCATACCAGTTCTGCAATTGCTG
Source organism: Heteronotia binoei (assembly GCF_032191835.1). Lineage (NCBI taxonomy): Eukaryota > Metazoa > Chordata > Lepidosauria > Squamata > Gekkonidae > Heteronotia > Heteronotia binoei. The sequence goes on along the minus strand of NC_083224.1, from coordinate 163,886,257 downwards.
TTGCTATGCCCCTGGACTTCTGCTTCAGTCGGATCAAGGGATGGATTCCCCACCAGGTGCTGTGTGGACACATTTTGACCCGCAGCTCCCTCCAATTCTTTCTGCATCTTCTGGATCTTGAAAAAACAAGTTTGGGAAAGTGCAGGGAAAACTGGAGGGAGTCGTGGGCCAAGATGCACCCATGCAGCAACTGGTGAGGAATCCATCATTTGATCCAACAAACGCAGAAGCCTGGGGGTGGAGCAAAAGCAACTGTGGAATTGGTCCCAGTTAACTGGAGCCCAAGGCAGGTGACAAAAATAAAAACATGTTTCTTAAAAATAACACAATTTAAATTAGAGCAAAACCACCACTGTGTGGGGGGAGAATTAAACTCAAAGCACTCACAAGATAATTGTCTTAATCAGCCAAAGGCCCGTCAAAAGAGGTCCTTCTTACAGGCCCTCAGAGGTTCCAAGAGTTGAGTTGCCAGTCCCAGGAAATACCTGGAAAGTTTGTGATTGGAGCCTGAGGAGGGTGGGGTTTGGTAGGGGAGGGAATTGAAGGGGGTATAATGCCATAGAGTTCATTCTCTGAAGTAGTCATTTTCTCCAGGTGAACTGATCTCTGTTGCCTGGAAATCAGTTGTAATAGAAGATCTCCAGCTACCACCTGGAGGCACCAACTAAACGAGAAGATCACCACGTACTGGAATAACAGGTCTGACAATCTGATAATAAAATTCAATATATTCTCAGTGCTATGTGCAAGCATGAATAATTTTCTAAACAATATACCATATAGGTATTAACGGTTATACACAACCCAATGAAGTATTGGGACTCAGGAGAGATAAGCAACACAGTCTTGAAAATATAACAATACAATGTGTAGTGTCTAATACATCAACATGAATGTTTAAATTGAAAACAAGTGTCCAGGGTCCTTCTTCCTGTTTCAATGGCTTCTTCAGATCTATTACCAAGTCCATATGTTATCTAAACGTCATACTTTGTTCCTCTGTAAATGCTTTGAGCGGTGATTCTCTTGTCTTAGATGCAGGTGAGTAATAACTTGATTTGCTTTTGAGAACTGCATGTATGTAACGCTTTTGGTAATTTTGTTTCTTTAGATCTTTTGACCTAAAAAAAAAATTTGCATCCTTGTATTGCCATGGCTGACTGTATTGTCCACAGGCACTTGTGAGTCTATTATGAATGTATTGTGTATAATAGCATTTCTATTGTGATAATGATTATTCTTCTAATGTGCTATGTATCACCTTACTGATGAAGCTGGGAAAACTCAGTTTAATGCCCTTTTCCTGTGGTTTTTGTCTGATCGCTTCATCAGCAAGGAGATGCACAAAAGCAATATTTTTCTACTTCAAGATCTGAGAAAATAACCCCTATCCTTAAGTAAGACAAACTGTATTTTCCAGCCTGCTGATAGAATGTGAGTTCCAACCTCTGAACGTTTCTGCAGTAGAATAATATCATTTTTTTTCTTTTTCTGGGACCTGTATGTTGGTACCACATGGTAAAACAGACTTGATCCGCTCTGGTCTTGAACCAGAATAAGGCAGCTTGATTTGTTTGAAACTGGAGTCATAGCAGAACAGTTCTATGGCATAAACTTCATTAATCCCTGCAAAAGCTGCTCCTGAGTTAAAGGAACATCACTAAAGCTCCTTGGCTGCTAATTTGGAAAAGTCTTTTAATTAAAATTAGTAGCAAATCTGACTTCAGTTTTTTAAAAAAAAAAAATCTCTATTTTTATCTACCAGACAGCATCAGCCCTGACCTGAATAGTTCAGGCTATCCGGATTTTGTCAGATCTTGTGAAGCTAAGCAGAGTTAGCCCCGCTCAGTATTTAGATGGGAGACCACCAGGGCAGTCCAGGGTTGCTATGCAGAGGTGGGGAATGACAAACCAGCTCTGAATGTCTCTTGCCTTGCAAACTCAAAGAGGTCACCATAAGTCAGCTGTAAGTAGATGGCACAGGGAGACGGAGGGAGGGAAGGAGGGAGAGTATTATTTGGTTTTTTTCATTGGTTCTCTAACTTCTCTGCTCTGTTGATTTTTTAAAAAAAATATTTTATTTTTGCAAATGTCTTAAAGGTACAAAACAGTCTTTTGGCTTAAAAGAGACAACACAGACCAATTTCCCACTCACCTTACGCTGCTGTCACGTTCCTCTTCTCAGCAGGGCTTCCTTCCGATTTCACACTATCCGCTCCGGGGCTGCAGCTAGCGTCGGCTGTTTTATGCTGCAAACAGAAACTGGGTTTTAAAGGCTTCTGTTTGCTGCACGAAAAAGCCGGGGGTAGATGCAGCCCCTGGGCAGATAGTGTGAAATTGGAAGGAAATCCCACTGAGAAGAGGAACGTGAGAGTGACGTAAGGTAGTGGGAAATTGGTCACAGTTTTACACCAGCCTCTCTCTCTCTCTCTCTCTCCCATTCCTCACATTGTATGAAGAAAGCCTTATCTCACAACTAGCCAGGAAGGAGGAAAGCCAGTCAACAACCTTAAGTGCAGAGCTGCATAAGTTGTATCTCACTAAGTCAACACCCAGCCCACCCAGCTGTATTTTGAGTCCTGCAAAGTTCTAAACAACCTCCTCTTTCCTCCTTTCTTTCTGCAATTCCAGGTAGGAAGAATGTTTGTTGAATTTTCAACAAGCAACCATAAGTGGCTGGTAGGCAGCTTATATGCTGCCTTATAAATCAAAAGTGGGGCAGGCCTATTGAAATCCTGAATTGAGGGCTCAAGCAGACAAGAAGATGATCATGTGTCTCTATGAAATGGAAATTGCTGGCTGATGTAACCACATTTTGCCTCAAGGCTGCAGGTAAGCAAGAAAGGGCTTATTTTTTCAGCCTCCACTCACCTGGCCTCCTGCTTTTTTGTTAGCACACTTTCCCTCATTTCAAATGCTAAGAAAATAGGGTTGCCAGCTCCCAGGTCCCATTGGGGATTCCCCCAGCTTTTGGAGGCTTCAATCCACCATCGACCAGCTGGCCAGTGGGGGAGACCCCACCCCCAAACAGAGACATTGCATGCAACATCCCTCAAATCCCCCCGCCATGATGGTAAGGGGACCTGGCAGCCCTGTACGAAGAACAGAGAGTCTACCCCTTCCTTACAATTCACATATAGTGTTCTATTGATGGCTGCTCCCTGTGTTATCTGTTTGAACCCTGATATAAGAACTGAACCAGCTACATTCAGGCTTAAAGCTTTAGTCACTATTAGAACTGCTAACTACCTGGACAGAGAAAAAATTCTGTCCTTCATTTAGGGTTGCCAGCTGCGAGGTGGGAAATACTTGGAGATTCTGAGGGTGGACTCTGAGGAGGCAGGGTTTCAGGAGGAGGACTTCAGTGAGATATACGGCCGTGCAGTCCTCCTTTCGAAGTAGCCATTTTTTCCAGGGTAATATATCTGTCATCTGGAGATCAGTTGTAATCCTAGGAGATCTTCAGCAACCAAATGGAGGTTGGGAACCCTTATTAGAGGCTTGATAGCCAGTTTGGTGTAGTGGTTAAGTGCGTGGACTCTAATGTGGGAGAAACAGGTTTGATTCCCCACTCCTCCACATGCACCTGTTGAATGGCCTTGGGTCAGTCACAGTTCTTGAAACAGCTGTTCTCTCAAGAGCTTTCTTAGCCCCACATACTTCACAGGGTGTCTGCTGAGGGGAGAAGGGAAAGGAGATTGTAAGCCACTCTGATAAAGGGCATGGTATAAATCCAATTTCCTCCTCCTCTACTTATGACCCTCTGTGCATTAACTAAGTACATGAAGAAAGGACTGTAGGTGTGACCTTTGCATTCTATCGTGAGCATGGCACCTATGCACAGAAGAAGCATTCACATGTATGCTCTCTCCCTTGACACACAATGTTTGGTAATTAGTGTCCCCAGTCATAGGGTGGGCACATCCATGTGGACACGGTCTTTGAATGTTTGCACTATGCAGACAACCCAGAGGCAGGGCCACTCACTCTAGGCTTCCCAACCCCCCCGCCCTGCCGGGGGACCCCTGGATTAGCAGCCTAATCCCTCGCTCTCTAAAAATCTGGAAGCGGGGATGGGGGGGTGGAACGGCGCCGTGTCTCTTTCCCTGCCTGGCTTCAGGCTTCTCCCTTCCTCTGGGTCACAAAGACCCGCCCACCGCTGGCCTGCTATTCGCTCCAGTCCGGCCTCCCTTCGTGAGGTGCATGCTGGGACTCGTAGTCCTTGCATCCTCTCCAGCTGCTGGGTGGCGTCTCCTCGGGGAGTCTGGCCGGCGGGGGGGGGAGCTCCACCCCCGGAGGACCATGTGCATTTCTACCTCGGAGGCTTCAGTCGCTGATTGAAAGGCTTCCTCTTGGGATGGTGTGTCTGTGTTACTTTGAAGAAGTTGGCAGCAACTCGTGAGTAGAAAGGCCAATCCCCTTCAGAGTTGCCAGAAATGGGGTGGGGGTGGGGGGAGACACGTCTGCTGAGCATTATTCTCTATGTGGAGATTGATTCTCATAGGGTATAATGGGGAATTCATCTGGAGGTTTCGAGGGCTCTGGGGGACCTGTTTTTATTTTGAGGTAGAGGCACCAAATTTTCAGTATAGTATCTAGTGACTCTCCCCAAAGTATCTCCCAAGTTTCAAAATGATTGGACAAGGGGGTCCCATTCTATGAGCCCCCAAAGAAGGTGCCCCTATCCTTCATTATTTCCTATGGAAGGAAGACATTTAAAAAGGTGTGCGGTTCCTTTAAATGTGATGGCCAGAACTCCCTTGGAGTTCAATTATGCTTGTCACACCCTTGTTCCTGGCTCTGCCCTGATGTCTCCTGGCTCCACCCCCAAAGTCCCCAGATATTTCTTGAATTGGACTTGGCAACTCTACCAGTTGGCCTGGAGAAAATGGCTTCTTTGAAGGGTGGGCTTTTCAGTACTTGTACCCCTTGTCAAAACCCTGCTGTTCCCAGGCCCCACCCCCTAATCTCCAGAAATTCTTCAACGTGGAGTTGGCTACCCTATTTGGACAGATACATTGTGTTACAAAAACAACACAACACGGAACTCTCCTGTACTTCACCATCTCTCCACCTAAGAGCATAAAGCGGTCCCCTACATGCCAATGGCCAAATCCATGCAATCACAGCTAGTCTCACTCCTCCACTTGCAGCTGCTGGAATGGTCTTGGGTCAGCCATAGCTCTCCCAGAGATGTCCTTCAAAGGGCAGCTTCTGGGAGAGCTCTCTCAGCCCTACCCACCTCACAGGGCGTCTGTTGTGGGGGAGGAACGGTAAAGGAGATTGTAGGCCACTCTGAGACTCTGAGATTCAGAGTGTAGAGTAGGGTATAAACCCATTATCATAATCATCATCATCTTCTTCTTCTTCTCATCCTCCTTCTTCTCTTTCTTCTTCTCCTTCTTCTCCTCCTCCCCCTAACTACTATTCCACATTCTGCAAAACCTGGGGAACCCACAGGTTTTTAGAAATAAACTTACTAATTCATGGTGAGTCCCACTGGGCTGTCAGCTGAGTTACCATCTGCACTTACATTTACACACACAAACTGCAGGCATATGGGAAGCATTTTGAAGTGCCCCTATGGATGCCAGCCTCCAGGTAGGATTTGAGGATCACCTGGAATTTCAGCTCATCTCCAGACAACAGAGAGCAGTTCCCTTGGAGGAGTGGATTCTGTGGCATTGTGTACCCTGCTGAGTTCCCTGTCTCCCCCAGGCTCCATCCCCAAATCTCCAGGAGTTTCTCAACCTGAATCTGTGGAACCTACTCCCCCCAACCCCCGTTGGTGGCCAAGGGGAAGGTGGCAACCCTAATAACCAGGGATGGAATTCTAGCAGGAGCTCCTTTGCATATTAGGCCACACACCCCTGATGTAGCTAATCCTCCAAGAACTTACTGGGCTCTTTTTTGTAAGCTCTTGGAGGATTGGCTACATCAGGGGTGTGTGGTCTAATATGCAAAAGAGCTCCAGCTAGAATTCCACCCCTTCTAATAACTCTTCCAAATGGTGCACCAAATCCGGAAATGGCTAGGAGGAGTAGAATTGCCAAGCTGAGCCTGGCAAGTGATAGGACAGTTGGGAGTAGGAATGTGTATGCACGGGATGCATGGGTAACTTCACCACTGTTGCTATATCAGTTCTGGGTAAAACCTGGAAATGACAAAAGGTAGCTCTAGGCCTTGTGGAAACTCTATGGTACCTCAGAGCTTCTGGCAATTCCTAGAACTACTCTATGTCCTTCCAAGTTTTACCCAAAAGTGACATAGGGCCATTAGTGATGTTGCCGCTTTATCAATTTTTTCTCCTTTCACCGCTGCTTGGGTAGGGGGTGAGCAATGGGGCTGGCTTGTAGGGGGTCTCCTGCAATAGCAGGAGGTCTGGCAAGCTTAATACTGTTACCAGTCTCCAGGTAGTAGCTGGAGATCTCCTGGAGTTACAATCAATCCTCCTGAAGAAAATGGCTACTTTGGAAGGTGGACGCTATGGCATTGTACTGAGGTCCTTCTCCTCCCCAAACCCCAGAGCCAGTCTGATGTAGTGGTTAAGATTTTAATCTGGGAGAATCACATTTAATTCCCCACTCCTCTACATGCACTTGCTGGAATGATCTTGGGTCAGTCATAGCTCTCTTGGAGCTGTTCCTCTCAAAAGCAGTTTCTGTCAGAGTTCTCAGTCCCACCTACCTCACAGGGTGTCTGTTATGGGGAGAGGAAGGGAAAGGAGACTGTAAACTGCTCCAAGTCTCCGAGAAAAGGGTGGGATATAAATTCTCCTCCTCCTCCTCCTTTTTCCCTCCCTCCCTCCCTCCCTCCCTCCCTCCCTCCCAGGCTCCACCATCAAAATTTCTAGGAATTTCCCAATCCAGCACTGGCACATCTATGACAAAAACCAGGACATGGAATGCAGTTCCTGGCACTTTTACCAACTTACATTAAGTGCCACACTAAAAAAGAGATAGTTCAGTCCCCAACAGCGGTCATTTGGGAGCTTAATAAACTGAAATGTGATTTCCACTAGAGGTGACTGTAAATTATTGCAGAGCAAATCCGGTTTTGTTCAATGCAAGGTTTAGCCAAAGGATCCGATGTGCTCTTGGAAGGCCAAAGAGGATTGCAATAGATGCCCTCCGGTCCCTCATGTAGCAATTATCCTTCTGCTTTTGATTTCTGGCACTATTGCCTGAAAGACACCATCTTAAATCTAGCACTCACTCTCTCTAGCAGTGGTGTTTTCAAACACATGGTTTAAATAAATAACACTTCTTCCAAAAGGATGCCTTAACCCCCTCCCCATCCCCCCAGCAATGCTGTGTTGGGAAATGTTTGAAAGAATGAACAAACATACAGAACTGCCTTTCTGTGAAGCTGGATCACTCATCAATCTAGGCCGCTTTTTCTCCTCTGACTGGAAGAGGCACTCTATGGTCCTTAATGATCAGGGGTGGAATTCTAGCAGGTGCTCCTTTGCATATGAGGCCACACCCCCTGATGTAGCCAATCCTCCAAGAGCTTACAAAAAAGAGCCTTGTAAGCTCTTAGAGGATTGGCTACATCAGGGGTGTGAGGCCTAGGGTTGCCAATCCCCAGGTGGGGGCAGGGGATCCCCCGGTTTGGAGGCCCTCCCCCTGCTTCAGGGTCATCAGAAAGCGGGGGGAGGGGAGGGAAATGTCTGCTGGGAACTCTGTTATTCTCTATGGAGATTTATTCCCATAGAAAATCATGGAGAATTGATCCATGGGTATCTGGGGCTATGGGGGGGCTGTTTTTTGGGGGTAGAAACAGCATATTTTCAGTATAGCATCTAATGCCTCTCCCCAAAATACCCCCCAAGTTTCAAAAAGATTGGACCAGGGGGTCCAATTCTATGAGCCCCAAAAGAAGGTGCCCCTATCCTTCATGATTTCCAATGGAAGGAAGGAATTTAAAAGGTGTGCCGTCCCTTTAAATGTGATGGCCAGAACTCCCTTTGGAGTATGTTTGTCACAGCCTTGATCTTGGCTACACCCCTAATGTCTCCTGGCTCCACCCCCAAAGTCCCCAGATATTTCTTGAATTGGACTTGGCAACCCTAACTCACTCACACCCACCCTAACACCCTGGGCATTCAGTCAGCATGTGGAAGGATGGTGGGTACAGGGCTAGCGATGTTATTCACCATGTGATATTTTTCTCCATGCCTTGAAAACCATCACCTGCCCATTTCTAAACATTAAGACTTTATTAAAGGAGCAGGACTTCCCCCCTCCCCATTCTTTCTGGTAACTCAAAACTATTCGTAGCATATCAGCCCAGCAGAGCGATGGCAATGTCAGAAGGAGCCCTAAGTCCCACTGAATTCAGTGGTATTTACTTTGAAACAAATATCTTCCAATAGTTCAATTCTGTGTAAGCTTACCTGGAAATAAGCCCCACTGAACTCCCTATGACTGATGAAATCATTCGTAACATCAGGCCATTGGTATGTAAAATTTCTCAGCCTTTGCTAGTAAAATGCTATTTCAAACACTGACTTTCCTGAAGGCAGAAAATGATTCTGTGAGCCAAAATCTGCAAGAACAATGTGGGTCCCACCACAAGGTTAATGGATTAGGGGCAGGGAATAGATCTCTTCTGGCTGGCAGGAAGAATGGGCAAATTTAGCATTAGCATCTTTTCTTCCTGGCACCTGGCAAAGAGTGACAAGAGAATTAATTGCTGCTGTTTTTCTTGGCCTGAGGTACTGCAAACTTTGCCTCCAGTGCTAACCTTCAGTTTATCAGGGTAGGAGTTAAAAGTCAAACAGCCTGTGCCAAGAAAAAAAAAAGAAATATACCAAAAAAAAAACCCAACACCCTTCTTGACAACTTTACAAAAATTACATCCTCCAAAAAGCCATTTTTATATGGAATATCTTTAATCTTCACATGGCAAAATGGAATGGGTGGAAGACTCATGCCCTGACATCAGTAAAGGATAATCAGATGTCAGCTGCCACTTGGACCAAAAAATTAACGATGGAAAAAATAAAAGGATTAGTTCATAAACAGAGAGGAAATGAGTCAGGCTGACTGTCAGGGCATTAGCCAATAAATAAAGCCTTACTCTTCTCGGGAAGCTTGTGTACAGAGGGCAGGGGTGGCAGCAATGAGGATGATGGGGGCTTCAGGAGCCTCTTTAAGGGAAGAGCAAAGTTGAAGCATAGGGTTGCCAGCTCTGGATTGGGAAATTCCTGGAGATTTTGGGGGCTGGAGTCTGGAGAAGGCAGAGTATAATGCCAAGGAGTCCACCCTGGAGATCCCTTGAAGTTGTAATCCTGTGAGATCTCTACTGATTTCTCACTAGTGTTGCTTGGCCCCCAGGCTTCTAATTTCCCCCAGTGCAAGCGATTGATTTCCCACCAGTTGCTCCACAGGCACATTTTGACATGCAGCTCCTTCCAGTTCCCCTCAGTTTCTTAATCCTTAAAAGACAGCATCACAAAGCTGCCAGAGGAACTGGAGGGAGCCATGTGCCAAAACGCACCCACGAAACAACTGATGGGAAATGGATCGCTTGTGCTGGGGAAAACAGAAACCTGGGGGTGGAGAAATGCTAGTGCGAAATTGGTATTCCAACCACCATCAGAAGGGTGGCAACTCTATCTCTGGCCTGTATGTCTTTTGGGAGAAATCAGTGACAAACACACAATGACCTGAATTAGGCAGTTGGGGAGGAGTGAGTTTACTCAAAGCTTTCCTACTGCATTCTAAAGAGTGGTGTAAACTGATCTCTCTCTCTCTTGGCTTGACTTTGCGAACGAAGATTTAAGAAGGGTGCAGTAGTCCACGTCTGCTGCAGGCTCGCTGGTGGCTGACAAGACCAATGCGGGACAGGCAGATCCGGCCACAGTGGCTGCAGGGAAAAGTCTGATTTGGGGTTGGTGCTGTAGCAGTGCGATTCTTCCTCAAACTCCTTTTGTCCTCAAGACCAGCTATGCGTGCGTTCTCAAAGGAAGAGACAGCCTGGTGGATGGTGTGCCTCCATGCTTTGCGATCTGAGGCTAGGTCAGACCACTGGTGATGGTTGATGCGACAGGTGCCAAGGGATTTCTTCAAGGAGTCCTTGTACCTCTTCTTTGGTGCCCCTCTATTTCGATGGCCGGTGGAGAGTTCGCCATACAGAGCAATCTTGGGAAGGCGGTGGTTTTCCATCCTAGAAATATGCCCTGCCCAGCGCAGCTGCGTCTTCAACAGCAGTGCCTCGATGCTTGTAACCTCCACCCTCTTGAGGACTTCAGTGTTGGGCACAAAGTCACTCCAGTGGATGGTGCGAAGGCAGCGCTGATGAAAGCGCTCAAGGAGTCGCAGGTGATGACGGTATAAAACCCACGATTCGGAGCCGTAGATGAGGGTTGTCATCACAACCGCTTTGTAAACATTGATCTTTGTGCCTTTTTTCAGATGCTTGTTGCTCCACACTCTTTTGTGCAGTTGGCCAAATGCACGGTTTGCCTTTGCCAGCCTGTTGTCAATCTCCTTGTCGATCTTGGCATCTGAGGAGATGATGCATCCCAGGTAGCTGAACTGCTGGACTGTCTTCAGAACTGATTCACCCACAGTGATGCAGGGAGGGTGATAATCTTCCTGGGGTGCAGGCTGGTGGAGAACTTCTGTCTTCTTCAGACTAACTTCTAGGCCGAATAGCTTGGCAGCCTCTGCAAAGCAGGACGTCATATGCTGCAGAGCTGATACCGAGTGGGAGACGAGTGCAGCATCATCAGCAAACAGTAGCTCTCGGATAAGTTTTTCCATTGTCTTGGAGTGAGCCTTTAGTCGCCTCAGGTTGAACAGGCTGCCATCGGTGCGATAGCGGATGTAGACACCATCATCATCATCTAGATCTACTGCGGCTCTTTGAAGCATCATGCTAAATAAGATTGCAAAGAGAGTTGGTGCGAGAACGCAGCCTTGCTTTACACCTGTGCCTATCGGGAAGGGCTCCGAGAGGTCGTTGCAGTGTCTGACTTGGCCTCGCTGGTCTTCATGTAGCTGGATTATCATGCTGAGTAACCTTGGGGGACATCCTAAACGTTCCAAGATTTGCCGCAGGCCTTTCCTGCTAACGGTATCAAAAGCTTTGGTAAGGTCGACAAAAGTCACATATAGACCCTTGTTCTGTTCCCTGCATTTCTTTTGGAGCTGCCTGAGAACAAATACCATGTTGGTGGTGCTCCTGTTAGCTCTGAAGCAGCACTGGCTCTCTGGGAGGAGTTCTTTTGCAATGGTGGGCACCAGTCTGTTCAGGAGTATTCTGGCAAGGATTTTGCCTGCGATGGAGAGCAGAGTTATCCCCCGGTAGTTGGAGCAGTCTGACTTTTCCCCTTTGTTCTTGTGTAGAATGATGATGATTGCATCGCGAAAGTCCTGTGATAGTTTGCCTTGTTCCCAGCAAGTGACAAGTACTTTGTGAAGTGTGCTATGTAGTACTGTGCCCCCATGCTTCCAGATCTCTGGTGGAATTCCATCAACTCCCGCTGCCTTGCCACTTTTCAGTTGCTTGATGGCTTTAACAGTCTCTTCTAGGGTGGGGATCTCATCCAACTCTGTTTTCACTGGTTGAAGTGGGGTGAGGTGGATTGCTGAATCTTGAACTACGCGGTTGGCACTGAAGAGAACCTGAAAATACTCCGACCACCGGTTCAGTATGGATGCCTTGTCTGTGAGGAGCACTTGGCCGTCTGCACTACTCAAGGGACTCTGAGCCTGATATGATGGGTCATATACTGCCTTCAGGGCTTCGTAGAACCCTCTTAAATCACCAGTGTCTGCACACAGCTGGGTTCTCTCTGCAAGCTTGGTCCACCACTCATTCTGAATGTCTCGAAGCTTGCGCTGGAGGTTGCTACATGCAGCGCGAAAGATTGCTTTTTTCCCGGGACAGGAGGGCTGAGCAAGATGTGCTTGGTAGGCAGATCTCTTTTTCGCTAGTAATTCTTGGATCTCTTGATTGTTCTCGTCAAACCAGTCCTTGTTCTTCCTTGTGGAGAACCCGAGGACTTCTTCAGAGATCAACAGGATGGTAGTTTTTAGGTGTTCCCAGAGTGCTTCTGGAGAAGGGTCTGTGGGGCAACTGGGGTCCTCAATTCTTGACTGGAGTTTTGCCTGGAAGGCAGCTTTAACTTCGGCTGACTGAAGGCTGCCAACCTGAAGCTTCCTCTGAGGGATACCTCCTCTCCTGGGTGTGGGTTTAAAGTGAAGACGGAGATTGCAGCGTACAAGACGATGATCCATATGACATTCCGCACTGGGCATTACTCGGGTGTGTAAGACATCTCAAAGGTCTCTCTGGCGCACCAGAATGTAGTCGATAAGGTGCCAGTGCTTGGACCGTGGGTGCATCCAGGTTGCCTTCAGGCTGTTCTTCTGCTGAAAGATAGTGTTGGTGATGGTGAGCTGGTGCTCCATGCAGAATTTTAGCAGGAGGCGCCCGTTATCATTGCAGTTGCCAATGCCGTGTTTGCCAAGTACTCCTTTCCAGTCTTCCAAGTCTTTACCTACTCTGGCATTGAAGTCGCCAAGGATGATCACCTTGTCCTCTGTAGGGGTCTTCCGTACGAGGTTGCGTAGATCAGCATAGAACTTGTTCTTTTCTGCAGGATCTGCTTGAAGGGTTGGGGCATACACACTGAAGAGTGTTGCATGCTGCTTGTTTTGAAGTGGGAGGCGCATGGACATGATGCGATCTGAGTGACCTGTTGGCAGGTTTTCGAGTTTGGAGGCAATGGAGTTCCTGACCATAAAGCCAACGCCAGAAAGGCGGCTCTCAGCCTTTGACTTACCCGACCAGTAGAGGGTATAGCCAGCACCATGTTCTTGAAGACTACCTTCCTCAGGGAAACGGACCTCACTGAGAGCTGCTATGTCAGTATTCAACCTGAGAAGTTTGTGGGCAACTAGAGCAGAGCATCATTCAGGGCGACCACTGTCTACTGTGTCAAGCATGGTTCTGATGTTCCAACACGCAAGCTTTAGTCTTTGCACACTTTGTGAGGCAGGTGCATGACTTTTCTTTGTTATTTTTTGACAGCAAGTAAGGATGCCCGTTGACCGCGGCTAGCCAACTGGGGTGGGGGGGGGAGACGAGCTTTGTTTAGGCCACCTTTTCTAGGCCCCTCTCCGTGTGGAGCAAGCAGTGCTGTCCCTAGATAAGGCTGCTTGGTCGTTCAGGGTGCTGCCGAAAAATGCTTTCGTCTCCGGGTCAGCATCAGGCGACCAATACCCTGAACCGCCTACATGCAGGATGGGGACTGCGGCTTCCAGTGGCATCTTCCACCTGCTGTTTTGTCCCTTGCCCATCGCTGCAGGACTTGGTGTGTTGTGGGTTTGGATGTGGATATGCCCTTCAGGCCTGCGCAGAGGAATTTTTTAGGTGAAGCACAGTGTGCGCAGTACTGGCTCCACCCTTTCACCTTGGGGTCATCTGCCATGGCCCAGTAAGCCGGGACGCCGGCAGCGAGTCCTCCAGGTGGTAGGTGTTACATTAACGAGCTCTATCTGCCCGGGTTTGATATTAGAGTTTTCCTTCTCTTGGCTGGCGAGGTTGGTGAGCCCAGCCTGCCCATCCGGTTATACCGCCAGACATTCGGTCGCACCTTGACGTGGCAAACTCTGTGAGAAACGGGGGGGGACCAGCGGGAAGGTGTTGCCACGGATGCAGTAATGCAGGAGAGGCCATTGCAGTGACCATCTGCCAGGCATAGCCGGTCAGTGACCACGCGGCATTCACTACACCGGGAAAGGAGTGGCTATGTATTGCGCATACACTTTCCCTGGCGGGGCAGGATACCCAAGAGGGAGCCCGCCCCCCCCCCTATGCCTTAAGCAGATGGTACAATAATGGAACTTGATTGCTACATTTTGCCATCTGAATTATACTGTTTTACTTTTCTGTATCCCCTAATGAATGTGCTTGTAAACAGACACCTTGCAATATATATGCTGCAGTCACGCTGGAGGATTGGCGGGGTCCAGGTGCACCTCTCATTTCTCTGTAACTATTTGTTCTGGAGAGGTTTGACTTGACATGCCACCATTACCGCTGACATAACATGTCAACTCACTCCATGGTTGATGGATCAGATATCTGCTGCACAGTAGCAATTGGGGAGAAGGGGTTCAGGCAGTTTCTTCATCTGTAAAGGTCTATGTGCACATGTGCAGAACTACTCAAACGCCAGGGGTGACTATGCAGTGAAGCGCACATGTCCTAGAAATCAGAAAGCTCCCTTCCCAAATGGCCAGAAATACGGGGTGAAAATGCAAACACCCATAAAGACTGGACTTTCCCTGATGCCTGGAAACGCCAGCTCCCAGAGAACTGGGTACCAAGAACTGGGGGACAGGAGGCAGATGTTGCTGTCTGAACCTGCATTTTAAACTCTCAGGGCAACAGCCTCCAGCTCAAACATTTTTTTAATCTTAGCTCAGGAAGGATGGCCCCAGAGCAAGCTAATTTATTCAATAGCCAAATCGCTCACTAACAACTTTAATGCCAATGGCTCACGAAGTAGAATTTTAGCTCACAAGACTCCACAGTTTAGAGGGAGCATTTATGCACACCCAGACACCTGTCTATAATCAGGAGATTCTTTCCTCCCTGTTACAAGTTCTCAACTACAGGCTGGTGTGTGTGTGGTGCAGAAATGGGGCAGACACCTACCAAACAGTTGTCTCACTGTGATTCTTGGAGCAAAAAAATTTGACATTCCTAGTTTAAAACCTCTCTCTGTGCATCACTATCCCAATATGAATCAGGGATCCATGTGGTTGAGAATTTAGTTTAGCACATGGCTACGTACCAGGAGCAAGGATTTGAACCTGGGTCCACCCTAGGGTTGCCAACTCAACTTTGGGAAAGTTTTTTTTCTGGAGATTTGGAGGGCAGTGGCTGGGGAGAGCAGAGTTTGGGGAGGGAAGGGAATTAGGTGGGGTTGAGATGGTATGCAGTCTGCCCTCCTAATCTGCTGTTTCCTCCAAGGGAACTCATCTCTGTAATCTGGAGATCAGTTGTGATTCCAGGAGGACTCCAAGCACCCTGGAGGTTGGCACTTCTGCCCTTGTCTAAATACTACACTTTAGCCATTAGCCTACCTATACATACACAGAATTAGGCTGCATGATTGATTGTGCCTCATTTCCACCAGTGGCCTACTGCTTAACGGAGAGCTGCCAAGCCTGCTGTTGCATTACTCATCCTTCTCCATTTTGTTTTAGAGGAGCAAATGTTTTCTGATCAGTCTCTGAACCATCACAACCTTTCCCCACTCACACTTTTCTTCTCTGTAATTATCCACTTAAGGGGGTTCCCCCCCCTTTAATGACAGAAAATCAGGCCACCAGCCTAGGCAGATTACTAGAAGTCCTTCTCCTGGCCATAGCTTGGATTGTGACAACAGTATTTAGCTTTCAAATACCCACAGCCATTAAAGGGAATTCCTGATGGAGTGGAAATGAATCCATTGATTGCCGAGAAGACGACAATAAAAACTTAAGCCCTGAGTAATGCTTTCAGCTACTCAGAAATGTCCATGGTTGCAGTCATACATTTGGAATAACAGATATGTTAATGCACATAAGCACAGCGGAGGTCCCAAAAGGAGCCTTTATCTGTGCTGAGATGTTATCTGACAGAAGTGAATCATTGCCCCCAAAGCCCCTAGAACAACAGTCAACACACATAGTACCTTAGAGTGTTCACAGCTACTTCCTCTCAATAATCCTCATTAACAATTGTGCAAGGTAGGTCAGGATTATTTCCCCTCACTCTGGTTTGCCACCTCCAGGAGGGACCTGAAGACATACTTTTACAATTGATTTCCAGACTACAGAGATCAGTTCCCCCAGAGAAAACTGGATCTTTGGAGGATGGACTCTGTGACATTGTACCATGCTGAGGTCCCTTCCCTCCTCAAACCCTCGCCTCTCCAAGCTCCACCCCCAAAATTTCCAGGTATTTCCCAACTCAGATGTGGCAACTCTGCACGATAACCCCCACATTGCACATAGAAGCTATGTCAACTGAGTCAACCTACCATCCATCTAGTCCAATTATTTAGTGTTCCCAGCAGCTGTGATATGAAATCCTTCTACATGGAAAGAACAGGCTGAATGGTTGTCAGCGTCCGGGTGGGGCCTGGAGACTTCCCAGAATTACAAGTGCTTTCCAGATGCCAGAGATTAGTTCCCCTGGATAAAATGGCTTCCTTGGAGGGTTGACTCTATTGGCTTTATACCCTGCTGAAGTACCTCTCCTCCCTAAATCCTGGTCACCCCAGACTCCCCCCTGCCCACCCCCGCACCACGAATCTAGTACCCATTGGATATCTCTCATCCATTTGCTAGCCAGGGCAAACTTTGCTTAGCTTCCTAGATCTGATGAGAGCGTACTAGCCTGGGCTATCCAGGTCTTCTAGTGGAGCAAAAACCAACAAAACCACAAGAATAACAACACCCTATAGTTAATAAAGATGCATCCTCAGATGTTTACCAAAACATCTATAGTGAATATACCATAAAGGCCATGTGTATGAAAGATTAATAAAACGCACAATGTTTATTTTATGCTCAAAATTAGAATGTTATTGGTATGTAATTTAGGGTTATTTGGCACAGTGTAATGCCTTGACTTTCTCATAAATAGGTTGCACCTTTTTAACTGCCTTGCTCCTGTGCCTTTGACAATGGCTAAAGCTGGTGAGATTCAGCAGGTGAAGTTTTGCCTGGCACAGAGGTGTGGTGAGACAAGCTTCAGCTATTTGATTGCCTGTGTGAGGTTGCTATTAAAAGCAGGGCCAGTGAAAAAAGGGGTCAACTCTCTTCATAGTAGGGTGACTAATAACAAAGAAAGGCTATTTATTGCTACCGAATCTGAAGCTTTATCTTATCAGGTAAATAGTAAAACCTATTTCTAGCCAAGGGCAAACAAACAGATTCAGTTAATCTAAAAAGCAACCTGAACTTTTGACCAGAAGTCAATACTGTGAAAAACTATTGTGTTTTTTTAAAAATTTGTTTGTTCTCCATCCACAAAACACGGAGAATGCACAATGAGATTCTGTATATCCGGGGTCCTAGAGGAATGCTTTGTTTTGGAGAGGACAGGGGAGTTATTCTCTGTTCCTACGTAGGTGCTACAGTTATTTGTGCTCCATTCCTTGCACTCATCCTTCTAATTCAGTTGCAACTTACACCACTGTAGACAGAAAGAATGATCTGGAGATATTAATAATTTTTTAAAAAGCACTGGACACAATGCAACATTGATTTTTCATAGTTCATCAATTTCAGCTGGCCAGCTGACTAGGAAAAAAGCTGGCCTGCCTTTTTGGGGGCGGAGGGTTGGGGGGAAGATGGACCAGTTACCAGAAAAGAAGGGCAACGTTGCAGGGAGTTCCTCTTTTTAACCAGTTAAAGAAAAAAATGTGTGTGTGGTAAGTGACAAACAGGTTCAGTTCAGGGTTCAGTCCCCAGACCTGCATCAACCCCCCCTCCCCCCGTTCTGTGTTCTCCTTACCTACCAGAGTAGTAAACTTTTTTTCCATTTCAAACGCTGGAAACAGTGCATTGATTTCAATAAAAGAGCTAAATACATGCTGAATTCTTTCCTACTGAAATCAATGGGACCTATATACGCTTCATTTTGGCCATATTCGCTTCTCATCAATCCTGTACATACATGCAGTATAGAAGGTGGAAGTGTAAACTATGAGTTAGAGGTTCCTAATTCAGGGGTGAGCAATTTTTATAATTAATGAGCCAAAGTATGTCAAAATTCAGAGCAAGAGATCAACAAAGATCTACTCTTTTGAGTAGACCTTTTTAAGCTTGCTCACTCAATCTTTGTTTTGAAAAATGGCCAGTCTAGGAGTTTGCTTGTGATGGGATAAAGGTAAAGGTGCAAGCACCAGTTGTTTCTGACTCTGGGGTGACATCGCATCACAACGTTTTCACAGCAGACTTTTTACGGGGTGGTTTGCCATTGCCTTCCGCAGTCATCTACACTTTCCCCCCAACAAGCTGGATACTCATTTTACCAACCTTGGAAGGATGGGAGGCTGATAGGATACTTGCCGTCTAACAACTACTAGGCAAAACAGCTTAATTTGGCTTCAGCTGAAATTTTGTTTTTTAAACACATCTATCAGCTTCATCTTAAAAATTCAAAGTGCCTAACAACATATTTAATATACAGACTGGGCATGGATTATCCTTCTGTTATCTTCCACCCCCCCCCCTCACTTTTAATGTGGACCATCCAATTTAATTCAGAGTTCTGTGGAATTCAAAGCTTGCTGACTACATTGTGCCAATTTGGTTTGTCCTAATACAAAGATAATATAGCACTGTTATTTTGATTATTTGCTTTACCCTTACAGTAGAGAAGATGCATTCTGGAATTGTTAGTCTATACCAGGCCAGGGAAGCAGTGGGGCCCTTGGATGACCATGGGGTAAAAGGATTACTGAAGGAGGATGCATTTTTTGCCTCCGTCTTCACCGTGGAAGATGAGAAGTGTTTGCCCGCCCCAGAACCACTAATATTGGAAGGGGTGTTGAAAGACCTGAGTCAGATTGAGGTGACAAAAGAGGAGGTCCTACAACTAATAGACAAATTAAAAACTAATAAGTCACCGGGTCCGGATGGCATACATCCGAGAGTTCTGAAAGAACTCAAAGTTGAACTTGTGGATCTTCTAACAAAAATCTGTAATCTTTCATTGAAATCTGCCTCCGTTCCTGAGGACTGGAAGGTAGCAAATGTCACCCCCATCTTTAAAAAGGGTTCCAGAGGAGATCCGGGAAATTACAGGCCAGTCAGTCTGACTTCAATACCGGGAAAGTTGGTAGAAACCATTATCAAGGACAGAATGAGTAGGCACATTGATGAACACGGGTTATTGAGGAAGACTCAGCATGGGTTCTGCAAGGGAAGATCTTGCCTCACTAACCTATTACATTTCTTTGAGGGGGTGAACAAACATGTGGACAAAGGAGACCCGATAGATGTTGTTTACCTTGACTTCCAGAAAGCTTTTGATAAAGTTCCTCATCAAAGGCTCCTTAGAAAGCTTGAGAGTCTTGGAGTAAAAGGACAGGTCCTCTTGTGGATCAAAAACTGGCTGAGTAATAGGAAGCAGAGAGTGAGTATAAATGGGCAGTCTTCGCAGTGGAGGACGGTAAGCAGTGGGGTGCCGCAGGGCTCGGTACTGGGTCCCATCCTCTTTAACTTGTTCATAAATGATTTAGAGTTGGGAGTGAGCAGTGAAGTGGCCAAATTTGCGGATGACACTAAATTGTTCAGGGTGGTGAGAACCAGAGAGGATTGTGAGGAACTCCAAAGGGATCTGTTGAGGCTGGGTGAGTGGGCGTCAACGTGGCAGATGCGGTTCAATGTGGCCAAGTGCAAAGTAATGCACATTGGGGCCAAGAATCCCAGCTACAAATACAAGTTGATGGGGTGTGAACTGGCAGAGACAGACCAAGAGAGAGATCTTGGGATCATGGTAGATAATTCACTGAAAATGTCAAGACAGTGTGCGTTTGCAATAAAAAAGGCCAACGCCATGCTGGGAATTATTAGGAAGGGAATTGAAAACAAATCAGCCAGTATCATAATGCCTCTGTATAAATCGATGTTGCGGTCTCATTTGGAGTACTGTGTGCAGTTCTGGTCGCCGCACCTCAAAAAGGATATTATAGCATTGGAGAAAGTTCAGAAAAGGGCAACTAAAATGATTAAAGGGCTGGAACACCTTCCCTATGAAGAAAGGTTGAAACGCTTAGGGCTCTTTAGCTTGGAGAAACGTCGACTGAGGGGTGACATGATAGAAGTTTACAAGATAATGCATGGGATGGAGAAAGTAGAGAAAGAAGTACTTTTCTCCCTTTCTCACAATACAAGAACTCGTGGGCATTCGATGAAATTGCTGAGCAGACAGGTTAAAACGGATAAAAGGAAGTACTTCTTCACCCAAAGGGTGATTAACATGTGGAATTCACTGCCACAGGAGGTGGTGGCGTCCACAAGCATAGCCACCTTCAAGAAGGGGTTAGATAAAAATATGGAGCAGAGGTCCATCAGTGGCTATTAGCCACAGTGTGTGTGTGTGTGTGTATATATATATATATATATATATATATATATATATATATATATATTTGGCCGCTGTGTGACACAGAATGTTGGACTGGATGGGCCATTGGCCTGATCTAACATGGCTTGTCTTATGTTCTTATGTACCAGTGCAGAATATTTTCTTTATGGTTTTGCATCATGTCACAGATAGGATTGCCAACTTCTAAACTGGTCCCATTAGCTGTTCCTTTAATATCAGTTTGAGCTGCAGCAATTATTAGGTGGTGTTATTTAGCTCCAAGTCATGAACAGCTTCAACTGCATATTTCAGCATATCGAAAAGGTAGTCCCCTGTGCAAGCACCAGTCATTTCCATCTCTGGGGTGACATCACATCACAATATTTTCATGGCAGACTTTTTAATGGGGTGGTTTGCCATTGCCTTCCCCAGTCACCTGCACTCCCCCGCCCCCCAGCAAGCTGGGTATTCATTTTACTGACCTCAGAAGGATGGAAGGCTGAGTCATCCTTGAAACGGCTACTTGAACCTAGCTTCCGCCAGAATCAAACTCAGGTCATGAGCAGAGCTTGGACTACAATGCTGCAGCTCAGCATATTAAAACTCTATTAAATGACAGGACTTCTTTTTTCCTGGCTAGTTAGCAAACTTAGTCACAAAAAAAGGGCTACACTAATGCAAACCGCCCCCCCCCCCCCAACAAACAGATGAGGAATTTAATCATAAACACAATTACACTTTTCTAAGCCCATTGACTTCAATGGATTTAGAAGAGTGTCATTCTGCTTAAATTTGTACTGTTCGTTTACAAGTACCGCTCTTCCCCAGCAACACTGAGATTATTGGGTTATTTTAAACCTCACTCTTATATGTTTACTGAACTGCAACTAAGAAGACAGTTGAGAGGTAAGAGGGGACTTCTGTGAGGGCAAAAGTTCATTCAGCCATGTCACAACCCAAAATTTAGTTTAAATGCATATGTTTCTGCTGTGGATATCAATGGAACTCACAAGAGTGTGTCTGAATCATAACCCCATATTATTTTGCCTTTCATAAACAGTTTTCACATCACAGTCATAATTACTTGTGCAGCTACGTAAATGACATCTTTCCCCTTTCCCCCCAGACTTGACCTTCCGGGTTGATTCATCCAGTGATACCACAGTTTGATGGTGCTGTTGATGTCAATATGATGTCATTAATGCTACCTTGACACAACACAATGTGAGTTGACCGTTATAAACAGGAAAGAAAGGAGAAGGCAGGTAGCTTCTGCCTTTGCATTGTAAATGATAATCTGGGATGCATCAGTAGCAAAAAAAGCAAAGAGAGGCCTTCTGAGATTTCATCAGATCAGTAATTAACTATGATCTTGTCTGAGCAGATGCTCCCATGGCATTGAAGTGATGCTGATCATAAAATGGTAAGATTACACACACCCATGAGAAATTACAACATGACAAGGCCTCTGGGTTCTCATACATCTTTCTGTACAGCAGATACCTGGCATTTCTTTCTGCCCCCAGGAGTGGAAGAAGAGTAGGCTTTTACCCTACTTCTCTCTATCTTAATGAGTCTCAAAGCAGATCAAAATCACATTCCTTTCTTCTTGCCCCCACAACAGACACCTTGTGAGGTAGGTTGCAGCTGAGAGAGTCCTGAATGGCCCGAAGTCACTCAGCAAGCTATATGTGCAGGAGTAGGGAATCAAACCTTTTTCTCCAGATTTGATTCCACTCAGGGCTTTATTTTGTAGAAAAAGCCCAGCAGGATTTCATTTACATATTAGGCCACACCTCCTGGTATCACCATTGTTTTGCACAGGGCTTTTATGTAGAACAAGCCCTGCAGGAACTCATTCGCATATTAGACTACACACCCGTGACACCAAGCCAGCCAGAACTACGTTCCTGTGTGTTCCTGCTCAAAAAAAGCCCTGACTCTACTTCTCTTAACCACTACACCGCACTAGCTCTGTGGTTGAGGAACAGGGAAGGACACACAAGAACCAGCATGGAATAGTAGGATCTGGGACACTCAGGTATGAATCACTACTCTGCTGTGGAAAGTAGCTGGGTGACCTTGGGTCAGTAAGCTTGAGCCTAATTTACCACACAGAATGTTTATTGTGAGAGCAGAATGGTATTGGAAGCCACTTTTCAGTTTCCACTGGGCAGAAAAGCTATGCTGAGATTTTTCCTCAGTAAGTGGAGTCTGAATGCCATTTTCGCACACAGCTTACCACGGGGTCACGTTTGGGTTCTCTCTGCAGCATCCGTCGGATTTCCCATTATCTGTGCCAAAGTTACAGGAAGTGCTGCGGCTTTTGCGTAGCAAACATAAACCGCTAAAACCCAGTTTACGTTTGATACACAAAAGCTGCGGCATTTCCTGTAACTCCGGCGCAGATAATGGGAAATCCGACAGATGCTGCGGAGAGAACAGGAACGTGACTGCGTGGTAAGCTGTGTGTGAAAATGGTCTGAACATATGAAAATATGAAGCTGCCTTATACTGAATCAGACCCTTGGTCCATCAAAGTCAGTATTGTCTACTCAGACTGGCAGCGGCTCTCCAGGGTCTCAAGCTGAGGTTTTTCACACTTATTTGTCTGGACCCTTTTTTGGAGATGCCAGGGATTGAACCTGGGACCTTCTGCTTACCAAGCAGATGCTCTACCACTGAGCCACCGTCCCTCCCCACCGTCCCTCCTGAGTTGAGGCAGTCCTTAGTTCACCTCTCAAATCAGAGACAGTCTGATGCAGTGGTGTTGGACTAGGACTGGAGAGCCAGTTTGGTGCAGTGGTTAAGTGTGCAGACTCTTATCTGGGAGAACCGGGTTTGATTCCCCACTCCTCCACTTGCACCTGCTGGAATGGCCTTGGGTCAGCCATAGCTCTGGCAGAGGTTGTCCTTGAAAGGGCAGCTGCTGTGAGAGCCCTCTCCAGCCCCACCCACCTCACAGGGTGTCTGTTGTGGGGGAGGAAGGTAAAGGAGATTGTGAGCCGCTCTGAGACTCTTCGGAGTGGAGGGCGGGATATAAATCCAATATCTTCTTCTTCTAGGACTGGGGTACCCAGGTTGAAAACCCTTCTCTGCCATGGAAGCTTGCAGGCTGACCTTGGGCCAGCCACACACTCGAAGCCTAACCTATTTCATTGAGTTATTGTGAGGATAAAGTGGAAGAGAGGAGCACAATATAAGCTGATCACTGGGGAGAAAGGTGAAGTATGAATAGAGAAAAAAAATAAAGTTAAAAATCACTGGGAAATAGGAAGTGTCAAGCACGATCAATCTCCATCTGTCTTATGTAATGTAGGAAAAATAAGGCTGATTTACTGTATCTTACTGAGTTCCAAGTTGGGAAATTTCTGGATATTTAGGGGGTAAAGTCTGGGGAGGGTGGAGTTTGTGGAGGCAAGGGAGCTCACTGAGTCTACTTGCCAAAGCAGCCATTTTCTCCTGGGGAACAGCTCTCTGTAATTTGGAGATCAGTTAGGGTTGCCAAGTCCAATTCAAGAAATATCTGGGGACTTTGGGGGTGGAGCCAGGAGACTTTGTGGGCGGAGCCAGGAGACATTGGGGGTGGAGCCAGGAGCAAGGGTGTGACAAGCATAATTGAACTCCAAAGAGAGTTCTGGCCATCACATTTAAAGGGATCACATACCTTTCCAATGCCTTCCTTCCATAGGAAATAATGAAGGATAAGGGCACCTTCTTTTGGGGCTAACAGAATTGGACCCCTTGGTCCAATCTTTTTGAAACTTGTGGGGTATTTTGGGAGGAGGCAGTGGATGTTATACTGAAAATTTGGTGCCTCTACCTCAAAGAACAGCCCTCCCAGAGCCCCAGATACCCACGGATCAAGTCTCCATTATTTTCTATGGTAACAAGTCTCCATACGGAACTTCAGAGTTCCCAGCAGGCATTTCCCTCCCCCCTCTTTCTGATGACCCTGAAGCAAGTGGAAGGCCTCCAAACCGGGGGATCTCCTGCCCCCACCAGGGTTGCCACCTGGGGATTGGCAACCCTAAGATCAGTTGTAATTCAGCAACCCTAGTTGTTAAGGAGAAGTCCTCATGCATAGCTAGGACTGCCAAGTCCCTCCTGGCAACTAGGATGGGGGGGATTTACCCAAAAAAAGAGAAGGACCAAAGCCTCGTTGGCAGCATTGCACAGGAAGTGATGTTATCACACCAGCAATGTCCAGGCGACACTCTGGTATTTGGGGAATAACTCTTATGTAAAACCAGCTTCTACCATAGAGCTGATTGCTGACTGGGGGCAGGGTCTTGTGTTGGGGGAGCCCTGTCTCCACTGAGGATCTAGCAACCCCATGCACAACCCCTCCATGTGTCAACTGAACAAGCAAGGAAGGACAAAGAGCAAAAGTACAAAATCTCTGGGTTGGCTGCACAGTGCAAGTACATGGAGGTGTGCACAGTCTGTGCATAGCCTTCTTCCCATTGATTGGGGACCCTGCTTTCAAAGTGATGCCGATTACAAGAACACTTCCTCCATGTGTGGACACTGTGCTCACTAGACAGCAAGTGTGCTTGTGCCTGCTCTCCTTTGTTTCCTTATCAGTAGAGGAAATAAAAAGTAAAGTTAGTCCCCTGTGTAAGCACCAGTCATTTCTAACTCTGGGGCAACATCACATTGTGACATTTTCATGGCAGACCTTTTATAGGGTGGTTTGCCATTGCCTTCCCAGTAGAAGAAAATATACCCCAATTTAGGGAGAGTGGCAGGTCATCCCCCACACATCTCTCCCACACTTTTTGCAATGTTATTTTTTTCTTCATGGGAGTGAATGGTAGGCATTCATATATGGTGGAAAGTCATGAGGATGAACTTGCAGACTCAGTAGAATTCAAGATGGGTTTGGGCAGGCCCAGGCCAGTTGGTTATATCTTTCTAGTTACTCTTTGGGACACCTCATTTAACCTTTTTGATTATGTCGTATGATATTATGGGCTTTTCATGCTGGTTTTTTTTTAATTGGCATTTGTTTTTACTATTGTCATTTTACTGGACCATTTTACTATGTTTTACATCATAAACTGCCTCAAACAGGTTCTCTGGAGATGTAGCAAAGACTAAATAAATATTAGATTTTCAGTAATCAACCTTTCCCTTGTGTTAAATTAACAGGGGGAAAAACCCTCAGAAATCTTTAGAAAATTAAATTTCTGTTTATTTTAATTGAAGGTTTCTAATTTTGTGCTTTTGGCACATTGTGATAATCTAAATTATAGCAAACAGGTTGCTATGACCTAAGGATGCCAGAGTGGGAGATCTCTCAATTTCCACCAGTTGATCCTGCTGCTGCTCAACAGGGCTGCAGGAGAAAAATGGGGCAGAGGGAATGGGGATAACCACTCTCAAACTGTAGAGTTTTGGCCAAATGCTAGTGACACAATGATATCACTTCTGAGCACACTCTAGGGTTCCCATCTCCAGGCTCAGAAATTCCTGGCGATCTAGAGGTCAGGTCTCAGGAGGAAAGGCTTTGGAGAGGGAAGCTCTCAGTGGGGTATAATGCCATAAAGTCCACCCTTCAAACCAGAGTATGAAGTCTCAAGATCAGCTGTAATTTCAGGAGATCTCCAGGCCCTCACCTATGCACCCCAGAAGTCACATCACTGCATCACCAACAATGTCACTACATTTCTGGTAAGTCACACACCGGTGAGTCTCCCACTGGCTGGCAACTCTACAGTGACCTCATCTATCTGTTGGGGGATTTACTTTTTTTTTTATAGTAAGAATTCCACTCCACTTGCAGATACAATCGGGCTGTCGCTACAGTAGCCCTGTTTCCTTAGTTATACCATTTTCTAGGTTCAGGATTTGCAAGATATCTGCCAGGGGAGTTGGACACAATTTTCAGCTCATTTCTTCTTACATAATTTAGTGCACTTGACCCCTACTTTGTTCTATAATTTAGTGGAAGACACTGTTGGAGCCAGTCCCTTGTTCCCTTAGGTTTCTAAGGCCTGTGTTATAAAATACCTGGAGACTTGTGGGGTGGATCTGAGAGAAGGTTGGGTTTGAGGAGGGGAGGGGACTCAGCATGGTACAATGCCATAGAGTCCACCCTTCAAAATAGCCATTTTTCCCAGGGGAGCTGATATCTGCCAGCTGGAGATCAGTTGTAAAAGCGGGAGATCTCCAGGCCCCTCCTGGAGGCTGCAAATCCTTGGTTCCCTGCATCTGAGCCAAGTGGATAAGATCTGGAGATCTGCCCCTCCCAAGCCCCTCATCTAGGTAGCATGGGCTTGGTGGCCTGAGGCCTGCTCAGGAAATGGAATTGGAAACAATCCCTGGACAAAATCCTGGTGAAATCTTGGCTCAATTTGAGCAATTGTTTCCAGAAACAAATTTCAGAAGAGTAGTTCTGTTATTCTTTTGTAATAAATCAAATAATGAATCTTGTGTCATCTTAAACATTAAAAGATTTATTGTGCCAAATGCTTTGTGGCTAGACCCTATTTCATCAGAAGCATGAAGTAAATTTTCAGTCAGCAGATGTGGGGAAAGCTGTGAATATTGCAGTTAAATGCTTATGAATGCAAGAGGGATAGTTTGGAACATTTTTGCGTAAAACTCAAAAAAGTATAAGACCAACTCGGTGACCATTTACAACTCAGTTATGAAGTTGTTTGCTGCAACTCTGCTCAATATAATTAAATAAATTTAATTTTAGTCAAGCAACTATTTATTAAGGAATAATCTGTGGTACAATAAATCTCTTAGGGCATTTTCGCACTCACCTTCAGCCTGCGCGACCCCCCTCTTCACCGCGCAGGATCTGCGCGGATTTCGCACTAAATGCCGCAGAGCAGCCGGAAGAGCCGGAAGCTCCCGGCGCAAAAGCCGCTCAAACGTAAACCGCCAAAAAGCAGTTTCCATTTGCGCGGCCTTTGCGACGGGAGTTTCCGGCTCTTCTGGCTGCTCCGCGGCATTTAGTGCGAAATCCGCGCAGATCCTGCGCGGTGAAGAGGGGGGTCGCGCCAGCTGAAGGTGAGTGCGAAAACGCCCTTAGTTTGCGTGGTACCAAACAACAACAGAGCCTCCTTTTTGTTTATGAGAAAGGAGAGCAATTGTATTAGCCATTAAAATAATTTTGCTGTGGATATCTTGCAATGAATTAATAAGTATTATATATTTAATCTGACAAATTAAAAGGAAAAGAAAATTATATCCCAGGAAACTGTAAACCATTTTCCAAGAACCTATGTTGTCCTATTTATGTAGGGTTTCCAGGTCCAACTCAGAAAATACCTGGGACTTTGGGGGTGGAGCCCAGAGACTGGGAGGGGGGTGTGTGCAGCCAGAAGCCTTTCCCATTCCCTAAAAAATAAATAATTATGGCTTTGTTAAGGGACACACACACACTCACTCACAAAGCAGCCACAATAAACACAGTCTGCAAGCCCACACTTTTTGTGATCTTACTGGAGCAATTTACTTACGGGAGTTGTTGAATATTGCTATATTTCAACCAACGTCTTCAGACGAGCACAGGAAAATTAAAATAAGGAACAAAGTAGTCTAGGGGATGAAGTCTTCCTCCATCCCATAGTCAGGTTCTAGTTTACTCTTTACTGTCTATTTTACTATGCAAACGACTTCTGAAACAAGTGCAAAACAAATGGAGAGACTGTGCTCTCTTTATTTCTCACAGCTTCACACACTCAATGGGCAGAGCCACGTGGTTCTGCCTGCTCGCCCTGCCCCCATCCAGCTTTCCTCCTACTGAGATTTAAAGGTATACACACCTTCCAAAACACATGCAGTTTCCATGAATCTTCTAAGCCTTCTGAGATTTAAAGGCACATGGTGGCTGTTGGGGCACAGCTTCTCCCCATCCCTGCTGCCAGCCAGCTAGCTGGCTGGTGGCAGGGAGAAGCCTGAATAACTAGGAGATCCCCTGCCCAGACCTGGGGACTGGCAAGCCTATGGAAGCACTCTCTTTTGTCTGTCCTGAACTCATTCTGATTCAAGCTTATTGGACGACCCCAAGTTAAGTTCTAGTACTGTGGTAGAGGGAGGAAAAGTTATCCCTACTCATTTTGTCCACCCCTTGCATAAAGTTATGAATTACTCTCTTTCTCTTTTACTCTAAACAGAGAAGGCCGGCATGCTACAGTGCTTCCTTGTAGGAATGGTGCTTCAACCTCTTGATCATGTCAGTTGCCCTTTGATGCATTTTTTTCCCTAGCTCTGTAATATATTTTTGAGATACAGGAACCCAAAGTGTCCACCATATTCCAAATGAGGCTGCACCATAGATCTGTACAGGGGTATTGCAATACAGGCCATTTTATTCTCAATTCCTTTCCCAATAGAGGAATGAAAATTGGCTTTTCCATTGCTGCCACACAAATACTTTCATCTATCTGTCCACTACAAGCCCTAGGTATCATTCTGAGTCTTTGATCATTCAGACCCCATCAACTAGGGGTGCCATGTCTGTGTTAGAAAATACCTGGAGACTTTGGGGGTGGATCCAGGAGAGGGTGAGGTTTGGGGAGAGTAGGGACCTCAGCTTGGTACATTTCATTAACGGTTGCAATATGATATTTATTTTTATGTTTGTATTTCCATGTATATATTTGCAATATTACTGTTTCCTGTATATGTAATTGCTGCTGACATTAGGCCAGATACATTTGTGGCCTTCCAAAAAAATGGTGTTATTCATTTCCAGATTGGAAGTAGGTATATTAGATTAGGCTATGGTAACATATGCATCATTAATATTTGATAGGATTTTTTCAATTGGGTAGCATATCAATCAATAATAATATATGTTTTTTAATCTCTCCATACAGCATTCCATTTTGAGTCCTATATCAATTGTTTATTGATTTACAAGTTTAACAGGGACTTTGTTGTATGTTATAATTTGTACTATTTGACCTCTGAAGGTCAAAATCGATCAGGTCAAATATGGTTCTTTTACGTACATCTGTCACTTTGATGATTTTATGAGGCATCATTTGGGCCCCTACAAGATTTTTATATTTTTTTGTAATAAACACATGTACTTTTGTCTATAACTATTGATTTTTTAACTTTTGACCCCTTACCAGTACTCTAAACTTTCTTTGGAGGTTTGCACTCAGGCAGTGCCACAGAAATTCTGTGGCACTGCCTGAGTGCAAACCTCCAATGGCAAACCACCCCATAAAAAGTCTGCCATGAAAACGTTATGTGAAGTTACCCCAGAGTCTGAAATGACTGGTGCTTGCACACGGGACTACCTTTACCTTTAAGGGGCAAAAAATAAAAAAAAAATCAATGAAATGAATGGGAAAGGGAAAGGGAGTAAGATCAAGTGGGAAAGGGAGTGATTTCTGGCAGAGAAATACAATTATATAGGAACCAATTATCATATTACTTGGCACAGGGATTGCAGAGCTGTCAAAAAGGAGCCAGTGCTTTGAATACATGCTCATGCACATGTATGCAAACCAAACAAACAAGCAAGCAAAAAGATGCTGCCAACCCGACCACTCCATGGTTAATGTGTAGCATTAATCTGAGCAGTCAACCCCAGGGTGAATCTGTGGAGCAGCAGGTAATGGGTGAATATTTAGACAAAATTCTCCAGCACAAAATATAAGGATAAAATTAGAAGCATGGCCAAAACACACTAAGTCATCTGATCGCAGCCTCTAACTGCTACACAGCACTGGCATACCAGTGCACACAGTTTTGAATAAGCATGGTGCTTAGATATGTAACTTTAAGAACATAGAAGGATCGTTCCTTTCTACAATCACATGATTTAAGCAATCCCAAGCTGGGAGAGCAAAACAATATGCCAACCCAGCACTTAACATAAAGCATCAGCACTGGGTAGGTTATTTATAAGCAAAATCTATCAGGAGAGCTATTAACCGAGAGCTTCACTTAAACTGTTGTCATATTTTCCTTAAACATTTGGAGGACTTGTAATTACTCTTTTTGAATACACGCTAATGTGATGAATGGGCTATAAATATGCTTCTGAGAGCTGTGTAACTAATTTTTGTTTCCTGAGACACTGGTGGAAAATAGGTGCGTTCCAACCTAAGACATTTGTGATGCATGTGAAGGCCAGAAAAGACAACCAGAAAAGTCTCAGCTGTTGACCTCCATTACACACAGATCATGGAAATGTTCCATGTTGGATGAAAGAATATTTTTGTATCAAGGACATTTTTATGAGTTTTCACAAAGATCAAAATGTTATCTACAGCCATTGTTTATCACAGAATATGAACCCAAAACTGCACCACATCAACTGTAATATTTTTGATTTGCACTGTACCAAGTTTTGCTGCAGGGAATTTATTACATGAAGCCCCTCTTCCTTCCCTAGTATCCCAGCTTGCAGACCCCCTTCCCACTCATGCATCCTACCCATGGTTTCTTGGCAGTGCTCCCAGACACTCTCACCATAAGGGTACTGGGCAGCATGTATGTCCAGGAGCTTGGATGGCAGGAGGGCTTCTGAGGGAGGCATGTGTGAACCAATGGCAGGAAAGGCAGAATTGGGCCCCACAAGGAACTGTGGGCCACAGCAGCTGCCCCACCTCAGGGTATAATAATGCCAGCACTTAATGAACCTTTTGAAATGTTTTTCACATGTTGTACTGCCATGCCTTCTCAGACATTTACTTCATTTATTGTGAGGAAAAGACCCCTAATTTCAGAACATCGTAGTCACCCGTTTTGTTGCCAGGGTGCCTGGAGACTCAACTCACACACATCTGGCAGGAAAACGTAGGTTTTTTTCTACCAGACTGTAAGGGACTTATGTAAGTATTAACAGCCACAACGTTGCAGCAGCACTCCATGTCTCTGGAAGAGTGCTAACCAGGAGAACAGATGGGTTTCTAGTCGCTCCGTGCGATCACCATCTCGGCCATTGCAGAGGAAGAAGTTGCGCCGCCAGGAACTGTCCAGGCAAGCAGTTTCCAGCCTTGACCATAGAATCCCCAACCTCTTTTGAGGGCATTTTGGCTTACATTATACCCTGCCTTTGTCCTCAGTGGGGATTCCAAGTGGCTTACAATGTTCTTTTCTCCTCCATATTATTCTCACAACAACCATGTGAGGTTGGTTAGGCTGAAAGTGCGTGTCTGGCCCAAGCTCCCATTGCAGATCTGAACCTGGGTTTCCCAGATCCTAGCCTAACACTAACTACTATGTACCATGCTGACTATCTGTACTTTGTGTTACTAGCTTTCATAAATATTCATAGCTAATGCTTGAGTTATTCTTTATTGTGCCTATACTGATCGTTGTACATGTGCACACAGATATATTAAAAATAGCTTAGGCACAAACCAAAATGAAAGAAGTCACTCTAATAAAAACATATCTTATGTTTATCTTATATGATCATTTAGAGAATTAATTGATAACCCTTGGGTAGGTAATCTTTGCTACTGTCTTTTTGATTAGTTGATTCCAAATATCAAAGAATCATCATACTGTAATGTATCAAATTTATTTGCTGGCTTTACACAAATGTTACGCAACCTACCCATTCACTCTGGTGATCTTTGGAGGCCTTGCTTCAATTGCCCTGCCATTTGTGGCTGGATGGGTGACTATCCAAGAAAGGGTCTTCTCAGTCATGGCACCAAAATGTTGATATTTCCACCCCAGGGTCATTTGTCTGTCTCGCTCTATTGGTGGCTTCCACCAGCAGGTGAAGATCCTCCCCCCGCCACTCATTTGGCATACTCCCTGTGGTGAACTCAGGCCCTTAGCCTGAGTAGCTGAGAAACAGGCTTGCAGTGATTGGCTGGAACATTGCCCAAGCAATGGAAAAGTATCCTTTGGAGGTTTGCTCAGCAGAAAATCACCTCAGGATTTTTAGTCTGAGCCAGGGGGTCTTCGAGTGAAGTCTTCAGTATACCAGTCTGAAATGAAAACAGTGGGCTTAGGCTGGGTAGTTATAAAACCAACTGGACGAGGGGCTGAGAGCGGCCAGAGTGGCTGAGCTCCTTGTGGGAGACAGAGCTGAGTGGACTCTGTCTGGAAGAGGAGTTTTCAAACAGTTTGAAACGCTCTGAGGGAGATTTTGCCAGTGCATCAGGCAATCTCCAAGTACAAACAAGATCACACAAATAAACACTGAGGGGAGAACTGGAGTCTGGTGGTCAGCAGGGTTACCCAAGACTCAGACCAGAGGACTAGCTGTGGGGCTGAAATGCATTGGAATTGAGGGGTGTGAGTCCTGTAAGAACTAGTGTGAAAGGGTCTGTGAGGGAGAATACTGACACCAGTCAGGAGTTCTCTATGTGTGTGTGAAAGAGTGACTGAAGTTTATTATTTATATGATTTGGCACTGCCTAAGTTAGGATAAAACATCTGAAGAAACAACATTCTGAGTGTCTAGAAGCCACAGACAGCCTGTGTGAAGTAGAGTCTAGTGGGACTCTGAAACCTGCCTGGTTTATTGTTTATTTTAAGGATCTTCTGCCAAAGTCTTGTTATATTTACCTCAGCCTGAAAAGGTCTCTGCTCTCTGTAATTATTTTATTCTGCCAACCAGATGCCAACTGATTTGCCTTTTAATATTGAACAGTTATAATCAATATTATTTCATCCCCCTCCTTGCTTTTTGTTACCTAATAAACATTTTGTGGTTTTTGCCTTTAAAACCATCTGGTGCCAATTATTAATAGTTCTGACAGGATTTCTGTAAGTGTGACTGAGGGACGGTGACCAGGGAGAAATTTAAAGTGATCGCCCTCCCGAGTAAAGCCTCTGACTGGGTTCCTCACACCCCCAATAACTGTTATTGGTCTTCCCTGGTTCTATGTGTTTTTACTGAATTATTTTATCATTTTGAATGTTCTTGTTTAAATGTTTCAGTGTTTTTACATGTGCCCCCTGGGGGACCCTGACTGGTTCAAAAAGTGGCGTAAAAGTGGTTTAAATAAATAAATACAAAATAAATATTTCCTACAGTAAACATGAGCAAGTGTATGGGAAAGTTACTTAATTTCTAACCACCATAATCACATATGATTACACCAAGGTCCTGATATATGCTCTCCCTACTTTTACATGTTGCATGAACTTCTAAGGCAATTATTTGGTTGGCAGTGGACAATGGAATTCTGGAGTCTTATAGTTTTTTTTTAAAAAAAAATTGCTTTATTTACCAATATGCAAGAGAAGCCAAGGTTGAAAAAGATAGGCAGTCCTAAAGTCCTACTACCCCATGTCAGACCTGCAGAAACAGATTTTGAATGCCAAAACGCTTCACATAACTCCTAATTCTCTCTGCAGTTTTTTCTCCTCTGTTCCAAAACTGCTGTTTCTTCCTTTTCTCACGCACAGACCATGCACATAAACCTGCCCTCTCCCCTCAACTGACTGGCGTCATCTAATGCATGCTCTCACAGGTACTTTGCCAGAACCGTCTGGAGGGCATCTCCAGAACCATCTGGAGAAGCATTAGCATTCTTTTCTGGCCCTGGTTCTCTGAAGCATGTCATTTCAGGCCAAGCCCTCAGTAATCAGATAGCTAACCCATGACTGTCTTTCCTGCTGTTCCTGTTTGCTGCAGGAAACATTGGTGTACACACAGTAAGGATGCCTGCCTCATATAATGTGAAGCTGCCCTTCTAAGCACTGTAAGAACATTGGGGCTTGACCAGTGTCTACTGCCTCCACATAATGAAAAAAGACAGGCACCCATCTTCTTTAGAATGGTAATGCCAAAGCAGGGAGCCCAGGATTTGATAAGCAAAACTCAGGGGAGGTCAAAAAACTCTTCAACCTTCCTTGCCAAGTGAAATTATGATTAAACCTGTTCTGCCCTCTGTGTGAGGCCCTAATCTCAAATCGGCCTGCACAAAAATGCAACTTAATGCAAGCTCTAGTCACATTAAAAAGTGTCTTCTGTAGTTCAGTCCTGCATGACAGAAAAGCTGGACAGCACATGTTCTCCTGCAGCAAATATCAGTCAAGCAAAGTACAAATTGGCCCCAACACAACAGGTGTTTTAGGGGCAGCTGAGGTCTTTCTTTTTCCCTCTGCAGGGACTGCCTTATCTCAGCTGGTGTTGGCTTAGATGGGCTTCTCTGTCTCTGACTGATTCAAAAATGTAAGGATCAGAATGTTTGTTTGGAGATGAAAAGGTACAAAAGGTGACGCTGGGTTATGTTGATAGCTGTACAGTGCTGGAATGGAGTTGTGCAAATATCGTATGACATAGAAAGGAACCAAACCATACCTGCTTCAGAAAGGTTTCCTGCATTACCAACTTGTGAATGACAGACAGAAACCTGAGTAAACTGCATTAAGACAATGACAAGGTGTTGCTAATAACCTAATTGAAGCAGACAAAGGCCATCTCCCTTAGGGATGGTCAACCCTGATCAGCCAGGATGTTTTGAACACCCTGAAGATATTTTCCCTCTGAAAATTTGCCTTGGTTTTGCTTTCATGACAAGTTTCTTAGAACACCTAATCAAATGTTCCAATCAATTCAGTCCGTTTGGGCCATCTGTCCTATTGGCTGGGCCTCAAATCAGAGATGGTACCTCGTGAGGGGGGGGGGGGCATGATTTGCAGTGTTTGAAATTTATAATTAACTTTTTTTTCCGTTTAGAGGCGGTTAAAGTGATACCTGATGAACTGCACAGAGACATACTTTTTCAGCAAAAGTACAGCTATTATGGATACAGCCATTGTTAAACTGGAATCCTTGCTCTTTCATGAAAGTTCAGTAGATGATCTTGTGCTGACCACACTCTCATCCTAACCCACTCCACAGGGATGTTGTGAGAGTAAAGCAGAGGAGGGGAAATGATGTGATATTCCTTTGGGTCCCCCATGGGAGAAAAGCATGATGAAAAAAGCACCATCCTACTCTGCCTTGGTTTTCATACTGCAGCAGCATCTTTAATGTGCCATGCTCTTGTGTTTCCCTCCACTTTGCTCTAAGCTTTTCCAAGCTTGGTTTGCTATCACTTTTAGGAAAGATCACAGTGAAAGTATGTTCACACATCTTGTAATTAGGAAAGTGTGCACTTCTGAAGGTCTCACCTACACAGAGTTGCCTGCCCCCCCCCCCGCCCCCCAGTGAGGCATCTCTTGCTCCCAGCTCCCTTTCCTGTGTCAGGAGAAAAAATAAAATAATGACTGTCAGGCTGATAGCATGATGTCACTTCTGGGAAAACCCAGAAGTGACATCATGCCTCTCTAGGAATCACTGTGGTAAAACCATCAAGTTTCTGGCAGTTCCTAGAGAGGGCTGATGTTACTTCATGGTTTTCCCCATAAGTGATGCCATGCCATCACTCACAGCTGCTCCATGTCCCTCTCCTATCTCACACAGCGAGAGCCAGTTTGGTGTAGTGGTTAAGTCTGTGAACTCTTATCTGGGAGAACAGGGTTTGATTCCCCACTCCTCCACTTGCATCTGCTGGAATGGCCTTGGGTCAGCCTTAGCTCTGGCAGAGGTTGTCCTTGAAAGGGCAGCTGCTGTGAGAGTCCTCTCAGCCCCATCCACCTCACAGGGTGTCTGTTGTGGGGGAAGAAGATAAAGGAGATTGTGAGCCGCTCTGAGACTCTGAGATTCGGAGTGGAGGGCAGGATATAAATCCAATATCATCATCATCACACTGGTTGCCAGCTGTCAATTTTCCATTTTTCTTGCCCCAGAACCCCACAGCTGCTAGTTTCTCACACCCAAACCCACTCACCTCTCTAAATTACTGTTTTCAGAATTTTTATAAAAATCAGTCATGGCCATATAACTTTAGCGTTGCAATGAGAACTACCGATTATTTTAAAGCTTGAAAAGATTCCTTCAGTGAGGGTGGGGAGAACAGTAGCTGCAGGGGCCTAGGCAAAGGGAATACTGCTGTGTGGACACTCTGTTGCCACTGCAAATGCTTCTGCATTCATGACCTTTCCTCTGACTACTCTTTATCCACTCAAATTATTCTGTGCTTCAAATACATAGGTAGAAACTTAGAAAACAATGTCGTCCATAAGCTAGTTTTGATCAGTTATGGTATTTGGAATGTTGTGTGCTGTTCTGGTCGCCCCAATGAACAAAGGAATGATAGAACAGGAAAAAGGCAACCAAGATGATCAAGGATTTGGAACATCTTTCAGGCTAAAGCATTTGGCCTTTTCAGAAAAAAAAGACAACCAAAAACATGATAGGAATTTATAAAATCATGCACTGTGTGGACAAAGTAGATAGAGGGAACATTTTCTCCTTCTGACAAAATGCTAGAACTTGAGGGCACCCAGTATCATTAACACGGATGGACATTTAGAATGCTGCAGCGTTAGAGCAGACAATCCCCAGTTGGGGGAAGGGAATGTTCCAGTCTGGAGGCCCTACCCCTGCTTCAGGGTTCAAGTGGGGGAGCGTTTGAATGTCTGCTGGGCACTCCGACTGGAGACCGATTCCTGTAGGGTATAATGGAGAATTGATCCATAAGTACCTGGAGGAGCCTGTTTTTTGAGGTAGAGGCACCAAAATTTCAACATAGTGTCTGATCCCTCTCTTCAAAACACCCCCCAAGTTTCAAAAAGACTGAACCAGGGGACCCAATTCTATGAGCCCCAAAAGAAGATGCCTCTATCCTTCATTATTTCCAAATGGAGGGGAGGTGTTTAAAAGACATACAGACCCTTTAAATGTAATTGCCAGAATTCCCTTTGGAGTTCAGTCCTGCTTGTCACACCCTTGCTCCTGGCTCCACCCTCAAAGTCCCCAGTTATTTCTTAAGTCTGACCTGGCAACCCTATTATTGGCAGCCTTTGCGATCTGATTTGCTTTTCATATTTTGTAATCACCCTTGAGTCTCAGTGTGAAAGCTGTAGTATAAATGAAGCTGTTCATAATACTAATTTGTGGAACTCTCTGCCATGGGATAGAGTAATGGCCACCAGTTCCAGTTATTTTAAAAGGGATTGAACAACTTCATTGAGGACAGGCACATAATTGGCTGTTAGCCCTAGTGGCTGAATGGCACCTCTGGTTCAGTGTGGTAATATATATCTGCACATCAGTTGCTGGGGAGAGGGCAGCAAGGGGGGAGGAGGATGCTGGGCTAGCGTTCTGATCCAGGAAGGAATCTGCGGATGTTCTGAAATTCAACTGCCAGAGTCAACCATTTTCTGCAAACCTTAGGGTTGCCAGGTTTGTGTTGAAAATACCTGAAGCCTTTGGGGGTGGATCTGGGAGAAGGTGGGGCTTGGGGAAGCGAGGGACCTCAGCATGGTACAATGCCATAGTACAATGTTAGCCACCTTAAGCCTGTCAGGGGAGGGCAGGATATAAATCTGATAGATAGATAAATAAATAACTAGAGTTCACCCTTCAAAACAGCCATTTTCTCCAGGGGAGCTGATCTCTGCCAGCTGGCGATCAGTTGTAAAAGCAGGAAATCTCCGGGCCCCACCTGGAGGCTGGCAACCCTAAACTGCTGTTTGGATGGGAACGACCATTGGTACTTACCGTGAGGGGTCATTCTCCTCTGAGAACAGGAGGACATCTTGAGTGCTTTCCACCATCTTGTCAGGGAGGCAGGAAATAGAATAATTCTTCTTTCTCTTCCTTGACCCTGGAGCACCCAGATCTCCTCAGCTGGGATTCTCCGATAAGCAGTCTCTAAACTATCAACTTTACTCACAATAAGGAAACAGTAATAACAGTCCGTTAATATGCAAAAAGAATAACATAAGGAACTATAAAGAACTGTAGAGCAGCAGAAGAAAATGGAATAGATATAGCAGAATAGACCCTAGTATGAGCGATGCAACGTGATGGGCAAGATGTC
The DNA here is from genome assembly GCF_032191835.1 of Heteronotia binoei. Classification (NCBI taxonomy): domain Eukaryota; kingdom Metazoa; phylum Chordata; class Lepidosauria; order Squamata; family Gekkonidae; genus Heteronotia; species Heteronotia binoei. The sequence goes on along the minus strand of NC_083224.1, from coordinate 163,848,320 downwards.
CTCCTGTACTCAGAGGAGAATGATCCCTCACGGTAAGTACCAATGGTCATTCTCCCTCTGAGTCGGAGGCCATCTTGGGATCTCCTATAGCAGTAAATTAATGACTGGTGGGGCATCGCTCTCTTCTAGGACCACATGTTGTAAAACCTTTCTGCCAAATGCTGCTTCTGATGAACTGTAGTTTAATTTGTAGTGTCGGACAAATGTTGAGATAGAGGACCATGTTGCAGCCCTGCACACCTCGTTTACCGAGGCATAATTGTTAAAGGCTGCGTTAGTTGCAGCACTTCTAGCTGAATGTGCTGTAATACCTCTGGGTACTTCTAATTTCATTGCTCTATAGGCTTCTGCAATACATTATTTAATAGCATAGCTGATGGCTGAAGTTGACATCTTTTGGCCCAATCTTAGTTGTGCAATGTTAATGAACATGGCATCCGTTTTAGGGTGTTTATGGTCTGGACAAAATGATGGCAAGTGAAGCTCTTGAGACTTGTGAAATTTTGACACAACCTTGGGTTGAAAAGTAGGATCTGTACGAAGAACTACTTTGTCTCTGTGAAAAATACGAAGTTCTTTCTTTACAGACAGTGCATTGATCTCCAACACCCTTCTTGCTGAAGTGATCGCTATTAAGAAGATTGTCTTTAAGCGTAACCATCTTAGAGAAATGCCTTGAATAGGCTCAAAGGGTGTTTTAGTGAGTGCAGACAAGACAGTGTGTAGACGCCATGTCGGAAACTTATGAGTCTGTGGAGGGCACTTGAGGGTGGCTCCCCTTAAGAACCTTTGTACATGTGCGTGCTTGAAGGGATCTTTACCTTGTATCAGTCCCAATACGGAAGATAGTGCTGCTACCTGTCTCTGTAAGGTGGCTGGTTTCAGTCCAGATTGTAATCCATCTTGTAGGAATTCCAATATGTCTTGAATTGATGGATTTAGTGGATCTTTTGCTTTTCCTATTTTATCTATTTTATCTATTTTATTTAATTATTTATGTAACTGATTATATTTAAATTGTTGTGTATATTGTTTTATTTGAATCATGGAATGCCATGTTTGTAAGCCGCCTTTGGCGGGGGAGGGCGGGATATAAAAATAAATTATTATTATTATTATTATTATTATTATTATTATTATTATTATTATTATTATTATTATTATTATTATTATTTCTGCAACACCACCTATGAAAAGCTTTCCAAGTGGTATTGTAAATTCTAATGGTGGACTTCTTTCTGGAGGCCAATAATTTGTCAGTGATCTTTGAAGAATGACCTAACTTCAGGAATGTAGACCGTTCAATTTCCACACAGTCAATTGCAGCCAATCTGGAAGTGGATGCCAAATTGGACCCTGCGTCAACATGTCTGGAACGACTTCTAGCCGGAGAGGCTGAGTGGTTGATAGCCTTTGGATAGATGAGAACCATGGGTGCTGTGGCCATCACGGGGATACTAATATGACCCGTACTTTCTGATGTTGTACCTGTCAAAGAAACCTTGATAACACCAGAATTGGGGGGAAGGCATACAGTAGGCCCTGAGGCCAACTCACTGTCAGTGCGTCCACCGCTGCTGCAGCCGGGTGAAAAAATCTAGTGCAAAAGGTTGTTACCTGGTAGTTGTCATGAGAAGCAAACAGGACCATTATAGGTTGACCAAACTGTTCGACTATTTGCTGGAATATTGACGTCTTTAATTTCCATTCCCCTGGTTGTATGGTCATTCGGCTGAGCCAATCTGCTTGAACATTGGCAATGCCCTTGATGTGTTCTGCCCTGATGGAAAGAAGGTGGTGTTCTGCCCAGTTGAATAATGTCTTTGCTTCCCTGGACAGAGCTGACGATGGTTCAGGTAGGACTTTGCAGCCGCATTGTCTGTTCTTACTAGTACATGCTGTTTCTGTACCTGATCGGTGAAGAATAATAGGGCTAGGCGTATTGCTCGTAGTTCCAATACATTGATCGGCAGTTGGGTTTCTGACGGTAACCATCGACCCTGCGTTGGTATGTTGTCGAGCGTTGCTCCCCAACCTGACAGACTGGTATCTGTGAACAGCTGCATCTCTCTGGGAAGACAGTAAACTCTCCCATGCCGCAGACGGGAATTCCTGGACCACCACATCAGAGATTTCTTGACCTCTAATGTGACCTTGATCTGTGGATTCTGTTTTGTCATGATCTGGTACTGGTGAGGGCGGATTAACCTTTGTAACAGTCTCGTATGTAATCTGCCCCATTGAACTGCAACTATGTTTGAGATGAGCAAACCCATTTATTTGGCTAAAGTCAATAATGGAGTGTGAGTGTTCCGAATGACTAAATTCATGAGTTGCTTGGTTTTCTGTATCTTGTTGTTCGGAAGAAAGATAGAGTTCTTTCGTGTATCTATAATCATCCCCAAGTGTTCCAACCTTTGTGTTGGTTCTAGAGAGCTCTTGGCTATATTTATAAGAAAGCCGTGTTCCTGTAGACACTGCATAGTTGCTTGGACTTCCGACAGAGCTTTCCGGTTGGATGCTGATCTGATCAGAAAGTCATCTAGGTATGGATGAATGTGTATCCCCTGTTGTCTGAGATGTGCCACAACATTTACTATCACCTTCGTGAATACCCTGGGGGCCGTGGCTAGACCGAAGGGAAGCACTCTGAATTGAAAGTGTCTGTTCCCCACACAGAACCAAAGGAACCGGCGATGAGATAGCTGGATCGGAATGTGCAAATAAGCTTCCGTGAGATCCAGTGAGGTGAGGAACTCTCCTGGTTGTAAGACCTCTGTGATTGACTTCAGGGTCTCCATACGAAAGTGTCGTAGATGAATGAATCTGTTGAGAAACTTTAGATCGAGTATTGCTCTCCAGTCCTCGTTTTTCTTGGGAACCATGAAGAATATTGAACAAACACCTCGACCCCTCTGATCTGTTGGAACGTGTTCTATGGCATTGATCTTTAAGAGATGTGTGATGGCCTTGTTCATTATAGATCTTTTTGTAGAGTTCTTCCGGATCGGGGACACCAGAAAACGTTCCGGTGGAATGCTTTCGAATTCTATTGCATACCCGCATGACACGATTTCTAATGTCCAGAAATCTGTTTGGGAAGCCTCCCAAGCATCTTGAAAATATTGAAGTCTTTCCCCTACCAGAGTTGAAGTCCAGTTACGCCTTGTTGAATTTTGGCTCCCGGTCCTGCTTGTCTCTACGCTCTGAATTCTGCTTGTTGAATCTAGGATTATTGAATCCTTTTCTGAAGGGTTGTCTTGGTTGGTTCCAGGATGATCTCTTGTTATCTGCATAGGATCTTGATCTGGCCAATGTGTATGAGGAACGAAAGGACTGAGAATAGAAGCTTCTTCTGTCAGTTCTGCGAATGTTCCTTGGCATGGCTTTCTTTTTGTCTTTGGTTTCCACTAAGATCATCTAAGGCACTACCAAAGAGCTTTTCTACTTGAAACGAATACGATATCACAATTTGTTTGGAATGGTTGTCTGCAGGCCATGCTCTAAGCCAGATGCCTCTTCTGGCTACTGCCCCTGACACCAGACCTCTGGAACAGAAGGTGAGGGCATCTAGAGAAGCGTCGGCCATGAACTCTGCTGCTTTAAGTAATCTGGTGGTTCCCTCCATCAATTTCTAATTATTTTCTGGTAGCAATTGAGAGAGTCTCCTAGCCCAGACTATGTCTGCTCTAGATACAATAGACGATGCAGTACATGCCTTAATTGCCATAGTTACCGCCTCGTGTGATCTTTTTAGGGCTAGGTCAATTTTCTTGTCCCAATTGTCTCTAATGGAACCGTGCCCGTCTTCTGACATCAAACCCGGATTTTGAAGAGCTGTCACTGGTGCGTCCACTACTGGAACCTGCAACATTTTGTTTGCAAAAACAGGCAAATCATATAACTTTTTTACAAAGGCAGGAAACTGCCGATTAGAGTTAAGTTTTCCCCATTCAGCTTTTAATTGTCTCTCAAAGAATTGTGGAAAGGGGAAAACCTCGGTAGTGGTGTGTGAGCCTAGGGAAAACTCCCAATCCCCAGTAGTTTTATTCCTGGGATTGGTATCGGTACTGGGATTCTCCTCCCCAGAGGCAGAATCTTGGAGTGCCAGTGCTGCCATGACCCTGGTTAACAAATACTGATAGTCATCAGCTTTAAAGCAGAGAACTGACTGCTCTGGGACACAGACATCCTCCACCTCCTCATCTGAAATAAAACTCTCTTGATCTTTGGATTGTGACTCCACATCCGACTGATTCTCCTCTGAATCTTCCTCTAACAATCTAGAGTTAGAGATCTCTTTTCTGGCTGCCTTAGTTGGCCAGTTGCGCTCTCTAGAAAGATTTTTCTCTGGGTGCCTTGAGGAGGAAGAAGGAGGGGAAGGAGATCTGGATCCCACTGACCCCATGCCCATAGCCCCTGATTGACAGGCATTAAACATTTCTGCTTTAATTGTTTGCTGGAGCATAGTCATAAATTCAATAGAAAATGGCCCTTTAGGGTACAGTACATTACCACTTTGTTGTATTAGGGCTGGATCGACCGTGGAGGCGTGATCCGATAGGGGTTGGCCTCCTGTATTGTCTCCCGCCGGGAGACTGGTAACCGTCCCAAGGGGCAAAGCATAAGGCTCCTGGTGCCTATCTGGTGAAACGTGTGCCAAAAATCCTCCTTCAAAATGGCTGCTGTCAGATGCGAGCCTCTGGTGGGGAGGAACTTCAAGCCCTTCTGTTGAAGCCCCTGGACGTTTCAGCCCGCGGTGACTAAAGTCACTAAAACGGGCAACGTTGCCGGGAACCACAGCAAGCTGGGAAAACATGTTGGTCCCGGGGTCCACTCCCACAGCCTCAGTGCAAGGACTTACGAAGGACGTTTCTTCTAGGAACTCGTCCCTGAAATTTTCCATCCACCGCTCTTTGCCACGCTCCACAAGTGAAGGCAAGGGAAAAAAAAAAAGTCAGCCACTTTAAAAGCAGCTGCGGCCGTGCCGCTCTCCCAACTACTGTGAAGGTTGAAGGCAGATGGAAAGTGAAAGTAGCTCAGTGTAACAGACTGGAATTTAAGAAGATTGTTAGACAGAGGAGTAAGGTTGGGGAAAAGGAAGAATTAGATCAGGAATAAAGAATAGGATTAAAATTGCTTTCTATCTTCTAGGAGCTAAACTAGCTAGTTGCTCTCCCTGTAGAGGCAGGAAAGAAACTGAGGAGATCTGGATGCCCCAGGGTCAAGGAAGAGGAAGAAGAATTATTCTATTTCCTGCCTCCCTGACAAGATGGTGGAAAGCACCCAAGATGGCCTCCGACTCAGAGGGAGAATGTTGCCACTTTGTCTCCCCTGATGGAAAGAAGCCAGTGGTCATACCCTCCGGTTTAGATTACTCCAAAAGGGAATCAAAACAATTCATGCATGACAGGCCTCTCTATGGCTGTTAGCCACCACAGCTAAATGAAAATTCCATGTACAAAGGCAGAATGTTTCTGAGTACCAGATGTCTGAGGTCAAGCAGGGGAAGGCCATCTCCTTCAAGCCTTCTGGCAACTTTCCCAGAGTCATCTGGTTAGCCGTTATTAGAAACAGAAAGCTGGACCTTGGTTGGATTTAGCAAGGCACTTCTTGTGAGCTGCATCCTACCACTCTGCTTGAATTATGTGCAGCAGAGCCTTCCTTAGTTATATTTCAGAGCCAGTGCATGCAAGATCTTAATAATCTACGTTTAACTATTATGGATTTTATTGTAAGCAGTCTTGACTATTTTTAATTAGAAAAGCAGGATATAAATATACTAAGACAAATTTAAAAGGAGACTTCTTCCAAAGGAATATCCTCTTCTGCAAAAGAGACCCTCCCCCCCTTGGACAAGAGGAAGACTGCATTTTTAGCTGAGCCCAGTGTTAGGATACAGCCTTTTTTCTGGATGTCTTTGCCTAAATTAGGGATGCTAGTCTCCAGGTGGCCAATACCAGGAGAGAAGTCACAAAAAGATCAGGCAAAACTACCCTAAAAAGTCTACTGTGACTCAAAATTACTATGAAATACAATTTATCACAACAATATTACAAAATCAGTATCCCCAGGCAAAACAGGTATACATATCATTCAATATTTGATGTAAAACTTCAATAATGATGTCCAAACACGAAATTCAAAATTCACAGTAGATAGACCATTTCCATTAATCCCATGAATCACAATCTGCAACAGGACCATTAACTTTCACTTCTTGTTTCAGTAATTTCCCTCAGGTACAGGATCATTAAAAATATCCAAACATCAAGGCCTTGAGTCGTCTGAGCATTTGCCAGCTACAAACAATTGCAAAGACTTTAGGTCCCATGGGAGTTTTGTAAAATTGTGTCTTCATTGATTACTGAAACAGGAAGTGAAAGTTAATGGGCTTCATGGAAATGGACTATCTACTGTGCATTTTGAATTTCAAGTTTGGACATCATTATTGAAGTTTTACTATGAAATTGTATTTCATAGTAATTTTGAGTCACAGTAGCCTTTTTAGGTTAATTTAGCCTCCAGGTGGGACCTGGCGATCCCTTGGAATTAGAGCTCATCTCCAAACAACAGAGATCAGTTCTCATGGGGCGTTTTCGCACTGACCTTCAAGTAGCGCGACCACCCTCTTCACACCGGAGGATCTGCCCGGATTTCGCACAAGAAGCGCCGGCGCACCCAAAAGAGCCGGCTACTTCCGTCGCGAAACCCGCTCAAATGGAAACCGCCAAGAAGCAGGAAAACGTTTGAGCGGGTTTCGCGACGGAAGTAGCCGGCTCTTTTGGGTGCGCCGGCGCTTCTTGTGCGAAATCCGGGCAGATCCTCCGGTGTGAAGAGAGTGGTCGCGCCACTTGAAGGTCAGTGCGAAAACGCCCATGGAGAAAATGGATGCTTTGGAGGGTGAATTCTATGGCATTGTACCCCACTGAAGTCCCTGTTCTCCCCAGGCTCCACCCCAACAGGAGTTTCTTGTCCTGGAGCTGGCAACCCTACTCCAACCCCACTTGTGGCTAGGGGGAACCTTGGAACCCTACTTGTGATAGGGGCTTGGACGATGACATGTGGTTTCTTCCAGCACTTTTGAGGAGGAAGAGGATATCCTGAGGACTAACCTGAAGTCATAAAGGCTTACAAATAGAATAAGATACCTCCCTAAAAAAAAAAAAGTCAACAATAAAAGCAGTAATTGCAGAACACTAAACATGCAAATGCTGATCTATATCAGGCCTACAGCTTGATTCTAGTTTGACCTTTTCCAGCGTTCTCTTCAGTTCATTTAAGGCTGCCCAATACTGTTTGCAGATGCAATTGCTGGGTACAGAATAGCTCGAAAGCTCAAAAGCAATTTTATCTGCGACCTGTCCTGGTGCTTTTCAATATCACACTCCCATTGTACTGCTGCTCTCCTTGCTCACTCTTTCTTTGTACACAAACAGATGTGCATTCAAATATTTATGTCTGTACTTATGAGATGACCTGTTACTTGTACAAAACGTGATTCTGAACATTGTTTTTACAGAATATGCAGGCCTGTGGTGTCTCTACAAAAGGTGCTACAAACTGCTTTAGGAGAATCAATGCGAAATAGCTCAGCATTCAGAGACATGGTTTTTATAAAGCTTAACTCTAAAAGGTATTTTTTTATTTTTTTAAAAATGTTTTTTGATTTATACCACAAAGCTCCAGCATTTGGGAGAATGAAAGTATGAATCAAAACAATGAATTATACCTATACTGAAGCATCTGCCATGGTTGCCTTTTCATTTCTGGGTCAAATTTAAGGAGCTGGCTTTTACCCTTTGGGGCTTCCCTGCATGAAAGATTGTCTCCCCCAATATATCAGCCCCTTACAACAATATTTTCTCATCATGCCATTTATTAGGACAAGGGCAGCCCAATCCTGAGAACTGCCGTGTAGCTGCGTTCGAGTGCAGAACTAGCATAGGCGGCCACAGTCAGCTCCCAAAGGGGAGACATTATGCCATGCATGGAGGGGGAGCGCGGGCCCGACAAGCAAGAGAGAACCTGTCGCCATGGTGATTCCACCCATGCGCACGCCATTGGCTTGCTGCTGAGATGAGGGTGGGGGACGAACAGGTTCACGCAGGACCACGGGATTGGCCAGCTCGTTGCATGTGACCAGGAGAGGGGGTGGAAAGCCTGCACTTGAGAGGCTGTCGATCCCGCTGTCAGAGACTCTGCCAATGACAGACAGACAGGCAGAGGCATGTGCGGACAAACAAGAACCACAAAGTGCAGGAGTTCGCTGCCCTAAACGGTGGCTGGAATGTGTGTCTGGGAGTGGACAGACCACCAAGTCCAAAAGACACCCCCATCATCACCCGGAGCCCCCCCCCCGGTGTTGCCCTGCCGCCGCTCCCTGCTATGTGCAAGGAACACCTCCCCTGGGGGCTGCAGAACTCAGAGTGCGAGCTGCTGGGCATGTATCCACTTCATCAGCCCCCCCCCCCTTTGTGCCCTGTGGGGTCGGGTAGGCTGTCAGCCCAGGCAGGCTAAGGAGCGGCACCCCCCCTCCCCTGTCCAGCCACGCGGGGGCAGCGTAGCGGCTCATAGTCCACTCCCCCCCCCCCTAAGAACCAAGTCTGCCCACCCTCCCAGGCATTCCCTTGGAGAGTCCACTAACAGAGTGGGGGGGTTGCCCAGGGGGTTGAGCAGATGCCAAGCAGGAGAGACAACAGAGGGCACAGCTCAGACTTTATTTTTCCAGAACAGAGTGCAACAGTTTCTCCGGTATGCGCTGGGCAGTCTCGCTGTGGTTGGGGCTCCATTCAGAGCGGCGGGCAGAAACAACTAAGGGAGTGGAGTGGGGGTGGAGTGACACACGCGGAAGCCTCTGTGTTGGATTCTCACCTGCAAAACAAAGACAGAGATCAAGAGCACCTGCAGGGGCGGCAGCTGGAAGAGCAGGCTGCGTTTCAGCCGGGTGCTCTCTTAAAGGAACAGTCTCTGACACACCTCCCCACATCGGGGCAGCTGCCACATACACCCCATGCCCTGCCAGGGGTTGGGAATGCAGCAGAGGGCAGACCAAGGGAAGGGAGCAGGCAACAGCAGAGGGGAGCGGGGTCAGCAAATGCCCCCTGCCAGAGCCCACTGCCTGGTTCAAGTGCCAGAGACGCTCGCACATCACCCTGTCTAGAGCAAGGGGAAGGGGAGGACAGTGGGGGTGCACAATTGAATTTACCCAGCCATGGGCGACAGTCCTCACATGCAGAGCCTCCGAGAGCCGAGAACCAGTGGAAACAAGAGCAGTTAGCCCCAGGGGAGAGACCTCGCTCTCACCCTCACAAGTCAAAGATACTGTCAAAGCAACTGCACAGTGAAAAAACCGTCACCAATGTGCCTGCCTGTCCCTCGCTCTAAGCCCGCATGGCGGGGAGCTCACCGGCAGTATTCCTTGCCATGTGCTCCTCTCCCTATCAACTGAGTTGCGGGAGGTCAGAGCGGAAGTATTTCTAGGAGGGGGGGTGGCAATTGGCTATTGGGGAGGGGGCTCTCCAGCCCGGGGTGTGAGGGGATTGGTGAGGCAACTACACCACTCCCTAAGGGGTTTGTGAGCTCCTGCAGCGGGGGCAGCAGCCTTTGTTTTTGTCTTCAATGAGTGTCTATGGGACACGCCGCTGTGTTTGCAGACGTAACTTTGCACCTCTTGCGGGGGGGGGGTGTCATAGCCCGAACTCCTCAGGGAGCTGCCTAAGCTTGGTCGCGCCCCCAACTCCACCCCCTTCTCTGGCAGCGCGACTCACTCTGCTGCACTTCCGCCAACGCTCAGGCGCAGCCCTCAGGTGCCACTGCTCTTGGGCAGAGCGGTGCTCTGGCGGCCCCCCGCTCACATAACTCCCCTCCCTGGACTTACGCGGGCACAAATGCTACTTGCGCCCACGTAGCGGATCGTCTGCTCCCAAAAGACTTTCCGTCCCCGCCCCCCCCATAGGATTGTGCTCTTAGAACTGTAAAAACCCAAACTTTGGATGTTTTCAGTCCTAGTCCCAATATTCTGCAATAGTCTTCCAGAATAGGGAAGAAGGACACATTCCTTGCCTCTAAAAATGCTGTTTTTAATCTAGGAGGGTGTTTCATGGTTTTTATTTTATTTTATTTTATTTGGTCAATTTATATTCTGCCCTTTCCCATGCAGGCTCAGAGTGGATCACAGTCATGGTAAAACAATTAAAATACAACAATAACTTAATAATATACAGATAAAAACATAACTCAAAAAATATACACAGGCAGACAGGCACATATTTCAGTTCACTTGAGGCAGATATGGCAGATGATATTTTTGAATAGCAGTGTTTGTCTGAATTCTATTACTTGTATTTAGGGCTGCCAAGTCCAATTCAAGAAATATCTGGGGACTTTGGGGGTGGAGCCATAAGCAAAGTTGTGACAAGCACAATTGAACTCCAAAGGAAGTTCTGGCCATCACATTTAAGGGGACCACATTTAATGCCTTCCTTACATTAGAAATAATGAAGGATAGGGGCACCTTCTTTTGGGGCTCATAGAATTAGACCCCCTGGTCCAATCTTTTTGAAACTTGGAGAGCTTTTTTTAGGAGACTCAAAAGATGCTACGCTGAAAATTTGGTACCCCTACCTCAAGAAACCGCCCCTCCAGAGACCCAGAGACCCCGGGATTAATTCTCCATTATACCCTGTGGTCCAACAGACATTTCCCTCCCTACCCCCTGCCATTTCTGATGACTCTGAAGCTCCGGAGGGTCTCCATACCGGGGCTTCCCTGACCCCACTTGGGGATTGGCACGTCTACTCATGAGTTGCTGAACTTTCAGATTTTTCACAGTAATACAGGGCAACCAAGGGTTAAAGTTTACCTTCACACTATGCAAACGACCTCTGCAAGGATTGTGCAACAAACGGAGGGTCTGGGCTCTTTCACAGCCATGTTGTTCTGCCTCCACCCCCCCCCCCTTCAGCCTTAAAGACGCAGACACACCATCCAAAGAGGAAGGCTTTCTCAAGTAGAGGGTAAAAGGCACATGATGGCTGTGGGGGTGGGGCTTCCCCCCACTGGCCAGCTGACTGGGGGTGGGAAGGAGCCTGGGAAAGCGGGAGAACCCCCACTGGGACCTGGGGATTGGCAAGCCTACTTGTATTTAAAACAGTGATATAGTTTTCATTTCTATATATGCTCCATACATTCTTATTACAAATTAGCTGCCTTGGGGAGGGGAGTGGCAGGACAACAGCATACATGTATTTTAGTGAATAAATAAATCTGTGGCCTGGCTGCTGGTAGGAGGAAGGCTGCAGTGCCTTGAGATCCTATGGTTCCTTGAAACTTTCTATCATCTGCAGGTATTTTATGCCCCCAAGGGAAGGCTCAGACCACAGGTCAAGAAACATCTATGGGTACACCTGTGCCCCTCCATGTTTTGCCCAGTAAGAATAAAGGCAGCTAGGTGGAAGGACTGATAAATATACTAAACAAATAATAAATTTGGTCACAGGCTACAAACCATGTACTTCAATATACAGAGACTGTATATTTCTCATTAAGATGTGCTGGGGACAAATAAAGAAAGGTAATTTTCTTCAGGACCTTTTTATGGCTCTTCATGCTCAGCCAGAGAAATCTGGCTGGTTACTACTGAGACCAAAATGCTGAACTGAATTGATCTTGATCTGATCCAGCAAGCTAATTATTATGGTGTTAGTTCCAAGAAAAATTTCATTGTTGATTTTCCAAGAGTAACCTAATAATGGGTACAAAACCTGTATTTAATGACATCTTGTTCTAATCTCTCTCTCATGCGACTGCTGAGAAATCTACTCTCTCTCTCTTTTTTTGTCCTCTCTTTCTTGTGTATTTTGTAAATATTTCTCTGGCGTCTGCAGTTGGTTCCGGACACTTAGAAGATAACTCTACAGTCTATATGCATTTCAGAAATGCAGGCTGCTTTGCCAGGTTTTTTTTTTCCCCCTGCCAACCTTTATCACTACACAGTGATGGGAAATGATTCTGAGTTTGTCTTTCTCCTTTTGATGAAAATGAAATTGAAGTTTTCTTTCTGACCTAAGATCATATCTTTTCACAAAATAAAGTGGTGGGGGACAACTATGAATTTATTACTGGTTAGGTATTCCAATCTGATAACATTATTTGAACAGGGAGATATTTTATGCATCACAGCTGGTCTCGGCTAGTTTGTTAAGAACAGAACACAAAGTCCTGTAGTTTATATTTATAATTCTTGTTGAAATTTCTTCTGTTATTTCCTCTTACTTTTAGGTAGAGTTGATATGTCTGCATTCCCTCCCCCCCCCAAAAAAAACCTCATTAGGTTGGTGATAATTGTAAATGTGGCTGTTCATGAACCTCAGAATGAGTACTATGATACTACAATATTCACTACACACCTGTCCTGATGTCACCCTGCTATACACTTGTTCTTGTTACGTCACATGGATTGCTGCATACCTAAAAAAATATCAAATCATGTGTTGCATTATACTAGATGTTATCAGGCAGTGAGAGAAAAGAGGCCAAGTAGTGACAGCTCTATCTGTGTCAGATGCAATGAAATCCAAGGTGGCAGGTGAGAGCCAGTGTGGTGTAGTTGTTATAGTGTCGGCACAGAATACGGGAGAACCAGGTTAGAACCCCTGGTTTGGATGGAAGCTCATGGTGTAACCCTAACAGATTGTTGTTGAGAGGATAAAATGGAGGAGGGAACAAAAATGTTATAAACTGGTCACTTTAGTCTGGAGATGAGCTGTAATTCCAGGGGATCCCCAGGTTCTATCTGGAGGCTGTCATCCCTAACAGAAAGTACACAGAACAAGAGGATTCTGCTGCAAAAGCAGAAGGAAGGTAATTTCCAAAAAGGTGGCTTTCCACCCTGGCACTGTGCAGTTCCATTCTAGCTCAACTTCAGAAAGTTCTTGTGATGATATGTCTTCCAGCCATATTCTGATATTAAGGGCTTCTCTAGCTGGATTATCCCTGGCATTTCAATTAACAGGGCAGTAGTATGGCAGCATGCTCAAACCTAGCATTCATTAGTACTACGAGGTTAATTTCCATACCACAAATGTGTTTTGATTTTGAGATTAGATGCCAGTAGCCTTTTAATAAACTATCTTACTTTGCCATAATGCAGCCAAGGCCAGCTCAAGCTTCTTTTGGCCAACATGAGATAGGAAGAAAACATTTTTAAAGGGTGTGGTTAAGGGTGGGGAGAAAAGCCTGTAGTGAATTAGTTCTGAATTCAAAAGCAGAAGCTTCACACCCACAGTGAATGCTATCTGAGAAGTTCAGAGGGTGAATTTATTAGGATTACTGGCTTGAATAGTATGGTCTTGTGAAGTTCGCACTGTCATTTTTGACCTGTTTTGTTTTTTTTAAAATTGGGCTGGGAAAAGGAAATACGCTAAATGTGCTGTAACATTCCCTAAACCCAATTACGTCCAAACTGAGCATAATTACTTAAGCGCAACCACTTTCACAGTCCTTATGACACAGGGTTAGCCCATCAGTGACATCAACTTCCGTTCCTCTTTTGCAATCATGCACCACACTGGTTTCTATAGAGGGCAAAACCCACAACCAGCCTATAAAAACTGTATTAGGTGTCAGGACTCCTCCCTGATCTAAGATTTCCTTTTAGCACAGTTGTTGACTATGGCCTACAATTGTGACATGTGCCACTGCCAAGTAGAACAGTGATACAGAGCTTCAGTATCTACTGAAGTGCAGTCAGTAATTACACTGCATGTATAGTGGAGACAGTTGCAAATACATATTCCTTATGAACTCAAAACTCTTTCTCTCTCTCCCCCCACCCCGAGGACTTATTCATTTATTTATTTTCTTACTTATTTACTTATTCCTCCAATGAACCTGGGGTGACTTCATCATTCTTCTCTTTTTCATTATAGCCCCAAAACCCTGTGAGGTCCAGGTAGAGTAGCCAGCCTCCTGCTGGGGCCTGGAGATTTCCAGCTTTTACAACTGATCTCCAGCTTGCAGAAATCAGCTCCCTGTATAAAATGGCTGCTTTGAAAGGTGGACTCCATGGCATTGTATCATGCTGAGACCCCTCCCCAAGCCCCACCCTCTCTCAGATCCACCCCTAAAGTCCCCAGGTATTTTCCAACACAGACCTGGCAAACCTAGGTCTAGGGCTACTGATTATACTTTATGGCAGACTGGAGATTTGAACCTGAATTTCCAAGAGCCTAGCTGATGCCTGAATTTTTATTTACTTATTTACTTTATTTACATCCCGCCTTCCTCCCCAATAGGAACATAAAGCTGCACGTGCTGTTCTCTCCTTCATTTTATCCTCACAATAATTCTGTGAGATAGAATAGGCTGAGTGGGTGTGCCTGGCCCGAAGTCACCCAGCAAGCCTCCATGCAGCATGTGGATTCAAACCTGGGTCTTCTAGATCCTAAACTCATACTCTAACCACTACAACAGATTGGCTCTACTCTTAAAGTACATTTAAGTAGGGAATAGATAAATAGCTAAATCAGTCATGTTCTACATATATGCATAGATTATCATATTTTCAATAGGGTTGTTAAGTCCAATTCAAGAAATATCTAGGGACTTTGGGGGTGGAGCCAGGAAACATTGGGGGTGGAGCATAACTGAACTCCAAAGGGAGTTCTGGCCATCACATTTAAAGGGACTACACACCTTTTCAATGCCTTCCCTCCCCTGGAAATAATGAAGAATAGGGACACCTTCTTTTGGGGCTCATAGAATTGGACCCCCTGGTCCATTTTTTTTTTGTGAAATTTGGATGGTGCTTTGCAAAGAGGCACCAGATGCTACACTGAAAATATTATACCTCTATCTCAAAAAACACCCCTCCAGAGCGCCAGATACTCACGGATCAATTCTCCATTTTACCCTATGGGAATCGGTCTCCATAGGGAATAATGGAGTGCCCAGAAGACCCTAAAGCAGGGGGAGGCCCTCCAAATCAGGGAATCCCCTGCCCCCAACTGGGGATTGGCAACCATAGTTTTCAGACAGTGGTCTCCCCAGGTAGCTCACATCAATCAAGAGGCAGAGGCCTTGGGAGTAAGCACTATCAAAACTTACTTTTGAGAAAAGATACAAGGGATCATTCTGCAACAGTGCAATGCTGTGCATGTTCCATAAATAAATGGAAAAGCGGGACAACGTTCCCATACTTTTTTCTAATTGGGTGGAAAAGGCAATTTAACTGGGTTTCAGCTTCTCTTGTCCCTGAATTATCTGCTGCTCCTTCCTGGCGGCCAGAATTCCTTATGCACAACTATGAAAAATGCTGAGCTACGTTGTCTTCCTTTGCATCTTGCCTATGTGGCCCTGCAGTTGGAGTGATCATGAACTAAGTAGGATAGGGGAGATTAGATGCAAACTTCTCACACCCTCAGCCATGACATTTGGTGGGTGATGTAGAAGAAGTAAATAAGAGTAATTGTCTTTTTATTTGTTTTTTCCTGGTGTGTTTGCATTGCCCACAAACTCTTGTTTTCTTGCTCTCAGAGTGTACCTAGAAATTTGTGTGCGCATTTTAAAGTTATGTAAACAGGGCTCCTTTATTTAGAGTTGCCGACTTTTCAACCAGCTGTGTCCTTAACAACATCTTCGCTGCATATTTGAGCAACTGATAATCACGCAAAACACCATCTGCTCATTTCTGCAGATAAAGTTGCTATTAGAGTCACCAGAAGGGTTGGGATGTTTTCCCTGAACGATTGGCAATCTTAGTCTGTATTCACTTAGACATCTGGAAAGTTAGTTTCTTTAGCTGGTTGCTCTAATAAGGAACTAGAAATCAGTGATACTATACTTTCATAATTAAGAATACACCCCATGCATCTAGTAAAAATGTGGCATTTCCTGCACGCAAGACATACTTCTCCAATTCTATGCACAGGAAACAGCAATTGCTCTTGAGTAAAAGAAATAAACAGTCATAGTGTAAACTAGAACCTCAGTGAAAAGGTTGCAAAATAACAATGGCTGTAACCCACTGCATTTATACACACACAGCCTTCCAAATTCCAATTTTGGCTGAAAATGTGCATATTTTTCTCCTCGAAATGGGAATTGTTGAAAAGGCTGCCAAGATCCTTGACTGGCACCCAGACAAAGACGTCCCTACCCATCTTCATCATATTTTGGCCCTCCTCCTTGCGTTTAGCAGAATAAAGTCAAGATTGCCCCCTGGAATTTTGTACCCCTCTCCCATCTTCCTGCAATCAGGGCTTTTTTTCTGGAAAAAGAGGTGTCGGAACTCTCAAGGAGGAACACATGGGTTTCTCTCATGAACCTTTAAACTTTTTAAAATAATTTTGGCTCCACAAAGAGGTTCTGGAACTCCATTCCACCGCATTGCCCCGTGGCGCAGAGTGTTAAAGCTGCAGTACTGAAGTCCTAAGCTCAGCTCACAACCTGAGTTCGATCCCCAGTGGAAGCTGGGTTTTCAGGTAGCCGGCTTGAGGTTGATTCAGCCTTCCAACCTTCTGAGGTCGGTAAAATGAGTACCCAGCTTGCAGGAGGGAAAGTGTAGATGACTGGGGAAGGCAATGGCAAACCACCGTGTAAAAAGTCTGCCGTGAAAACGTTGTGAAAGCAACGTCATCCCAGAGTCGGAAATGACTGGTGCTTGCACAGGGGATCTTTCCTTTCCTCCTCCCATCCTGCCATTAAATATATACTTGCCCTAATTTGAAGGAAAAGAGCTAGCACCATATTCCCGTTCCCCTTCTTGTGCATTCACCTTTCATTCAACATGTTTTTTTACTTCTCTTTTCTTGAAGGAGCTCTCAAGGACATATATCATTTTCCTGTCCAAATTTATCCTCAAAATCCCTGTGAGATAGGTTAGGCTAAAATAAAGTGACTGGCCCAAGGGCCACTGAGTAAACTTCATAACTGCAGGCAGGGCTTTTTTCCCCTGGGGCAATGCGGTGGAATGGAGTTCCAGAACCTCTTTGTGGAAACAAAATTATTTTTAAAAGTTTGAAGGTTCATGAGAGAAACCCATGTGTTTCTCCTTGAGAGTTCCGGCACCTCTTTTTCCAGAAAAAAAGCCCTGATTGCAGGAAGATATGAACTCACCTGGGTCTAGTTTCAATAGGAGTAGACCAACTATTGAACTTATCAGGAAAGATCCTGGTTCAGTAGGGTTGCCATCCTCCAGGTGTGGCCTGGTCTTCTCCTGGAATTACAACTGTCTCTAGAGTACAGAGATCAATTCCCCTGGAGGAAATGGCAGCTTCAGAAGATGCACGCTACAGAATCACATACCTGCTGAGCTCCTGCACAACTCCAGGAATTTCCTAAGGCACAGCAGGCAATGCTAGGTGGGTGGCTGCCCTGGGGGACTACTTCCCAGCAAAAGAGAGAAGAACCCAGGAAGCCAGGCATCTAGGGTTGCCAGGTCCAACTCAAGAAATATCTGGGGACTTTGGGGGTGGAGCCAGGAGACATTGGAGGTTGGAGCCAGGAGCAAGGTTGTGACAAGCATGACTGATCTCCAAACGGAGTTCTGGCCATTACACTGAAAGGGACTGTGAACCTTTAAATGCCTTCCCTCCATTTGGAAATAATGGGAATAATAAATAGAGGTACCTTCTTTGGGCCAATATTTTTGAAACTTGGGGTTGTTTTGAGGAGAGGCACCAGATGCTATGCTAAAAAAAAAATTGGTGCCTCTACCTAAAGAAACAGCCCCCCCCCCGAGCCCCAGATCAACAGGGGATAATGGAGTGTCCAGAAGACATTTCCCTCCTCCCTCCCACTTTCTGATAACCCTGAAGTGCCGGAGGGCCTCCAAACTGGAGGATCTCCAGCCTCCAATTGGGGATTGGCAACCCTGCAGGCATCATCTGACTTTCTCCAATCTAGAGGCTTCCATATGCATATTCAGGGCTTTTTTCGTAGCAGGAACTTCGTTGAATATTAGGCTACACCCCTCTGATGTAGCCAATCCTCCAAGAGAGTACAGGGCTCTTCTTACAGGGTCTACTGTAAGCTCTTTGAGGATTGGCTACATCAGAGGTGGGTGGCCTAATATGCAAAGGAGTTCTTGCTACAAAAAAAGCCCTGGCCATATTCCTCCTTCCTGCCCCAGGCCCTCTTCAACTCAGCAGCAGCCCTTTGAAAATCCTGTTGTTGCTTGCCACTTTACAATGTGCCCCTTCCGCTGGGCTGCTGCAGATGTCTTTGTGCCACCAACCCCTCATGTTGGCCCTGCCCTTCTCCCACATGAACATGCACTCTGATGCTTTCCCCCAGAACATTTTTTCTTCCCCAGTCTGTCCCAGAGGCTGACACTCTACACCTCAACAGCTCACAGTTGCATATCTTCTCCCACACAAAATTTCATGCCAAATAGCATTCAAACAGGCCCTTCACAGCTTGTGATCCACTTAAGCTGAATGCCAAAGTCCAGAACAAGTTCAAGCAGATAATTTAGATGTCTGCTTAGGGACTAGGCCGAGACAGCAGTGAACAAAATGAAATCCAATGACTATTTAGTACGCCTGGAATGTATGGCATTTAGGAAATGATTCCTCCCAACAAAAAATGTGATTGAGTAACAAATAGCAAACCTATTTGGACAGCATTACAGACAATCCTTCCCACTCAACAGCTTTTTTTCTGGTTCATACTCAGAGGCTCTCTCTCTCTCTTTTAATTCGATTTTTAGACCACCCTTCCCATAAAACAGGCTCTCTACTGGCTGTCAGATATTCAGATCACATGTGCTCAGCACCCAATTAGGCATAAGGGTGATGCTAGATTAGACCTGTAGGAGCACCAGCTATTTTTAAATCATCCTCTTAAAGTAGAGTTGCCTGGTCTGTGTTGGAAAATACCTGGAGACTTTGGGGGTGGATCCGGTAGAGGGTTGGGTTTGGGGAGGGGCCTCAGCAGGGTCAATGCCATAGAGTCCACACTTCAAAGCAGTCATTTTTTTCCAGGGGAACTGATCTCTGCCAGCTGGAAACCTGTTGTCAAAGCGGGAGACCCCACCTGGAGGCTGGCAACCCTACACTTAAAGACTCCAAAATGGCTGCAGTGTCTGGGGGTTGGACCCAGGGATGACATGTCCAGTTGTGTCCACAGAAATATAATTCAGAGTAACAGAGTCCACTGCTCAAAGGTGTACTTCGTACTCTATCAACAGGGTTCCTTTAGGTGTCCATCCAAAGAACACTTTCTTAAGAGTAAAGCATGAAAGAATAAAATGGGGCTGACTTCCAAACAGACCTGCTCACTCTTGTGTATCTGATCAACCATTCTTCTCAACCAACTCTCTACTCTTTCTCTCTCCTTTTTTCAACAGTACTGGTATCTTTATGTTCCATGTGTGCAATCCTTCCCTGAAACCCTTATGGCACTTATGGGGTGATTTATACTCCCCATCTTTGCAGTTCCAGGCTAGATACATGGATTATGGACTAAATTCGGCATAGTAAAGGTCAGAAGTTGGGCAACACTAATTTAAAATGATTTTAGTCCTCTGAATGGAGGCATGGGTTCCCAAACTACCAACATAGAATGTTTCTTGTTAGATACCCATTTAAGTAATTCTCCATCCAGGTCCCTCCTGACAACCAGCAGGAAGGAGGCCCAGCCAATGTACAGCAACATGTCTGTCTCTACCCATGTGATGTGAAAGTGACATCATTACATCAGGGATGTGGAGGGGGGGATTCTCTGGCATTTGAACAAAAACTCTAGAGTAAATTTTACATCTGCCGTTGTAGAGTATCGGACTCAGCGCAAGCGCCGCGCGACCTGAGGGCGCACTCAGGTCGCCGTGCGCTGCGCGGGAAAGCCCCGCCAATCCAGACCAAGGGCGGGAAGTTTAACTGGCCAGGATTGGGCTGGCCAGCGAAGGGGATGTTCCGGGATGCATGTATAAATTAGCGGACCCGGCCGCGTCTGTCCAGTTCTGTAATGTACCAGCGAATAAAGAATAAGCTTCCACCACGACTCGTCTCCCAGTACATTACACTGGCGACGAGGATGGGATCTAGCTAGGTCCGGCCGCCCGAGGGGAACCAGACCTGGCCGGAGACGAGGAAGGTGGGGACCGCAGGACCGCACAGCCCGCCGCCACCATGGCGAACCCGAGTGTAACGACGGGCCATCTTGCGGAATTCAACCCGGAGCACCCCGAGAGATGGGAGACCTATACGGAACGAGTCGCGTGCTACCTGCGGGCGAACCTGATCGACGACGACGACCGAAAGAGAGACGTCCTGCTGAGCGTCTGTGGAGAAGAAACTTTCGAGATCGCACGCGGTCTCTCCGCTCCGGCGAAGCTGACCGAGAGGACCTACGGAGAGGTCGTGAGGCTCCTCACGGGCCACTTTTCGCCCCAACCGTCCATCGTCGCCCGCCGGTTCCTCTTCCACAAGAGGGACCAGAAGGCGGGGGAGACAGCGGCGGTCTACCTGGCGGCCCTTCGGCAGATCGCCGGAAACTGCAGTTTCGACAAGAGGGACGAAGCCCTGAGGGACCGATTTGTCTGGGGCCTCCGGGACGAGCGACTGCAGCAGAAGCTCTTCGCAAAAGAGGAGCTCACCCTACAACAAGCCTTCAACGAGGCGACGGCGTTCGAAAGGGCCACCAAGGCGTACGGCCAGCCACGTGGGGAGGCAGTCCACCAGGGAGAAACGGAGCCGGAGGACCGAGTAGAGGAAGAAGCGTTCCAGCTCCGGCGGCCTCAAAGAGCGGACACACGGGCCCCCGCGAGACAACGAGCGACGGAGAGGGCCACCGCCACCACCGGTTCCCGGTGCGCCAGCTGCGGCGACCCCCACGAGCGGAGGGACTGCCCGTACCGAAACCTGGACTGCCGCAGCTGCGGAAAGACAGGCCACATCGCCCGGGCTTGCCGGGCCAAGAACAGCCGCCGCCAACCGTCAGCGCATCACGACTCCATGGACACACACACGACGGCATCCACCAGTCTGCAGGTATTGAGCTTGCCCCTCTCGGCCCCAGACAAGGTCAAAATGTCAGTCCTAATCGAGGGCGCCCCCTGCATCATGGAAATAGACTCGGGGTCCTCCATCTCTATCATTTCGGAGGAAACCCTCAAGAGACTATGTCCCAGCCGCCGCCTCCAAACGAGGCCAGTGGACTTCGTACTGAGGGATTTTCAGAAGAACCCAGTACACATCGTGGGGTGGGCCCGGGTGCATGTAGAAAGAGGGGGTTTTAAGGGGCCCCTAGACATCCTAGTGGTCAAGCGCCAACTGACCACACTCCTCGGGTTGGCTTGGTTCAAACCACTGGGGATCCAGCTGGTGGGAGTGGACCACGTGCAGACCAGCCATTTCGACGGGGTCTGCCGGGAGTTCCCAGAGGTTTTCGACGGGTCCTTGGGGAGCTACAAGGGCCCGCCCATCACCCTACCGATCGACCCTATGGTCAGGCCCATAAGGCTCAAAGCGAGGCGCGTTCCGTTCGCCCTCAAACAAAAAATAGAGGCAGAGCTGGACCGCCTCACAGCCCAGGGCGTCCTAGAGCCGGTAACGTATGCAGAATGGGAGACCCCCATAGTAACGCCGGTCAAGCCCAACGGGGAAGTAAGGATCTGCGCTGACTACAAGTGCACGATAAATAAGGCACTGCAAGACAACCCCTATCCAGTCCCGGTAGTCAGCCATGTCCTGGCAGCACTAGCCGGGGCGAGGGTTTTTGGGAAGCTGGACTTAGCACAAGCATACCAGCAACTGCCGGTCGACGCTAAGACAGCGGAGGCACAGACGATAGTGACCCACAGGGGTGCGTTCAGGGTTAAACGGCTGCAGTTCGGGGTTAGCGTAGCTCCGGGGATATTCCAGAGCATAATGGACTCTCTTCTCAAAGGGATCCCCGGAGTTCAACCCTTCTTTGACGACGTTTTAATCGCCGCCCCCACCGATGGAGAGTTCGGCTGCCGCCTGCGAGAGGTCCTCAGCCGGTTCCAAGCGGCGGGGCTGAAAGTCAAAAAGGAGAAATGTTTGTTGGGAGTTCCGCGGGTGGAGTTCCTGGGGTTCGCCGTGGACGCGGCTGGAATTCACCCAACGGCAGACAAGACCAGGGCCATAGTTCAAGCCCCTGCCCCCAAATGCAAAGCAGAACTACAGAGTTTTTTAGGTTTATTGAACTTTTACCACGCATTCTTGCCCCACAAGGCCGCCGTGGTGGAGCCGTTACACCGTTTGTTAGATAAACAAGCCCCGTGGGTCTGGGGTAAACACCAAGCAGCGGCGTTCCAGGCGGTGAAAGACCTCCTGGTCTCTAACGCGGTACTTCATCACTACGATGAAAACTTACCCCTGATCCTGGCTTGCGACGCCTCTCCCTACGGTGTGGGAGCGGTCTTAGGGCACCAACTCCCGGGCGGGGGGGAGGTGCCAATCGCTTACTACTCCAGGACTCTGTCCCCGGCAGAGAGGAACTACGCCCAGATCGATAAGGAGGCCCTGGCGATCGTGGCGGGGGTGCATAAGTTCAACGACTACCTCTACGGTAGGCGCTTCACCATCGCTACTGACCACAAGCCGCTCCTCGGCCTCCTAGCCCCCGATCGTCAGACCCCCCAAATTCTGTCTCAAAGGGTTTTAAGGTGGAACCTGTTCCTGAATTCTTACACGTATACGCTGATACACCGCCCCGGTAAAGCGATGGGTCACGCTGACGCCCTCAGCCGCCTTCCGCTACCCGCGACGGACCCAGATCCCGCCCCGGCACACGGAGTGATGCTCATAGAGTCGCTCCCCGAGCGCCCCCTGCACGCGAGCGAGGTGGCTCGGGCGACCGGGAGAGACCGCGTCCTCGCACGGGTCAGGGACTGGGTGGGAAGGGGGTGGCCCTCGGGCAAAGCGGAAGAAGCCTTCCGGCCGTTCGCGGCCAGGAAGGACGAGCTATCGACACACAAGGGGTGCATACTCTGGGGTAGCAGGGTGGTGGTCCCCCCCCCCCTTGCGCAGGCAGGTATTAGAGGATCTCCACGAGACCCACCCGGGCATCGTGAGAATGAAAGCCCTGGCACGGAGCTACGTGTGGTGGCCAGGCATGGATGAGGAAATAGAAGGGTGGGTAAGAAGGTGCCAACCATGCCAGGAGTCCAGACCCAACCCGCCGTCCGCCCCGACCCATAGGTGGGAATCGAACGGGCGGCCATGGTCCCGCCTCCATGTGGATTTCGCGGGGCCGCATCAGGGCCAGATCTTCTTTATACTGGTGGACGCATACACGAAATGGTTGGAGGTAATCCCGGTGGCCTCGACCTCCACCGCAGCAGCAGTCCGGGCGCTCAGAAGGGTCCTCTGCACACACGGGATCCCCGACACACTAGTAACGGACAATGGCACGGCATTCACCTCCCGGGAATTCCGGGAGTTCACCGACAGATACCTTATAAGGCACATAAGGTCCGCCCCATTCCATCCAGCCACCAACGGCCAGGCGGAGAGGATGGTGCGGACCACCAAGGAAGCCCTGGGACGTATAGTACAAGGGGAATGGGACTACCGCCTCTCAGCCTTCCTGTTCCACAACAGGATCACCCCAAACCCCATAACCGGTTTCAGCCCCGCAGAACTGCTCATGGGGAGGAAACTGACCACTCGTTTAGATAGGCTACACCCGGACAGGGCGCCAGAGGTCCGCGGGACCCCCGAGGTCAGGGAGGCAGTGAGAGGGTTCTTCCCGGGCGATCCAGTGTATGCGAAAAACTTTTCAAGCGGCCCCGAGTGGTTAGCGGGAAGGGTTTTGAGGGTGACAGGCTCCCGGTCCTACGAGGTAACCACCGCCGGAGGCCAGGTGCTGAGACGGCACATCGACCAGCTGCGCCGCCGCACCCCACCCGAGGAGTCAGCAGAGGGAGAAAGCAGGGAACCGCCGGTCACGGTACCGCCAGAAGAGGCGCCGCCAATACAGGAGCTACCAACGTATGATGCCCCCGGAGCCGCGGAACCAGAACCGGAGCCAGTACCCGACGCGGGCGGGCAACAGCCAGAAACGGCGCCTCCCACATCGGGATCGGGCCCCCCACCGACGGCAACCCCGAGGAGATCAACACGGGAGCGCCGAACACCAGGGTACCTAAAGGACTATGTCGTTTAAACTAGGAGGGGAGGAGTGTAGAGTATCGGACTCAGCGCAAGCGCCGCGCGACCTGAGGGCGCACTCAGGTCGCCGTGCGCTGCGCGGGAAAGCCCCGCCAATCCAGACCAAGGGCGGGAAGTTTAACTGGCCAGGATTGGGCTGGCCAGCGAAGGGGATGTTCCGGGATGCATGTATAAATTAGCGGACCCGGCCGCGTCTGTCCAGTTCTGTAATGTACCAGCGAATAAAGAATAAGCTTCCACCACGACTCGTCTCCCAGTACATTACAGCCGTAGTGTTGGTGGAGTGATGAGGCCTAGTGGCAGGGAACCTCTGCCTTCACCGGGGGGGGGGCGCGGGGTTGGCAACCCTACATACAACCCAAGAAATTAACACTGCTACCTGGATAATGGGCTTTCTAATGGGCTATTTTGTGTGCAAGTTTGTTTTTTTTGGGGGGGGGGGTGTTGCTGCAGAAAATGAGTGGCGTTTACTGACCCACTAAACTAACTATGCAGTCCTATGCACATTTAACTGAGAGTAAGCCTCACTAAATGTAGTGGTTTATTTGTGAATAAAACTGCATAGGATTCTGCTACAATTGACTGACAACCTCCAGTGGGCCCTGGGGATCTCCTGGAATTACAACTCATCTGCATTCAGCTTTTCTAGAGAAAAGGGCTGCTTTGGAGGGTGGACTGTATACCATTGTACAGAGTATAATCAGAGTAGCTGAAGTCCCTCACTTCTTCAAACCTTGCCTTTTTGAGGCTCCACCCTCACATATTTCTCAACCTGAAGTTGGCAACCATGCTTAACACTGAATTGACATATACCAGTTAAGATACTGATATCCCTGCCTTCCCTGGATTTTTTAAATAATTCCGGAGGGGAATTTTTCCAGTAGACAGGGCTTTTTTTGAGCAGGAACAGGCAGAAACACACTTCCAGCTGGCTTGGTGTCAGGGTGTGTGACCTAATATGCAAATAAGTTCCTGCTGGGTTTTTTCCTACAATAAAGCCCTATCTGAAACAATTGTGATGTTAAGGGGGAAGCCTAATGTGCAAATGAGTTCCTGCTGGGCTTTTTCTACCAAAAAAGCCCTGCCAGCAGAATTATTTTATTCCATAAATTTGCAGGTACTTTAACAGATTCAGTGAGTGGATACAGATTATGCAGACCTTTACATTAAGTTATATAAAAAATAAGCATCAGCATCTAGTTGAGTTTAGCTAACTAGCTTAGCAAACTAAAGAAATAGCCAGTTGCTCCAATTATGTAGGTCTCTATGCTTTTCTGATTACATTTGAATTACATATCACCTTGTACTTCCTGCATTTCATGCTCCCTTCACCCTAAAGTTATCTTTCCCCCATGAACTCATATATAAATTTCTACCTAAAGATATTCCACTACATGCATTTGATGACCTGGGCTCTAACCCACCAAAGCTTATGCCAAGATAAAATTTTGTTGGTTGCTAAGGGGCCACTGCACTTCTGGAAAAGAGAAGAATGCTAGGAAAAGTTGAGGGCAGCAGGAAAAGAGGAAGACCCAACCAAAAATGGACTGATGCAATAAAGGAAGCCATGGCCCTCAGTTGCAAGACCTGAGCAAGGCTGTTAACAATAGAATGTTTTGAAGGTCATTAGTGCAGGGCTGCCAGAAGTTAGAAGTGACCTGAAGGAACATAATACACATGCACACTCACAGACTTCTGTGAAAGATACAGAAGTCCTGATTTCCTCATCACTTGGTCAATCTCTTTAGCCATCGTTTCAGGTTTCAACATGATTTTCACACAGGGCTTTTTTTTGTAGAAAAAGCCCAGCAGGAACTCATTTGTACATTAGGCCACACCCCCTGACATCACCATTGATTCACATGGCTTTTTTGTATAAAAAGCCCGACAGGAACTCATTTGCATATTAGGCCACACACCCTGACGCCAACCCAGCTGGAACTGCGTTTCTGAGCGGAAAAAAGCCCTGCTTTCACGAGTCATGTTCTTGGCAGTTCTTCTCTCGTACAACACTGTGTTCTGAGTGACAACCTTTGCTGACATTATTTTTTCTTTAATTCTCTTTTTATTTTAATTCTAATTTCCCAACATTCTCAACGTATTCTTTGCTGACATTCTTGAGGTTACAAGCAGAAGGGGTAATAAAATAAAATGTGCAGTTGTATTTCGCTTATCAACACGATTTCTCGGAAAGCCCTCCCTCACATTTCACCCTGTGGGCAAGGCAAAAACAAATGAAGGGGGGGGGGTTCAATGTCCTTTACAATTATCCTGAAGAAAAAAGTCAGGGATGCTTTGGAAACTGATATATCATTTTGCATACGTAACTGATTTTCCTGTATGGGAAAAAAAAATCAGAGTAGCTTTTTTCCATCAGCTTATTCAAAATTTCAGCGAAAGCTGTCAAAGCAATGATGGATCAACAGACATTTTTGGCTAGGTATTATTGCTGGGATAAAATTGTCAACTGTGATGTGTTAAAATATTTTCCTCTTATTATAAATGGACTGTAATCTGAAATATTTTGACCCTGATCACTCTGCAGTTCCAATTACTGCTATATTTAGTACTGATAGTTCCAATAAGCTATAGTACTGATGGATTGCTCATTTTTCCACTTGTCTCTCTAGCTGTCTATTTAAAAACAACTAGATGTGGGGATGTTTTTAACTGTATGAGGATTTATCTTCCGCTTCAGATCAAGCCACTAAAACTGGCCATATTAAGAGTTTACAAAGAGGTCTTCAGTCTTAAGTAATTTTGAGAAATGAGTCTGAGTGCCGCCAAAAAATAGTTGCTACAAGGAAATTCACAAAATGGCTTCCACATAGGTTCACCATTTGCCCACATTCCATACTCCAGCAGCTGGTAGAAAGGGCAAAACACCACTGATTGACAGTATTATATCAGTTCCAGGGAAAACCCAGAAGTAACGTCACAAGTGGGTTTTCCCTGGAAGTGATCTAACACTGTCACTCAATGATACCTCCATGTCCCCATCCCCATGGACTTCCTCTAGTGCTGAGGCCAGTCCTAAATGTTGGGAGGTTACAAGCCAAGCATCCAGTTATGTAGTGCTGCCATCTTACATGAGGTTGTGCCCACCTCCATCGCAGAATTGCAAAGGTATCCCCAGGCTCAAAGTGGTTGAAGATCCCTAAGTTTCTGGGTTCAGTTTAAGGTACTGATCAGCACGTACAAAGTACTTCATGGCCTTGAAACTGCACACCTTCAAAACTTCCTCATCTCAGCAAAACCTTCCAAAAGGGGCACTGTAAAGTACTGGGGTTGGCGCAGTAAGAGACCAGAGTCAGAGAGTGATTTCAGCAAGCTTTACTTCAGGAACACACACACAGACTGAGCTCTATTCAAACTTCCCGCTCTTTTATACAATTCTTGCCCCCTTCTGATTGGTCCTTAACTATCTACATGGATTGGCTATTTACAGGGCCCTAAGGGCCTATCAGGGTACAGTATGAGCCTAGATGTTGATTGGCTACTTATGTTTCAATCCTTCCCCTGATTGGGCACGCTTAGGCCTTCTCTGGAACCCTGGTGTGGAGTACAAGCTTTGGCTTGTTCAGCTTCCCTCCAAAAGTAACAGTTCCCTCCAAAAGTAACAGTTCTCCCATTTGAGCCTAGGACACAACAGGCACCCTGCAAAATGGGTAAAATCAGCAGTAGCCAGTACACATATGAGTTTTGTTGTGGCTCCCATGTTATGGAACACCTGCCTGAGGACATGAGGAATGCCCCCATACTTCTACTGTTTCAAAGAATGTACAAAACAGAAATGGTCAGGAGGTAGGGTTGCCAAGTCCAATTCAAGAAATATCTGGGGACTTTGGGAGTAGAGCCAGGAGACTTTGGGGGTGGAACCAGGAGCAAGGGTGTGACAAGCAAAGGGAGTTCTGGTTATCACATTTAAAGGGACTGCACACCTTTTTAGATGCCTTCCTTCCATAGGAAATAATGAAGGATGGGGCACCTTCTTTTAGAGCTCATAGAATTGGACCCCCTGGCCCAATCTTTTTGAAACTTGGGGAGTATTTTGAGGAGAGACACTGGATGCTATGCTGCAAATTTTGTGCCTCTAGCTCAAAAACAGCCCCTCCCCCGAGCTCCAGATACCCATGGATCAATTCTCCATTATTTCCTATGGGAATAAGTCTCCATAGGGAATAATGGAGTGCCAAGCAGACATTTCTCTCCCTTCCCCCTGCTTTCTGATGACCCTAAAGTGGAGGGAGGGCCTCTAAACCGGGGGATCCCCTATGCCCACCTGGAGATTGGCAACCTTATTAGAGGACATTTTTAAAAGGCGGTTAGAACTGTAGCATAATGAAATGGCTCAGGAGAATGCTTGTATAATGGAACAGAAGTTTACCTTATTACAATGTTTATTGTCACTTAGCTTGTAGTAAATTATCTTCTACCTTTGTAATCCACTTTCTGCATTATGGTATCTCATGGCATGAACGGTTTTTGTTTGCACTATTATCCATTTCTGGAAACCTAGTACTGTTGTTTTATGCCGTCTGACAGAATTGGTTTCTATATTTTGTTGTAACCTGCCTTGAGCATCAGTGAAAAAGGCAAGCTATCAACAAAGTAGATAAATACATTTTCAGTTTGCTATCGCAGTCATGCTTTTAACACAATCACATGCATTTGATTTACTTTTTTTTAAATTTGCCATTGGAGGCTACAATATTCCCCCATTCCTAGTTTCATTCCATTTGAGTTTAAAGGTGCCATTTGATACCAGCTCCACCATCTAAAAAAAGGCTGTAGTCTAATAAATTCTGCTTTAGACGTAATGGAGTAAAGGTAAGACCTAGCAACCCTAACATCCAGCTAAACAACACAGGAGACACATGTGAGGTTAGGAGTCCCCCAACCTGACTCACATATACATATACATGAGGAATAATCAATCTGGAAAGTGCTTCACTTTGTGACTGGAGGGGGGGGAGGAAAATTCCTCCCTTACACTCCTGAGATTTTTGGGCCATCAGAAACAGCCACGAGGGGAGACTGCTTGTCCTTTTCTTGGGTTCCACATGTGCTGTGATCATGTGACTTGGGACACACAGAGCCTGAGAAGAGAGCAAACAGCCTAATGTCTCCATCCCCATCCCCTGCAGCTGTTTCTGAAGGCAAAAATTTCATGAATCCTCTCCTTTCACCTCAAAACACTTGAAGCCACACTGAGTGGCAGAGTACTTTTCAAAGGGGAAACCGCCTAAGTGTAGATGTGAGTCAGGCTGGGCAACTCCAGACCCAGCTTGTATCCCTTACATCAGGGGTGGCCAATGGTAGCTCTCCAGACATTTTTTGCCTACAACTGACATCAGCCCCAGCCAGCATGGCCAATGGCTGGGGCTGATGGGAGTTGTAGGCAAAAAAAATCTGGAGAGCTACCATTGGCCACCGCTGCTTTATATCATTTAGCAGGATCCTTAAAACATCTATTTTTAAAAACCTTTTTTTGACACTGGTGAATGGGAAGTATGTGGTTCTTCATTCATTTGAAGATCTTAACCTGTGCACAGACCCTGAAATAAAAGTTATATTTTATAGAACTCGAGTGCCTTTCTGTCCCTAAGCAATACACAGTAGAGTTAAAACGGTGTATCTAAAAAACAAGAATGTAAACTTCAATTAATCTGTGCTGTTAAACTCAAAGGCCAAAATCTACATTATTACCAGCTCCCTAATGTTTTACAGCTGGCCCTGTCTCCCATAGCTGTCCTTTTGTGGTTGATCCTAGAGATGCGAAGGCCCAGAAAAAAACCGGAAAAATCTGGGAAAAAACCATTTTCCCCTGTTCTTTTCTGAAGCCTTTTTTGTTTTTGTTTTTTCAAAAAATTGGAACAATTGAAAAAAAGAAAATAAATTGATTATGGAACATTTTATTTTAACATGATGAATAAAATGTTTTAAGACAAGGTGTTCAAATATTTTCCAAAACATTTCTAAAAAATATGAATGGTATCAGATTATTCTAATTTCTGTGCACTGAGAACAAGCAAGTCCTAGGTCATGTCCATTCATTGAAATTTAGTCTTACACTCCCTTCTATACACTCCTCCCTCTTCAATTCTTTTATGAGAATGAGGTTTTTTTATTTTTATTTAATACTGTGGAGAAGAAATATGAATAATTGTTACTTCTGGATTTTAAAAAAAATGTTTTGTGGAGGTTTTTTTGTTTGTTCCACATAAACTAGCAAACAGTTCAGGAGATTGTTGCTCCATGTTACAATTACAAATAAATATTATTTAAAAAGTAAATTCTGTTTGTAATAATTGTTTGGATACACTATATTTTTAATATGCTAGTTGTGATAATTTCATGTCAAGTAAAATTGTCCATAGTCATATTTTATGTTCCTAAAGTAACAAGACTTTCAATCTGGAAAAGAAAAAAGAAGTAGCATTTTTTTTCAATTTTTCCAAAAAATTTTCCAAAAAAAATTGTTTTTTTCATTTTAAAAAAATGGAAAAAACCTGGGGGGGTTTTTGAGCTTTAAAATTTTTGGAAATTTTATATCTCTAGTTGATCCTACCACCACAGCAGTCATTTTATGATGGCACCCACTATCCTCTCTCAAAATTCCAAATGTACATCATAGACTCAATGACATTGGGTCTCACCGCAGAACAGTGCTAACTGGGGATGGTGATGTTTTTCTAATATGAGTTTTACTTAAAACTAAAATATAAGTGAAACTAAATAACTAAAACTAAAATATAGGTGGAGTCAGATGCATAAGGTTGTTCTCCCATGTCGCTTCTCTCAGAGGCTTTGGGTGACATTACCTTTTACATAAGAAAGACTAATATAAAGGAGCTTCTCACTTGAAACCCTGCAACAAGACCAGACATATGAATATCCATTCAAATATCACTGTTTTATAGGACCCAAAACTGTCAACCATATAATCAGAGACTTCTTTGCCAGCTCAACTTCCAATCAATATGCAATCAGTAGTCAGATGCCACCCATGTTGCTATGCAAAAGAATAAATAGGTACCAAACTGGCATCAGCAATAGCCACATTCAGAAACCTGTGGGAGAACATTTCAATTTACCAAGACATTCCTCTTGCAGACTTGAAGGTCACCATTCTTCCATTCCCCACCTCTTTTTGCATTACAACGTCAGAAACTGTATCCTTTCCATTTCATGGCCCACTCTTTAAATGTTCTTTCCCACTGATGTATATATTCTACTGCTGGAGGCTTTCTTTCTCACATCTGAGGAAATGGGCTTATGCTTCAATAAAGGTTAATCTTTAAGGTGCTGCCAAATTTTGGGTGGGGAGAGAGGGAATGCAACTGACTGACATGGTTATCCCACTTGAATCTGTATCCCATGTCAGATGTGAGGAGGGAGAGATACTCTGCACCCAAGGTGCTCAACCCTGTCCAAAATTTAAACAGTTCATACACACTCTCTACTCATTCTCTTCAGGTGGAGGAGTCATCTTTTATAGTCTCTAATGGGTACTTGAACAAGAGAGCTATCAGGGGAGTATCTCCTAAAAATTAGTTCCCACTGAGAAAGCATGCACAGCAGTTAAAAACATGCCCAAAGAGGTAGTCTCCTGTTTAAGAAGGGGAAATTAGCTTAATGGATACAAGCGAGAGGGGGTGACGGGTATTTCCACTAATGTATATAGGCAGGCCTTGGATTCAGCAGGAGCTCACAGAAGCAGAGCTCCTGAACCTATCTGAGGGTTCCCCCTCCACCTCCCCACCTTGTCCATTGAACAGTAGGTGCAGCTCCATAACAATCCCTGGATGAGCTCCACCACCTGTTTTTCTACAAAGCGACCCCTGTATATAGGGATCTTTCCCTTAGAGAACTCTCAAAATAAACCAGTTAGATGTTAAACTGGAAAGGGTTTTATTGAAATAGGAATAAATGGGCAAAACACACATACAAACACACTTAAAACACTCAAGCTAGTTAAGTGAAAAACAGGGAAGCAAAGGAACAAAATAGTTTCAGGAAGGTGATAGTTACCAGTATGGACGAAAGAGGTCTGCGTAAGACAAAAGTGAAATTTTCAGTATTTCATGGAGCAAAGGAGAAGGCCCACATGCAAGTGGAGGGTTTGAGGTTTGATGTCAGGAACACAAACACACTGCAACGGTGCAGCATTCTGCAATTATATGGGGAGATGCTCCGAGGCATCTGATGTGTTTAACCCCCAAACAATAACTTAATTAGTTTTCCAGAGATGAACATGATTTTGAAAAACTTTGATGAGTTTACCAGAGGTGAACTATAGGTGCTAATGGTGCTGATGTACTGGACAGGAGAAGCTACTAGGTTTTATGAACAGTGCTAAGTGTTGCTAAGTTAGGGTAAATGGTGAGGAGAAGTGAAGCTGGGTATGGATGAGATCTATCCAAGGTAAGGAGATAGTTTTCTTGGGAGACCCACTGTCCTGAATTATGCATTTCTTTAGGGTGGGGAAGAGGTCATCAAGCAGGTCAGCTGCTCTTTCCCACACTTCTAAAACTAGGTGTCCAGACTTTTCCTGTCTGGCATCCATTTTGTGCCCTTTGTTATTGTAATTTATGGTCCAGCCTTGACTCTTGCTGGCATCCATATTCTGCTGTTTTAGGCCAGGCAGTGTGTTATAGACCATGATATTTGATCTCATATTCAGGGCCGCCCCTAGGGTGCTTGGCGCCCCAGGTGGACTGAGTGCCCACTGCCCCCATCCTCTTCTTTGCAGTGCCGCAATGCGCCACTGCACTCCACCCCCCGTGCGCTTAGAGGAACGCCGCCTGCCAGCCTCCCGTTTACCTGCTCAGCAGGCATCACATTCTCTTAATAGATAGCAGGAAGAGGCTTCCTGTTCCAGAAGGGAGAGGGAAGCAAAGCCTCTTCCAGCTATCTATTAAGAGAACATGATGCCCACCAAAGCGAGAAAACAGGAGACTAGCGTCGCTTCTCTGAGCATACCGGGCGGGGGGGAGGAAGGTGGCCTGCCTGCCCACCCCCTGCCATGCTCAGAGGAGCGACGCTAGTCTCCTGCTTTCCCACTTTGGCGGGCATCACGTTCTCTTAATAGATGGCAGAAAGAGACTTCACTCCCCCTCTCTTCTGGAACAGCAAGGGAGGGATGAATGAAACCTCTTCTTGCCATCTATTAAGAGAATGCCTGCTGAACAGGTTAGCAGGAGGCTGGCGGGTGGTACTCCTCTAAGCGCGTTGGGGGGAGGTCTGTCCGCTGCCTGTCTAATTGCCGCTGCTGATGCCGTGAACCAGTGACCACAGCAAAGCAATTAGGCCTTTGTCTTGGGTGCCGGGAGGGGGGAGAGCCCAATTCGGCGCCCCCCCCCCCGTCCTAGAGCCCTAAGCAAATGCCTAATTTACCTAGTGGGTGGGCTGACCCTGCTCATATTGATATATTAGGAAGGGGTTTTATGGGTTTTCTATCTATAAACTGCCCCTCAGCAAAAGGAGGAATCTGACTGCTAACACAGAACAGAGTGATCTTGTCAGATCTCAGAAGTTAATCAGAGTATGATTTACATACACACATATAACCAGGGTGTTGTTGTTGTTTTTTGAGCAGGAATGCACAGGAACACAGTTCCGGCTGGCTTGGTGTCGGGGGTGTGGCCTAATATGCAAATGAGTTCCTGTTGGGTTTTTCTACCCAAAAAATGTGTAAAACCATGGTGATGTCAAGGAGCATGGCTGAATACGCAAATGAGTTCCTGCTGGGCTTTTTCTACAAAAAAACCCTGCATATAACAATCAACGACCCTGAACCATAGTGACAAACCCATTTTCAGTAACCAGGCACCAAATTCATTACAATAAAACTTGTTTACTTCTACTCCTCAATCAGATTTGTTTTAAAAGGCCACATACTACCTTTTATTAATATTGACCCCAATAACACAAAACTGCACACAAGCTTTCAAGTTCTCCAGAACACTTCATCAGAAAACACAAGTGGAGGGGGCATCATAATGCCTCTTGTAAGCACTCAGGGTTGAATGCCAGACAGGTTTACATTAATAATATGGTACTGGATGTCAGATTGTGTTCCTGGCCTCCTGGGAAGAAAGAAAGAAAAATGGAATCCTCTGGCTGAAAATAATAAAAACCAAGAGTTAATCAAACACAAAAAGGCCAGAAGAAGAATCTAATTTATATCCCTTTATATTGTCTCGATCCCTGTGACGCAGAGTGGTAAACTGCAGTTCTGCAGTCCAACTCTGCTCATGACCTGAGTTCGGTCCCAGTGGAAGCCGGGTTCAGGTAGCCAACTCAAGGTTCACTCAGCCTTCCGTCCTTCTGAGGTCAGTAAAATGAGTACCTAGCTTGCTGGAGGTAAAGCGTAGATAACTGAGGAAGGCAATGGCAAACCACCCCATAACAAAAAGTCTGCCCAGAAAACGTTATGCGACATCACCCCGTGAGTCAGTAATGGCTTGGTGCTTGCACCTGTACCTTTTATATTGTCAAGGCTTTCTCCAAATAACCCTGGGGAAGGTGGTTTAGTAAAGATGCTGATGCTTATTATATATCTCTAGCAATGTTCTTACAGAAATACAGTTCCCAGGGTTGGGGGTGGGGAGTTATGAACCTGACTGGTATTCTAGATTGTAGTTTAAATGTACCCACAGTAGTTAGCCTTTTCCAGGGCTTCCCCCAACATATTATCTCAGATGGAAAGCCACATTTTAAAAGGATACTGCTATAAGATGCATAGGAGCGTGAAAGAAAACAATTAGGTTTTCCAGGCGGTTACGGAATTCCCTCCTGGGAGGGTTAAAAAGGAAAAATGGAATAACATTTGCAGAATCAACTGAGAAACATTATCCATCACTAGGGAAATGTTCTAATCTATTCTTAACTCATTTTATTGGAAGGCTGCAGAGTTGGCTTGAAGCCAGCCCAGATGAATAGTCCAAAGCCAAGGAAGAGGGAACCGCATTTGGAACAATATGAACCACATCTGTAAATCATCTGTCAAGCTGTATTAAGACATCCACCTGCTATAAGCCAATTTGGTTATATATACACTGATATGCTTAAAGGTCACATAACTAAATATAGCCAGTAGTTTCTATACTGTGAAATGCATAAATCATTTGTCAGTCAGCTACCATAAAAGGCATGGTGCTTATTACATGGATTTCCAAGCACACATTAGTGGCTTGTGAGATGCACTACTTTGACAGCATGTGGGGTTTTAGTTTAACATGAAGAGTTCACTGCAGGAGCTGTTTTATACCACCACAACCACAGTGCTACACTTTCCCCAGCCCATCTTATAAGCCTCAGCAAGTAAGTCCTAGCAATGATTCATGACATGTAAAATTACTAGCTTACCATCAGGGGGGCCACCCTGGTCCTTTAACAGACCCAAGCTGCGACAAAGGAGGCACTTCCACCCCCACTGTTCCATGGCTCCAGTTGCCAACCACCTCAGATTCAGCAGGAGCTCACAGAAGCACAGCTCCTGAACCTTTCAGACATTTCGCCCTCTTCCTGCTCACCTACCTTGTCCATTGAATAGTAGATGCAGCTGCCGAACAATCCCTGGATTAGAAGAGCAGGGAGCCACCCACCAGGGGCTTTGCCATGCCCCCAGCAGACCTCATTAACCCCTGGAGAGCCAGTTTGGTGTAGTGGTTAAGTGTGCGGACTCTTATCTGGGAGAACCGGGTTTGATTCCCCACTCCTCCACTTGCACCTGCTAGCATGGCCTTGGATCAGCCATAGCTCTGGCAAAGGTTGTCCTTGAAAAGGCAGCTGCTGTGAGAGCCCTCTCCAGCCCCACCCACCTCACAGGGTGTCTGTTGTGGGGAAGGAAGGTAAAGGAGATTATGAGCCGCTCTGAGACTCTTTGGAGTGGAGGGCAGGATATAAATCCAATATCTTCTTCTTCTTCAGGAGGTTCTCAACCCACTGACCCACAGTGGGTCGGCGGGGGAACCTCCCCCCGCATCGCTGGCATGATGACGTCACCCGGAAGTGAAGTCATCAAAATGGTGGCGCCTGTGTGGGGATGCTCTAGGCATTTTAAACAAAATATTGCAAGAGTTGTTTGTATTTTAAGTTAAAATATATTTAATTGTGTCTGTCTATGTTCTTTATAAAGTTTATATCTCATATTTATGACACACATGGCCTGGCCCCACAAAGTCCCATTTGCGTCAGATCCGGCCCTCTTAACAAATGAGTACGACACCCCTGTGTTAGCAGGTAACATGAAAGATTTCTACCTGAGCTTCTGGAGAGCTGCTGCCAACTGATGTAACTGTTGCAAAACTGGCAACATATGTTCCCAATAGCTAGCCCCTTACAACAGTTGGGCTGGACCAGATCTAGTTTTCAGGTTGTCTTCAAGGGTAGTCCCATCTAGAGCACACTGCAGTAATCCAACTATGAGGTTACAAAGCATGGATCACTATGGCCAGATTGGCTGATGCAACTTATAGAAGGCATTCCTGGCTACCATTCCAACCTGCCTTTCAAACAGCAAGGCAGGGGTCCACAAGCACCCCCGAGCTCTTAACCTGCTCTGAAAAAGTCAACTTCATTCCATTGAGTACACGTGGATCCAGTCCTTCTACAATATCAGCTTTCCCAATATGCTTGGCTTATATTGGTTTTTATTACCTTGAATGGGAGCCGTCCTGAGCCTGCCTTGGCGGGGAGGACGGAATATAAGTCTAATAAATAAATAAACAAAATCACCTCTGTCTTACCTGGATTCAGTTTCGGTTTTTTTCTGCTTTAGCCATCTGTTCACACTCTCAAAGCATCAATCAGAACCAAGCCAGATGCACCTCAAGGCTTGGATAATGAAATATAGAGCTAGGTGTCCGCTGCATATTGATGATACCCAACCCCAAAGTCCAGGCAATCTCATTCAATGGATGGATGGATGGATGGATGGATGGATGGATGGATGGATGGATGGATGGATGGATGGAAG
This sequence comes from Heteronotia binoei, assembly GCF_032191835.1. NCBI lineage: Eukaryota > Metazoa > Chordata > Lepidosauria > Squamata > Gekkonidae > Heteronotia > Heteronotia binoei. The sequence continues at coordinate 163,811,195 of NC_083224.1, read as the reverse complement.
AGCATAGGTGAGTGAACAGAACTCTGTGACACTCCACAAGATAAATTCCACCCAGTTGATTTTGCACCTCCAGTGGAGACTCTTTGTGTCTGATCAGAAAGAAAAGAGTGAAACCACCAAAGGGCTACATTCTTAATGTCAACTTTGTAAACAAGCTGTTGGTTAAAAAATGGAGTGATCAACTGTGTCAAAAGCTGCTAAGAGGACCAACATTATCAACAAGGAAGATTATCTCCTGTCCAATTTTAAACAAAAAACATCCACTAATGCAACTAAAGCTGTCTTAAGACAAAACCCAGGCCTGAAATGGGTCACAGGCAGATGTTTCATCCAGGGAACTCTGGAGCTTCTCTGCCACCACACACTCGCACCTTCCCTAGAAAAGGTTAATTGGAAACTGGCCTGTAATTAGCCACCTCATCCCTAGTCCAATGAAGGTTTTATTTTTATTTTTAATAGCGAGTAACTGCCCTCTTCAAAGACCTAGGGAGAGGCCCCTCAATTTAAATTTCTTATCCCACGAGTTTTTGTTTTGCCAACCAGAATAATGGATTTGGTAATTTAGAGTTGCCAGATTGCAACCCAGAGATCATGACTGCCCCTTAAAATGTTCTGAGGCAGCATAAGAGCATTCAGACCCCAGCCCCATATCTCCTTGCTCAGCTGGCTTTTCGCATTTCCTTTTTCTTTGGAGAGGACTCCAATTTTAGCCTACAGCAGTCGGAGGAGGAGGGGACTGATGAAAGAATGGGGCTGAAAGGTCAGTGGCTGCATATGCTTCTGCTGCCTGCAACTTTTGAAGTGCCTGTTCGTTAGCCCTGTCAGCATACTGGGTGGTCTCCGGGAGATCATTTTACAATTTACACATACTTTAAAAAAGAGTCCTACTTCCTCCTTTTGTATCCTGAGCTACAGCCAGAACAGTGGCATATCACCCCACTTCCATCCTAATCTCATCATTTGCAATCTTGGCATGTCACAATTACTGTTTAAAGGTCTTTTTCATAAGGAACACAGCTGGAATAATTTGAACTGCACTACCTTTCTATCGGGACATATGTCAGAACATAAGGCCTGACTCAGAACAAACTGACATCCTGAATTACAAGATAAATTCTGTTTCTTTATCTTTCTTGATTGATTACCACAATAATATATTGATTCAGAGCTGTATGAGCATACACTGGGGCAAACTGAATCTAATCTTGGTTATTTAGGAACAAACTAACTGAAACAGTTCTCTTCCACTGTGTTAAGTGAAGATGTTGTGTGGGTCACTTCCTGGTTTTTAAATCCAATTATTTTGTGGTTTCCCTTCCTCTAGTAACTGCTACAGGGTAACTTCCCTTGTGAGGAAAGTGTTCCAGAAATGGATAGCATTTCTTACATCTTTATTTATATCAATACAGATTGAGCACAGGGGAAGAGGCAAAACAATGATGGTCTTTAAACGAGCATTGGTTCTACCCAAAATAAACCATATGCCTCTGGAGGTTTCTGTGGTGCCTTCTTGCCAACCCATTGCAAAACTTTTGACTTTTTTTCCCTCCTTTGTTAGCTACAGCCAGTTGCTTTTGCTGTGGCAAAAATATGAAGAAGTTTAGGAACTGGAATTTGAAGGATTGAGCCAGTTTATTTATTAAAAGAAAAATAAAAAAAATTAAAAAACACACAGCTGCATGGGATGAATCCCCAAAACAAAAGATAGAACACCCTTGCATACATCAGTACAAGTTTTTTATATTGCTACTGTAGAGGTAATGGTTAGAACACAAAGCTGGTTAGATTTGGTTTTTACTATAACCATATTTTTTTCTATTAACTTAAGCAATTCAAATCACCTAACACATTTTTATAATTACTTTTTCTGTTAAAGGCATTGTACCAATGCATCTGAACAAGTTAAAACCTGCCTTATCAAGACGTGGCTCGCTGTCCCAACAACATAAACCAGCCCCCCACCCACCCAATCTGCCTATGTAACCAATTTCTCTTCTGGCTAGTGGCTTTTCTTTATTTTTGTCTAGCCCTTGCCTAAGTAGACTGGGTGTATTCAGGGCTATTTTTGTAGGAAAAGCCCAGCAGGAACTCACTTGCATATTACACCATACCACCTGACATCACCATTGCTTCACATAGGGCTTTTTTTGTAAGAAAAGCCCAGCACAAACTCATTTGCATATTAGACTACACCCCCTGACACCAAGCCAGCCGGAACTGCGTTCCTGTGTATTCCTGCTCAAAAAAAGCCCTGGGTGTATTAATATTTCACTACTATTAACCAACAATGATCAAGTCTCACTTTGAGTGACATATTCTAGCTATCATTGCCCACCCAGGAAGCTACTTTACTGGCTACACATAATCCAAGAGCAAAAATATGTACCTCGTTTGGCACAACCATAAAAGCAGAAATGGTTTGGATGACAACTAGAGCATAGTTGAAAACTTCCAGTTCTCTATGGTCAGAGTTTAGTGAAGTGCCTGCTTCATTGTTTATGGTGAGAATATTTCCCCTCACTGTGGTAGCAAAACCAAAAAGGAGTCTTGGGGCACCCACAGAACATTTCTTTTGGCAGGAACTTTCATACATAAGATCATACTTTGTCAAACATAGGAAGAATTCCTTCTTGTTATACTACACATTATACCTGGGTTCCAGTTATTACGATCTATCGTTGTACTCCTCTGTTCAATGGCTGTTTGTATTGCAATTTTAATTTATATGGTAATACATAAAAACATTTTTTTAAAAAAAAGAAAAGCTGCACAAGCCCCAAATTTTGTATTGACAGGCTTGAGGTCTTGTGCAAGTTAAATAAAAGGTTAGAAATTAAAAAAAAAAAAATAGGAAGAGAATCCTCAGTTAATTGCCAGCTAATGGACGGGAAGTAAAACAGCTATCATCTGTAGCAGTTCCATAGTGGTGGCGGAAAGTGACGTCAAGTTGCAACCAACGTATGGTGACCCAACAGGGTTTTCAAGGCAAGGGAGGGTCAGAAGTGGTCTACCATTGCCTGCCTCTGTGTCACAACCCTGGACTTCTTTGATGGTCTCTCACCCAAATACTAACCAGGGCCAGCCCTGCTTAGCTTCAGAGATCTGATGAGATTGATCTAAGCTCAGGTTAGACCCAAGTCAGGGCAATTCCATACGAAACTTAAAAGTATACAAAAATAAACAGCGCCCAGCCACAGTAGTTGTAAATGGTGACAATTATGCTAAGCAGCAGAACACCAGTAATAGCCAAGAAAGGTTTTGGCTATCTAGGTTTAGTCTATCTGGTAATGTTAAGCAACAAAGAATATCGCAGTCTATGCTCTTGAGAGTACATTCCAGTAAGTATACAGAGACTTACTTCTGAGTAATGAGACCGTTTGGTGTAGTGGTTAAGAGTGTGGACTCTAATCTGGGAGAACAGGGTTTGATTCCTCACTCCTCTGCGTGAAGCCTTTTGAGTGACCTTGCACCAGTCACAGTTCTCGGAAAGCTGTTCTTTCAAGAGCAGTTCTCTCAGAGCTCTCTCAGCCCCGCCTACCTCACAGGGTGTCTGTTGTGGAGAGAGGAAGGAAAGAGATTGTAAACTGCTCTGAGATTCTGAGTGAAAAACAGAGTATAAATCCAATCCAATCCAATCCAAGAGATTGTAAACTGCTCTGAGATTCTGAGTGAAAGACAGAGTATAAATCCAATCTCCTCCTCCTCCTCCTGCTAGTTCACACTTATGGCTGCCAACTGACCTGTAGAGAAATGTTCTGTCCCTTGAATACGGGCTTCATGGGATGTTATTTACCCAGTGATGTTATTTACTTCCATGCTATAAAAGCTTCACTTGGCCCATTTCCACTCCTTAAGCCTCTGTTAAAGGGTCAGGACATTTTTTCCCCAGGTCAGGTGGCAACCCCAAATAAGGATCTCCCTTATTTTGGCACCTACATTCCACGAAAGAGTTTTTAAAGAACTGGTGGTAGGAATGTCTAGACCAGAAAACACAAAGAAACTGGGCTGAAGTTATGTGGGACGGGGGGAGACTGGGTTTCACATGTTGATTTCAGTTTTCCAGATCAATCATCAACTGTAAGCATTTAGTATGATATGTGCACACCACTTCAGAGACTCCAAATGCAAAGGATATGACCTACGGGCTGCAAGTCAGAATCATTATAACAAAAATAGATTCTCTGAACAGGACCAAAATTCTTGTTAATATTAGCATAGATGTCTTTTCCTCCTGCTTGAATTACATAACATCTCTATGGTGCTGCAGCAGTCAACAGTGGAAATTTGAGATGTGGAAAATTAATATAGGAAAGCACTCAGAGGTTTTAAGTATCTTCCAATGCTGTTTATCTGATGGATAGAAGTAATGGAGCCATCATCCTGTGACCTTGGGATAAAGAAGCTCTGTTTAGACCAGCAGCAAATGCCATTTTAATTGAAAAACCACTGGTATAGAGTGCCAACAAATATATTTAGTAATTAGGAACTGGCTTAGCATGGAATGCATACACACAGCTACAGAAAAAAAGCAACCAATTTGTCTGTAGAAAGATTCTCAGAGCTGAATTCCTTGACTACCACTTCATATTTTACCAAAAACCGGGACCCTCGCATTAAGATTCATTACCTGCACTCCATGGACAAAACTCTTCTCCTCCCTTTTGCAGGTGGCGTTTTTTGTTGAATCACAACAATTTGTCCTGCACTGATTTCTGAAACATGCTATTCATCAACTCTTCATAGCAAGATTTTAAAATTAAGTATCAAAAAATCATTATGATCCTATTCCTAAGCACACATACTCAGGTCCATGGAACTTACTTCCTCCAGGCCAAATTAGATATTATGGCAACCACAGGTGTGACCCATGGACACTGATTTCCTTTTATAGATGAATGTTACCATTTAAAAACCCGACCACTACTGGGGCCCACAGTATGGTAGGACCAGGCAATCTTGTCCCCCATCACCATACACCTGATCAAGTACCGAAATAGCCATTTGAAAAGATGCATGGAAAGAGGGGAAGATGATATCATCTGATTCTGCCATGGTGTCAATGTCCACAGGTCAGACCAGTAGATGCTGTAAAATGTAGTCTGGCCCTAATAAGTGTGTTTGAAAGTACAGTTTTACATTTGATGTTATTATACTTGCAGAATAATTGCAACTCAGAAAACATTCCACAAGTTTGATTACCTGCATATATGTGGTGTGTAGGGGAAAGCAGTATACTGACATTTGGTGATGTTTTATTGCATTTATCTATATGTTTTATTGCATTTATCTGTATTGCAGTTATCTGAATCAGAGATGCAAGTGCTAAAGTGCTAAATGATACAGGATTAGAATTTCCCACTTAAAAAAAAAACACAAACCTACAAGTAATTATAATTCTGCAAAGGCAAGTACAGAGAAGTTCCCAAACAATGTAGCTGCTATGATGTATGCAAGATAACTCAGCATGATTCCTCCCCCTCAGGATATGCACAGTCCAAGGGGAATCTGTTTGTTCAAAAGCTAGTTCAAGAAGTATTTGAATGCCATTTTCTGCACAGGAGCAAAACCTATCATAATGATGTACAGAGACCAGAAAGAAGATGTAATGTGCAGCTACTATACAGGTACTTGTCTTTCCTCTTCCCTTCCTGTGCAAGCAGCAGTTGCAGGGAAAGGGGAGGAAAGAGAGGAAAATTTGCTTCAGGAAAATGATGTAAAGACAAAGCTTAAATACACACACACACCCTCGTGGCAAAGTCTCAGTCTATATGTGTCCCCATAGCACACGGCTATTTTTATCTTCCTAGCTCACATCTAGTTGGTCTCCTATATTTTAATTGATTGGATCTAGCAGAGGATTCCTCTGAATGAAAGTAGGGGTGATTTTCTCTGATAAGTCCTCCTGATATAAATCTCTGACTGTATTTCTTCATGCTATTCCTGGGAGCCCACTGTCCCCAAGGACTCAGCGCTCCATTTCGGGAAGCATCTGGGACTGCAGTAGGAAGGGACAAGATGAGAATTCTCATTGTACTGATGAAAACGTGTCAGTGGAAATCACCACTACATCCAAGCACAATATTTGTATCCAGCTTTTGAGACAGAAGTGGCTCAGAGGAATTTATTAAAAATCCAATAGAATTAAAAAGTTCACTATAAAGGTATTTTCAGAGAGGGGGGTTCTCAGCTGAGCTGGGTTCAGGCACACTGGATGAGCCTGTTGAAAACTAGAGGGAAGGGGCTCTTGGGGGAACCCAAGGGATGGAACAGAAATCCAGAGAAACACTATGTTGGGTCTTGCATTTCAGTCCTGAAGTTACAACGCAGCAAACGCTACAGACGTAGCTCACACATACACTCCGCCAATCAAGATCTGTGGCGGGAAGTTTAACTGGCCAGGATTGGACCTGGCCAGGCTGAGGGTTGTTCCAGGGTATGTATATAATTGGGACCTGGCCTGCGTTTCACTCTCTTGTGATGTACTCGCTAATAAAGCATGTTGCCTTCAAAACGTCTCGCCACTCAGTACATTACATTGGCGACGAAGGTGGGATCCTAGCCAGGTAACTCCCCAAGCAGGACTTCGCTGACCTGGCTGGAGACGAGGAAGGCACGCAGTTGAGGGAGAATGAAGCGCCCGCCGCCATGGCTAACCCGAGTGGGATGACGGGCCACCTTCTGAGTTCGACCCCGCCAACCCCAATAGGTGGGAGACCTACACGGAGCTGGTTGACTGCTACTTACGAGCGAACATGATTACAGACAACAGCCATAAGAGAGACGTGCTCCTGAGTGTCTGCGAGGAGGCCACATTCGAGATAATAATAATAATAATAATTTTATTTATATCCCGCCCTCCCCACCAAGGCAGGCTCAGAAACATGTAAAGTGCCATAACATACAGCAAATATCATACAATAAAAATACAATAAAACACATTAAATAAATAAATTAAAACCACAGCAGATCGGTGCTATAATACAAAACGATGTATATCAGATGGCTGGATAACATTTCAGGATTCAGTCTTGTAGGCCATTTGGAAAAGAATAGTTTTACATGCTCTGCGGAACTGATTATAGTCCCGCAGGGACTCAATAATTTTGAGTCTCAATAATTTTGCCCCAAAAGGGCAAATTTGACACCGGCCGGTAGTGAGCCAATTCGGCCGGGTCAGATGTAGCCTTTTTCAGGAGAAGGCGGACCATTGCCTCCTTCAGGGGCGTTGGAAAAGAGCCCTCTGAAAGAGATCTATTTATGATGTCCCGTATAGGACATCTTAGCTCCTCCCGGCAGGCCTTAATTAGCCAGGAGGGGCATGGGGCCTCCAGATCACAGGTAGTTGGGCGTGCAGTGGCAAGGGTTCTGTCAACCTCCTCCAAGCCGAGTGGGTCGAAGTGGTCCAGGATCGAACCAGAAGACACGCACGGGGCCTCGAGTTCACTTACTGTATCTAATATGGCAGGGCAGTCATGGCGGAGCGACTGGACCTTGTCTGCAAAAAATCTCGCAAAAGCCTCACAGCCTATCTCCAATTTCTTAACATTTGGTTTGCCTTGTGGAAATGTAGTAAGGTTCCAAATTATCCTAAATAATTGTGCCGGGCGCGAGTTTGCAGACGCAATCTTAGCCACAAAGTATCTTTTCTTTGTGGCCTTGATTGCCATCTCATGGGACCTCATAAACTCCCTATAAGATATTCTAGTCGCTTCGTCGCGAGTACGCCGCCATTGCCTCTCTAGCCGTCTGAGGCCTTGTTTCAGCTGGCGTAACTCCGGGGTATACCACGGAGCCAGCCTAGTCCGAGGTCACAGAGGGCGTCGTGGTGCGATCTCATCAATGGCCCTGGAGAGCCGGCTATTCCAGGTCTCAACCAGGTCATCAAGGGGAACGCCAAAGGGCCAGGGATCCCGCAGTGCTGTTTGGAACCGTTCCGGGTCCATCTGGCTCCGCGGGCGAGCCATAATAGGCTCATCGCCTAAACAGGTTTGGGGTGGCATGTCTACACGAGCCTTAAGGGCAAGGTGGTCCGACCATGGCACCACTTCCGTGGCTATATCGTCCACCATAACCCCGGCCGCAAAGATCAAGTCTAACGTGTGTCCGGCCTGGTGAGTGGGAGCTGTAACAAATTGAGAGAGTCTTAGTGCTGCCATGGATGACACCAGGTCCGTCGCCTGACTAGAGGCCGGGTCATCGGCATGGACGTTGAAGTCACCCAGGATTATCAACCTTGGGTGCTCCAAAGCCCAGCCTGTCGCCGCCTCGAGTAGGGACGGTAAAGCGCTGGCTGGTGCGTTAGGCATACGGTATACCAGCCAGACCACCAACCCCTCTCCAGCCTCTCACGCCAAGCCTGCACATTCAATACCCTCGATCCTTGGGGCCGGGAGCGCCCTAAAGGAGTAAGCCTCCCGTATAAACAACGCCACTCCTCCCCCCCGCCCGCTAGTCCGCGATTGGTGAAAGACTGAATAACCTGGGGGAGCTGTTTGTGAGAGGGACACTGTGTCACCCTCTCGCACCCAGGTTTCGGTCACGCATGCCAGGTCCATGTCCTGTTCTAGTAAGAACTCTCGAAGAACTGAGATCTTATTATTAATGGACCTGGCATTGCATAACACCAATGACAGAGGCGAGTTATTTAACCTGGCCCTACTACCTGCCACCGTTGGGATGGGACGCAGATTGTAGGGTGAGCAAGCCCTGATTTGTCTCAGTCTCCCTCCCTTGTATCGTCTGTTCCCACCGCCATACCCCCCCCCCTCCCCAGGAGCACTGGAATCCTTAGACCAGCCATTCCCCACTGGTGGTAGCCGCTGTCTTAACCGCCGCCAACGCACAACAGTCACTAGTTCCCTCCAGCCCACTCCACCCTACTAGGTCGCAAAGGGTCTCTCAGCCGTCACGAAGATCACGGAGAAAACGTACGAAGAGGTAGCCAGACTCCTGGCTGGGCATTTCTTGCCCCAGCCATCCATCATCGCCCGCCAATTTCTCTTCCACTAGAGGAATCAAGGGGCGGGAGAGACGGGCGCCGTCTACCTGGTCGTCCTCCACCAAGTTGTGGGGAACTGCAGCTTCGACAAGCTGGAGGAAGCCCTGAGAAATCTATTTGTCTGGGGCCTCCGAGATGAAAGATTGCAGCAAAAGCTCTTTACAAAGGAGGCGCTCACCCTCCAACTTGCCTTCAACGAAGCCACCGCGTTCGGGAGAGCAACCAAAGCTTACCACAACCCGCGAGCTGAAGCCATCCACCAGGAGGAGATGACGCCAGGCAAACCAGAGGAGGAGGCACACCAGCTCTGTCGCCAACCAGGAAAGGGGCCAAGAGCGCCCACTCGGCCACAAGCAACAGAGAGACCAGCCAACACCAAATGCGCCAGCTGTGGAGCTCCACATGAGCGACGGGACTGCCTCTATCGCAACGTGGACTGCAGGAACTGTAGAAGAGTGGGCCACATAGTGCGGGCTTGCCGGGCCAAGGCCAACTGTAGACGCCAGTCCACCCACCACGACTTGACCGATGCCTGCTCGACCGAATCGACTAGCCTGCAGGTAATGAACTTGCCCCTCACCACCCCCAATAAGGTCAGGGTGTTGGTCCTAATCGAGGGCGCTCCATACCTAATGGAGCTGGACTCGGGCTCCTCCATCTCCATAATTTCAAAGGAGTCTCTAATGAAACTTTGCCCACGTGGCCAGCTTCGGCTGCGACCAGCTGATTTCATACTGCGGGACTTCCAGGAAAACCCCATACAGATTTTGGGTTGGGCCACCGTAAGGGCATAATGGACTCTCTTCTCTTGTTTAAAACAATTTTATTCCAGTAACATATGGTAATAATCAATTCTTGCATTATTAATTACTTCTTTTTATCTATCCCATATATTACTTTTCTAACCTCCCCTCCCCCCGTTACTTGACCCCCGCCGGTGCTGTATACTTAAAATACTAATATTTAAAGGTACCCTTAACTAATAAAACAAAAAAATCTATTTTTCTTTCTTTTAAGACTTAATCATTATCAAAAATTGTCCAATGTCCTTTTATTTTCCACTCTTTTTCTATATAACTTCTAAACTTCTTCCACTCCAACTTAAAAGTTTCTAGATCATAGTCTCTGAAAATTCTTGTCAATTTGTCCATTTCACTCCATGTTATAACTTTTATAATCCAATCCCATTTCTCTGGTATTTTTTCTTGCTTCCCTAATTGCACATACAATGTCCTAGCAGCTGAGAGCAAGTACCAAATTATAGTTCTTCTTTTGGAAATTTTTCCATATATAATCCCAACAAAAAAGCCTCTGCAACTTTCTTAATTTCATATCCCAAGATCCTAGATATTTCTTGTTGAATCATCTGCCAATACTTTTTTGCTCTTTCACAAGTCCACCACATATGGTAAAAAGAACCTTCATGTTTTTACACTTCCAACATCTATCTGGCATCTTATTATTCATCTTTGCCAACTTTTTAGGAGTTATATACCATCTATACATTATTTTAAAACAGTTCTCTTTAATACTATGACATGTTGAAAGCTTTATAGAATTCTTCCAAAGATATTCCCAAGTTTCCATCTGTATTTCTTTATTTACATTAATTGCCCACTTAATCATTTGAGATTTCACTACTTCATCTTCTGTAGACCATTTCAAAAGCAGAGGTAGAGGAACTAGAGATCAAATTGCCAACATTCGCTGGATTGTGGAGAAAACACGGGAGTATCAGAAAAAATGTCTATTTCTGTTTCATTGACTATGCTAAAGCCTTTGATTGTGTGGCTCACAACAAAATGTGGCAAGACCTTAAAGAGATGGGAGTACCAGACCACATCACATGTCTCCTGAGAAACCTGTATAAGGGTCAAGAAGCAACTGTCAGAATGGGATATGGAACAACTGATTGGTTTAGAATAGGAACAGAAGTTCGAAAAGGATGTATATTGTCACCCTGCTTATTTAATTTATATGCAGAGTACATCATGCGGAATGCTGGCCTGGATGAAGCAGAAACCGGAATTAAGATTGCCAGGAAAAACATCAACAACCTCAGATATGCAGATGATACCACTCTAATGGCAGAAAGTGAGAAGGACCTAAAGAACCTCGTGTTGAGGATGAAAGAGGAGAGCACAAAAGTAGGCTTGAAATTCAACATTAAAAAAAAAAACTGAGATCATGGCATCTGGTCCCATCACACCATGGCAAATAGAAGGAGAGGACATGGAAGTAGTGACAGACTTCACATTTCTGGGATCCAAGATCATTGCAGATGGTGACTGTAACCATGAAATTCAAAGACATTTGCTCCTTGGGAGGACAGCTATGGCAAACCTGGGCAGTATAATAAAAAGTAGAGACATCACCCTGCCAACAAAAGTCTGTATAGTCAAAGCGATGGCATTATGTATGGCTGTGAGAGCTGGACCATAAGGAAGGCCAAGCGCAGAAGAATAGATGTTTTTGAGATGTGGTGCTGGAGAAGAATCTTGAAAGTCCCTTGGACTGCAAGAAAATCAAATCAGTCAGTCCTAAGGGAAATCAACCCAGACTGTTCCCTGGAAGATCAGATGCTGAAGCTGAAGCTCAAATACTTTGGCCACCAAATGAGAAGGGAGCACTCACTGGAGAAGATCCTGATGCTGGGAAAGACAGAAGGCAAAAGAAGAAGAGGATGGCAAAAGATGAGATGGCTGGACAGCGTTACTAATGTAACAAACACGAATTTCAGCAGACCTCGTAGAATGGTGGAAGACAGGAGGGCCTGGTGTGACTTTGTCCATGGGGTCACGAAGAGTTAGACTCAACTGTGTGACTGAACAACAACAACAAAAATAGACAGTCCGGGGGGGTCTTTAACAAATCCATGATGAAAAAATTTTGACCACAGTTTCATTCCTGAGAAATGCTTTCAAATTCTAAGAATGAGCAAGATATCGTTTAATATAATTTTTATTTCTTCCTTGTGTGTAATATGTATGCTATGTTTGTTTGTAATGAGCGTGCAATGCAACATGTGCTTGTATAGCATAATTAAGTTCTCATTAGCCCATGTCAAAAACTAGAAATGAAAAAGGTGCAAAAAGATTATCACAGTGGTTCATCAAAGTTTTGAGCTCCTTCTGTATGAGGAAGGGTGCATCTGGAAGTCTCTAGTGTGTTTTTTCAAGATGACTAAGGTTTATAAAATTATGCATAGTGTAGGGGAAAGTTGACAGAGCAACACTGCCCCCCACACCCCGCAATAACTACTCAAACACAGGGTCATCCAGTGTAGTTTATAGACAATAAATTTGGGAGAGACAAATGAAAGTACTTCTTCACACAAATAAATCTGACTGCTACATGATGTAATTACAGCCACTGGCTTTAAAGGGGACAGGACATGAATGATAGAGCTATCAATGGTTATTAGCAATGATGGCTACTTGGAACTTTGGTGTTCAAAGGAAATGCTAGGGGAGCAGCATCAAGTGAGGCCTGTTGCTCAGATCTTATTTATGGACTTCACAGAGGATATCTGGTTAGTTATTGTGGGGAAAGAGGATGCTGAACTGGATGGTCCTACAACACTTTTCAGATGTAGATCCTTACTGCTAGATGGTACCAGTGCTATTAGATTGTAACAAGTATGCCAAGTCTATATTAGAGCTTTATCGTTCCACTTTGTGTGGTGAAATATATTTCTAATCTTTGGATTGCTGTCTGATGAATAATGCGGTCTTTGATGAAAAAGCAAAAGTTGAACTAAAATTATCACACATTTGATTCTGACATAGTACAAATAAAACCCCAGCAGACAGTAAGATGATATATTTAGCATATCATTATTGTTGCATTGTATTCTTTCTGTTTCGTGATTGCCATTACCAATAGCACCTTCAAAAATATAGAGGGGGAAATAAGATTTGATATAATTCCTGGAATCTGGGAAAATTTTCAGCATCTCAGGTTAAATTGAACTGCAGCCTTGAAATCTGAGAAAGGTACTTACTTTAATAGTCTTTGCTTCTACTCATATACTCCATTTGCAAAGTCAAAGGAGAGCAAGGACATTAAGAGATACTATAGGTCAAGTGAGCTGATAATCCCAGAAACCAGGTGCAAGCTTTGATAGTCAATATGCAAAATGTTTATTTGGGGATTATAATAGCCATCATAGCACATAGAGGACAACTTCAGCTGGTCAGTCACAGGGTTGATGTTAGAGGGTGGAAGGTTGTTAAAAGTAGCTTCCAATTTTAACCTCCATGCTAATTTTAACCATATCAATTTAAAGGATGCATATGGCAGGGGGATCACCGAAGAGCTTCATTCTAGGTTTCAAAGCCACGGCTGCCATTTATCTTTCAAGATTATGAGAGGTTGTATCTCTGCTGGAACATATTATCCAGTACAAGCACAGAACAGAGGAGTTTGTCCCAAACGGTACAGACTCTGTGATGTTGTTAGCATTAACCACAGTATGTTGCCCTGGCCCAGATTCCAATCTGACAAATAAACCATGATTTATCTTGCTAAGCCCAACATTGTCCCTAAGGGGCATGCATTGGGAGAAATCAGTGAGGCTAGACTCACTTTATTTTTCTGGCATGGCCCAGCAGGTCAGGGACATAGGGATGATGGTGTCAGTGATGGCATGACATCACTTCAGGGGAAAACCCAGAAGTGACACCACCAGAGTTCCCAATCATTCCTAGAGAGGGCTGGCATCACTTTATTGTCCTCCCTCTGCTGCTGAGAGGTGGCTGCAAGAAAGGGTTGCCAGGGGGAGATCTTCTGCCATAGCAAGAGATTTGGCAACGCTAAGTGAGACTGATTTGTTCCTTTGCAAGAGGAGAGAATGGAAAGGTAAGGAAACTGCCATATTTGCTCTATGCAGCCTTAACACTTGAGCATGGTTAGTGCCAAAACAAAACACTAGTACAAGAAGGTACATTAAAAATAAGAGAATATTGTAGACTACAAATTAAAAACACCACCTGAAACCACTATACGAACAAATGAGACAAGGATACAACTGGAAATAATATTCAATGTACTAATAACAAGTGTATAAAGAATAAGATACAGAAAAATAAACAGTATAAACATATAATACATCAGAAAGGAGTTAGCACATGTTAAGTATTACACAAGCATTAGAAATGGCGTGTTTCAGTTGGCCTGTAAATCACCTCCCTAAGTGGGATTCAAAGCAGGATTAGTCAGTGTGAGTTTTGTGGCATTTACGCAGCCTGCCCAAGGCTTCTCCTTGGAAGTTTTTTTGGGAGACTAATTACCTGAAGAACATGTCAGGACTATGCCAACTCCTCATAATCCAATCTAGAAATAATTTGAGTAATTGTATTAACCCTTTATGTTCACTGAAAACCTCAAAAGTTAAAACTAACTGAAACTTGGGTTTCCATTTGCCATTTGAGGCCTGCCAGGAAGTTTCTGGCACAAAATGCTGACTGCACAGCAGGGCCTACAGACCTCCAATTACATTGTGGCCTAAAATGTATGTCCTCAGCCTTTCCACACATATGACCCTTGTGAATCAGAGTTGGGAGTCTGGGACTCGTCAAGTACTTGAGGGAGGCATTTCGAGAGAGTAATGAAACCTGATAGTTCTCTTTACCGGAAGAAATCTTCAGGTGGTGTTCTACAAATCATACATGTTAATAGAAATATTATGGAAGGAGCAGCACATGTGTCCAGCAACACATTAAAGCAACATAGTAAAGTATGTTTTCTCCAAATTTGAAGTTTAACTAAAACAGACCAAAATAAAAATCCTAACATAAAAAATATATATTAATCATCCAAAATAATATAATTATTTCAAAAATTGTCTTTGGCTAGTAAGACTTGGGTGAGTAGAATTGACAGGTCCAACTCAGGAAATATCTAGGAACTTTGTAAGAAAATACCCCTAATATTCAGAACATCGTAGTCACCCACCTAGTTGCCAGGGTGCCTGGAGACTGAACTCACACACATCTGCTAGGAGAACATGGGTTTTGCTGCCAGACTAGAAAGGACTTATGAGTACTAACAGCCACAACGCTAAAGCAGCACTCCGTGTTCCTGGAGGAGTGCTAGCAAGAAGAACGGATGGTTTCCAGTCGCTTTGAGCGAACACCATCTCTATCATTGGAGTGGAAGAAAGTGCGCAGCTAGGAGCTATCCAGGCCATGCGGTTTTTAGCCTTGACCATAGAATCCACTTTGGGAGGCTAACACCAGCTATCTTCCAGCAGTGCCAAGACTCCATTTCAGCAAAGCAGGAGGCTCACGTACTCAACAGATGTCACCCATCCATGAGGCCATCAAGCTTAGGCATGGACCCTGCCGGAACACCTAAGCCTTTGTCCAACAGAACTAAGGACAAAGACTGGTGGCAAGAAGAACACTGAAGAAGAGGAAGACCATCTTCAGCCAGAGCCAAGTTCCTTTGTGTAAACCGGGTGTTACCGGGTAGTAATTTGGCCATCTATTGTCACCTTTTTAGATAAGTTTAATAGTCCTAAGCCCCCCTCCACCCAGTGATTTCCCCCATTCTTCTCCCCAACGGTCATCTTGGAGCATCCCCACCTTGGTCCATTGTTACCTGGAGGTCCAATCAGGTAACCAGGACCCAAGCTTGTTCATTGGTCAGTTATGGGCATCCAATTAGGGGCCACCAATTAACTTGCTATTGGCTACTGCAGAAGTCCAGCCCTTATGGTCACTGCAGAGCCTCCCCTTTTTCCACCCCTGTACCTCCCATCCCCTGAAGGTCCAAGGTAGTCTATTTAACCTGTGACCCAACTCCACACACGTGTGTATCTAGCAGTACCCCAGTTCTGCTGTCTAGATCCATCCCCGATTCTGGCCACAGTTGAGGGTCCCATTTCCCCTGTCCTCTATTGTCGCCATTGGAGCCTTCCTTGAAGACTACGATCAGTAATTATCACCCTGTTTGTCTACCCATGTGTTTTCTCTATAGCTTTCTCTATTTTTCTTAGGACTGTATGTGTGTTTTGTGAATTACTTGTCTTGTATGTATGCCTATATTTTTCTGGAATAAATTTTAATTGTTTTACTTAGAGTCCTTGATAGATTTAAGCATTAATTTCTGGACGTGGATCCTGTATACACAGATAAAAGATCCTGATTTTGCCAGGTGCCCACCTGACAATTCCCCATCCTCGTTTTGAGGGCATTTTGGCTTACAACTTTGAAGATGGAGCGAGGGTGTGACAAGCATGAATGAACTCCAAAGGGAGTTCTGGCCATCACATTGAAAGGGATTGCATTCCTTTTAAATGCCTTCCCTCCATTGCAAATAATGGAGGATGGGGGCACCTTCTTTTAGGGCTTTTTGAAACTTGGGAGCGTTTTTGAAACTTGGGGGCGTTTTGAGGAGAGACACTGGATGCTACACTGAAAATTTGGTACCTGCACCTCAAAATACAGCCCCCCAGAGCCCCAGATACCCATGGATCAATTCTCCATTATACCCTATGGGAACCAGTCTCCATAGGATAAAATGGAGTGCCCAGCAGACATTCAGTGCCACCACCACCTCACATTCCAATAACCCTGAAGCGGGGGAAGGGCCTTCAAACCAGGGGATCCCCTGCAAGTAAATGTTCCACGCCCATCAAGTTAAACAGCACAATTTTGTCTAGCAGCATCATTTCAAATGCAATCTGCAATGATCAGCATACAGCAGAACCAAACGATATGGTTCTTCTGTTTTCGGAATTTAGACTTCATAGCTGGGCAGCTTGTACCAACCATAAAATTAGAGCAATGTATCCACACAGGATGGTCATCAAATTTAGGCTCTTGTGGACATAGCCATCTCAGCCAAAAGATACAAACAAAAAGTGATGATTCATTACACCTTTCAGTCACTTCCCCCAAGCCTCTCCTATACACAAAAGACACATTTCAGCATACACATAAACTGATAATAAATTGTTCCAGCAAGAAGAGCATAAATTCAGCTGTTAAATGGGCCATTAACTCATTTGTTTGTCTTTAATCACTAAAACCTAAGTGCAAACTCTTAAGTATGATGTTGCCAGCAAACCTCCATTTTGGTCCATATCCACCACTCCCATTTTTATTGGACCAGGTTCTCTGCCCTCTGTCTTAATATGGGCTGGTGCAAAGTTTCTGGCCACCATCACAACAAAGACAGCAGAATTCATTTATGTGTTCCAAACATTCCTTTCAGGCTTCCAAAGGCAGTGAACAGTAATACACCGAGACATTAAAAAGCATTTAAAATTAAAATGTATCAAAATGTTTACAACAAATAAAACATTAAAAATATAAATGCATAAAAATACACAAGCAGGGAGGAAGGCTAATAAGTGACAGAACACCAAATGAAACAAAAAAGGTCTTCACTTGTTGACAGAAGACAATAGAGGGAGACAGTTGAATCTCCCCAGGGAGAGAACTCCAAATTTTCAATACAACTGAGAAGGCCCTTTCTCAAGTTGCCAGAATGAGCAGCTCTATATCTTACCTCGTCACCTTGATTGGCATAAAATAAGTATGTCTTTGGGAGAGACCCATCTCTCCAGCAGATTATCAATCGAAGCCTGTCAGTGATGCCTTTCACCACGTAGAAAATCTTGTTATATTAATGGTTCCCCTAAAGAGGTGTCTTCCCCTCAGTTTGATCTAATGTGTTCCATTTGAAATTGTGCATCAAAGCTCTGTTTCCCAGTAAGACTAAGTCTGTCCCCATACAAGTGCCCTCCCTACCTGGATTCCCCTCATTACCTTTTTTCAAGTTTTGCCAGGACTTTGAGTAGTTCACTCTTCCTCCAGTCAGGTTACACATTTAGAGCCTCCTTCCCCATTCCAAGCCTGAAAAGAATAGGGTTGGTTTTGTTTGTTTGTTTTGACAGGCTGAGGTTCCAAGAATATGCCAGTATCTTTAAACAATTGGTTAAGAGGCAATGCAAAATAATAAATCAGCTAAACATTTTTAATTTGTTGACATTTCCAGATACGTGTGGTGTAGAGAATCTTAAATTACATTATAGTAATGTGGAAAAATGAAACACAGATTTAAAACTGCAAAAGCAACCAGCAGTGAGAAATTGCATGCATAAAAACTGAGAAATGTATCACTTTGGTTCACTTAGAAAGGGACAAGCTGTAATTTAAGTGGCAGTGGGGGCATCTCTTATACCTGTATACACCTTCTTTAACCACACTGATCTAGCATCACATCTCATATTTTGTCATGCCTATTCTTTAGAGAAATAAATATTAGGTTATATTATCATATATCATAGAATTTTTAAAAAACCAGACATCCTTTGATAATACATAGGAAAGATCCTATATAGGCATAAACCAGACACACACACCCTTGAAATTAGCATGTTCTGCCCCACCATTGGTAAAATTCTACGAATACGTGGATGTGTTTAGTTTTTAAAATTTACAGCGTATGCTGATACTTCTATATCATCACTGAGCCTTGTCCTGATATTGGAAGTGGCCTGAAGAACACTTTCCTGGGAGTAAGCCCTGTTGAATAAGATGAAACGCTGCCGCCATACTGGATTTAAGGTTACTTGAGAAGGCCCAGAGTACCCTCCCAAACCTTTCAGATCTCATTTGCCTTGACTGAGAAGCAGGTGTGAGGACCAGGCAGAGTACAAGCAAAATTAAAGGTTTATTTAACAATCAGGTGCAGGATAATAGGTAAGGTGCATATAATAATACAGTAAAGTGGGTGAAGGGAAATAAACAAAATGTCCTAATGTGACTAGACTCACAGTCCCTAGTCTGTTGGTTCAACCAGGTTCTGGCCTGCTCACTCTTCCCTCAGAATGAGGGTCTTCTTCCCTGCAGTGGCCTTCCTGCAGGCTTGGCTTCCCAGGGAGAAAGAGCAGCATTTCTCCTCTCACAGAGCTTTTTTCCTCACAGCCTCCTTTTCTGTGATTGGCTAAAAATGGCCCTCACACCTCTCAGGGCATTTTGGGGCTTGTAGGCTGTCTCTCACTACTGCTACACAAGCCTCACAGGCTCTCTGGGCCCACTAGGCCTCTGTTGCACAACACAAATCATGACACTTCTGTATCATCATTTGAGCCTCGTGCTGATATTCGGTATAATCCTAAGAACACTTTGCTGGGAGTAAGCCCTGTTGAATAAAATTGGTCTTCTCTTCTGATTACATCAGTTTAGGAATTAGGCTTCCCAATCCCCAGGTCCCAGCAGGGGATCCCCTGGTTTTAGAAGCTTCCCCCCTCCCCCAGCTGGCCGGCGGGGGAAGCTCCACCTCCACAGCCATTATGCACCTCCAGGAACGATTCCCATAGGGAATGATGGGGAATTGATCCGCGGGTGTCAAGGGCTCTGGGGGGCTGTTTTTTGAGGTAGAGGTGCCAAATTTTCCATATAGCATCTAGTGCCTCTCCCCAAAATACCCCCCAAGTTTCAAAAGGATTGGACCAGGGGATCCAATTCTATGAGCCCCAAAAGAAGGTGCCCCTATCCTTCATTATTTTCTATGGAAGGAAGGCATTCTAAAAGGTGTGCTGTCCCTTTAAATGTGATGGCCAGAACTCCCTTGGAGTTCAATTATGCTTGTCACACCCTTGCTCCTGGCTCCACCCCCAATGTCTCCTGGCTCCACCCCCAAAGTCCCCAGATATTTCTTGAATTGGACTTGGCAACCCTATTAGGATTGTTCCTATTATACCCATTCATTTTCAGCCCTGATAGTGTGAAAACTATCTGTACAGGGAATCTTTAAAATTATATATGTATTCCTAGACAATATGCATTGCATGTAATCATGAAGAATTATTCTCTACAAGCTTACCCTTGATTCAGCTGCAACTCCAAAGCAAAACTTTGCTGAATAAAAGTAACTGCACACAATATTCTTCAACAGACCTAGACTTTCCACAAATTCCTCTGGGAAACCTTTTGAGGGGGGGGGGGGGAAGTTGCAGAGCAAATATAAGTGTATACTCCAAGGGTGCTCCATGCCTGTATGACGCACTTTCTGAAGTGGTTGTTCTATTTTTAGATTTAAAATTGGTTCTGGTCATTTTACATTTTTAAAAATTAGATGTACATCTAAAAAGTGTAATCTGTGGAGCAACCTGAGGAAACTAAAGACGCTGAAAATATAAAGCTGAGACAGAAAATCATAAATGAGATAACATGGCACTGCTAAGCACAGGATAGGCACAGAACAGCTGAAGAATGCAATAACTCCTATGATATCAAAGGCCTATCAGCTTTCAGGCAATTTCTCACCAGTGCACAAAAAAAGAATGATGTGAATGTATTTCCATGGCAAAGCTCACAGACTAGCATGTGGGATGTTGCCCAGTGTTAACTGCTGAGTAATATTTTAGAAGAATTTGGAAAGATAAGGAGACTTTTAAGTTTCTTTACAACAAGATAGGCTTCCCAATCCCCAGGTCCCAGCGGGGGATCACCCGGTTTTACAGGCTTCCCCCCTCCCCCAGCCAGCTGGCCAGCGGGGAAGCCCCACCCCCACAGCCATTATGCACCTCCATGAACAATTCCCATAAGGAATGATGGGGAATTGATCCGCGGGTATCGGGGGCTCTGGGGGGGGCTGTTTTTTGAGGTAGAGGTGCCAAATTTTCAGTATAGCATCTAGTGCCTCTTCCCAAAATGCCCCCCAAGTTTCAAAAGTATTGGACTAGGGGGTCCAATTCTACGAGCCCCAAAAGAAGGTGCCCCTATCCTTCATTATTTTCTATGGAAGGAAGGCATTTTAAAAGGTGTGCTGTCCCTTTAAATGTGATGGCCAGAACTCCCTTGGAGTTCAATTCTGCTTGTCACACCCGTGCTCCTGGCTCCGCCCCAATGTCTCCTGGCTCCACCCCCAAAGTCCCCAGATATTTCTTGAATTGGACTTGGCAACCCTACAACAAGAACAGAAAATTATTTTCAAATAAAAGGGAGAGTAGTGCCCCTCCTCAAAAGGCAAGCTAAAAGATCAGATGTCTCTACGAGTTCAGGAAGAAAAAATAGCAAGTTAGTGATACAGAGACTTAAGGGGAAAGGGCTGAAGAGACAGGCAACAGGTAGGCTTGCCAATCCCCAGGTCCCAGCAGGGGTTCTTCCACTTTCCCAGGCTCCTTCTGGCCCCCAGTCCACTGGCCAGTGGGGGGAAGCCCCATCCCCAGAGGACCATGTGCCTTTCCACCTCCAGAGGCTTCAGTCTCCGATTGAAAGGCTTCCTCTTGGGATGATGTGTCTGTGTTACTTTGAAGAAGTTGGCTGCAACTCGTGAGTAGAGAGGCCAATCCCTCGCTTCAGAGTCGCCAGAAATGGGGTGGGGGGAGGGAAACATCTGCTGAGCACATTATTCCCTATGTGGAGATAGATTCTCATAGGGAATAATGGGGAATTGATCTGGAGGTTTCAGGAGCTCTGGGGGAGCTGCATTTTGAGGTAGAGGCACCAAATTTTCATTATAGTATCTAGTGCCTCTCCCCAAAATACCCTCCAAGTTTCAAAATGATTGGATCAGGGGGTCCAATTCTATGAGCTCCAAAAGAAGGTGCCCCTATCCTTCATTATTTCCTATGGAAGGAAGGCATTTAAAAAGGTGTGCTGTCCCTTTAAATTTGATGGCCAGAACTCCCTTGGAGTTCTATTATGCTTGTCACACCCTTGTTCCTGGCTCCACCCCCAATGTCTCCTGGCTCCACCCCCAAAGTCCCCAGATATTTCTTGAATTGGACTTGGCAACCCTAGGAACAGGTAAGAGATGATGGAGTTTTGCAAATGGAGCTTCCAGGGGATTTTGTTCTCTAAAAATCAGGTGGGCAAGCTTCAGGATTGCCAGCCTCCTGATGGGGCATGGAGATTAGGCTTGCCAATCCCCAGGTCCCAGCAGGGGTTCTTCCGCTTTCCCAGGCTCCTTCCCGCCCCCAATCAGCTGGCCGGTGGGGGAAGCCCCGCCCCCACAGCAACCACGCGACTGTCCACCTCCGGAGGCTTCAGTCTCTGATTGGAAAGGCTTCCTCTTGAGATGGTATGTCTGTGTTACTTTGGAGAAGTTGGCAGCAACTCATGAATAGACATGCCAGTCCCTCCCTTCAGAGTCACCAGAAATGGGGGGGGGGAGGAAATGTCTGCTGGGCACTTCATTATTCCCTATGTGGAGATCAATTCTCCTAGGGTATAATGGGGAATTGATCTGGAGGTATCGGGGGCTCTGGGGGGGCTGTGTTTTGAGGTAGAGACCCCAAATTTTCAGTATAGCACCTAGTGCCTCTCCCCAAAATACCCCCCAAGTTTCAAAACGATTGGACCAGGGAGTCCAATTCTATGAGCCCCAAAAGAAAGTGCCCCTATCCATTATTTCCTATGGAAGGAAGGCACTTAAAAAGGTGTGCTGTCCCTTTAAAATGTGATGGCCAGAACTCCCTTGGAGTTCAGTTATGCTTGTCACACCCTTGCTCTTGGCTCCGTCCCAATGTCTCCTGGCTCCACCCCCAAAGTCCCCAGATATTTCTTAAATTGGACTTGGCAACCCTAGTGGAGATCTCCCGCTTATACAACTGATCTCCAGCTGGCAGAGATCAGTTCCCCTGGAGAAACTGGCTACTTTGAAGAGTGGGACTGATTTCACACTCACCGTACGCCACTCCAACATTCCTCTTTTCAGCGTGGCCGTAGCGGCCTTCCAATTTCTCACAGTCTGCCCCGGGGCTTCAGCTTGCGTCACCATTTTTGCGAGGCAAAGAGAAACCACTAAAAACCACTTTCTCTTTGCCACGCAAAAACAGCGATGCAAGCTGAAGCCCCGGGACAGATAGTGGGAAATTGAAAGGACACCACGCTGAAAAGAGGAACGTCGGAGCGATGTAGGGTGAGTGTGAAATCAGTCTGGATTATCTATGGCACTGCACCATACTGAGACCCCTCCCCAAGCCCCGCCCTCTCCCAGATCCACCCCCAAAGTCTCCAGGTATTTTTCAAAACAGACTTGGCAACCCTAGCAGGTCGGGATACAATTCTGATCAGGGAAAAATGCATTGCAGGTAATGTTCAATCTAAGCTGAGTCAGTGAGAGCTAGCTCACGGTTTTTTAGTCTCCAGCTCACACATTTTTGTCTTAGCCCAGGAAGGATGGCCCCAGAGCAAACTAATTTATGCAATAGCCAAATTGCTCACTCAACTTTGATGCCACTAGCTCACAAAGTAGAAGTTTTGCTCACAAGACTCCACAGCTTAGATGGAGTATTGATCGCAGGGTAAGCTGCCCCAGTTGCCATTTCCTCCAATCTAAAATAGCCATGGGGAGCCACTGTTTACTTTGTGAGGACTAGCATACCTGTATGTCTTTCCCATGAGCAAACAGCAGTTCCCCTGAGCTATTTCAGGTTTAAAAGAAGGCTTAAACCTAGGGTTGCCAGCTCCAGGTTGGGAAATTCCTAGAGCTTTGCGGTGAGGGAGCCTGGGGAGGATAATGGGAATGGCTTCAGCAAGGTATGATGTCATAGAGACTTCCCTCCAAAGCAGCTGTTTTCTCCAGGGGAACTGATCTCTGTCATCTGGATCTCTAGCTCTCATCTGGAAATTATGAAAAAAGAATAATATTGTGACATAATTACTTTTATGTATACTTTTTAATACAAAAATGTTTTGAAACACAAAAAAATCGCAAGTCCTTAATATGAATTTTTTTAACCTACTGTAACAATGCAATGCCATAGAACATGCATGCCCAGCAGCAATAACAAAGTTCCTCAGTCATTCAAACAAGTAGGGTCATTACCATGTTAACATTAACAACTGTTGTGCAAAGACTAGTCCAAATCCAGTCATCAACTGTTGTTTAAAAGTAGTCCAAATCAGATTATCAGTAGTCCAAATCCACAAAGTCAAACATAGCGGTACTATTCCTTTGTTGAGATGTAGCCTGAAATCAATTTTTCAAATGATACAAACTGTTTAAACTTTTCACTGTTCCAGCAATTCCAGCTAATGGGCCAGTAACTTGAAGTCCTGTTTCACCCATTGTTTCAAAGTCAGAACTGTGTGATTATATCTTATTCAGAATCTCACTAAAATAAACGTATCATGAACACAATGTTGTAATTACAATTGGAATTGAACCCAAAAATTACAATACATATCATTTACCAGAAATCTCCAATGAGTCTCATGGTCATTCAAAAACAAGAACCATCAAAGGACTTAGGCATCATAATTCATTTACCACTCACACAATCTGTCATTAATAGTATACTACAAATTAGTGCCTCTAATGCAGTGCAGCTGGTACATTACTAGTAGATACCATCTTAAAGCAACCACACATGGTGTTGTCCAAACTGCATCCCTGCATGCTTGACTTTTTTGGAGGGCTGGGGGGAGGGAAGAACCCTTGGAACTCAGTTTACAGAAATTCCAGCTTCTTATTTGAGCCCTGAGGCAAGGGACTAAACAGAGAGTAGGATCTGAAGGGATTTCACAGTGTTTTTTTAAAAACGAAAGAAATCAGTCAGTTCTTGTTCACATTTCCTTTGGTTTGGATGTATCTGCAGATAGTATATGTGCTTCTAAATCATTGAATTGTGTTTATTTTAAAGGCTTAAAAATGCTCTGAAGTTCTTAAGAACATGAACAGGCAAAAGAAAATGTTTTTTATCTGTTGGCAGGCTGTGAGACTCACCTGCTCTATGGTGGTTCCCCCCCCCCCCCCGCTTGTCAAATTCTGAAAGCCACAATGAATATCAAAGACAGATTTGTGTTATAAAATACATGGAATGCATAGTTCCATTTGCTATAAATAAAATGAAAGATGTGATAAAATGGAGGTGCAGCTTAAAGCATTCTGTCACCATAAATTGTTGAAGAGACTGGGAATAGAATATACAACTGTCTGCTGTGTATGGAAAATTCTGCTCGTCTGCACGAAGCAGATATAATGAAGCTTCTGAATACAAAACCGAGACATGCCAGGTAGTCTATGACGCTATCTGATGCAGACGCCCTTAGCTACAGAATGCTGTCGTTAATAGGGCAACCCTTCACAGAACTATGCAGGCTGGCCAAAAACTAACACAGGCTCCGCAATGATCTCCCCAGCACATATAAACAAATTACATGACCTGCCAACTTCCCTGATCCCTCAGGATAGCCTAGCTCCCTGGAATTTTGCCAGGATGGATTACATTCACAGAGCACTGCCAGCCATTTGCTAAGTCTGAAATATGAGCAGCAGCTGATGCTCACCCAGTGACGGTGAAGTGACTGATGCTCACCCAGCTGTTCTGCTTCTGGTGTTGCCAACTCTCTTGTACCAACCTGGCTTCATTGCAAAGAGCCTCACAGATAGTTGCTTGACCGGCGTATTTGGCCCTTCCCATGGGCATGCAGAAATAGAGACCAATCTACCATTGTTGGTCCATGCAACTTTCAAAAGCAAAGGAAAGCTGGCAACCCCATGCCCTGAATTTGCTTTCATATGGAAGGCATCAAAAGGTGGTGCACATCGTCAGATCATGGCTGGCATCTAATAAGCCATGCAGGTTGCATGTTGGGAGAATGACGCACAAGGGTTCCCTGGGATGAATGGGAGTTGGGTGGCAATAATGAGCCCCCTTAGTGTGGTAGAAGGCCAAAGAGATCAGCATGTGGGACAGCTCATTCTCAGTGGCTGAGTTTAATAGTGCAACACCTCAGCTGAGTCTGGAACATTGTCCAAGAATGATTGGTTACCAGGTCTGTATGAACCAGAACCCTGAGTATGCATACTATGCCTGTGTTCTCCCACTGAGCAATACCATGTTCTTTTATAGTCCTCCCTGCCTTAGTATATATATGGCTGGGGCCAAGGTTACAGCTGCTGGAGGATAGCTGATGCCCTCTGCCATGACATGTACTTTTGTGCCCAGCTGGGTATGTACTTAGGAGACTGCTGCTGAACTTGAAGGTATGGGTTTGGCTTCTTCCTTCTATTTGGTTGCTGGCCTACCTGTTGCAGGTCAAAAGGTGGGCTTTGCCTTCCTACCAGCATTCCCTATAGAGGCACTTGCATCCATGGCTCTGTCTGCAACATCCTTCCTAGCAGGGCTTTTTTTGAGCAGGAAGTCACAGGAACGCATAATATGGCCTAATATGCAAATGAATTCCTGCTGGGATTTCTCTACAAAAAAAGTCCCACGTGAAACAATGGTGATGTCAGGGGGTGTGGCCTAATATGCAAATAGGTCATTGCTGGGCTTTTTCTACAAAAAAAAGCCCTGCTTCCCAGTGAGCTGTTGAGGCCTTGACTGGAAAAACTTCTGTGAATGTGCAGTCATGGACTCTCACATTGCTGCCCAGAGGTTTGTCTGCCTTCCCAGTGTTTGGTGCTCCTGAAGGCCCGAGCTTTTGTGTGGGAGGGTTCGTGGACATTCTGTCAGAGCAGCCTCTGCTGAGTGAGCTGCAGAGGTGTATGAACGTTAAGGCTAGAGTGGCCATACTTCCTTCCCTGTGTATGTACCTGCCAAAAGGTTGCAGGAGGAAACTCTGGCATTTCATGGTGTACGTTTTCAATGAAATTGCTGAGCAGTCAGGTTAGAATGGATAAAAGGAAGAACTTCACCCATAGAGTGATTAACACATAGAATTCACTGCCATAGGAGGTGGTGGCAGCTACAAGCATAGATGGCTTCAAGAGAGGATTGGATAAACATATGGAGCAGAAGTCCATCAGGGGCTATTAGCTACAAGGTATAGATGGGGCAGTGTCTGGGGCAGTGATACTCTGTATTATTGGTGCTTGTGGGGCAATAGTGGGAGGGCTTTTAGTGTCCTGGCCCCACTGGTGGACCACCTGATGGCACCTGTTTCTTGGCCACTGTGTGATAGAGAATTGGACTGGATGTGCCATTAGCCTGATCCAACATGGCTTCTCTTATGTTCTTATGTTTTCATTCCATTTTCTTCCTGCATATGCCATAGTCCTCCTCACCTTGAAGGTTGCTATTTTCCCTTTCCTCCCTCCCTTGTGGTACTCAGGCTGGTAGCAGGCTGCAATCAGGCGTGTTATGTATGTGACTTTGTCAGTGTGTACTGGTTGGCTGTTCCATCTCTGCCTGTTACAGGGATAACCATTGGGAATGCCACAGTGTGACTGGCAGATTTGAGCAGGACTGCTATGGACTCCAGTGTGACTGCTGCACTCTCTCAGGTCTGGATCTACCTGTTTTTTGATGGGGGCCCACCTTATGGGCCCATTCTATCTTATGGGTTCATAGAATAGAATGGACTCCATACTCAATTTGGCACACCCCCCTCTGGTGGCGCCGGGGCAAGCACTCCCTCTGCCACTCCCTAGATTCGTCCCAGCACTCTCTGCATCTCAGTATGAAATCTAAAATTTACTGTTCTCTCCTCTGCTGAGTGAGCATACATTCCAACTAGTGATGCTTGCACTTTGCCACCATCAGACGTGCCAGTGTTAGGGATCTGAGGACTGGGCTGTCAATAACACACATACACATGACCAAACAGGAATTTTCATTCCAGATCCATTCATTGCTGCCAAGAGCTTGAACCAATTTCTAAGAACATTATTTTTTTAATCCAGTGATGTTCTGACTATCCATCTTTAGCAAGCACCAAAGATCTCTTTAAGGGCACAGTTAATATAGCTATTATTTCTTCAAGATCTTCTAAAAGAACCCACAGGATTCATAACCATTTTAACAGCTTCTAATTTAGTCACATTTATGGATGGCCCACTCATGTTGTGTCTTGACAGGCACCATTCATCTGCAGCTCTGCATCACGCTCAGTTTCTTCAGACTTGTGATTGCGTTTGGACAAGAATGGGTGTTAATTTGATGCACTGATAGCAAATATAAAATAAGTTCACAGCCCGAGTTGTTGATTGGTCAAAACAGTTATGGAAGATGTTGTCCTCTTGCTGTCAGTTAAAAGCAATTGCTTTAATTTGTTATTTGATTTTAATTAGGGTTTTTCTTTCACTTCACACATTCAGGAAATTAGCACCTAGTTCTCAGTAAGGTAATAAATAAGTGTTGCTGAATACCGCTCCATATTTTTCAAAAGTTCCCTTCACATAGAAAATTAGTGTGTTGGGGAGAAGCCCGACTAGAAATGTGGCAGATAAATGGGCGGATTTTTTAAACATAGAAGACCAATGCCATTCCCCATATCTCTGCCCCTCCCGCATTTCCCAAGCCTGGCTACCCTACTTTCTTGTCATGTGGTTTTGTTACTTCCTATCATAAGCCAGCAGCTCAGCTGTCCCTGAATCAGAAAATGCTGGAGATCACTGATCAAAAGAGTTGTATAAGACAGCACTTGCTTGACCTTATTTGTTTGTTTCTCAGTAGTTCATAACTGCAAGAGTTCAGGTGATGTTTGAATTTCTTTGCCATTAGTAGTTCTTCCTGTGCATGCCAAGACAATTCCAACAAGTTTTATGAGATATTTTGCATTTTTTTCACATTTTCATAGGTCGCTCTTTCTTCACTTCCCACACATGAGTTTTGAAGGCTAGAGGCACAAACATATTTCACCAAATGTCTTCCAGGACGATATGCCAACACTTCATGGTAAGGCCTTAGGGAAAGACATCACAGGGATGGTAGACAGGACATATTCCTTTCTATGCATCTTTAAAGGGCTAGCACAGCTGCTGAAAAAAACAGCCAAAGGGCCTCTCCCGCCACCCCCATATTGATTAAATTGAGACACCCTGTTTCAGTCATGGGCAACATGTAACAAGACTTGTGAAGGGGGGATAATTACCCTCCCCTTGTTTCCAGCAACATGTAATTGTAATGTTAGTAGCATTTTTTCTACAAAAAAAAGCCCAGCAGGAACTCATTGGCATATTAGGCCACACCCCCTGATGCCAAGCCAGCCAGAACTGCATTTCTGCTAAAAAAAAAGCCCTGGTTGGTAGTATCAAACAACTTCAATGAAAGTTGCTTTTTCTTTAAATTGCTGCAACTCAAATTTCTTGTTTCCACGCTACAGAACCCTGAAAAGAAAGTCTTAATTTGAGCTCTATGTAGAGGTGCCAGCCTTCAAGTGGGACATCCAGATCAGCTAAAATTACAACTGATCTACAGGTGAACAGGGATCAGTTTCCCTCCCTGACTGAGGTCAGAGGAGACCTGCGGGGGGGGAAATGGCAGCACCAGAGTATAAGCCAAAATGGCCTCTAAATGAGGTTGGAGAATTGACAAGTGGGCACCTATGGCTTAAAAAGGATCTAGAATCTATGTATACAGGATTCCACTTCCAGAAATTATTGCTTAAATTTTACCAAGGATACTAATTAAATAAAAACGATTAAAAATTTATCGTAGAAAAATATAGAACACACATACAAGATGATGGATACATACAACATACATACAGTCCTAATAAAAATAGAAAGAAATGCATAGAGGTAACATACAGATGGACAAACAGGGTGATAATTACCGATCGTAGTTTTCAAGAAAGGCTCCAATGGTGACAAACGAGGATGATGGGGAATGGGACCCTCAACTGGCCAAGAATCGGGGATGTATCTAAGCAGCAGGAATGGGGTACTGCTAGATGCACACCTGTGGGGAGCTGGGTCACAGATTATAAGGACTACCTTGAGCCCTTAGGGGATGGAAGGTACAGGGGCGGATGACAGGTGGTCAGCTGGTACATGACCTCAGAAAAAGGGGAGGCTCTGCAATGACCATAAGGGCTGGACTTATGCAGTAGCCAATAGCCAGTTTATTGGGGGCACCTGATTGGATGCCCATATCTGGCCAATGAGCAGGCTTGGCCTTGGTTACCTAATTGGACTTCCAGGTAACAATGGGCCAAAGGAGGAGGCTCCAGGATGACCATTAAGGGAAAGAATGGGAGAAATTATTGGTGTGGGGGTAATTAAAGCTATCAAACTTATCTAAAAAGGTGACAATAGATAGCCAAATTGCTACCTAGGTAACACCCGGTCTATACAAAGACACTTGGCTCTAGGTGAAGATGTTCTTCCTCTTCTTCATCCCTCTACTGTCACCAGTCTTTGTCTTGGGTTCCATTGGACAAAGGCTCAGGCAGACTGGCAGGATCCACACTTAAGATAAGCTTGATTGCCTTATGCTTAGGTGACATCTGTTGAGTACGTGAGCCTATCGCTTCGCTGTAATGGAGTCTGGCACTGCAGGAAGATAGCTGCTGGTGATGTTGGCCTTCCCATATGGATTCTCTGGTCAAGGCTGGAAACCGCTTGCCTGGACAGTTCCTGGCGGCGCATCTTCTTCCGTTGCAATGGCCGAGATGGTGATTGCACAGAGCGACTGGAAACCCATCTGTTCTTCTGGTTAGCACTCCTCCAGAGACTGTTGCTGCAACGTTGTGGCTGTTAGTACTCACGCAAGTCCCTACATTCTGGTAAACAAAACCCATGTTCTCCTGGCAGATTTGTGTGAGTTGAGTCTCCGGGCACCCTGGCAACCAAACAGGCGACTACGATGTTCTGGAATTAGGGGTCTTTTTCTCACAAGAGGATAGACTCTCTGACATCACTTTCTACCCTCCCATCCCCAAACTCTGTCCTCCCCAAGCTCTGCCTCCAAATCTCTAGGTATTTCTCAACATTGAGCTGGTAACCCTAGCTATGCTTTTTCTTTCATCAGACACAGCTCCTCTATTCTGGTATCTCTTTCTAATACATCACTGTCCCAATTTTGTTGCTATTCATGTCTGTTGGGGAGATTGTAAGGATGATTTTTTTAAAAAAAAATTGTTTCCATCTTGTGTGGCATACTTTATCTTATGCAAGAGCCAGTTTGTTATAGTGGTTAAGTGCATGGATCCTTATCTGGGAGAACCAGGTTTGATTCCCCACTTCTCTACGTGCACCTGCTGATGTGATCTTGAGTCAGTCACAAGTTCTTGCAGAGATGTTCCTCTCAAAAGCAGTTTCTGTCAGAGCTCTCTCAACTCCATCTACCTCATAGGGTGTCTGGGAGTGGAAGGGAAAGGCGATTGTAAGCCACTCTGAGACTCCTTTGGGTAGTGAAGGGTGGGGTATAAATCCAATCTCTTCTCTTCTTCTTCAGCAGTACCCTCTGTTCCAACTAAATGTTGTGTTTAAGGTTCAGCTGTTCTAATAATAAAGCACCAGCAGATCCACTGCAAGATTAATGGTCTTATGCCTTAAAAGAAGGAAATGGTTGCGGTCAGTTAACTACCATCCCCTTCCTTCAGAAGCCAGGACAGGAGAGAGGCTGTTGAGGATTAAAATACCATAGGACTTTGTTGGTTTCCACATTGGGGAGGCTAGGACAATTCTGCAGCCAAGCCACCCAAGGTTGGGGTGTGTACACGTGCAATGAGCTGGCATTGAGGCACTGTAGGGACTTTGCTCCCTCCCAGCCAGCAGTGATGAGCACTGCCTCTGACTGATTTACTGTCATGCACCAGCCTGGGCTGCCTTTCAAGGAGGCATTTTTGCTAGCAGAACCCAGGAAGCAAAGTTTATTGGGTCTTAATAAACTGTACAAAAATGAACTGTCCTTTCGTGCCTCCTCTCTTCTTTATTGTCTGTGCTGCTATTTTCTGTCCTTTCCCTCTTTCAGCTACAGACATTTTTTTAAAAAAAAAAAATCTTCCTCTCCTGGGAGAACTTACAAGCAAGATTTGAAAATAGACATTTATGTGGTTTCACTCCCACTCTTTCCATGTTTTTGAGGAGACAGTTATGGTTCTGGACCACTGCTATTTGCTTCCGTTCCACTTCTGAACCGGAAGGCAAAAGGCAGCAAACAGTGCCCAGTAAATCAGTAAACATGGGATTGCCTATTACTTCACAATTAATTTTCTTCAGCCCGTGATGTGCCCCTAACTCCACCCACACCTTTTTTCAAGAGCTGCACCCACTGCCCAGTTCTAGCTACCATTCCTCCTCACCCCCCATTCTGTTTTTAAGGAAGCAGGTGGCAACTGAGCTGCTTAAGAATCGATCTAAGGAATGTTGGAATGACAGGTGGTGAATGAAATTGTAATTGACTCTTGCAACTTTTAAGAATTGTTATCCTGTTATCTTGAGAACACCAATCACATGCATGCATATGTACGTATGTTCATCATAGGATGACTGCATTGCCCGATGATAAATTGCCTACGTGAATGAACACTTATCAAATAGAACTCTCCTATCTCCTCTACCGCACTGCTTTACAGTGAAGTCAGTTCACATATGCAACAAATAGAATGAGCAATCAAACAAGGTACGGTATGTATACCCTGACCCCTAGTGGGGAACATGTGCTGCCTCACCTTCCCCATCCCCTAATACCATGTGCTGCTGCAGTTGGAGCTGGATTCCAAGAAGAGGACCAAAGAGACACTACTTCTGGAGCCAGAATGCTTGCAGTTCATACCAGATAGATGAGACAGGGCATCTGTATTGGGGATGGAAAATTCAAAGCCAGGTCCAATATATATTTAAAAAATAATAATGGTCAAATTAAATTTAAAATAACAAAATCAAAATCAAACTAACCCAAAGGAAGGGTCTGACATAAAAATAGTATTAAAGGCAGGCTAAAATTTGCACAAAACTCAGCAAAAATTGGGAAAAAATGATAAAAGTTATTAAAATAAACAACAAAAAGGTTGAGATAAAGCCAAACTAAAACAATCAAGAATGCCTTGACCTGGTGCCTGAATGCCATCAGATCCAGCAGCAGGCAAATCTCTAGCACTCCATAGCTGAAATGCCACCATGGAGAAAGTCCTCTCCCTGACTGGTAGCCTGGAAACTAGGACTAAAGATAAAGCTCTTAACTGGTGAGAAGCAGGACCGGATCTACATGTTTTTTGACGGGGAGCAAAATTAAAAAACGATGCCCCCTTTTGGGCCATTCTGTCTTATGGTCCCATAGAATACAATGGACTCCATACCCAATTTGGCGTCCCCCCCACCGTTGGCGCCCGGGGCAAGCACCCCCTTCTGCCCCCCCACCCCTAGATCCAGCCCTGGTGAGCAGGACAATAAAAAGGTAAAAGTAGTCTCCTGTGCAAGCCCCAGTCATTTCCAACTCTGGGGTGACATCACATCACGTTTTCTTGGCAGACTTTTTACGGGGTGGTTTGCCATTGCCTTTCCCAGTCGTCTATACTTTACCCTCAGAAATCTGGGCACTCATTTTACCGACCTCGGAAGGATGGAAGGCTGAGTCCACTTTGAGCTAGCTACCTGAACTCAAGCTTCTTCTGGGATCGAACTCAGGTCATGAGCAGAGCTTGGACTGCAATACTGCAGCTTACCACTCTGCACCACAGGGCTCCTATAGAGCAGGACAGTACCCTGCTTCTTATCTCACAACCCTGCTTCCTACCCAGCAAGTTGTTGCTTTGGCTTCCCTGAAAGGAACAGTGTCCAGCCAAGACATCCCACATAACCAGTGACCAGGCCAGGCCTGCAGATGAAGTGGAATTCAGCACCCTCACGTAAGTCATTCCAATGAGTGAAACTGGCCGGAAATGCAATAGAGGAGAGCTTATGATGGAGGCATTTCTTATTACAAAGGATTTTAGAACTACCATTGCTGTTGTGGTCTGACAGGAGTTCTAGCTCTTGTGTTGATCCCACTAGCCTGCATAGTCTAGAACTGAACATTTCCCACCTGAGTATGTGGTTTGGGGAGTGAGCAACACACCCAGTTCTGCACACCTGTCACCAGAAGCCCATTCCTGAGAAAGTAACCTTAGCAGGAGGTTGGCAAATTAGAAGAAGAGATTGGATTTATACCCGACAGGGCTTTTTTGCAGAAAAAGCCCAGCAGGAACTCATTTGCATATTAGGACACTCCCCCTGGTGTCACCATTGTCTCACACAGGACTTTTTGTAGAAAAGGCCCAGCAGGAACTCATTTGCATATTAGGCCACATCCCCTGGCACCAACCCAGCTGGAACTGTGTTCCTTTGCGTTCCTGCTCAAGAAAAAAAAAAAAAGCTCTGTACCCCACCTTTCACTCAGAGTGGATTACAATCTTCTTTCCCTTCCCTTCCCCACAACAGACACCCTATGAGGTAGGTGGAGCTGAGAGAGCTCTGAGAGAATTGTTCTTTAGAGAATAGCTCTGAAAGAAGTTGTGACTTACTTAAGGTCACAAGGTGCATATGGAGGCCTGGGGAATCAAGTTCATGCTCCTACCCACTACACAAAACTAGCTCTACACCAAATTGAGGAAAGGTGGAAAATGTGGAACCTTTGGACTGAGGAAAGGTGGAACATGTGAAACATTAGATCATTAGGATATCTCCATAATGTACAGTTTTGGGCAAGGACCTAAGAAATGTCAAGAAACTCCTAAACATATAAAGTGCTATTGTGTATTTGCACACATGGGCATCCTACAGGTATGCTCATCAAGTCACAGATTTTGGCTGAGACAAGGTTGGTAGCATCCCAGGTTTGCCCTCCATAATGTGTGAAAGGGGCTATGATCAGTGAGTTACCCAATTGGTTGACTACATCTACTGTACATCTGAAGGCCAGCTAAAGGACAAGACTATTCAATGAAACAACAAAAAAGAGTTGCTAATCTAAATGGGAACACGATGTAAGGATGGTGAGTAATAGCCTTTCTGCAGATTATGAGAGGCACTTTTAACTCCTTTGAAGTGGAACACAATATGCTTGCAATCGCACACCAGTTGCAGCAATGAGTACAGAACGTGACCAAACAGTGCTTCCCCCTATTAATGTCATGCCAAAAAAAAGAGAGTCCCAACTGCTTTAATTTCTCTCCAATTCTATGCTCAGAAAGTGGTCACATAGCCTCTGGCCCCTTTGAGAGGGATGCTTGTTGCATCAGAGTTTAGTGTCTCACAAAAGGCACCCTTTTCCAGAACCTCTGCCAGCCTGCACAAACAGAATTCTCTTTCATTGGCTTGCCAGCTGGTAAAGGAAACATTCCACCAGATTACAGCTCCCCTGGCCATTAATCAGACTGCAAAACCAGACCCCGTGATGATGCATACAAGTGGCTGACAGCTTTTTATGAAGAAAGCTTGACTCTAAAATTAGACCCGCCACTTCCCGATACAAGAACAGGCAAAAAGACACATGCACGCTGAAGCATATCCATTCTCAAAAGGAAACTCAGGTAATGCTTCCAGAGTTATCCATTGCAGTTCCATTTCCCAGGGGACTCAACTGCACAATTATTTTTCCATTTAAAAATCCATGGTTTTGAATTATTTAGATTGGGAATGGACTTCTGCTGCTTCTGTTGTGCTGTCCACCCCAGGACTCTTTTGAGTCCTCTCTCTATTGAGAAGCATACAGCTATCCTAGTTCTTTCTCTCACTGGAGTTTCCATTTGCCTTAATATCCTCTTTCTGCTTAGAACTCTTAGAACTCTGAGGCCACCTCTCCCCCCTCCAACCGCTTGCCATGGGCCTTGACTCATTTGTTCGACTGTCTACAGTATAAGCTGTTTTGTCCTGTATACTATAAACTTAGTGCAGAGAATAGGGCTTTCATTAAGAACAAAATGGTGCAGAACTCACCTGGAGGGGAAGGAAAAACACCAGTAGCTTTCCTAATCACCTATTAAAACTCATTGTGCTAGTAAAATAATGTTGAAACAGAACAGGAAAAACAACAAATTAAAGATTAGTCTCACATTTTGTACTCTTCAATGACCTTTTCCAGGGTTTCTTGAAGCAAGAGTCTATGTGAATGCTACCGCTAAACTACAAATAGAAACTGGTTGCAAACTGGTTTGACTCCCATGAGTTCCCTCAAGGAATCCAGGGTGTTCTGCTTTTGCAAGGACACTGAGAATTCCTTATCAGAGATGCCAGCCTATTCACAAAGATCAAGTCTCAAGATTAAACAAATTTCCCAGGATTAAACAAATTACAGTGTAGACATGAATGAAAGCCTTCTGACTCACTAACCCAAACGTAACCCATTCACCTGCTCCGAGGGCTCAGTTAACTTCCCTGCAGGTGTATCACGCCTTTGAGCAGCCACCATCCCTAGCTGATGGGTAGCATCCAGCGTCATAGGCCAGAGAGTGCGCAGGCTTGCTCTGAAGAGGTGACTGACCCTTTTCTGTGATGCTATGCTACAATGGATACCTGTGGGTCTTGGGCTTTGACAGCTTCTTGCCTTCTGGGACATGAGAGCAATGACATTTGAATTACTTTTACTATCCTCTGTTGTTCACATTCCAAGTCTTTTATGATGACTGGTAATTTTCTGCTTTCCTTTTGTAGGTCAAAGCCAAGAGTTCAGGATTGCCATGGACATTAGAAATGCATGGAGCAAAAAACCCAGTATATTTGGAGGAAAAGAGATGAGCATAAAAGGGGGCATGGATTCAAACTGCAGAGAATAGTTCCTTTGGAGAAAGTCTCCAGGTGGTAGTCGGAGATCTCCTGAAATTACAGCTCATCTCCAGACTACAGAAATCAACCCCCCTGGAGAAAATTGATGCTTTGTAGGCTATGAATTTGTTAAGACTAAGAGTATTTTTATGTAATCTAATGATACGGGGGGGGGGGGGGATGTTGTTGACCTTATTTTAACCTTATCCTTTCCCCCTTCCATTTCTGTATTCCTTTACCCTTCCCCCTCTCAAAATGTCAATAAAAATATATATAACCAGAGAAAATTGATGCTTTGGAGGGTGGACTCCCTCCCCCCCAAAAAAATCTCAAGATATTTCCCAATCCAGAGCTGGCAACCCTACCTCACCTAGTTCTGGTGACTTGCTGCCCCCCACCCCAGAAGGGGAAAAATGGAAACTTAAATATGGTTTTCCAACCAAAGCTATCCATTATGAACCCTGCATAAATCATTCTTTATCTGTCATTAATTTATGGGCAAGGTCAGTGAACTTCTTTTTTTAATATCTAGACCAGTTAGTGTCTAACTTTCCAAAGGAATAAGTGTTGTTGAGTGGCCCAAGGGCTGTGGAAGATAAACAGAAACTCCATATTTAAGGGTGGTACATAGCAAAATACTAGATGCTGGGTGCAAACAACAGATGAGAGCCTTTTCTACTTCTTTGTTTCCTGATGGCATCTGGCTGGCCTCTGTTGGAAAACATGTTGGTGGCCTAAATGGAGGCTTGATATGAAGTAGCAGATCTCTTCTTATGCAATTAGGGTCCTCAATGAATCCCCCCCCCCAAAAAAGTAATCCTTTAAGTTATAAAGGTGACAGTTTCCCTGTAGAACATGCCATTCACTGTTTAGAGAAATACATATGTACATACAATTTGTGAAAAAATTAGTATTGATCTTTTCAGACTTACAAGGATCTTTCTAGTCAATCTGTAATAAACTTCATACCTTAAATCATTCTTTAGTTTAATTGGTTCTTGGTGAGGGTCATTTCAGGGAATACATTCACTGACTACCTGCATAAACCCAGAGTACAGTGATGTCTTCCTGGGCCAATGCATTTTTGGTGTTTTGGTGATTCTATTCTTCTAGCTGACTACTATATTTCAATAATCATTTAAAACCTTGCAACAGTAATAGCTACATGACTGATACCGGACGTTGACATGTCAGAGAAGGACCTGTAAAATCTAGCTCCTCTAGGAAAATGGATTTCGCTTTCTTCCTAACATTTACAGTCTTTCTGTGCATGGACTTTTTGATATGGCATAATGCCAAGTGAAAAAAACAGCTCCTATGCAACAAAGTGTTACAGCTGTAGCATACCCATGTTGGGTTTTAAATAACATTCAAATAATTTGGTTGTTATATTTTTCAAAGTTTGAAATTTACAAGTGTGGTAGAACATAGCTCTGATATTTCTGCCTGAGAGCTGGAGTTATCTATGCTGCAATTGCATACAGAGTGGACCAGTAAGGAGCTGCCTTTGGAAACCATTTGAAACCAATTGGTATAAACCACTGTGGCAAGATGACTGATAGATGCTAGCTGCAGTGCCAGGAATATAATCTCCCTAGGTTTAAAAGAACTGTATAGCCATCCTGTTCATTTCTGGGCCCAATTCAAAATACTGACCACTTCTGTGAAGCTAAATGGTCTGGGAACATGTTATGAGCATACTCAATCTTCCACTAAAGGCTGCTTCCACACTGTGGCAATTCTTCATGTAGCTCCCATTGCCACCACTGTAAATGCAGAGGTGGGATAAAATAGCTATTAAATATTTTCATATGCTTGAGGGTAATTGTGCCTACGGCCAAGCCCTTAATCCAGAGACTCTGCTCCCTCTTTGCCCTCCCATTCTGCTTTCTAAAAAAACCCCCTGTTGTGTTCAGGTACTATCTCTCCAGAGGCTGCATTTAGCCTC
The DNA here is from genome assembly GCF_032191835.1 of Heteronotia binoei. Taxonomy (NCBI): domain Eukaryota; kingdom Metazoa; phylum Chordata; class Lepidosauria; order Squamata; family Gekkonidae; genus Heteronotia; species Heteronotia binoei. Next base: position 163,772,871 of record NC_083224.1, on the reverse strand, counting down.
TATGGCTATCCCTTAGCTTAAAATGTCAACAGAGAGCCATTATAAACCCTGAGAAAGCAGAAAAACTACTGGACAACCCTTCTGGAAGTGATTAATTGAAGGAAAGACCCAGAAGCAAAAATAAGCTGGCAATTTTGTATGTGTGTGACAATGGCTATTTCAGTTCTTTCTATCAACAATTCAGTCCCTGTTTAAACTACAGTGTTGACAATGCTGCTTAGTAATTTATTACCATCACAATGAGCCCCAGCCCAAAAGCACATTAAGGTAAAAGGGGGAGAGGGGAAAAAAGCATTTTTGTAAGATGCCGGACTTTTTCAAACAATGGCGGACTTTTTCAAACACAAAGTCTAAGAAGAGTTGTCACATTCAGGTGACATTGTAAAATTTAAAAATATTGAAGGATAATTAGAAATAAGGAGTTTTCCACACTGGGACAGACTTGTGTAGTTTCCCTGCTGTTGATGACGATGCACAGCAGCAACAGGGCTTCCATATGACAAGAAACCCTGCAGTTTTCCTGCCCCAGCCTCTAATGATAGCCCTCTCCTTCAGAATTCAATGCCTGGGCTTTTCAGATTTTTCTTTTCAAACTTGCAATTGAATACCGTTATGTTATTATAACAGTCTGCCTGCCAGGTTCTCTGAATTCCCAGGTTTTTAAAAATATGTCTCTAGCTCCTTTTGTAATTAGGGTTGGGATATTCTTGGAAATTTGGGAAGGAAGAAGGGATGTAATGCCATACAGTCCACCTTCCAAAGTAGCCATTTCCAGAAATCAGGTGTAATTCTGGTAGGCTTCCTAGTCTCCCACTGGGGGAAGGTTTTCCAAAGACTGGGGCTCCCCAACCCATTGGCATGGAGCTGGCCAGCAGGGGGGATCTCTGCCCCCAAAATAGCTCTGTCATGTCCAGCGTGCCTGGCACAATAGTGTCACTTCTGGGTGATATCATTGTGCTGGGAACATTGTGCAGGGTGCACTCTAGCAATTTGAGTAAAAACTCTATGGAACCATAAAGTTTTTACCAAATTGCTAGAGCGTCTCCATGCAACATGCCTGGCATGATGATGTCACTTCTTGATGACATCATTGCCCTGTGCATGCTTTACATTCCCTTCACTAGGAGCCAGGTAAGAACTGGCAACCCTAAATTCTGGGATTACCTCAGGCCCCTCCAGGAGCCTGGCATACCTATCAGAAACATGGCTTTCCCCTTATATCTCTGCAACAATAGAAGATAGAGACTTATTTTAAATGAAAGTTGGGAGTTCAGAGAACCTGATACACATATAGGCATATTGTTACAATCAAGGCTTTTTTAAAGCAAGAACTCACAGGAATGCAGTTCCGGCTGGCTTGGCACCAGGCAGTGTGGCCTAATATGCAAATGATTTCCTGCTGGGATTTTTCTATTTCTGGTTACAATGTGGACTTTTTCTTTTTCTGGTTATAATGTAATATTGCACTTATTGATAGTACTACCTGTATTTTAATTTTTGTATTGTTCTTAACTGTTTTAAACTACTGATTATTAGGGTTGCCAAGTCCTCTTCATCCCCCAGCGGGGGATAGCTGTGTGCATGCTGTGCACCGCGCAACAAAATGACATCACCTGGAAGTAATGTCATTAAAATGGTGGCGCCCATGTGGGGCCACTCTAGGTGTTTCCAGGAAAACTCTATGGTTTTCCTGGATGCTATAGCAATTTGGGAGGTTAAAACTCTATGGCACCTATTGTACCATAGAGTTTTACCTCCCAAATGGCTAGAGTGTCCGGGGAAAACCATAGAGTTTTCCTGGAAATGCCTAGAGCATCCCCACACAGGCGCCACCATTTTGATGACTTCACTTCCGGGTGACGTCATCATGCCAGCGATGCGGGGGGAGGTTCCCCCGCCGACCCAATGTGGGTCAGTGGGTTGAGAACCTCCTGAAGAAGAAGAAGATATTGGATTTATATCCCACCCTCCACTCTGAAGAGTCTCAGAGCGGCTCACAATCTCCTTTACCTTCCTCCCCCACAACAGACACCCTGTGAGGTGGGTGGGGCTGGAGAGGGCTCTCACAGCAGCTGCCCTTTCAAGGACAACCTCTGCCAGAGCTATGGCTGACCCAAGGCCATGCTAGCAGGTGCAAGTGGAGGAGTGGGGAATCAAACCCGGTTCTCCCAGATAAGAGTCTGCACACTTAACCACTACACAAACTGGCTCTCCTGGGCGGTAGATTCCCCGCCCAGATTGGGGGGTTGTCAGCCCTACTGATTATTGTTTTACTGTCCTACACTTCTGTTGTGATCTGTCCTGAGCCTGTTTGTGGGGAGGGTAGAATAGAAACTGAAACAAATAAATATATTCTAGTGCTGATTTTATTTTTTAAAAAAGCCTCCCATTATAGCAGGGGGAGGAAATGGTCAGGAAAAAATGCCTGCTATGTAGTTGGGAAATTCCAATCCCTACATTTGGAAGGCATACAGTCTTTGCTGAGATATTTCCAAAAATTTCCCAGCAAAATAGATTTGGAAAAGCTGGGGAAACCCTGAAAGATGCACAAATGTATCATGATGCTGTTGGGAAGTGGAAAAAACCCCCACATTGGATAACGAACACCAAGTTCAAGGGGAAAGGACAATCCAAGCCAAAAAAGGGAAGAAATAGCATCAAACATACATTAATACATCATATGGCTTCTGAAAGTCTTGCCAGAAAATGGTCATTAAGGAACTGGTTCATTTTTTCCTCATCATAAATTATCAGTTGCCAATATATGATAATTTATCTTTCCCTATGCTTGGATTCATTTATAACCTTTTAAAGTTTCTCTCATTTTTTTTCTTTAGAAGCTGAGATATCTTCTCGTACATCTTTATTCCCTTCTGAATCTTGAATCTGAATCGTACATCTTTATTCCCTTCTGAATCTTTATTCCCTTCTGAATCTTGAGTCTCTAGGAGCAGCTGATCACAAACTAACCTGGCTACTTCATTAAGCAAAACTAACCCAAGTTGCAGGTTTGTTCTAAGCTTCCCCCCATCCCCACAGCAGCCATCACATTGCCTGTCCTTTTCCCCTCCTTCAAACTTTCTGTAACCAAAGGAGAATATGAAAAAGGGAAAGGACAATGAGAATTAACAGAGAAAGAGGAACAGAAAATAAAGGAAAGAAGAAACAGACGAGGATATGAGAAAGAGAGAGGGAACAAAAAGCATGTTGGTGCCTTGAAAAGAAAATGGGAGTAAAGAGACACTTCCCCACTCCAGTTTTTAGGGAGAAACATCATCTCACTCCCTTAAACTATATTTGAAAATTTAGACTCCCTTCCCCTATGAAAGGTAGATCTCCAGGACAGGTTTGCAGCTCTATAGATTCTGATGAAGAACAAGGAGAGGAGACCCTTGCTGAATTTGTAACTCAATGAGCTGTTCATAATATCTCCAGTAGCCATCCAGACTTAATTTGACCATGGAGCCTTTTCATCTTATCTGGATTATCTCTGTCTCTTTCAGAACAATATATAATACTGCAGCCATTCTCTGTATCTACTGCTGGTCATCTAGTGATTATTTTTTCTATAATCATTCAATATTTTCCAGAATCTTGCATCGTTTATTTGTGCCTTTGAATTTTATACCCTAAAAATTCAGCCACACTTTGTTCCAAGAGCAACACAAGGGGAGACTCTAATATTTTAATCCATTCTGAGCCAAATGTGCAGACAGCATGAGGCCGTGTGCTATACTGGCATACTTGAAGGAGCATATCAATAGCCCAAAATTAAAACAAATTTCATCTCCCCAAGGAAAAAATGGAAAATGTAGCGCTCTCTCTCTATCTCTCTCTCATACAAACACAAAGTGGCCAAAATAAACGCAGTTTGGAAGCACACACTTCGTGGCCTCACTGGGGGAATTCACTCACCATGCGAGTTGTTGAATGCTGTACATTCAACCAAGTTCTTCAGACTAACACAAGGAAACCAGAGGTTCTCTCTATTTACTGTGCAAATGAGTTCTGAAGGGGCTGTAAAATAAGTGGAGGCAGGGGGGCCCTTCCTTTCCTCACAACAGCCACCTTGTTCTGCAGGCTCACCCTGCCCCCATTCAGCCTACCTTCAAAGTTTTAAAGGCAAACACACTTGAAAAAAAAACAAGCCATTCCCAAGTCTTCTAAGCCTTTGGAGGTGAAGAGGCACTTGGTGGCTGTGAGGGCGGGGATTCCCCCTGCAGGCCAGCTGACTAGGGATAGGAAGGAGGTGGCAAAACCCTTGCTGGGACCTGGGGATTGGCAAGCCTAAGGAAGAGTGTGCTTGCTAGAGATGTGATACCATACAGCTCACCGTCTGAAATTGCCATTTTCTCCAAGGGAACTGATCTTTTTCAATTGTAATTCTGTTGGATCTCCAGGCCCCACCTGAAGGTTGGCAATTGTACTCTGGGGGAATCTAGGAAGCAGGTGTTTGGGTAAGATAGCTGCTACAGATATTGCACTTAGTGCCTCTGTCTGAACCTCAGTTGTCCGACAATTAAAATAAATTTTTTGCTTTACTTCATAAGAGACTGGAATCAGTTCTATGCAGGACATCCCTGAACTAAATTCAATCCCTTGAGACCTACCATTGCTAAAAACAGGAAAGATGTCAGTGAAAAGATGGAGTGGGTGGGAGTGTAAGAGGTTATGTTTGGAAAAACTACATACAGTCATCTGCCCAGGACAGAGCTCCAATGTCCGCCCTGAACCTGCTTCGGCAGGGAGGGTGGGATATAAATAAGATAAATAAATAAATTATATCAATGGCACTACACAGGGCAGGCCTGTACAACCTATGACTTATTAAGCTAAATGAAGTCTACCAACCAGGGTTATGATAAAGTTGAGAACTGTAGATCACAAGCTATACAGACATGACACCAGAAGCCACTCCACCAAATCTAGGTCTCATTATTTACATGCCTAGCAATCAGTGACCCTGGTGAAAAGCAATGACCAGTATTGACCCAATTTGTTTGTTGTTCAGTCACACAGAGTTTCAAGCCTACTTTTGTGCTCTCCTCTTTCACCCTCAACAAGAGGTTCTTTAGGTCCTCCTCACTTTCTGCCATTAGAGCGGTGTCATCTGCATATCTGAGGTTGTTGATGTTTTTCCTGGCAATCTTAATTCCAGTTTGTGCTTCATCCAGGCCAGCATTTTGCATGATGTACTCTGCATATAAATTAAATAAGTAGGGTGACATATACATCCTTGTCGAACCCTTTTCCTATTCTAAATCAATCAGTTGTTCCATATCCTGTTCTAACAGTTGCTTCTTGACCCTTATACAGGTTTCTCAGGAGACATGTGAGGTGGTCTGGTACTCCCATCTCTTTAAGGACTTGCCACAGTTGTAAGCCAAAATGCCCTCAAAACGAGGTTGGGGAATTGACAGGTGGGCACCTGGCTTAAAAAGGATCTTGAATCTATGTATACAGGATACACGTCCAGAGATTATTGCTTAAATTTGTCAAGAACACTAATTAAGTAAAACAATTAAAAAATTATTGTAGAAAAATATAGAACACACAAGGCAATAAATACATACAACACACATACAGTCCTAATAAAAATAGAGAGAAATACAGAGACAACACAAGGATGGACAAACAGGGTGATAATTACCGATCGTAATCTTCAAGGAAGGCTCCAATGGTGATGAACGAGGACTAGGGGGAAGGGACCCTCAACTGGCCAAGAATCGGGGATGTATCTAGACAGTGGAACTGGGGTGCAGCTAGATGCACACCTGTGGGGAGCTGGATCACAGGTTATAAGGACTACCTTGAGCCCTCAGGGGAATGGGAGGTACAGGGGCGGATGACAGGTGGTCAGTTGGTACATGACCTCAAAAAAGGGGAGGCTCTGAAATGACCATAAGGGCTGGACTTATGCAGTAGTCAATAGCCAGTTAATTGGCGGTCCCTGATTGGATGCTCATAGCTAACCAATGAGCAGACTTGGCCTTAGTTACCTGATTGGACTTCCAGGTAACAATGGGTCAGGGGGAGGCTCCAGGATAACCATTAAGGGAAAGAATGGGAAAAAATTATTAAGGCGGGGGGTACTTAAGTCTATCAAACTTATGTAAAAAGGTGACAATAGATGGCCAAATTGCTACCTAGGTAACACCCGGTCTATACAAAGAAACTTGGCTCTGGGTGAAGATGTTCTTCCTCCTCTTCGATCTTCTATTGGCACCAGTCTTTGTCTTGAGTTCCATTGGACAAAGGCTTAGGCGGTCCGACAGGATCCACGCCTAAGATAAGCTTGATGGCTTTATGCATAGGTGACATTGGTTGAGTACGTGAGCCTCCCGCTTCGCTGTTATGGAGTCTGGCACTGCAGGAATATAGCTGCTGGTGGTGTTAGCCTCCCAAGATGGATTCTATGGTCAAGCCTGAAAACCGCTTGCCTGGACAGTTCCTGGCGGCGCACCTTCTCCCGCTGCTATGGCTGAGATGGGGATCTCATGGAGTGACTGGAAACCATCTGTTCTCCTGGTCGACACGGAGTGCTGCTGCAACATTGTGGTTGTTAGTACTCATAAGTCCCTTCCAGTCTGGTAGACAAAACCCACATTCTCCTGGTAGATGTGTGTGAGTTGGTCTCCAGGCACCCTGGCAACCAAACGGGTGACTACGATGTTCTGGAAATAGGGCTATTATTCTCACACAGTTTGTTGTGATCCTCACAATCAAAGGCTTTAGCGTAGTAAATGAAGCAGAAATAGACATTTTCTTATACTCCCTTTCTTTCTCCATAATCCAGTGAATGTTGGCAATTTGATCTCTAGTTCCTACCACCTGAAGCTAATTTTTCTAACCACAACTTTTTTTTTAATGTAATCACGAGAAGATCGTTTCTGGTTATTGTTAATTTCCTGTGCATCTCTGCAGCCACACAAAGCTACTGCACGTGCCCAGAAAAGCTCAAGGATTTCCAATCTCTTATCTACAATGCTTCCCTGTTTGCCTCACGTTGTATCTGTCTGAAAACGTGCAGACCTTTAGCGGCTTGTTCAATTCACCATATGGTTTATTGCCCACAGCAGGTCAATACCAAGTAAACAAGAGGAGTTAAAACTTTATAGGTCAGAAATTTTGCTGAAGTTAATTACTCTCCTGCAACAGCTGTGCAACAAAGACCCCTGTTTTGCTTCCTATTTTCAATTGCCTCTCTTTGTATTTGAGCAGACCACAGAGTTGCAATTTATCTTTCTATGTGGAAAGCATTATTGCAAAGGTACTCCCAAAGAAAACTCCCACACCCCAGTTTTTCAATCTGATAAAATGGCTGCACTTTGCTGATCAGAAAAAGATATGAAACTGTTCATGTTCAAAGCAAGTTCACTGTGGCCTCTTGGCCCCACATAAGAGACCATATGGAGGTCCTTTGACCAGAGTACTACAAATTACAGATTAGACCTGACCTCAAAGCAGTATAAAATGTGTATTCTGTGTCTCCATAAACTCTATCCTGTACGCATGTATGTAAGTGCTGTTGGCAACTGACTCAGGGCAACCCCAGAAGGAGCTTTCAAGGCAAGTGAGAAATGGAGGTGGTTTGCCATTACCTTCCTCTGCAGAGTCTTCCTCTGCAAGTATGGGGTGCAATTCTAGCTTGCCTCCTCATGGTGCACCCTGGATAGTGCTAAAGAGCTAGAACTTTTTGCTGCCAATCATAAAATCTTCTAGCTATGTTACAGATATGGAAACAATCAATCAAATTGTTCTTCTCAGGACTATTTGACAAGGGGTATAAGCAAGGAGACTGCATCTGAATCTGCCAAATGGATATTGAGGATATAAGCAAGTCTAAATGCTAATACTTGTTGCAAATCTTACTGGCCACCAAAATCAAAGAATCATAGAGCTGGAAGGGACCTCCAGGGTCATCTAGTCCAACCCCCTGCACAATGCAGGAAACTCACAAACACCAATGGAGAAACACTCACAAAATTGTGTGGTACAACTTGGGCTGCATCTGCTACAATACTTAGATGCTCAGCTTTGGGGTTGGTGTATAGTAAGGATGGGCACAGACCCAAACCCAAGCTAAAGACCAGGCTGGACTTTGCTCAGTTTGGAGTTTGGGAGCTGAGGTCCAGGGAAGGCATTTCCCCCTGAACACTCATAAAACTTTTCTGCTCAGTTTGGCAAGCCACTTCCGGGAGGCAACACACCCCATACACCCACATCATCTGCAAGTGATCCAAGTGCATTGCCAACATGCTCATGTTATTTCCAGGTAATATGGGCGCGCTGGGGGAGGGGCCCCATGCCACCCACAAGTGACATGAGCATGTTGGGAAGGTCAAGACACATGTGCCACTTCCAAATGATGTGAGGCCAGGGTGGGGCCTGATGGCATCCGAACTGGTTCAGTTCAGGCAGGTTGTTTGTGAGTTTGGAGTTCCAAGATTTCTTGGTCTGTGCCCATATCTAGTGTATAGGATTATGGAATATGGTGCTTCAGTGTGAGGGGCAATCCCAAACAGGTCTATTCATTGGGGCTTACTCCCAAGATAGTGTTTTGAGGATCACTCTGTGAATAACCAAAGGTCTTACAGTATGCCAGCAAGGTTCACTACGTCAAGAATGTAACCATATTGCAGCATAAGTCTGTATTTGTAGTCAATAAACCTCCTTGGAAAAGGGCTTCCCCTTGGACATGTAACTTGACATCCCACATCTACTTGCTATCAGTTAAGATTTACCTGTTCGTGTGTGTTCTCCTGTCCTGTTTATGTGTGTGTCCCCCCCCCCAATTTAAAAAAAACTGAGTCCCGTTTCTTTGAAAAGTAAACCACTATGTCCATTTACTTTATCACTCAGTTATCAGTCCAGGTTCTAGTGGACTTAATAGCAGGCCCACATTTATTTTCCATTTGAATACTGTGTGCAGTGAGAAAGGTGGGCAAATTGTAGCCACAAACCTTTGGGGAAGTGTCTAGTTCCAGGAAACCATTACAGTTAAGAGACAGGATTTTTTTGCCCAGCAAGCCATTTTTAAAAAGTGGCATACCTTCAGCCTGAATTTGTACTATACTTACAGAGGTGAAGCAGCATTCCAGATTTTTTAAAAAATTAATTTTCTTGAAAATCAGAAAAATCAAAGAGAATAGATTTGTCATTGTGGAATGGAATTCCAAATGTACATGCCTGAAAAAATGACAAGTAGCCGCCTCCAAGAATATTGTATGTCCCCATTTTATTGAGATGTTTTCCTTTCCATAATTGGGTTACTGACTTTGTACACAGAGCGGAGAGGAGCCCTGACGTTTTGCAAGCTCAGGGCAAAGTGCAGAATTGGCTAGCAACTAACAAGGGATAACAAGGGATCTGCATCACAGCAGATAAAGAGCAAAGATTTTAGAAGGGGCTGGGAAACCAAAGTCTGATAGGGTCCATGTTTCTTCTCCTGGATGTCTTTGAAGTTAAATGGCACAAAAGCAGTGCATTTTAAGAGCATCTTCTGAAATTATTTTGTTGCCGTTCTTTAAATAAATGGATGGGACACACTTCCAATAGCTAGGGTTGCCAACCTTCAGGCAGGATACTGCAACATGAGAGCCATCAGAAAAGGAAATTATAATAAATAATTGTGACCATTATTTGTTGTAGCCTCCAGGCAGGGGCAAGAATTCTCCTGGGATTATAACTGATCTCCAGACTAGATATCTGTTCCCCTGGAAGAAATGGCAGCTTTGGAGGGTGGAGTATATGGCATCCACATTCCTACTGAGTTCTTTCCCTTTCCCAAATTCTGCCCTCCCCAGGCTACACTCCAAATCTCCAGGAATTTTCCAACCTGGAGTTGGCAGCCCTAGTTCTATTATCATAGTCATTTAGCATGAACTATTGCACTGGCCAGAGGGATAGGTCCTAAGAAGTAATCAGAAAGACAGGAGGTGGCAAGGGGTAGAGACTTAAGTGGCACCTTCTTTTTAAACATCTATCAAGAATCCAGGTGTGTGTGTGTGTGTGTGAGAAATCATGCTCCCCTTTCCTCAATTTTGTCAAAGGCATCCTATCCCTTTCGCCCTGCAAAACTTAATAGAACACTACTGTGATACAATAAGAGTTATCAGAAAAGGGCTTAGAAGATCTTGGTTCAAATCCTTACTTAGCTAGAAAGCTCACGGTGTGACCTTGGGCCAGTCACTCTGTCAGCCCAACCCACAGAGGAATGTTGCGAGGATAAAACGTGATAGAACTATGTGTCTCTCTCCTTGGAGGAAAGATGGTGCAAAACACGAGTTTGCTGAAGAGAGCAGACACGATCAAAGTGCTACTCTTTCCTTCAAGATTTAGGGCTGGGTACACGAAGAACTGCTTCCTCATACACCTGCCATCTGAAAGTCTCTTCCTACCCTCTGCCAAGGCATTGCTGGTAACAGCCAGACCGGGATTTTTCAGTGGTGGCATCTTAGCTTGGGAATACCTGCTCTCTTAAGGCTCATCTAGTGCTTCCTTTGCTGTACTTCAGGCACCAAATGGTTCCCTCCCCTGCCCCCCCCCCCCGCTTATAACAAAAGGATTCAATCTTAAAGCTGTTTTTATGGCCTGCTTCTGGCCTGAAAGATAGTTTTGAGAACTAGTATTGATCATTCTGTCTTTATGATTTTAAAAGTAGCATGTAGCGTGTCTCCTTTTTAAGTTGCCTCAAGCAACTTGTCATAGTGCAAAGAGGAGACTGAACGCAAAATAGCTGGCTTTTATGATTGCAGACTTTTAAAGGTACATGTGGGTAATTTTCTATGATCCTTTCCTTTGTCCTGACCAAGTTGCCCTACGTCAGAAATAACCAAAGGTCATACTACTACTTCTGATTTGGGGCTGATAGGTAACCCTTATATTTGGACTGTTTTCAGTACCTCGTATGCAAAGTCAGGCAAGCTGAATGACTTTATATGGAGAGAGAAAAAAGAAAGCTGTCACTTTCGAAAAGTCACATTGGAATATCTGCCAGAAATCTGTAGTGCTGTTGCCTGGTGACTGTTTTTTACTGGGACACTTGACAACCCCTCCCCCTTTCAAGTGATTTAAAAAAAAAGTTCCCAAAGCAACTCTACTACCACTGCCTTGTGTGAAAAAGTATCCAAAATTGTCAAAAACATTTTGTAGAACATGCTGGCTAAAGTTTTTGCATTCTCCCTATAGTGACTATTTTGAAATTATTAGCCTGTCCTTACAAGCTGGCTAAATGAGTAACTAGTACAATGTTCCCCTGAATGATACAATGTATCTTTAGGTTACCCTACATGCAAAGACATGCATTGCTCAAGAAATCATCCCCCCCCCCCCAAATTTTGTTGATTCCAAATTGCAGTTATTTACTGCTTCCTAGTACACTGAATGGCATCCATTCGTCCAGGTAAAAGTATATTCCAAGTCTGACCCGTTCACCCCACTGTCTAGGAAATGGGCAGATCTTTCGCCTTTCAGCTGCGTCCAAAGTTGCTGCCTTTGTCCCATAGCACTCAATAGACTGATAATCAATCCTGTTCTTGTCTTTCACAGCCCCCAAAGTAGTGGTTCCATTCCTTGGTCATACTAGAAACCTTTTTGGGAACATATACAGATGAAAGTTCCCAAACATCATTTGTGATTCCACAGTATCTAAAAAAGTTATACATTGTTTCAAAAAGCAAGGGGGTGGATAAAAGGGGGGGCGGGGACCAGCAACACTTTCTATACGTGCAGCTTCATGAAGTTATCTTAATCATGCACAGACTTAAAGGAAAGGGACATAGCAGCCCATCTGCTTAACAGGAATGCATTTTCTTGCACATTGACAGGGATACTGTAAACAATGCAAACTGCAGACAATGGCCTCAAGTGTGCTTCGCCAGTCTGTTTCCTTGGATGACCTATGCCCCAGCTGAAAATAAATTATTTTCCTCCTTTCCACCCCACAGGAACGTTAAAGTTCTTATTTTAAAGGCTCATGTTTCAAGAAGAAATTATGTAAAGATAGGATCCCACAAGCCTGGAAGATGGTGCTTACAGAGGCAAATCTGGTGTCCTATTTGGACCACAAAGATCTTCATGAAAACTGTGTGCCACAATTTACACTCAAAGATAAAAAAACTAATTTGCCACAGCTGAGCAGTGAAACTCTGAAACTACAGTACTGTATCTATGCTGTGATCACAAGGGAGTACTGAAAACCTGTGCAGATAGCTTTATGTATAAAATGGACTCCTTGTTGCCACCTCTATCTGGCTTGGATTACAGGCCAGTCAGTCTGACTTCAATACCGGGAAAGTTGGTAGAAACCATTATCAAGGACAGAATGAGTAGGCACATTGATGAACACGGGTTATTGAGGAAGACTCAGCATGGGTTCTGTAAGGGAAGATCTTGCCTCACTAACCTGTTGCATTTCTTTGAGGGGGTGAACAAACATGTGGACAAAGGAGACCCGATAGATGTTGTTTACCTTGACTTCCAGAAAGCTTTTGATAAAGTTCCTCATCAAAGGCTCCTTAGAAAGCTTGAAAATCATGGAGTAAAAGGACAGGTCCTCTTGTGGATCAAAAACTGGCTGAGTAATAGGAAGCAGAGAGTATAAATGGGCAGTCCTCGCAGTGGAGGACGGTAAGCAGTGGGGTGCCACAGGGCTCGGTACTGGGTCCCATGCTCTTTAACTTGTTCATAAATGATTTAGAGTTGGGAGTGAGCAGTGAAGTGGCCAAGTTTGCGGATGACACTAAATTGTTCAGGGTGGTGAGAACCAGAGAGGATTGTGAGGAACTCCAAAGGGATCTGTTGAGGCTGGGTGAGTGGGCGTCAACGTGGCAGATGCGGTTCAATGTGGCCAAGTGCAAAGTAATGCACATTGGGGCCAAGAATCCCAGCTACAAATACAAGTTGATGGGGTGTGAACTGGCAGAGACTGATCAAGAGAGAGATCTTGGGGTCATGATAGATAACTCACTGAAAGTGTCAAGACAGTGTGCGTTTGCAATAAAAAAGGCCAATGCCATGCTGGGAATTATTAGGAAGGGAATTGAAAACAAATCAGCCAGTATCATAATGCCCCTGTATAAATCGATGGTGCGGTCTCATTTGGAGTACTGTGTGCAGTTCTGGTCGCCGCACCTCAAAAGGATATTATAGCTTTAGAGAAGGTGCAGAGAAGGGCAACTAGAATGATTAAAGGGCTGGAGCACTTTCCCTATGAAGAAAGGTTGAAACGCTTGGGACTCTTTAGCTTGGAGAAACGTCGACTGCGGGGTGACATGATAGAGGTCTACAAGATAATGCATGGAATGGAGAAAGTAGAGAAAGAAGTACTTTTCTCCCTTTCTCACAATACAAGAACTCGTGGGCATTCGATGAAATTGCTGAGCAGACAGGTTAAAACGGATAAAGGGAAGCACTTCTTCACCCAAAGGGTGATTAACATGTGGAATTCACTGCCACAGGAGGTGGTGGCGGCCACAAGTATAACCACCTTCAAGAGGGGTTTAGATAAAAATATGGAGCAGAGGTCCATCAGTGGCTATTAGCCACAGTGTATGTGTGTATATAACATTTTTTGCCACTGTGTGACACAGAGTGTTGGACTTGATGGGCCGTTGGCCTGATCCAACATGGCTTCTCTTATGTTCTTATGACGGACCATTTCTGATATTGTATCAAAGAGAGGTCCAGGCAGTCCTCAGAATCTCCATAGCTGATATACAGCAGCCACAGACAAGCACATTCCTTCAGAGCCTCTATCTGGGTGCTCTTTGGATAGACTTTTCTTTGTAATACCATAAAGTTGTATTTCTTACATGAAGCTATCTGCACAGGCACTTTTTTCATTGTCAAAGCTATTTGCACTTTAACTCATCAAGGATCTTTTTGCGCACTATGCGACTTCTGTACTTTTTGAAGACATTAAAGACTGTTGTAATCATTGTGTGAGTTACTAGTATATGAATTGTGAGTGTATTTGCTTGGCTTCTCAACTGCATGGAGGTAATATGTTCCTGTTGATAATCTGGAACTAACAAAATGTGTGATGAAATTAATTTCCTTTCAGCACTCACTGTCACTGTATGGGGAAGCCTGATCCAACTTGCACCACTATCTGCGTGCCCACACAAAAACCACTTCACCATGTATAGTTCCAAGCCAGTAAGATATGGGAACAGCAATCACATGGGAGGACTATGGCATAGGTCTCATCTGATTGGGTTGAGGAAAGACCTGCACTGTCAAGCCACACACCCCTGCCTGCAGTATTCACACATACCCTAAGGGATGTGGAAGTAAATCAAGAAAGCCCTTTTCATGAGTCAAGAGACAGGATGCTAACAGTGAGAAACCAGTACAATGTCCCCCACCAAATGATACAATGTATCTTTAGGTTATCCTACATGCAAAGACCACTGCATTGCTCAAGAAATCACTTTTAGCTAATAAGGGGAACCCCACCCCCAAATTTAGCCTGAGTATTTCTGAGTAGACTAACTCTTTAGAGAGGGGCTGGGATGACTACTTTCAGTTCTTTACTTCTAGGACAGGCATTTTGTAATCCCCAGAAACTGTCCACAGTTCAACAGGAGAGTTCTGTTATAAAGCCATCCACCACATAGTGTGTATTCTGAAAAGGTACCAGAGATGTTTTCTGCCACCATCAGTGCTGCATGGCTAAAATAAGGCGTCACAGAACATGCTTGTTTCCTACATGGAACAAATAAGTCAAGCACCTCCAAAAGTCAACCAGACATTCCTTCTATTAAAAAGACAAGAGTGAATGTAAAATGTCCTCCCCCTCCCCCCCCCCCCCACAGAATTGAAGGATGAAAATATAGCATTTGTTTAATTCAGAATATCAGGAAAAATATATACATGAGTGATGTACACCAGTGCAGGCAGATTAAAAATTCTCCAAGGACTCCTACGGCGTAAAACTTCTTATAGTGACTGAAAAAGCATCTCTCGCAATTCTAGAAAATATTGTAAACCTCTTTTTTCTCCCTTTTAGTTTTGGTGTCTCAAACAGTAAGAGAAGAGAAGACGGATTATGTCAGGATACGAACCACATTATCTATTCATATGATAATACTGCAACATACAAGGTTTGCCAAAATAAAAATGAGAGTATTTATTTCCTCCCCCTCTACAAAGCAATAAACTCTTGAGCTTATTCATTGGTCTTTGTAAATGACTCTACCATTCAAACTGTAGCTTCAACTCTGTATAAAATTTAGACACAAACTCCATAAAACAAGAATGCTGGGCAAGCCACTGAAAGAATAACAATGCAAATTCTCTGCAAAGTTACTCCAGCCCAAACCCACTGGCCATAGATTGGAAGAAGTCCACATAGGTTTATGCTGTCAGAGACCAAGACAGTAAGTGGTGATAAGCAAAGAAAAGTCAACTTAATTCTTAAAAAGAAAAAAGTCAAGCTTTCTCTGCATAACTATGTTCAAAGGCTACACTGAGAGACAAGATATTTAAATATGTTCATTACAGTAAAAAGATTTACATTACTTGTACAAGTTTGGGTCCAAATAAATTGCAGCTCCATTTCCTGATTAAATATGAAGAATCAGTGATATCACTGTTAAATACTGGAATTCGACAGAGACTCTATACCCATTACTGAGTGGTACATGCACATGATGCAGGGAAAAGGGGAAGATTTATAAGACCCCGTGCAAATAGTACAGGACAAACTGTTACAAACGTGCACTGGACAAATTTGAACTTTACAAGAAGCCTGGCAGAGTTATTTTGATGAAGGCAAAAATTCAGGAGCGTGCATTTTCCCCTCCACGAGCACGGTCTTCATTTGGCCTCCTGAGCTTTCTTAGCATTCTGTTTTTCTTTTGCCTAAAAAGATAAAGGCAAACATAGACACCATGATGGATAACTGTAACACATTATGCAATTTCTGGCTGCAATTCAACATATACAAGAGCTCCCTGTCAAAACGCTTATAGTGCATTCCTAAAAAATGTTACTTCAGTGTAAACCCATTGATTTCAGTGGGCTTAAACAAGAGTAACTCTGCTAAGGATTGCACTTTTATCATCCTATTGAATACATCCTACAAATCCATTATGCATCCTGATATTCAGTTGCACACATCATTTCAGGAACTCCTTGGGTCAAAGCACATGCATCCCTCCATCATTTTTGTAAATGCACCTCTTGAGACTGTTATTGTCTAGGGTACAGGTCATCAGCACTGCTGTCTAATTCCTATCATATCTCTGTGATCTTGAAGGCAAAAACTACTGTAGTAGCTTAACATAAGACATGGCACTTGGGTTAGGTGCTCCTGCTACAACCAAAGATGACTCAGTCCCAGAGTGGTTTTAACTTTCTCAAAGAAGAAATAGTGACCTGCCCTATCAAATCACTCTGAAAAGAAAAACTCAAAGGGGAAAAGCCAGCCTTCAAATCCAGGAGACAGGAGGTTGAATGCTGAACACATTTCAAAAATACTTCAAGGAAATTTCCCATTTTCCAACAGTAACGCCTCCCCCCCCCATATGACTACCTGTCTTCAAGTTTGGCAGGCATAACAGGATGGGAATTCAAACCTGTCACTTAAGAGCTGAACTGGACTATGTGTTAACAAAACTGCAATGGCTGTTTTCTGTTAAATGGTGTTCATTAACCCAAAAGCTTAAAAGTTTTGTGAATTCCAACATATTCTGCCTTGGAATTCAACCCAAATAAGGTCAGTTGAGCTATCAAGCAACTTAATAGCTTGACAGGAGATTGACTGGACACCTTACATGTATCTTCATTTTATGTGCTTGGAGTTAAGCCATATCAGCAAGTCAGTGTTACAACTGTAACTAGAATACAGAGCAAACAGCAAAAAGCCATCGTCAATAGCAAAGTTTCTACAGAAGTAGCAAAAATCAACATTGCACTCATTCAGAGAAAAATGAAATTAAGAGTGTGCCACCTAATGTTCACAGCACTAAAAGGCAACTGTAAAAAGACTTAAGTGCTTACATTTTAAAAAGTACCAGTACTCAGGTATAAGGCTGCACTGGATTCCTGCCAATTCTCTCCTCAGGATTTGGGAGAGCTCCCTCAAAAGATGGCACCCAGTACCAGTAACATCTATCATAAAAGAAGCTCCATTTACCATACAGAAGCTATTATTTTGCTTCTGGATATGGGGGCATTTTCCACTACAGCTCCTTTCCCCCCTCCACCCCCCCCCCCGAAGCTAAATACAAATCCAGCAACTCCCTAGTGCATAGTAACGGACACGTAGCTCACCTTTTCTACAAGCGGGATTAATTGTTGGTGTTCTGCTAAAGTCTTCAGCAATTCCATTATGAAAGGTAGGTAGTTATGTTTTCTTCTAATATTTTCAATCTACAAGAACAAGAGACAATATTCACATTAGATTTTCCCTTTCCAAACCTTACATTTTATCTCCTAACATGAATATACGTGCAAAAGGGCATATGTCTTTAAAGCACATGGAAAAAGTCTCTTCTGTGTAAGTTTCTAGTACCAATCATGGGGGGGGGAGGGGGCACAGAGGCAAACGATGGCCATAGGATGCAACACAGCTGTCAGCCCTCCTTGAGCTGTGATGAAAGTTAACTGTGGAGTTAGTGAATGGTACCCAGATCTGTCTCTGTGCTTGCATATGAACATAAAATCTACACACATATAAATATATTAAGGCCTATAAGTGGCATGCTGAATATATGCTTAAGTTCCTCTGGAGAAGGGAAAATTATGTTCCAAGGAAACCCCAAAACACTTGAAGTAAAACCATTTGCTTTCTGAAGAAAAGCAAGTATGAGACTTCAGTGGGAGGTAACAGGCAGTTCAGATACCTAAAGAGGGCAATTAATGTGGCATGCAAGCATACTAGTTTACCTTCTATACTAGCCTCTGGCCATAACAACTAAAGCCAAGAAAATTCTCTCGTAAAGTTGCCAAAATGTTATAACAACGTAAAACAGGAAGTATCCATAAAAGTCTGCTTTGATTTAAGCTTTGAAGTAAATAGCCTAAAGCGTTACAAGATTTACTGACGCTATTACAATTTAAAAAAAAATTTTTAAGTGACCAGCAACTATTATGGTAAAACAGCTTTGGTTCAGATCACAATCTCATGTGACCTACAAAGAAAAAATTGCGCTTCAGTGCGCAATTCTATGCATTGTTACTTGGAAGTAGGCCTTACTAAAGCTAATGGGAACTACATCTGAAGAAATATGCCCAGAAGCAAACTGCAAGAGAGCAAACAAGAAAAACACCACATGCATGTAACTACTAATTTCAGAAAATGTTCAAAGCAATGGAGAAGAAAGCTTCATTTGCTGCAGGTGGTTATCTTGCTATATAGTGAGTTCATGGAAGGATGCAGATAGCCTGTACAATACTGTAACTTCTGATACCACAATAAAGCATTTGCGTCTGCAAGGGGAAGGTCATTTTGGCCTCCGTTACCAGCTGAAAGCACTGAGGTGCTGTACTCCCCCCCCCCATAGTACTGACCTCCTCAGCTTAGTTCCAAATGTTAGCTTGCAAATGGAGAGCAGCAGAGAGCTTGCTTCTGTACTCCCTGCCAGAAAGAACTTTTCTCCCATCGCCAGTGCCTTGTGTCTGCAACAGTGGTGGAGAGGAGAGGGAGAGAGGAAAAGGCACTGGGCTATCACCAGCCAGCTGCTGGGCAGTTGCAGCACTTTCATCTCAGAAAAGGAAGGTCAGTGTTGTACACCAAAGTGTTTAACTGCTTTCTTCCAGCACTGTCACACTGACTTGCCCTCCTCCACCTCGCCTGCCCCCCCCCCCATGCATTTTGCCTTTTAGTGAATGAGCCACAGCACAAAGCTGTTGCCTCATTTTCATCTAAAAACAGCCCCTGGTGTTAGGACTGTGCTTTGAATTTGAGATGGTTTTGGAAAGCCATTTCTGTTTGAAAAGTGGGATGAATAAAAAAAAAAGTCACTTAAAGCTCAGAAACAGGCAAGATCCTTTGGGAGAGGATATTAACGCCACTGAATATCTATCTCAACTTTCATTCTTCTGTTAAGGTAAAAGCCTCTAGCCCTCAGTGGCTGTGGAAACATAAGGATGATGGTGTTGCTTAGAAGCCAAACTGCAAATACCCCTGCAAATGAGATTTTCAAACTCTACTGCTCAACTCAACATACTTTTCTGAGATGAAGATGCTGCAACTGCTCAGCAGCTGGCTAGTGATTTGCAAGCTAACATTTGGGACTAAGCTGCTCTTCATAAGAGGGGAAGTACAGCTTCATAAGTACAGCCACCTCAGTGTGCCTTATACGTTCAAGCTGGTAAAAGAGGTCAGAATGACCTTCCCCTTGCTTCCCGCAAATGCTTTGTTCTGGTATCAGTTACAATATTGTACAGGTTACATTTCCAAGTTACTCTCTGTACTGAGCAGGACATCCATTTGGTGCATCACTTTTTAACTAATGCAGACAAACTGACATATTTTTTAAAAATGCATGGTATCATAACACAAATGTATCAAAGTAATTACACTGAAGTAGTACAGCTGGAGCAGATGTCACCGCAGCTAGCTAACTATAACAGATCGCTACATATGCCAGCGGCAGTGCAAGGCCAAGCCCAAGTTAAGGTTGTTCCTCCCTTTTATAAAGAAGGGAAATGACAAACTGGGACTTCCCTAGTCGCAATGCGGCCATCTTGTGTGATTTTGATCTTCTAACATTATGTGGAGCAGAACACTCATATGTGCAATTAATTTGTGGGAGCAAGAGAACTGTAGAACACTAGCTTGGACAGACTGTGCTGGTTCCACAGAATGCAGAGACTACTGAGCAAGAAAGGGGATAATTTTGCTGAAACAACAAATACCCAAAATTATGGAAATGAGCTCAAAAAAAGGGGTGTGTGTTAAAAAATAAAAACAAACAGGAGCTAAGCGAGTTAGATTACAAACCATCTGACCTTGCTGGAGGGATCAAGTTGCACAGCCTCCTAGAATCAAGGCAGAGAAGAAATTTCAACAATGTATGGAGAAGAAGGGGCGGGGGGGATAAGAATCCAGCATATATATATATATATATTTTTTTTTTTAAAAAAGAAGGCATCTTTCCATCTCCAACATTATCAGGTCTCACAAGTCCCTTCTAAGGTGGAGAATGGAGGATGCAAAACAAACAAGTAATTTAGAGGTAAATTTGGAAAGAGGTGATTCATGTCAACTTCCAAAGCACTGAACAGTGGTTCATCAAAGGTATAAAGTTACAGCTTATCAGAATCTTCTGTTTAAAAAAAAAAATTAAATTTAAAAATGCAATTTCACATGGTTAACATCAGCCAGGGCGTATAATTTGATTTCAGCGTCTGCACTGAAACACAAGGTATTGGAGACATTCCTTATGAACTGGAAATTTCCCCATTTTTCTTTTGCTATGCTGCACCTACAATTTGAAGGGATCTAAATTGCCAAGTGAGTGGTTTTCAAACTGGAATCCTGGGAAATCTTACGTATCCACAAAGCCTTATTTGGTACTGGAATGGCCTTGAATCAGCCATAGCTCCTGTAGGAGTTGTCCTTGAAAGGGCAGCTGCTGTGAGAGCCCTCTCAGCCCCACCCACCTCACAGGGTGTCTGTTGTGGAGGGAGAAGATATAGGAGATTGTAAGCTGCTTTGAGCCTCTGATTCCGAGAGAAGGGCGGGGTATAAATCTGCAATTCTTCTTCCTCAACTGGGGGGATTCCTCAACTGGGAGGAAAAAAACCAGCAAGGGTACATAAACTCCCTTGAAGCATTACCGATTTTCTGGAAAGTACATAAGAAGGTGTGTGCTGGGTATATTTTAAGGGCAACTCTGAGACCCAGAAGGCCTATGCTGACCTGTTCAGGTGAACAAACGTGCATACTAAAGGATCCTCTGCAATCAACAGGGCTTGGCCACACACATGCTGGAAGTCACCAGCAAGCAAGTAAATGTAAAAAGGGGTCCACGATAAGGAAAATCTAAAAGTTGTTTTGGTACAAAAGGTTTCAGCTAGCCATCTATAATTAACATGACCTATGCTATTTTCTTCTAAAAGCAGCACACCCTGTGAGAATGTTAGAATATTTAACACCAAATTAAAAAGAAATAATTTGGATGCTCACAGTGCTCTCCCACACCTTACTAACCCCAAAACAGACATCGTTTCACCTGTTCTGTGCTTTACATTATGTGGGACCAACACAGCAACTGAGTACAGTGTTTCTCAAGCTTTTTTTTGTTTGATATTTTTTGATTTTACTACTTACTGTTGATACTTTTAGATTTTACTTACTGTTCAAAGCAAGAACGCTACACACCTTGTATCTTTTCAACTTTTGGTTTTCTTCCTCAATTAACATCTGATATTTGGCAACTTCTGACTGAATAGAGCTTAGTATATTACTGCTCTGGTCTGTATCCATGGGTTCTTCCTTTTGGAAAAATAAAGAATAAAGAATTTGTCTGGTGTTGCATCATAGAACAATCTGTTTAGGCTGTTCAGATAAACAGGCAATGCTGTATAGTAGTCAGCAATCCAACCTCCTTCGTACTTAGACGTAGGCTCTGTCTTAAAATAGGGAGCTTGTACACTGTGCTCTTAAACATTATTTATTTAAAACCTTTGTATCATTCACAGGGATTGCAATTTTGACACTTTTCCAGTTCCTACATCAGGAACAAGTTACACTTAGGGGTGTGCCCCCCCCCCCCAGTATTTTCCGTGTTTGGGTATATTTGTATTCTAGAAATATCTGGGACTCACACATTTTTCTGGGTCCAATGGACCCAAGACGGAAAAAAGCAAGAGGATCAGCTGGTATGGTGAGAGCTGAGGGCTCCTCTTGCCCCTTCTGAGCCTGGGATGGCTCCTCTTTGCAACTCACTTGAAACTGAGCTGCAAAGAGGAGCCAGGCCCATCTGAAGCTTCTCCCTGCAGGCTCAGTTGGGGCTTTGCTGGTCAGCCTGCCCCTCCTCCATTGTTTTCAATGGGGAGTGGAGAAAGGCATTTAAAAGGATTGCAGGTCCTTTAAATGCCTTTTACCAGCTGCAAGGGAACTCCAAAGGCATTTAAAAAGCTCACATTTCCTTTAAACACCTTCTCCAAGCAGAGGGTCTCGCTGAAGGCATTGAAAGGGACCACGAGCCCTTTAGATGCCCTTTAACTGTGACTATCCAGTGGTCCCTAAAAATATTTTCGGGATAGTCATTTTCAGATATCCAAATCAGTAGCCAACTCAGTAACCAGCTGCAAAAATACCCAATAAATACTGACAAATGTTTAAGCGTTATCATCTGTATATGAAATGAGTATTTTATACACTATATATTTTTTTCTCCAGATAGGAGGAAAAATGTATGCGTTTATCTGGTATGTTAAATATATATGGTCTGTCTTGAATCAGCTATGTTCTAGGAAATCAACAGAAGTATATCTTGTGAAGTTTAGTTAGATTTTACCTCGTTGAAAAATACTATAGCAATCTTACACACACGAAGCTGCCTCATACTGAATCAGATTCTTGGTCCATCATAGTCAGTACTGTCTACTGAGACTGGCAGCTGCTCTCCACAGTCTCAGGCAGAGCTTTGCCAAATCCTTTAAACTAGAGGTGCATCTGGAGGCTATGTTTCTGACCTGGCACCCAAACCCCACCCCACTCTTTTAGCCTGACAAATTGTCAGGTGATACCAGCTTCACACAAAACAAAGGATCAACCAACACACCTTCTGCCTGCACGGCCTCCCCACCTGGTGTCCTCTGCGAGAGCAGGAACAGGGCAAAGTGTGCAGTGACTCTTCTACACCTTGCAAATGGGCTGGAAGACTTAGGCTAGTCCTACACACTATCCAAGGAAGAATCGCCTCAGTCAGGTGACCATGGCAATGTTGTTCCACGATTGGTGGAGGGAGGGAAACGCAGGAGCGGGGATAGGGATTTAATGTTTGGTGCAAGCGCTCACCATGGAAGAAGAGCCTGTAGTCTATGACTACGACTGAGTAGGTACAGAGAGAAAGGAAATGGCATGGGTTGTGGCTGAAAGGGGACTCAAGTGATGAGAACCTCCCTTCAGCCACAGTCTGAGGTGGTGCTGACCAACATGAAATCATGCCCTGGAGCCTCTGACCCCTCCCTCCACTGAACTGGGGTCCAGAGAACCTGACAATGCTGGGGATTGAACCTGGGAACTTTTGCATGACAAATAGATGCTCTACCACTGAGCCATGGCCCCTCCAGGTCTCCCTCCTCAAGGGATGGATCAGGTCCATACTGACTTAAGCTTTGACAACGGTGTAGTATCAGAGGCTCACAGGCCCTATTATCCAGTCATGTCAGTGAAACATCCACACAATACCTCAGCAAGTTGTTTCTGCAACTCTGATATTTTCTGTTCATATATCATTTTTCTGTCTGATACAATTGCCATCAAGTTAAACCTTATTTCACCTTCACTATACCTACAAAAAACAACAACAGAATTGTTAGAAACCATCATCTGTATGAGTTGTTAATGATCTTTAAGAATCTACAAATCATAAAGCCAATTGAGTGTAACATTTCATCAGGAGCAACTGCAGCCTCCAACAGTTTATAATGAAACATCATTACTTTCTTCTTTCGTGTGTGAATTTCTTGAAATGTCAAACGGCATAACATACATGCCCCACATTTATTTAGAAAATTAACATTCCACTCTGTCATCACATGCAAAGCCATGTACAAGAAAATCAAGGTGACTAAGAAAAATGAGAAGACACAGGGACAGATGCTACCATCTCATTCAATCAGCAGTTGTATGTTCTCTCAGCACAAGGACCTTTCTGCTGACATAAAACCCAATTATACAAGCATGCTGGCAGAAAAATCTTTAGGCCAGATATATGTATCAAAAGAACAATGCAGAAGGATCCAATGCTACAGTTTCACAGCTCCATGGATCCAATTTTAACTCCATGTGTACATGCAAATTTGATAATTTTCAGCTTGATGCTTGGAAATGTCAAGGATTTCACTACAGCTTTAAAAAAGTCTATGCCAAAAATGTTACAAACAATAAGTGAAGGAAAATCTAATAAATTTTAGCCTGTGAGGATGGTCAAGTGAAAGAAATACTTTGTTTCTAGCAACTGATTTCTCCATGCCCATTCATGAATCCATAAGCATAGTAGAGGGAGTGAGAAAAAGTGACAATAAAGTGCCATGGCAAATTCCCCAACATTATTTATTCTAAGCTCACGACAATAAATAATGATGGAACAGGAGATGGCAAATCCCAGTTACGCATATGCTATAATTTCTTATGGTGGGGGGAAGAACACCATAAATAATGTGCGCAGTCAAGGTTTTTTTCCTGTACTGATGGTGGCCCATGGAGAAAACAGCCTGTTCTATTAGCCATTTGAGAATTTTCCAAGACTTGCACCTACAGGAAGAGATGAGAAAGGTACTCATGTTACCATTTTGCCTTATGCCAAGGCAGTTTAACAGCTGTTTAGGTTGTTCAAGTGTACTTTTCACTGAACGCCATGCTTATGACTTGCAATCTGCAGTTATAGGTGTCAGTAGAACCAAATACCATACAATGCATCTCCAAGAAAGTTGGATGTAAGGGAAGAGTTGTGTGTGGGAAGAAGACCAAAGCACAATTAGAACAGCTTTCTAAGAACTAATGTAACATTTCTAAATTCTGACAGCTAAATGGTACAGAACTTTCAAAAGTTTACTTTTGTATTCTTTTTTCTATGACAGGCCTTACAGCGCTGATCCAGTCATCTTGATTACATGCTCCTAAAATGGAAACACACAAATGCAGCAAGTAAAAATTCCAGCAAACACAGAATATCAGGCTTTTAAAATAATCCGTATAAGAGACAAGATCATGGATTCACTAAATTCAATCACACAATTTTACTGTCTAACTGAGATCAGTATGTTACAAACTGCTCTTAAGGAGATTCACTTAGAATGATTTGCTTTAATACTGAAAGGCATATAGGAGCCAATTTTTGGAAATGCAAAAGGATGATGTGTGATGGCTTTTATCAATAATTTATATCACAATGAGACCAAAACTAGTTTCTTTACTTTCCCCCAAAAGTATATGCTGGATAACAGGCCTCCATTAGGCTTTTGTTGCATATCTGACAATGCTTTGGTTTCTTCTGTTTCAGGTTAAGTACTTTAACTATTTTTATTATATTTTAAGGATGATTTAAAATTAGCACAAAAACCCGTCTAACTGTTAAAGATGAAATCTCTTTATAGTTAATAGAATATCACAACTAAGAAACTTCTTGCTTATTTTTTCAAAGAGAATTCACGTCAAAATATTATAATATTTTACTATTTGCTCTCACACTAAAGATCTGTATTTTTATTAAAACAGTTGTTTATACTTGTTGTATGTAACTATTCATAATTTTGAAAATTACGGATCAATTTCTTTTTCCCTTCCCCTTTTTCCCCTCTTGTACCCCACTTTTTAAAGAATAAAAATAATCATGGAAAAAGATCATTTGCTGCTGCCCCCTCTCATTTTTTTTATATTTAATGCAATTTTAATTTGCATTAGCCTATTTCTGGTCTATAATATTTTTGCAGGAAACCTATTTTGAAGATCAATCCCCTAATTTAGAATTGTCCAACGGTCATTAATCTATCTGAGGAAAAATGAGGAGTTTTACCCACTGCAAGACTTCTCTAAATGAGATATCTAGTAAGAACACAAGAAGAAAATGTTACCCAAGTCAATTGGGCCTTCTCTTAGACCATCAAGTTCATATAATCTCCCATTTACAGGAACATAACTGACAAAATGGAAAGCATCTTCTTCTTTAGCTGTTGATTTTGCATCAAATTCAAACATCTGTTGTCTAAAAGCAAGCAAAAGACAAAAACGAAAGTTACAGTCTCATAAGATTGCCTTGCTTACTTGTGGCAATTGTAGTTTCATATTACCTGGCAAAACTGTTATGGACTTGCCGAATCACTTCTGAGTTACTTAATGCTAGACCTTTCATCTAAAATTGAAATGAGAAATTCAGTCATAATGATCACAAGCAAGTCAGTTCCAAAGAGGTAACAAAATCATTGCACGTACCGCTGCATCAAAGCTCTGTGAGAACTCTTTAAATTCTGACAGTGTTTCTCCTAAGTGGACATCTTGATGGGTACAGTTCAATAGCACACTTACTATGGCTTGAGTTGCACAAGCGTTATTTATTACCTGCAAAGGTATGTGAAAATAGTTATAAAAATTATAAAACAGTTTAATTAATTTCCCCACTAGCATCCCTCTAGATCTGCAAAATACCAGACACGTGTCCGTAGCTGTATGGCCAGTAAGTACTGCAGAAAACAACAGTCTCAGTTTGCTTTTGAAGCAAACATATTGAAACATCTGATATTGTGTTTCAGGAATTAACACAGAAAAAATAATTGCAATCGTTGCTTTATTAACCTAACCATTAACTGGCAAGCAGAGCATTCTGTTGTAGAGTTTAGACATATTTTATTGCCCTTCAATAGGATGTTTGTGTGGTATATCATCTTGCACCAACATAAGAAATCGATACCTCACTGTACAGACCAGCAGCCCAAGAACTATTTTAGATACTGGTATATTACTACCCAATATAACTACTCAATTACTTGAAGAATTGCAGCTCCAATTTCTTATTTTTTAAACGAAACTGACAAAAGGAAACAAGCATCCAAGCCCAGTCTCCCAGAGCTTCTTCAACAACACAAATACTTTCTGGAGACTGTCAGCCATGTAGGAATATAAGAGGCAGTTAAGACACAAATCTTTCTTTTAGAAGGAAGAGAGGGGAAAGTCAGTAAGGAAAAGATGCAGTACACAGTGGAAGAAGCCAAGAAATTGTATGTTACAAACTGGCAAGATAAAATAAAAGCACTATCTGAATGATCCTCAAGGGAAGAAGCACATCCGAAAGATGAGACAGGTTTACAGACATTAAGGAAGCTGCTAACAAATAAAAACAGTCATTAATCTTGATAACAAAAATTTGGACATCTTCCAGAAGTACAGATGAGTCTAATTTCTTCAATGTTACAATGTAGTATGATAACGCTGAACTATAGGAAGTCAAGATCAAAAAAATTCAAGCTGGATAAAATAAGGCATGCAAAGATGCCATGAGGTTATGTTCTGGTTATATTAGCTACAATGGCTTAGGAATTTGAGTTACTTAGTATAACCTGAGCAAGCTCTTGGGGCAAAAGACAGATTCTCAGATTTGCCCACTGAAACATATTAGTTTTCCTACTGTCTTGTGAAATATTTCCCTAATATTAACCTCAATTAATAGGTCAATCTGTAGCCTGTTTCTCCTGTGGATGACAGAACTGAGCAGGTATTAAAAAGCAAGAAAGAGCCAACATACATACACAGATATGAAACACTATCCTTTTTTATCTATGGCATTAACAATATGAGCTTAAACTCATGATAAAGCACATGAACATACTGAAACTGCACAAACTTTCACAATGACTTTCTGTGACTTTCACAATGATAACATTACCCAACCAGGTATATTTCAGCTGCCATGACTATAAATAAGAATCTCTTCACTGTGTAACACAAGGCTCAGCCTATTGCTCTATCTACAGTGCAATGGCATGCAAATGTGTCCCCTGAAATGGGTACAGTTTGGGTTGATGTGACCTACCATAGCCTCTCCTAGAGATGGGCAGGAAAAAAATTTGCCATCACCAAGACAGTTCTGAATTGCAAACAAGGGTACAGCCAGATAAAACTTATGCAGAAACTGGCTAGTAATGCTCCTCTACTGCAAGAAAGGAGTGTGATCTCTCAGACCCTTGCTTTGGATATGTTTGGCTTATGAAGTATGGTGGGATTATGAAGAATAAACCGTGTAAGCCACTCCACAGCGCTTTAATTAGTATACTATATAAAGAGCAACGGCAAAACAGAATATCAAAATGCAAGTGAAAATGAGAGCCAGTCATCCAAAAGTCTGAGGAATCTTCAGACATCAAACATAACTGCACTAGCTATTTAGAAGACTATGTTTGGCTATGGCCAACATCCATCAGCGGTGGGGGGGAAGAGTGGCTTGACAAAATTAAAAGACAGACAAAAGTTACCAACAAAATTGACAACAATTCTCTGCGAAACACAATCTACGTTGACAAAACAAAAGCTAGGGAATTTAGAGTTAAGGCAAAAATTGTATCCTTAACTCACCTTATTGTGCCTAGGTATCCTAGCTCATATATGGTGATCCAGAGTTCTGAGGTCCCAAATACAGGACCGTATCATACCTAGGCATAACAAGGAGGCCAAATTTTACCAGGGTGCAGATAAAACTGACCACATTGATATACATACAATCTTAATTTTAGTCCCTATTAGGGTTAGTTATCAATGATGCTCATTTTCTTTACCACCTACCTGGAGGGAATGAAAGCTGTGTGAATTAGTAGACTAACTACTGTTCAGCTGCTGCAGTTGTAAACTGTACATTTACAGAAATAGTTCACTACAAGCTCTTCCATGAAATTTTAATTTGAGAGTTGTTTTTGTTATGGGGGAATGGGAAATACACAACAGAATGAAGAGTACTGATTTTCATTACAATATTAAAGCACAGATTTGACTGGGCTATAGAACATTGTTCTAATGTTTTCAATTATACACCTATGCATTTAATAACCATGGGTTCATTTTATGTATTATGAACAGAAAATGTCTGTGGATCTTTCCTGCCTTCCCTTTTCCCAGCAGCTCTGAGACATTAAAAGGCTGATGCGGATGTTAGGAAAACTTGATGGATGAAAATACTATGGGACATGGGGGACTGCTCTGAGGAGGGGAAACTTAGAACTGTTATTCCTACCTATCTTGCCCTTCCACCCAAGCCCTGTAATTTTGTCCCTGCAACTCCTCTGCCTCTCCCAACAGCTTTTTTGAGCATGCTCCTGGGGAAAATGGGACAGATCCACAGCCATCCCTGCATTCGTAGTTTTCAGGATCCAACCCATTAAATTCATATAGATGCATATAATCAGGGCTTAAACGTCAAAACTTAGAAGAATTTAACATCAGACAATACAAGAAAGAATACTGAACTGGGCACAATAGTTCCACACATAAAAATTGCTGCTTTGATGGCACTTTAAGAAATGTAGCACTGTACTGGAATGCTACTGGAATCTACTACTTGTCACAGTGACTCAGGAGCCAGCCCATTTTGGATGGAGCTGCACTCTCCTGAAAGAGCAGGTTCACACCTTGGTGATAGCACTAGACTCACAATTACAGATGGAAGCTCTGTGCATGCAGCAACTTAAGCCAACTTAACTTCATTTGTTGGCTTTAGCCTTACCAGGGAAGCATGATTTGATCATAGTTACAGAAGCACTGATCACATCCGTTAAAGCTAGTGTAATCCACTCTGCAAGGGGCTGTCTTCGAATACTGTTTAGAAACTTCAATTAGTGTAAGATGCAGCAATAAGACTGCTGACTGGCATAAGATATAGGCAACATATATTACCTATGATCTCCATTCCACTGGTGTCTCGAAAGAATTCAAAAGTGCTGATTATCACCTTTGCCCTGGGATCCAGGTATTTCAAGGATCATCTGTTCTCATATGAACCTGCCCTGTTATGAGTGGCCCATTTTTCTGAAGCAGGAGGGAATATGTCACTAGAAACAGAGCACCATCTTTGATGACATGGTTGTAAGATGCCCTCTGCACAAGTACTGGGCTGACACAGAAACTGCTCAGATACCAGCATCAGAAGAACACCTTTTTGTTGACAGGGCCTTGCTCTGTTGACCTTTTAACATAATTTCTGCACATCCTGGCCTACTAAAACCGTTTGTTCTGCTGCTTTTGACTTGTTCCAAACACTGTTGCTATTGAACATTTCTACCTATTGACAATACTGGGGGTCAGGGGGTGTGGCGGAGAGCCAGTTTGGTGTAGTGGTTAAGTGTGTTTCAGAGAGAAGGGTTCTTCTTCTTCAAATTATTTCATCTGCTTATTTGTCGCAAGCTGCCTCAGGACCTTACACAGCAAAAACAAAAGCTGAAAAAGTGGTCACTGTCATCCATGCCCTTGTCATTTCCAGGGTAGACTAAAATAATGTAGCCTAAGTGGGGTTAGCCCATCCCCCAGAACATCAGCTGGTCCAAAACGCTATTGGCCTTTCAAAAGATGTAAGGAGGGAGCACATTTCATTCATCATCCAACAACGTCAATGACCACCTAGGCTCAATTCAAAGTGCTGGTTTTAACCTTTAAAGAATGAAACATCTAAGAGAATGTCTGCTCATACATATCCTCCTGCTTGTTAAATTCTGCCAACAAGACCACTTCAAATTCCATTTCAAGCAGACACTATGCTGTGGCCCATTATGAGCAGGACTTTTTCAACAGGTACTCCCTACGTCCTTCCCTTTCCCACTATCTGAATTATCATCTTTTAGTCTACTGGCTTTTATGCAAGCTGATGAATTTTTGATATCTTGCACACTAGAGCCATAAATCACTGTATCTAGTAATAAACTGTTAGTGCACCACCCCACAGATTACAAAAAAACAGTACAACCCTGTCCACAGAGAAGACTCCCTACGCATGCAGAAAAATATAACTCTGTAAACCAACTAACTAACCAAAAGGGAAAAAAACCCCACTGCCCTAAAACCCTTTGGGATGAGGACTGATAATCTGAGAGGGAGAGAATGAGACACTGAAAGCAGACAAAAGTCAGCTGGGTGGGTTACCAGTCTGCTTGATCTCTTCAGAGTAAACTCTGGAGGGAGGAGATTTACTAGGGGAAAAGGATTTCAACCTGTCCCTCCTTTCTTTAATTCGTCATCAACTCCAAACGCATTTGAAAAATTATTATGGTTTTTACTTCCTTGCAACAACTTTATTTAAAAAATGGTCTAGAAATCCAGAGCATTTAGTTCATACAAATTTAGAAGAAATTTAGCCGTACGAGTGGCAAAACCTGTTCTGCTATATGACGCTATAAAAATCCCCTTTTCAACACTGTACAGGTGCCATCAAGTGCCAGCTCTTTGAACTGCAAGTCTAAAAAGCATTTCACAATAAAAATAGTTCACTGGGAATCAGTTTACTGCAGCAATAATGACAATATTTTATCTTCGGGGAACGTAAAGTATCCTGTTGAATTAAGTTAGTACAAAATGTAAAGTTACTTTGGATTTCTTGGTATTCTTGTCCTCTTCATTCTTACGTTAAACATTTAATGCAATATTTTGAAACAATCTACAGAATTTAAATATATCCTTACTCTTAGATGCAGTGCTACTGCACTGCTTTTTAAGTGAAAAGAATTAAGGCATGTCAAACTAAAGAGTCAACAAACACAAGTATGGTAAAGAACTTGCTCAAAATTAATTTTAAAAAGTCAAGCCACAATGCTAGAGGAACAACTACACTTTCACATTTGGCTGTAGAACAAAGGGAAGCTGAGGAATGCATGCAGAACAGGAAATAGTAGGATTGTAGCATGGTTATACTACAAAAGGTTTGCTCTCGGGATATGATTCCTGGCAGGATTCAAAAGAAAACCAGAAGAGGAGAGGATGAAACAAGCCTAACAATGCAAAAAAAAATGCTTTAAAAAGGCTAGGAGTTGAGCAATTAAGGAAAGATGCTTTTCTCTGAATTCTCACAGCTAGGCCAAGTTTCTCAAACCATGAGTGCATTACAAAGCAAGTGGATTATTTCACTGTTATTTCAATGCAGAGGGCACTTGCACTAAATAAAATGCCTCTGACTTAAATGGTATTTATTTTTACCCTTCAAAATTATGACAATTTGCATTTGTACCAGCCACAAAAGGAGAAAGGAACAGAACTGATGCAAAGTGATCAGTCTACAGACCCAGCTAGCAGATATGAAGTTTGTGCCCAGAACAGCAGGAAAGATTGTCTCCTCTTCATAGAAGATAGTTAATGTAGGAAGGGTCACAAGATTGACTGTCTCTGTCAGAATGGTACTCTAACCTGTCCTGCCTCAGTTTCCCTTATAATTTTATAGAAGAAATAAAAAGGTTTTCACCTAAAATGAAATGGCACCTCTTTTGAGAAGTAACATGGTAGTGTTCCCTCTAAGCTGCAGAGTCTTGTGAGCAAAATTCTACTTTGTGATCCACTGGTTTTAATGTTGTGAGCTGCTGCATAAATTAGTGTGCTCTAGAGTCATCCTTCCTGAGCTAAGACAAAAATGTTTGAGCTGGAGACTAAAAATCTGTAAGCTAGCTCACGCTAAGTCAGCTTAGAGGGAACACGGGTCACTACCTAAAGATAGTGACTGGCTGGTTATGCCTCTCTTGGAAATCATGTACATTATATTATACAATTCATTTCCAAAGCAAAGTATATTTATACTTCTGATGGAACTTTGGATGATAATCCTATTATTGGCAGATACCAGCCATGAAATAACCGGCTCGGTGGCAAAATACCTGTCGATAGTGCTTTCCTTAAAACGTTCCTGAAACTGACCTCATCAATATTATGCACTATAAATTCATAATAATTTTTTTTAAATTCTAAGGCGTTTTACGAATTTAATAACAATTGTATGTAATTTTTTATTTTAACTCGATTTTTAAACTATTGTGGAATTTTGTTTCTGTAAATTTGCCTTTGTTTGCAGTTTTATTCAATGCCCTGTTCATTATGCTAAGCTTAATACCATTAGTCAAAGAAACTAACAAACAAAGGATTTTGTATTAAGCAATAGGGAAATTTCTTACTATCTGGCATAACAAGTAATAGGCTGGAACAAGAATAAAAGCCATTTCCTAAACATCCTCAGTGCTATACATGTTTTGCTTCTCAGAATTAGCATAGTTTCAAGCATATAGCTGCTCAAGACCACCTTATCATTTCTGACTATATCTTTAGCACAATTAATTGAAAACTCATTTTAATATACAGGCACACACACACACACCCTTCATTGCCTGTGGTGACTTATCTGATCTATCACTGAGCAACCTGTTCTGCTAGGTTGCCTTTCTGATTACATTATCTTCCACCATTGCAATTTTCAATTATTATATCTAAGTAGGAATTGCCACATAAAAGGAATTGTTCAACTTACTGTACCTGTTTAGCAAAAAATATTGTATCTAATCTGGAATCCTGGACAACAGAGCCAGCTGGTTCTTCACCTGGTTGCCACTTGAACAGAAAAATTAGCCCATGAACTGGCCTATATCAAGAGAAGGGAAAAAAAGTTTAATAAGAAACCCAATAAAGTACATACATCTAAAACCTTAAACATACTTATTAGAAACTAATTCAACTGAGGCTAATGAGATATGCATATACAAAAAAACTGGCACTCTGTGTCATCTACTAATAAAAGCTCGGGTAGCAACTGCCCAGAGCCATGCAGCGTAAAATCACAGAATACTTATGTTTTTCTGAGGCTGGGGAAACAACCCTCTGAAATCCTCCCACATCAGGATACTGGTGCCCTGAACAAGGAAGGCTCCAACATAAAACTGTTGAATTAAATTTCATCAATGAAAGTGTCAGAACTGGCCAGGGGTTCAATAGGTCTGATAAATTTCTCAGCTTCTTTGAGCACTTTACACAAAGTTATTAATAATAAGACTGCAAAAAGTTAAACTGATTCTTTTGAAATGATAAACTTACTTTAACTTTTCAAAGTTCTCTGGCTCCAGACTCCATATTTCTTCAACCTGTGCACCCCTACAACCTGAAAAAAACAAATACTTTAGCTTTCTATGTAAGAATGATTACAAGGAAGACACACTTACCTAATCAACCTAGTTCAATATACAAAGAAACAATACCCTCCACTTAGGGGTGTCAAACATGTGGCCCAGGGGCTGAATCAGGATCCCGGAGAGCTCATATCAGGCCCCCAAGCAACTGGCTGTCATCTGCTTCCTTCTCCCTCTCTCTTGCTTCCTTCTGCATAACAGCTTGCTTTCCAAGGCTTGCTCAATTGCACAGCAGAGCAACAGAGCAAAGCCTCTGTTTTCTCCATTTGCTGAGGCTCCTCCTTTGAGGAGGAAATGGGGAGGGAGAGCTTGGTTTGCCAGGCTCTCACAATCACACAGCAGAGCTATTAAGCCAATCCTCTTTATTCTATTGGCTGAGGCTCCTCCCCACTTCCTGGTCCCCTGGGGAGGGGAGGAAAGAGCCAGAGCTTCCTTTGCCCAGCTCCCTGGATCCCAAGGCAGAGATACAACAAAAGCACCTTTAAGACCAACACGTGTTAATGTTTTAAGAATGCTTTAAGCTTTTTTTTTAAAAAAAATCTTTAATTGTGTTTGTCTGTGTCCTTTATAAAGTTTGTATCTCTGATACCTAATCTTAAATAGGTATATACATGGCCCGGCCCGACAAAGTCTCATTTAGGTCAGATCTGGCCCTCATAACGAATGAGTTTGACACCCCTGCTCTACGTGTTCTTGTACAGTTTTTATTGTATTATACTTACCAAATTGTAAAAAATTACAGAAGTCACAAAAGCCAGAATATTGCAGAAACCTTCAAATTCAGAATATTTAATCTTGCATAGTAGATTCTAAGAAACCATACACCCCAAAACTTTAGATATATTACTTCTGCCTGCTTAGAGTTCTAACAGACACCAGTTCTGGAAGTTTGCAGTATAAGCATTTTGGATTATAAGCACTAAGGCAGAAGTGTCAAACATGCGATCTGGGGGCCGAAACAGGCCCTCGGAGGGCTCCTATCAGGCCCCCAAGCAATTGGCTGTCATCTGCTTCCTTCTCCCTCTCTCTTGCTTCCTTCTGCATAACAGCTTGCTTTGCAAGGCTTGCGCAATCGCACAGGAGCTACACCACAAAGTCTCTATTTCCTCCATTGGCTCAGGCTTCTCCCTTGAGGAGGAAGTGGGGAGGGAGTGCTTGCTTTGCCAGGCTCTCTCAATTGCAGAGAGCTACTGAGCCATGCCTCTGTTCCTTCTATTGGCTGAGGCTCCTCCCCTTCCTGACCTCCTGGGGAAGGAAAGAAAGAGCCAGAGCTTTCTTTGCCCAGTTCTCTGGATCCCATGGGAGAGATACAAAGAAAGCATCTTTAAGGCCAATGAGTTCTAATGTTTTAAGCATGTTTTAAGATTTTTTAAAAAAACCTTTGTGTTTGTCTGTGTCCTTTATAAAGTTTATATCTTTGTAACCTAATCTTAAATAGGTACACATATGGCCCAGCCCAACATGGCTCGGCCCAACAAGATCTCATTTATGTTAGATCTAGCCCTCATGAGTTCGATACCTCTGCACTAAGGTATTTAGATACCATTGTGTTCATCATGAAGGTAGGACAATGCACTTCATGTATACTCAACCTTTCTCCCTGGTAGGGACCCAAAGCAGCTTACCATGTTCTCCCCTCTTCCATTTTCTCTTAACAACTCTGTGAGGTAGGTTAGGCTGACGGTATGTGACTGGCCCAAAGTCAACCTGCAACCTTCCAAGGCAGAGAGACAATTCAAATATGGGTTCCCCAATACCTAGTTCAATGCTAACCACTATGTCATGCTAAGTCAAACCTTTAAAACTCTATGTGACCAGGGACCAGCATACGTACAGGACAAACTCTCCCCATATGTGCCCCAAAGAGTGTTACACTCAGCTGACCAACACCTTGTGGTAGTCTCCAGCCTGAACAATGTCCATTTAGCATCAACAAGGGGCAGGGCTTTTCCTGAAAAATCCCTGGCCTGGTAGAACATGATTCCATTGGAGAGCAGGGTCCTGCTGGACTTATTACGATTCTGCAGCTCCTGTAAAACGGAGCTGTTTCACCAGGGCTATGGCTGAGGTAGCAGATGTCTAATCCATCCTGGCCACTCCTACTTGTACGGTTTGTACTGTTACAAGTGCCCTTTATTACATATCCTGTAAAAGAACAAGAAGCATCACCCTCCAAAAAGTAGCTATTTTATTATCTTAATTAGCTTCCTTCAGGACACACCTGAACTCCTGGAACAACTGGAATCTTTGGTCTGACTAGTAATTTTGTTGTTAGTCAATTGTTGCTTGTTTTCATGTTTTAATTGTCTCCGAGTCTGCTTGCAGGGGAGGGTGGGATTTAAATCAAATAAATAAATACACTATTAAAGTGCCTGAAGCACCCACCCTGTTTATATGAGCCAAACAGATAAACAGTATCACCACTTACTAAACATTAAAACAGTAGCTTTCTAAAAGGATTTACTTAGAATCCAGGAGCTAGCCAGACTGACATGTGTTGTTGATCTTTGACAAGAAACTACTTTTCAAAATTAATACATATTCATTCCTTCCAGGGAGCTCAGAATGATAGCTTAACTTCCCAACAAACCTGAATGATAGGTTAGGTTGTACCTTAATGGCCGTGAGCCACCTCACACATTATGGACAGTTTGCAAGCAAGCATACACTGCAGTCCATGTGACCTTCATACTAATGCATAGCAGCATGACACATATTTGATGTTCATACACTATGCATACAATTTCCATTAGATATTGTTAGCACCGCACACCTAAAACTACTTCTATAGCACAAATGCATACTTGCAACTGTGTTGTAAAGTCACATATTTGAGGGACCGGCTGCAGCAAACATACACTTATTTCATCTTATATAAAGCTGACATGGCTTTTGGGCATTCACAGGAACTAGAAGCATGTAAAGAAGCCCTGAGCGACTGCTTGAACACAGGCTCCCGATTTTCAACACCTTATAAACTTAAATGTGCAATGAAAACAGCGGTGTGCCTGAAGAAAAGCTAACAGCAGATTTCCCCCACCCCATTACAAGTATAGCACCATCACTTGCCAGCCATGCAGAATTTATTAGCCTCGCAAGATTTTATCCTGCATATTTATTTACGTGTGAGCAGGAAAGAAAAGTGAGAAAAAGAATATGTTCGAGTTTTTCCTGCTTTGAAATATATTTAAAAGCTGGCTTTTCCCCCTACAAAAAAGAGAAAAGACTTCATATCAAAAGCTAAAGACGCTTTGCAGGTGCCTCAGAAATCCTGCGTCCTGGGGAAGAGGGAGAAATCCTGACCTTTGGCTATGTTCCCTTGACAAAAGAGAGGCACCCAGCAAATGCTCAGAGGCAATTGTTTTGAATCAGAACCCGGCAAACGTGGCGGCTCCGTTGGCCCTCCTGCTACCCTCCCTCGAGCCCACCACCGACAAGCCCCCAAACCTCACCGAACCCCTTGATAAGCTCCGTGAAGACGCCCGGGTCACTCTCCATGAGGCACCACTCGCCGGCGCTGCCTCCTCCCGCCATGGCTCCAGCCCAGCCACGGCCTCGTCACCGCACAGGCTCGACTTTCCCTCACCGCCGGCAGCCTCACGCCACCCGCCAACCCCACGCACGCACGTACGTACAGGACGCACAGCCCGCCCCCTTTCCCGAAAGCCTCTGCGACTTCCTACCTCGGACCATTGCCAAGAGCATCACGTCATCATCATAGCTTAGAAAAAAGCGGCCGGAAATCCACCAACGAGATGAAAGGACTCTCTAGCCTGACTATTTCATAGAGGTAGAAAAAGGCCACGCACGTCTCCATGTTTTCTTCTGGTTTCGAGTTGAATGCGTGCGTGGTAGAACGCAAAAGTCATTATTGGTGTTGTGTTACGTCGCATGCGTTGATTACGACTGAGCCCCACCGGAAAGCTCCCTATCACTTCTTCCAGTCTTATGTGACATTCCCTGCCGCTGGTAGACAGTTCCGCTATGATGGACATGGAGTGAATTATAGCCAGTGACACATAGAAGTCTTGACAATGCCGGTTGTTCAGGTTGTGAACAGACCAATTTATCTCTCTGCACGAGCATTCAAGAAGGGAAGGGGGGTAGGATCATCCGGGTCTTTCTAACTTTTGCGGGTATCTCTGTTACCCGGAAAGAAGAAGGGCGGGGATAATAATGCTGAGCTTCTCCATCCGGGTCTCTTCCTACTACCCGGACGTGAGGGAAGTTGTCAGGGGTTGGGAGAAGCAAGCTTGAAAGGATCCTGAGGAGAAAACGAAATCTTCGTTCTCCGTCACTGGCCGGAGCTCTTTTGGATTTGCTGCTCTCTTTGCGAGTCCCGCAAGTAGCTGCGGTTCACCGCTCAGGTACGGTGAGTTGGGCGGGAACGGTTGGGTGGGAATTGGGAAGGGGGCGGTCTGTGTGTCTTCGCTTTTTGTACCAGAAACCACTTTTCAAGGATGACGGGGTTTTTTTCACACACATCAGCCCCCTCCCCGCCTTTATACCTTCCAAAAACTGAAAGGAGTTGGGAAGAGCTCTGTTATATACCGGGGGGGGGGGGTGAAAGGGGGAAGAAATCCTCTTTTCAAAAAGAGATCTTGCTTAATGAAAGAAAGCGGGAAAGAGCGACTGCGGAGAGAAGAGGAGAAATTGCGATATTGCCTCAGAGGGTTTGCTGGAGAGCTCCCTGTATGAGTTAAGTGATAATTATTGTTTATTAAGTGCTTTTGTTTTTCAAAGAGTACAAGGTGAGTGGTCTAGCTTGCTGTCTTCGATTCTTTTCCTCATTACAGCTCTGTGAGGGAGGCAGTACCATAACTAGCCGTTGGATCTGTACCATTTTGCATTCTAAACCACTGCCTACCAGATAATTTTACTATTCTGTCATTGGATCTTAAATTTTGTACCAATTTGCATTCTGATCCACTACCTACCAGCTATGTGTGGCTCTGCTCACTGTACCGGATTCCTCCTCTAATGAAATGTGCTTAGAGCGCATGAAAGCTAAGCTTAGAGCGCACGAAACTAAGTTGGTCTTAAAGGTGCAACTTGACTCCTATTTAGTTAATTTTGCTGCTGAGTCAAGAATATAAAATTGCATTCCCTTTGCTTTCATAATAGCAGTAGAAAGGTAAATGCGAAAATGAGAGAGTCATAATAACAATCTTTATTTTAGCCATGATCTTGCCCCCCTCCCCCCCCCCCACATCTCTCAGCATCATGCTCTCAAGGCAGATTCCTCAATTGCATTGCTCTTGTTATGGCTTTTTGAGGGAATTGAGAGAGAAGAATGGTGACTGACTGCCCCAGTGTTGGCCAGTGATTTTCACAGCAGGACAGGGATTTGAACCATGGTCTCCTAAATACTACTATGATATTGTAACTGAGAGGAAGGGAGCTGTGGCTTGGTGGTAGAGTATCATGTTTGGCATTTCCAGTCATCAAGTAGCAGGTGATGTGAAACGCCTCAGCTTGAGGTTTTGGAAAGCTACTGTTAGAATAAACAGTAACTGACCTTGATGGACCGTTGCTCTGATTAAATATAAGGCAGATTTTTATGTTCACTATGTTGGCTGTGGCAAGGAAATATACACTACCCATTCTTTCAGAAATGCACATTGCTGTGATTCAAGTTTCACATGCAGTAACCTGAAGCCCGGTATACACATGCAACAGAATGAGGAGATAGAATAGAATATAGATGTTACCACTGAAGTTCAGGTTGCAGGTGATGAATTCTGAGTTTGAGGACAACCAGTGAGAATTCTACACAAAACAGATTCTTCAGAGTTTATTTTAAAAGTAAAATGTTCCATATTATGTTGAATGAACAAAAAAGATTTTCTGTGGTGCATGGAACTGTCTAGCTAGCAGTTCTTGACAGCATATATCACCCAAACCTGTAGAAATAGCTAGCACACTTTCCTTATGTTCAGCAAATATGTTCAGTAAAAAGAAGCGTATCTGCTGCTATCTATCAAAAGGGCAGTTAAGTTGGCAGCGTGTTCAGCAGTCATTTGCCACATTCACACCAGTAATTGATAGCATATATGCAGTACTTTTTTTTTTTCAAATAGAGAAACTAAAGGATTTTTGGTGCAGTAGAAAAC
The DNA here is from genome assembly GCF_032191835.1 of Heteronotia binoei. NCBI lineage: Eukaryota > Metazoa > Chordata > Lepidosauria > Squamata > Gekkonidae > Heteronotia > Heteronotia binoei. The sequence continues at coordinate 163,732,945 of NC_083224.1, read as the reverse complement.
AATATGCCAGGTGAGAGAGCCATCTCTATGAAAATAGATCAAGATCAGTAGCTGTGTTAGTCTGTCTGTAGCAGTCTCAGTCTACTACTTCCATGAAGAATTAGTATCACATGCTCAAACATTCCACCACTAGGATGAACTGGAAATACTTAGTTTCACGCAGTTGTAAAGTACTTTGCTGTATGGAAGTGTGCACATTGCCTGTGCTTTTAGCTGGCAATAAACTGTATGTGCAAAAAGGTACATTTTCTTTTTTTGTTGCATTTTCAGTTTTATAATCCATGTGTTTTAAATATTCAGAAAGTGCCTTTTGTCTAATTTCACTGTGTTAGTGCAGAAAAAAAATCACCTCTTAAATCTGGGAAAATTCAAATGTTCTTACATCAGCATCAGATTTTATTGGTCACAGTACTCATCAGTGCCCTCCTTAGCAAGCTTAGTCAGAATCCCATTCAGGTCTACTCCGTGGTGCTTACATCGAGGAAAAAGTTCTTAGAATTGTAATGCTAGTTCAGGGGTGGACAAACGTGCTTAATGTAAGAGCCACATAGAATAAATGACAGACTGACAGTAGATGGGGGAGGGAGAGAGTGATGGAAAGAAAGCAACTTTAACTTGAAATGCATTCTCCAAGCTGCCAGCTGGAGAATGTGAGGGTGAAAAAAACATCCCCCCCTTCTTTGCCCCCCAGGTCTCCCAGGGAAATCTCCCCTAAAGAACATACTGCAAGGCACATGAACACTTAAACCTTGAAGAACACTTCATGGGTCTAAAGTGCCAGTAGACTCCAACTTCTCTCTCAAACCCTGGGAGGGGGGAGAAGGAAGGAGAGGCAGCCCAGCTCCTCTTTGCACAACACAGAGACGGGGGAATGAAGGAAGCCAAATGGAGCTCAGGCTTTGCAGCCTGTGTCAGTCTTCAAACCTAGCTTTTCTCTGCACAACAGAGAGACGGGGGAAGGAAGGAAGCAGAGCAGAGCTCAGGCTTTGCTGGGGGCAGAGCTAGCTTTGGCTTTTCTTGTGACCCGGTATTGAGGCTTCCGTGGCCAGGGCCATCTTAACAGCATTATGGGCCCCGGGCAAAGCAACATTATGGGCCCTGGGCAAAGTACTGCATCATACACAGATTAGTATGGGACCGTATGCTCGTGGGGCCCATGGGCAAGTGCTCATCAGGCCCATGTGTTAAGACAGCCCTGTCCGTGGCCCAGTACTGGGTCGCGAACCTGGAAATGGGAAACGCTGGTGTAGAGGATCTTAACTACAGCTTATTCTTTTAAAAAGGCAGAGTTTTAATATTCTTCTGAATGATAGCTTATTATGTGACTGTAGGAAAGAGATCAAAAGCATCATACTTATTTAAAGAAAAGATTTTCATATGTGCTTTTATTTTTTCAGGAGGCCTCTTAACAATAGAAAGGTAAATGGAAGAAGCAGTGAGCCAGATGCAACCCTTGAATGAAAAGCAGGTGCCGAACTCTGCAGATGGATATGTATGGCACATTACTGACATGGATCGATTACGGCGTTTCTTGTGTTTTGGTTCTGAAGGAGGTACTTACTACATCAAGGAACAAAAGCTAGGATTTGAAAATGCTGATGCACTCCTTAGGCTTATTGAAGATGGCAAAGGCTGTGAAGTGGTACAGGAAATAAAGACATTCAGCCAAGAAGGGAAAGCAGCAAAATCAGAACCCATATTGTTTGCACTTGCAGTTTCTTCACAGTGTTCTGATGCAAAAACAAAACAAGCCGCTTATAAGGCTGTCCCTGAAGTCTGTCACATACCAGCTCATCTTTTCACTTTCATCCAGTTTAAAAAGGATCTCAAGGAGGGCATGAAGTGTGGCATGTGGGGTCGTGCTTTGAGAAAAGCTGTTGCAGATTGGTACAATGGAAAGAATGGCATGGCTGTTGCCTTAGCAGTTACAAAGTACAAGCAAAGAAATGGTTGGTCTCATAAAGATCTTCTAAGGTTATCCCACCTGAAGCCTGCGAATGAAGGTAATAAGAATTGAGAACAGTGTTTGTCAGCATTAAATATATTGTTTTATATGTAGGTGGCATAAAAAAATTAGAGAATGGTTGAGTTCTGAAATACTGAGATGTTACAGAAATGGGTGTTCCCAGATCCTTCTTGACTTTGCAGGCTGAAGCAGGAAGCAGTTCTGGGCTTGCAAAGCTGCAAAGAAAATGTGGAATTGACTTTTTTTTGCACTAAAATATAATTTTTGCATACAAAATTGGAGAACTATAAAACTAAGAGACATGATTATTTGCTGAATGTAAATTCTCTTTCTATTCCCTTTTATTTCCCTTTTGAATGCATGTGTTTGAGCTGCCATATGGTGCATCAGTTAGAATGTCTGAATTGTTTCCAAGAAAGACAGTGTAGTATAGCTAGTGATACAACTGAAGATGGAAGAACACACTCCTATCACTTGAGCATTTAGATTTTCAGGTCCAGGGGCATTTCTGAGCTTTGAGTGCCTATTAGCTACATCCTGATCAAGAAGCCCTACCCATTATAAACCTCTGGTCTTGTCTGGATTGAGCTTTCCTTTATTTTCTCTAATCTACGCCATTATAGATCTTAGTCATTCATGGAGGAGCGTATTTCACCAGATAGAGAAATGAGGTGGGAGAGCTGGACATCAACTGCAAACTGATACACATAAAGCTGCCTAATGTTGAATGAGACCCTTGGTCCATAAACTTCAGTATTGTCTACAGAAACTGGCAGCTGGTTTTCAAGGTCTCAGGCTGAGATTTTTTTAACATCACCTACTGTCTGAACCTCTTAACTTGGAGATTCTGGGAACTGAACCTAGGCCTTCTGCATGCCAAGCAGATGCTCTACCTATGAGCCATGGCCCCTCCCAGTGGTAACACTGTATTCCACATTCCCGGTGGTTTTATGTAAATGTGGAAAACCACAGGAGACAAATCAGAACTTTTTGGAACCTTGCAGAATGATTCCCATGTGGGGAAAAATAATCTTTTGACAACAGTTTCTGAAACTTTCCCATAAGGTGGAAATGGAGCCACAGCAAAGCATTGCCTTGTTATTGTTATTATTATTTAAACTTATTATTACTTGTTAAACTTGTAACTCACACAAGCAGTTAAGAATGCTGTGATTAACAGTAGTGATGAGCAATCTAAGAGAATAAACAGGTTTATTTACCTCCTCTGCCTATTCTCAGTTTGGATCTTCAGTCTTGGCTGGAAGCCACATTGAAAGCAGCAGAATGCCTTGGTCAAGAATGGCAGGTTCGAAACAGAACTATATTTGCCCAGAAGAGCTCATTAACTACATTCATACTATTGCTTTCTTAAGAGCAGATAACATCCTGCAAAGATCTTACTAAACATATGATTGGAGCTTTTATGGAATTACAGCTTAGTGAATTTAAGAGTATTTGCATTTTAAGTATTAAACTTTTATTTAAATTATTGTCATTATCATCATTACTCCCGCATAATTTAGATTTATTTGGAGTGGGATATCGTTACTTTTCACATTTTAGATAATTGAATGATGTTAAAGCTTGCAGAGTATGTTCCATTCTTTTCAGTTTGTATTCTCCTGATAGAAATGCCAAACTACTACTTTGAATTCCCTCTTCCATACTAGGGAAGGACATTTATGCTTGTGTGTTTGAATGTCTTGCCATGAGTGGTACTGTTAGGAAGGTTCTCTACACTCTGTACTTCTATACTCTGTGAATGTGGTACTTACCAAATTGACTCTCTAGAATAGATCCTATTATTTTGGATTGACCTAAATTTTCAGATTTCAGGACTGAATTGATTTTTCCTTTGCTTAAGCAGGACTCTATCCACTTAGAAGCTAAGTCTTCTTGGTGACTAATATAAATGAGTAACTTTGTGTGTGGCTAAACATCTGACGACTGTAGTAAAATCACACTGTAGCTCAGGTAGCAAATCTTAGGCTTTCCTTGTTGTGTGTGATGGCTTGCTGTTTATGACTATTTTCTCAAAAAACAAGGAAGGAATATAATTCAAAACAAATTTGTTTCTTTTATTTGAAAAACACAAAGATGAATTTTTAAACTGATTTTTACATTCTACACATCTCACCATCCTACGGTCAGGAGTAACTCTGCAGTTGCAGGGTGGGAATGCTCCAAATCCTCAGCAAATAAAGCAGTGATTGACTACACTAGACCAGAAAAAAATCCAATGTTAATACATTGTAGCTGTGGCGATGCATGTAAAAAAAAAATAGGTAGAAGTCATTGTCTTTGTGTATCTATTGTAATTGATTTTTTTCCTGTCTATTATTGGTGAAATTAAGACAATAAACTTCCAAACTGAGTATATTTCAAGGTAAATTTATTCTGTAATCTATTGTATTTTTGCAAGACTCCAGGTAGAGTTCTTAGCTATTTGGTAAACAATTTGGAGAAGGAATAATAATTGGGTCCTTTTTTCTGTTTCCTTTTAACAGGCCTTGCTATAGTCATGAAGTATGTAATGAAAGGGTGGAAGGAAGTCCAAGAGGCATATAAAGACAATAAGCTTTCTGCTGAGACTGAAAAACTGTTAAAATATTTGGAGGCAGTGGAGAAGGTGAAGCATACGAAGGATGAATTGGAAGTGATTCATCTGATAGAAGAGTATAATTTAGTCAGGGAACACCTCCTCACAAACCATCTGAAATCTAAAGATGTGAGTAACTCATATGAGCATTAATATTTTGCTTCATGTTTACTATCATTTTTGTGCATTTTGCTGAAGTGCACCATTTTTAAAAGTATTTGAAGATGGGTCACTGTCCAAGGCTGACGCTTAAGTTGCTCCTTGCAGATCCTCATGTTAAACAACTTGAGTTCTTCCATTTTTTTACTAATTTTAACCCATTCTGTACAAGGTATGGAAAGCATTGTTGCAGGAGATGCCTTTAAAAGCAATATTGAGGAATCTAGGAAAGATGACAGCAAATTCTGCACTTGAACCAGGAAGTCCAGAAGTAACAATTGTTTGTGAAAGACTAAGAAATGAGAAACTCCTTAAAAAGGTAAAAATTTCTCTGTGTGTTATTCTAGCATTTAGTTATTAACAAGATTTTTACCCTGCTTTTCTATCTCTCATAAGGCCACCAAGGTGGCTAAAAATTTCATCTTAAAAGCCATTAAAGCCAACACACAAATATAACATTGAAACAAGTTAAAACCAGAGCCACCTATGGCTTTTGTTGGGCTGTTCCAGAATATGTGTTGAAGATGAAGCTGTGTTTGTTAACAAAGGATTATTTAGTGTTTGGGAATTTCTCAATTTCAAACCTTGATTGATGGCAGAGTATCTTTAATTAGGTCTTTAGAAAGCAGGTGGCTATTGCTTCAAGGGTCCCATGTCTATAGCTTTTTTTAAAAAAACTGAAGAACATGATGGATAAAATGAGAGAAATAAAGAGTCTTGCGTGGTCTTCTTTCTGTGCATTACCAGTTGGTGGTTTAGAGAAAAGGTTGAAAATCATCCTCTTAGAAAAGGGTGGAATATTGAAGAGTTGGCTTAAAGTAGCAACCTGTTAACTTTTCCACTGGTTGGAATGTATGGTTTTTAGGGGAAAAATGTTATTTTGGATGAGTTGGGAAGAAGACACTCTCTTATTTAGTGGTATGGTTTATTCTTCTATGAGTGATTCTAAGAACAGTAGAAGGAGGATAAGAGAAAGGCAGAAATTGTGGGAATTAAATTCATGGGAGGTGAAAGGATATTGAGGTTAGAACTTGGGCCTCCTGGACAAAAATCTCCAGAGACAATAAAGAAAAGTAACAACCTCAATGTGAAAAAGAGAAGAATACTAAGTTGCTTTGGGTTCCTACTGAGGAGAAAGGTGGGGTATAAATGAAAAAAAATAATAATTAAAATAATATTTCCTCTTTGTAGCAAATGGAATAAGAAGTGTATTTCCTTCTCTGTTTTGTCCTGATAACAACTTTGTAACATAACAACTTTGATTAAGACTGTGTGACTGGACCAAGTTTGTTGCAGCGAGCTTCAGGGCAGAGTGGAGATTCAAACCTGAGTCTCCCATATTCTAGCCTAACACTCTAGCCACTACACTACACTGGGTCCAATTGTTTTATTAAGGGTGCAATCCTAAAAACACTTTCCTAGAAGAAATGCCTATTGAATGGCACTTGCTTCTGAGTAGACCTGCTTAGGATTGCTCTCTAAGTCTCATAATTTTGATGCTTGGGGCAGTTAGCAAGATTGTATTCCTTCTTTTCTGTATATAATATAAGGTACAGAAATTCTTCTCGCAAAAGTGAAAATCATAGTCATATAAATAAAGTATATCTTTAGATACATTTTTGAGAAGGTCTTTTAAATTAAACAATTGAGAGTGTACTTTTTGTATTGCTTTTTTCAGGCTCAAATACATCCTTTCCATATATTGGTTGCATTAGAAAATTACAAAGGAGGACGAGGTTATCGGGGGAAACTTTGCTGGCAACCTAACAAGGATATTTTGGAAGCTCTGGATGCTTCATTTTACAAAAGCTTCTTGGTAACTCTTAGATATTGTAAATCCATGTGATTACCGTGGTTGAACAAATGTACTTGCTTAAATATTTCCAGTATAATTCTTCAGATAGCCAACCTTTTTTGTAGTAGGTTTTGTTTCAACTAACCAGCAGTAGGGTTGACTGCTGGTTAGTTGAAACAATGTGATCAGAGTTCAACATTGTCAGGTATCCCATGAAAATAAAAAACACTGTGTGACATAAGCTTTTCTAATAAGCTATATTTCAAATATATATTATACGTCAAGTCCTCTTAATCATGTAGATAACATGCCCATCAATAGAACTGATACACAAACCATGATCCGTAATATATAAAAAAAGTCATAGTGGAGGATAAATATACAATAATTCAATGGTTCAAAATTACTGTATATAGTCTGTTTCAACTGATGTTATTTTTCAAGGGTAGACTTCATATAATTTCGGAACTCATTAGTCTCTTCACTGTTCTGGCTCCCAAAGGGCTGCATCGCTTCACTGTTAGGATCTTGGAAAATTTATGCTGAACAATTCATCAGAAATTTCACCATGGAAGGTAATTTTTATCTCTACACTTTTTCATGGCAGAATGCTATGACATCTCACAACGTATCAATCACTAAAAGCACTCAATAGTGTATTAGAAAAGCTTATATCACATGGTGTTTTTTGGTCTGAATAATCTTTCACTGTGGTTCCAGTTTTTTTCTTAGGTATCTCATGAAGACAAGAACTGTGGGGGTGGCAGCTTACCTTTTTATTTCTTTATCCTGCCATCCCAGTCTGAATCAGAGTCACACGATAAGCAGTGGCTCAGCATCCCCATGCCTTCAACCTTTATTTTACATCCTTATTAACTTCTAGATGGGCTGCTGCTACTGCTTCCTCTATTTTCCTGGGACCCCCCTTGCAGATTATATTACTTCTTCTGCCACCTTTTGTTGAGTTTCTGTGGACCTAGTATTTTCCTGGGAGAGCTTGACTGAAATGAAAAATACCTTATGTATATTATTAGCAAGTATGCACTGTGTTGGATATTTAAACTTGTTCCTACAAGTGCGTAACGTCTTTGACCTTGTTGATTCAGAATTTAAGTACGCATTATAAAAGCAACAATGTCTTTTAATTCCCCCCCCCCCCCTTTTATCCTTTAGACGATAGAGCCAACAGAGAGGCGTTTCTTGATTGCAGTTGATGTTAGTGATTCTATGTCACAAAAAGTTTTGGGCAGCGTACTGAATGCTAGTACAGTTGCAGCAGCAATGTGTATGGTAAGACTGAAATTGTGTTATGTTCATATCCTTTTGACCTAAATCTGAATGTGGATGATTTTGGGGTTTTTTCTTCCATACAGAGTCAAGTAAAACTTAAAGAGTAGAGCAGCAATGGAGACAGGAAAGAGCTTGCATCACCTTAGGGAAACTTACGACCTGAATTTAAAAATTAAAACCTTTCAATGAAATCAGAGTTTAAATAAACTATGATAAAATTCTCCATTTGAAAGCCACAAAATTTGTAACCCTTACATTGTGTAAGTAAAATTGACCCCATACTTACAAAGGATTCTTGCAATCAATCTTAAAGTCTCTATGAAGGAAAAGACCCCACAGGTCTAATAGCAAGGGTCCATTCATCATGACATCAGCTCTCAAGTAACTCACTGTTTTTGACATTCTATGTGGAAAGAATTTATGGATTATTTAGAGTCAGGCTGATGGAACTGGAATGTTTTTGCTGTTGAGGTTACTGCATGTTTGGAGTCCACCCCTCCCCCCAGCCATTCCAGCCCAGTCTGTCTTCTGTAGCTCCTCCCATCATCTCACAACATCTGTGCGTTTTCAGCAGTACTTTTAGTTGTCTTGACTGAGAGGAAGTATTTTCATGATGGCCTGTCCCTCCCTTGCTAGGGTAAATGCTTTGGTCAAGATAGAGTCACCTAGAAACAACTGCTCTGGATAGGGAATATGAATGCTCTTCTTCTCTGAAATTTGACTGTAGCAACGCAAAAGGTGCAGTAAACCATGGGAGTGCAAGATTTAAGGGTGTGTGGAGGAGCATAGTAGAAGTAGGAATTGAATAGAGAAGAGAAAGGAGTGGTGGAAGATTTAAAATGGAGAAGATAAATTTATTCATGCATGTATCTGAGAAAGCGTGCATGAATGTACTTGCTGAGTGGTGGGTAGGTGATTAAGTGTATGGTTGAGAGAGACTGTGGGTATGTCTTCTTGGAAGAGAAAGGACTTTAATGAGAAATGTCTTCTGTATGTGCTCAGAAGTCCTTATTTCTCTTTGCCTTCCTTTCTTCTCCCATCACATATATTCACAGTCCTCTAAAAATTTATACTCATTTTAGTTTTAAAAAATCAAGAAATTTTGCAAAATCAGTAAAATTCATAATTTTAAAAAAAATCACAAAAAAGCTGTTTTGCTTCACAATGAACCAGACCATTCTGGTGGTTCCAGTTAGATAGGAGGCACTGACCTCCCACTTCTACCCAAATTTATAATATCTGCAACAAAAGAAAAATTGAACAGTTGTTATGGCTATGTTCTCTTCTTTTATTTCACTTTTTTCACAATAGGTTGTTGCACGCACAGAAAAAGATTCCCATATTGCTGCCTTTTCACATGAATTGATCCCTTGTTCTGTGACTGAGGATATGACGTTGCCTCAAGTATTACAGAAGATGTCTGAGGTATAGAAAGCTTTTGATTTAATTTTTTTAAATTTTATATGAAAAAATGGTATTGCATTGTTAATAGCATAAAGTGTTTATATTTGTACCTTCCATTTTTTTCTGCCTATTGTGTGACAGCAGTGGAGGCCAAGTGGAGTTCTCCATCACCATTGCATCCATATGGTGTTGTCTGGTAAGGCTTTTCCAGGACGTGAGGGGGCTTGTCATGTCCCTGAGCCTGTAGATCCAGAAAATATTGTGAGCTGTATGTGATTCTTTCACATGCTATTTACAGCACTTCTTGCAATTTTGGTGCATTAGATGCAAAACTGGTGAACAAGAGATTAAACCATGGGGGCGGGGGAATTCCTCAGCGGACCAAGAGCACCAGAAGGAAGACGTAAAGAGGGGACATTTGGGAGAAAAAGGAAAGTAGAGAGAGTGAACAGAAGCAGAGGAAAAAACAGGAGCTGAGGTGAGAATGGAGGAGGTAAAGAGGCAGGAAAGGCACATTTAGGAGGAGGAGAAATAGGCTTATTTTTGCCCAGAGAGGAGAACTAAACAAGGGAAAAGTTACTAAGAAGCAGGCCTCGGATTCAGTGGGAGCTCACAGGAGCACAGCTCCTGAACCTTTCTGAGAGTTCCACTTCCTCCTTCTGAGAGTTCCACCTCCTTGTCCATTGAATAGTATGTGCAGCTGCATAACAATCCCTGGATGAGCTCCACCACCTATTTTTCTACAAAATGACCCCTGCTAAGAACACACAAGTACAAAGAAGTTTACTATCCTGCTCTATGAAAATTATTTTAGGCTTCTAAACATTTTATGTTCTGGCTGGGTTTTTAATAGTTTGTACATTGTGTGTACTGTTGTATGTTTTTATCAAGTTTTACTTTGTAAGCTGTCTCAAGGACAATCTTTGGAGGGGTAGTATTTGCATTTGCTCAATATATAAATAAAGTCATTTGCAGAGGAATGCAGCTTGTTTTTTTGTTTGTTTTTTTAGTACATATTCAGTGTAAAAAGTAACAGTTCCATGGCTGGATTTTTTAAAAGTGTGCAATAAATAAATGGAATTTAGTTTTCATTGTATTGAAAATTATTTGGCTATACTATATTTATAGTTACATATTCAGTATTATTGTCTGTGTGTGGTTTGTGGGTGGTGCATAGAAGAGACTATAACAGTGGTGCATGGGCCATACATCTTTTTACATCACGGTTCTAACATTAAACCTCTTGTGGTTTTTTTTTAACCCTAGATTCCAGTGGGTCCCATTGATTGTTCTCTTCCAGTGTTGTGGGCTCAAAGAAATGGAGTAGCTGCTGATGTCTTTATTGTGTTCACAGACAATGAGACTGTTGCTGGAGATACTCATCCTGCTGCAGCCTTGAGGACATATAGGGAGGTAAATGTCCTTTGTATAATGCTGTGAAATTGTTTCTGTGAAATATTACTGATTTCTTAATGGTTCCTAGAATTTTGAAGATGCTGCAGAAACACCTTTTCAAATCATTAGGTACAACAGCAGGAACTGTGGCTAGTATACTAATAAATACTAATAGCAACTCTGTGACCAACACAGGCTAAAGTAAACAAGGCTGGGGTAGATTTGACCTTCAGACATCCAGATACATGCCCTTAGGGGCCATACAATCTTCCTGGAGTCAAGCAGAAAGGAGCAACATTAGGAAGTCTGGCTACTGGAGACACTGCAGCAAAACAATCTGTGTGTCCAGGGGAACTCCTCAGATGCCAAGAAGCATATCCCTAGCACTGGAACAAGGAGCAAGGCAGGAACCTGGACAAGGGGTAGGGGGAAAAACAGAGATTGAACATGAAATATTGTTCTTTGAGGAGAGTGAGGGAGGAGGGCCTCATTTCCATACTTGTCACAATAAAGCCTGCAAAACTTATTATGAGTAGTTAATACATTGCTGTGTAGCTATATAATGAAAAAGTTTTTGTTTGTTTGTCATTAGGCAATGGGTATTCCATCCAAACTTATAGTTTGGGGAATGACATCCAGCAGTTTTACCATTGCAGACCCAGATGACAGAGGAATGCTGGATATATGTGGCTTTGACACAGGAGCACCAGATGTCATTCGAAACTTCACTTTGGATCTCATTTAAATCTGAGCACCTGTTTTATTGAATTGGTGTATTAACCAGCTTAAAGACTTTGACCTGGGACCTCCCAGTCTGATTGACTGACTATGCTAACTGATGACTGAATTTGGTGCATCTATCAGAATGTTTAACATTTTTTATAAAGGGATATAAGAGAAGCAGAGGTGAATTCTATTCTCTAGGAACATTGTTTACATTTGTTGCACATAGTTTAGAAATAACAAATGGGAAGCCTTCTAGAAATAACTACGGAACACAGTGTATGCATACTTTGAATTTTTTTTAAAAAAATAGTTTACTTATACCAAGGTTTATTCCATCACTGTAGACTTAATTTTCCATGTTGTGATTTTAATGTTTTACATTATGCTGGATTAACAGTTGTTTGCCTGAATAGTTTTTATTCTTTGTATTGACAAGGGAAAGTGAGACCAGGTATGTACTATAGGTTACCTCACTTCTACCAATGCGTGTTGGTTCGCATTGCTTATAGCACATTTATATCTGGCAACTTGCTGCTTTTCCTGTTCCTTATATTAGATGCAGACATTGTAACTACATATGTCGAGTTACTTCAGAACAACTGGATTGTTCCAAGGGACGGGAGGGTGTTGCCTGGTCAATCAACCTCCTAGATCCACCCTTGTTTCAGAACAAGAATTGCAAGAATTGCATAATTTGTATCCATGCATTATGATTGCACCAGTTTGTAAATAAGCATCTTTTGCATTTTTTATGTTCGTTTGGGACAAGGAGAATTACAGGGCTTACCTAGAAAGTTTGGTTAATTGCACATGTTATCAAAGGAAAACAAAATTGCAATCCTTGCCTTTTGAAGCAAGGGAATTATGGAGGGGAAAGGATAGCATGGGCTTTGCTAACAGACAAAAGTTCTGATGACCAATTTGTAAGATTATTGTCCATGTGCATTTTTGTACCGTGATGAGCTGCCATGCATATATTTGCCCCAGCAGAGTCATATGAGTGATAATACAGTACCTATACAGACTCCCACATTTTCAGTGCAAATTATACCAATGAGCAGTAGGTTATAGTCAGTAGTTGGCTATGGTAAAATATTAGTAACAAAATTAAGCCTCAACCTTAGTTTTGTTGCTGTTTTCTTCAGGCCTGTACTATAGAGAAACGGTTCCTGGAATGCACTAGACCATGTAACAGATAGATCAAGATCTTCTCCTGTTTAACCTATTTTAAACAAGAACAGCTGTATCTAAACCATTTTCCTTCAGTGAGTTTGTTTAGGAGAAATTCTCAGTCGACCTTATCCTTTGTCTTTAAAGATCTTTATTAATCAGCACAATGAGTAGAGCAGAAATCAACACTAGTGCATGTATTTTGGAGTCCTAAAAATGCCATGGGGAGGGACGATGGCTGGTAGAGCATCTGCTTGGTAAGCAGAAGGTCCCAGGTTCAATCCCTGGCATCTCCAAAAAAAGGGTCCAGGCAAATAGGTGTAAAAAACCTCAGCTTGAGACCCTGGAGAGCTGCTGCCAGTCTGAGTAGATAATACTGACTTTGATGGACCAAGGGTCTGATTCAGTATAAGGCAGCTTCATAGATGTAGTCATAGTTTGGATTCAGTTTGGCAATTTTTTTCTAAACGTGAATGGAAAATACTGTTCCTCAATATGAACAGTGATCCTTTTGAAGACTAGTGACAACTGTAGCAAAGTAATAGCACAGGGTTTTTTGGCAGAATGTGGACTACATCTTGGAATGTGATGGTATGTAAACAAGAGAGGTGGTATAAATGCAGTGTTTAATAAAGGACTGCAACTTTTAGTTGGTACATTAGTTTATTATTGAAGTGTACTTGTTTGGATCAACATTCCTTGGCCAACATGTTTTGTTTTACATAAGGAATATTTAGAAGCAGTTATAAACATCAATACTGGCAGGCATCATGTTAGATGTGTCGTAGCTGAATATATTTCCAAATAACAGTAAAAATTTGTGAGTGAAGGCTGTTTCTGTGTTTGCTAAGATCTTCTGTCCTCTAGAGAAACAGCAGTTAATTGTATTTAAAATCATGCCATTTGAAGAATTGGTGGTTGCATGGATCTTAGTAAGGGATCTTTGTTATGCTGTGGAGTGCCAGGGCTGCTATTGAATTCTAGGATGGTATTTTTTTAAATCTGCTCTTGTGTACATTCTTAGAAGATTCTTGAGCATTACCTATTTAATTATAAGAAAAGGGACACCATTCTGGGTTCTTGGACCTTTCTGCCTCTAGAAAGATGCTGTATGTAGGGAATATGGATGGTTAATCAAAAGATATTATTGACAGATAATGACAAATAAATGTGTGTGTTTCCCCACTTCCACATAAAAGTCTCAAAAATATAAAACATGGTAGAAGAGAAACTTCTATAGCATGAAAATAAGATGTACATAGTGATGCTTGGATTTAAGTGTATGTAAAGGCTTGGTGTAAACTTCAGATGATTCAAAGAATGAACAGTAGGTAGAAATTTATAAGTGAAGTGACCTTGTATGAGTTTAATACTGATCTGCATTTTATTAAAACATCTTTATTAAAGCAGCATCTGTCCCTGCACTTGTGCTTAGATCAGGATCCCTTCTGTAGAACTATCTTTGAAATATATGGGAGGTGTACAAGATCAGTTGTGTGCTTAGTAAAGTTCGGAAGGGTTTTATTGTTCCGTAAATAAGAGTTAGATTCAGTTGTCATGTAACAGTTACGGATAGATGCTTGTAACAGAATGCAAATGAACTGAATTGTAAGTTAATTGAATGTAAGTAAATTGAATGAATTATCTGTGTGGGTTTACAAAAAATAATCCAGGAGGAAGGAGTCTATTCATAGGTCTTGGTTGCGATTTAGAGGGCTGTTTAGGCATGTTCAAGACTTTTAGTATGCTGAGCAGAGTTTTTGCCTTTTACCCAATATTGAAGAACAGCTCTATCCCATGCCTTCTGTATCATGGATTTCATGTATAATTCTCCTTCGTTTTAGAAAAGGTTTACTACGTGGCATGGAAGGATGGGACACTGCAGTTCAGAAAACATAAGTTCACTTGGGCACGTGAAACTAGTCATGGAGTTCTCTAAAGTCATTTTATTTCAGCAAAATGTGTATTGGTTTTTCAACCCATTATAATTTTTCTATCACAAAGTGACAAATGTTACAATGGAATTAGTTCACAGGCACTTGGTTCAGACAATACTTGGAGAAAACTGGGCCTCATGTCTTCCTCATTGTTCTATCTCTATATACTGTAGTTTCTCTCTTGCTCTTGTTTGCAGCAAGCTACAGATTCATACTAGGTAAAAATGATTGCTTATGCTTGAACTGCAAACCAGAATTTCATACCATGTGGATTGCACAATTCTAGTTTGCCATTAGTTATGACTGCTGATAGTGTTGCCACAAATCAGGAATGTTAATTGCAAAGGCACAAGTGGAGAAGGGAGTGCACAAATCTAAGTTTATCCCCAGAATTATTCATGATACAGCATTATCTCTGACCCAAGCCACTGTATTCCATGCTGTAGAATATTGTGTCTGATTGTTTTTGGTGACAATAACCTTAGTTTGTTTTATTTAGACTTTCTAGTTCCCCATGTTGACAAATGCTAATTGCCTGACATATGCATTATTTTTTTTTAACCCCAGTTAGTTTGGGACTTTACTGCCAAATTATAGTCAGAATTAAATTATTCATGCAAATACTCTGTGCTGCCTTTTCACCAAAGAATATCATATTAAGAGGAGAATTCTGTGCCTGGAAAACTGAAAGGGAGAGTTTAGTTGAGCAGTTTTGCAAAGGCTTGTATGTATCTATAATGCAGCAGAATTCCTCAGGGATGTTGATGGCTGTTCTGATTTTCTTTCGGAGTGTTGTAAAATGATTCCATTCATCTGCTTGTGCTGCAGAAGCAGCAGTCAGACAGCTAAGGGAAAGGAAATGGGCAGCAGATCAGGACTGAAGGTATCATTATTGGTCCCATATGCCAGAGGTTTAGAGTTGCTATTTTTTCTGTATGCTGCATATTTGTATCATTATTTTGTCTTTTATTCTGGTTACCCTCCCCATTGTATACAAAATTTACATCTCTCAAAATGGTGGAATAAAATAGGCTTTATGAATGTGGTTGGTTGTTTGGTAGCCAGTCTAAAGTGTAGCTGTGGGAGAGGCTGCTATGAGCATACTTGGGTACTTGAAAGAAATGGATACTTGTAGAAGGAAAATAAAACTTACCTAGTAAATATAAATTTATTTATGAATTAACAGCAGCATCCTTGCCATTTGTAAAAAAGAGCTAAAAAGTTTTCAGATGCTCAGTATGGTAGGTCAGTTGCTTATTCTGGAAAAGTCATGTAAACATCAGTGTGAAGCTACTACTGAAGACTGACATTTGAAAACAGGTTGTGAAAATTTCTAACATCAGTAACTGAGAAATGATTGCAGGAATGATGTGTGCACGATCGTAATTCTGGAAAGAAATTCAAATTTAAATTATAGTTCTGGGTAAATTTTAAAAAGAACATTGGAAGGAAAAATACATTTTCTAAAAACACATGGGATTGCATCCTATCACCAGTTGGCACAAGGAGGTTGTGAAGGTAGATGTCCTGTGCCTTCCCTTAATAGACTTGAGTGACTCCTGAAAAGCCAGCATTGAGACTCAGGGTCTCCTTATGGGCAAAATGCCACATGGGTTGGTGAGAACTGATATGAAACAAGAGAATTCCAGGAGGCTACCTTACCTGCACTTATGCTATATTAGATTTTAGCAAATTCTTAATTGCAGCTCCCATACCATATGGCATTTTACCCACAAGAGTCTCCTAGGATCATTGGCTTTTTAGGTGTCACATGGGCCTGCTGAAGAAAGGGGGTTGAGAGATCCCGCAGCCTCTTTGCACTGATGACTCATGGGGTGCACCTGTTGACTGCTTCAAGCTCTCTTCTTTATATTCTATGCTAGGCAAGAATACAAAAAAGTCTAAAAGAATGTAGTAGTAGAAATATGAAGGCTTGTAAATACTTTTGTTCCTATAGTAGAAATGCTAATTGTGCACAGGTTAAGAGAGTTTGATATGGCTCTGTTCTGATGCTACTGCCAGATTCTGAGAAGAGATTTTGCTTGAACTGAAATAGTTTCCTCTGTTTCTGTATTGCCTTTTGAAACTTGTACATTATCTTAAAATAATGCATGAATTAAGCTTAGTTATGGTCAACAGATAGCTATTTCATAACGCTAAACATTTGTGGTCCAAAGCACTGCTTGCATAGAGGCCTTGTGTTCTCTTAAGGAAAATGATCAGTGTGTTTAAAGGGATTTGCTGCTCTGTATATAGTTCACTCTCTTGCTTTCAGAAGGGAACAGGGACGCTCCTGGGTGTGCTGAGCACTACCCATGCATCAGAACTTCTGGCATGGCCAATAAATAGCTTGTTTCTTTTACAGTCTACATGAAACTGACTTAAAAAACAAAAAACACCAATACCTTTTTCACTAATGATGTACATAGAATTTTCATGCCAGCCTCTGTTTTACTCTGGAAATATTGCTAATTATGAATCTTTAGAAAAAACAGCACTTGCTTGTCTTTGCTAGGTGCAAGCCTTATGGAAGTATATGGATCATCTATGATGCCATAAACTGGTAGCTTTCTGTTACCGTTTATATTGGCCAGATTATTTCCCCTTCTCGCTTTTGTTTTCTCAGGTTCGACAATTTCCAGGGGTAGTTTTTTTTCTTCCTTCCTTTTTTGCTTTAGATTCTGTTCATACATTCCCTTCTGTCAAATCTTAGGTTACGTTGCTTGGCTAGTGTATACATCAGCACTGTTTATGTCTTAATCATAGTTACAGCAGCAGCAACAGAATTAGGTACCCTGCTTTTTCTCCTTTTGCATGTTAATGCATCTTGCCTTTCCCTACACCCCTACTTGATGCTAACTGGGATTCATGACTTTTCCTTAGTTTCCATCCCTGATTTTTATATTCTGGGTAATACTACCCATTATTATTTGAACACTGGTTCAAATATAATCCTTAACCACAGCTGGTGGTAGCAGGGAGTGGGGACAGGGATTTGTGGCAGGGGTATGGAGCATAACATTACACAACCCTAACCCTTCAATGACAGTTCCATTTTTGAATGAAAACAACATGTTTTCTTCATTCTTGTTCCTTGTTTTTGTTTTGTTTGGGAATCTTAAAAGACTGTTGCTAGAATTTGAGTAGACAAATTTTTGTGTAGCTGAAATAAGACTTGGTTAAAACACAATGGATACATGTGCTGTTTCAAACAAAATATCAGATTGAATGAAAAGTTTCAATGGTTGTCTGTTACGTAGTGCAGGGGCATAAACATATGACTTACTACTTCATGAAAAATACTGCCACATTTAGTGCTTACTGGGATAATAAACAATTTCCTCCCTAAAATTTAGACCGTAATGGAAGGTCTGGATTAATTTTCCTGGTGCCTGAAATAGGGTTGCTAGCTCCAGGTTAGGAAATATCTTGAGATTTTGGGGATGGAGTCTGTGGAAGGAAAAATTCCATAGAGTCCCTTCCAAAGTGGCCATTTTCTGATCTCTGTCAGCTGGAAATCAACTGTAAAACCTGGAGGCTGGCAACCCTAACCTGAAAGCAGTTATTTCTGCATAAACGGTATGTGCATTCAAGTGTTATCTCTTCAAGAAAATCTATGGTATCAGTCTAAAAATAAAATCTTGTATCTTATGAACAGGGAACTTTAATTTCAATTTAGAAATAACTGATCAGTGGAATTATCTTGAGCAGACTGGTTAAGTAAGAAGGATGCCCCTTTGTCTTTTGCTTATGCATGTGTAATTTAGAGAACTGAAGCTTGTGCAATGAAGTCTTCAGGAAATCAAGGTCAGGATTTCAACTGTCCATTGGTATATATTTGAATACTGATCATGATTAATTTAGTACAGGTGGCTACTTGGTTTACTCTTGGTTTTATAAGTAAGGAAAATGTGAGAAGAACAGACTAAGTTAATAAAATGGTACACTGAAAACATGCTGCCTGTTTGTTGCTCATAAAATGATTCAGAGTCTTCAGTGGATATTGTATGGCTGTGTTTAGGCATATGACTTTGCTTCTAAAACAAAGTTTGTTTGTTTTACTTTTCAGATACTTGTAAATCTAGAGTGCTGCTTGGAATAAAGAAGTAACATTTAAAACTGATGCACAATAATGAGGCACAATACTGCTACCATAATTTTAACTATAATGGAGCACAGTAAGCAACAAATCACGCTTCTCTTGAATACAGTTCTCACTGGGGTAGTAAGCCTGTGTCTGGGCTCTATATCCTCAGATTAATGGTGGGAGCCCTCATTGAATATTCCTGTTTACAAAAAAGAATAAAGTAAAATTCAAAACAAAGACAGTCTGTCTCTCTAACATGCCTGTTTTCTGTGCACAGGGATTTATTTATTCATTTTGGCATGAAAAGCACTAAGTTACGCAAGTCTTCACCTTCAATCTGAACTGGTTCATCCCTGACACAGGCTTTCCATCTCAGTGAGAACAATTTAAGTTGAGCTGCTGCTCTTACAACCCCTTTTTAAAAATGAAGAAAACACCAGTTTTTTTTTAAAAAGGAGTAATACTTTGCTAAAATAATACGCATCTATTGAGAGCAATATAGGGTCCACTAGGAAGTCTGCCATGCTGCTTAATTTTTAGAGCCAAATTTGGCTGCTAACATGGGATGTAGTATTGATAGACTGGTAAATATGGTATTAGTGTCTTTGCTTTCTATAGGATTTCACTAATTGTACAGAAGATCCTTTTTCTGTGGAAAAGCAGAGCCTTAATTTGATAAAGTGTCATAATTAACTTTTAGAATGCCTTAAGACACATGGTATCATAAGAGATGGGCACCTGTTAGAATCTAGAGATGTCCAACATTTCCCCCTCAAGTATTCATTAATGGATGTTTTGCCTTAAGCCACAGTTTTGAGATCTGAGTGTGCAGGTTAACACTAAGTTGGAGAGAGGGAAGAGTGGTTTACATTTAAATGCAAACAAGGATCTAAAATGAAATGTTAAGGTAGATTCATCAATGTAGCCTAGAAATACCAACGGTTTTTGCATGTTTTTTATTATTTTTGCATTTGTTGATTATTTTGTACTATTCGGAAACACTGTGTAGAGAAACAAGGCTGTTTATCACTAATTAAGTGGTAATTCATTGACCAGATTAATTTATTTTTTTTAATATTGTGGGAAGATACATCAGCTTTTGGATCACTATTCGGTGTCATTTCTTCAAGAAATGTTGAGATAAAAATATTTACCAGCATTTGTGCAGAATATTTTTTTAATTTGGTGTGTTTAGTAAGATATATGTGTATTTATATTGATTCAGTAGAATAAAAATTACTTAACAGGGTTGTGAAAAACTTGGCAAAATTAGTAACTCTTGCAGTGCCAGAAAAAATGCAGTTATCCAGGTCTCTTTGTGAATTTTGCTTTATATATGTTAAAGGTGCACTACACGTTTCAAAATAAGGGGACTGCAAACTGGCTGATAAAGCTGACCATTTAGACTTTTATGATGGAAGTAAATGTGTACATATCAGTGTTTGACTTGAGTTTTGAACAAAAGTTGCAGCTCATCTCTTTATAAGGAGCAAAGACTGACTTCAGTAAGCATTGTCAGGGAATCTACAAGTTACGTGCAAACACATATAATGAAATCCTGTCCCATTTTGGAACAACAACTTAAGGATGGCTAACTTTGAGTGGACTAGCAGTGGTATGTGTATGCTTTTCCATTGTATGTCTTTATACGTGTGTTTTCAAGGATAAACATGCATCTGGAATCCTAGAGGAAAAAAGCAGCTGAGGACAGTTGTAATGTGGAACAGAAGAATGGCTGGCAGGAAAAAGGTTAAATATCAGTTTTTCCAACCTGCTTGCTCTCCACTAGAATCACTTATCCTTTTCAAAAAGAAAAAGTCTGCCAGGTTTTTAAAAAATGCACTTGTGTAATGTGTGGTAAGGTTGTAACTTCTAGTGATATTTCTCACTGCTACTTTAAAACATGTAAAATAAGCCTTAATATTTAAAAAAAATGTAGTGCACCTTTGACTGAGACATGAAAACCTTCTTAATAAGCAAGGTGACCATATTTTCTTCAGAGGGCAGGGTTTCTGATCTTAACTCATATCTCTCATATTTGAATAAATGACTGTTTTTAGATGCAAGTGAAATGTTCCTAATCTGCATTATGATTTGTAGAACATGACAAGTATAAAATAAATTCTATGCATATCATTCCTTGGAACTGATCTTTTACCCCAAAGTAACTATAGAATCATTCTAAGTTTACTAGCAGCATGTCCATCACATTGTTGATGTGGCCATGAGAGACTGGTAGAATGAATGAGATGTGGATGCAGGGAAAAAAGTAAAGCTGACTCTTCACAGATCTTCATGGATCCTCAATTTTTTTTCTTTCACAGAACCCACCTCTCCCCATATGAGCCCCATAGGACTTTACAATCGGTGAATCCAGCTCTTGGTGGTTCCCAGCCCCAGGGACGTCCAGCTTGCCTCAGCTAGGGCCAAGGCTTTTTCTGAATGAGCTTCCATTAGAGATCAGAGCCATGTAGGACCTATTGCAGTTTCACAGGGCCTGTAAAATGGAGCTCTTCCAGGCTTTTAGTTGAGGCTACAGGCATCTCCTTCTATTAGACTTCAGCAACCTCAGGGATCTGACTGATCAACTGGACCTAATTTGGTCATAATTGTTGAGGCACTGACTTCCTGTCTGAGTATTTTAGATGTTTTTAAATTGTAAATTTTATTGTTTTAATGGTGGAACTGTGATGGAACCTGCCCTGAGCCTGCTTTGTGGGAAGCGTGAGATATAACTCCAGTAAACTAAATTACCTCAGTATCAAATCACATGTCAAAGCCAAACCATGGACTGAACTGCAAAAAGCAGTGATCCAAAACTTTATGGCACAGCAATGGTTCAAAAACATTAATCCTATTCAATAAAATACTTTTGATTAAAAACAACATTAATCCAAGACACTCCTCATAAATTTAATTGTTTTTACATTGAAACAAAACTTCCACCATAATACAGAGCATATCTTAATCTATGCACAGTACCACCAAAATCATACATCCACCACTTTGTGGTACTGCAGTAGTGCAAAAACCTAGTTTTCGAGCATGGATCCTCACAATTTTTGCTTTGGGTCATCCCAAACTCACCATGAAATTAAGTATGTCCATACCCATAGATGACACCTGAAACATGTGCCTGCTGTTTTGTGGCTCTGCCACAGCATAAAAATATAGTTCCAAAGCAGGATCCTTGTGATTTTTTCCATTTGGTCAACCCAAATTCATCACGCAATCACATATATGGCCACAGATCTCACCGCAACAATCACAGATCTACTACTATGTGGTGCTGCCGTGGTGCAAAAACATAGTTCTAAAGCATGGATCTTTGCTTAGAACTCAGTTCTCAATGAAACAAAGGCTTTTGATACAGTTTGTGTCCCACCTCTTTCTAACCTTTTTTCCTTCTCCAAGCTAGGTCTCTGAGCTATTTGTTTACTGAGTTTGTGGGTATATGTGTTGCGGTGGTTTGAGGGAGTGGCATAAAGGTCAACCACAAGGGAAGAATTAGATCAAAAGGACAACAGAAAACAAAAGGGTTGAGGGGGAATGCTTCCCTCATGAAGATTAGGTATCAGTTTTGGTGCAGAAATGCATTTTGCCCAGTTCATGTATTCTGCCTCTGATGTGTACACTCCAGTTCCAGGTGGTGTTCTGCGTTATCCGGAAGTGACAGCATGTTGCCCAATGTACTTGCATCACTTCCAGGTAATGCGAGCGTATTGGGGGTGGTGCCCAATGCCACTCAGAAGTGACATGAACACATCAAGGTGACGCACGTCACTTCTGGATGATGCAAGCATGCTAGGGGCGGCAATTAGGTTGTTTGGGTTTTTGTTCAGGGGGATGGTATGTGGCCACCCAGTTTGCAAGCCCTGAACTGCACTGGGCTTTCCTGGTCTGTGCCCATCTTGCCCTAGGTGACTACATTAGGTGATACTTCTGCAAAAATACTGCCTTGGGGGGTTTTTTTCATGGTGATGAGACTTTGATTCAGTTCAAATGTGATTTATTTTAACAGTGGTTAATTTGTGAGATGCTCAGTCAAATCTTGGTTTGCTTTGACAATTTACTGCTTTCTCTTTGTAGGCTGGGAGGGTTTTCCTGGAGAATAAGCCAGGATTGTGTTTGTACAACACACAAAAGTGGTGTTAAAATCAACTGTGGTTAATAAATCAACCTAAATGACTATTGTTAGAAGACTGCTTGCATTCAACTGATGACACTATCTACAGTTAGATTAATTAATTAAAGCATGGTGTTATATGTTTAAAGTAAGCTTTTGTTACTTGGAAACAGCAGGGAAAGCAGAAACCATGGTGATTGATGCTTCAGGGAGGCCAAATATTCCAGCCAAATTGACTTTGTTGGCTCACCATTTCTAGGCAGAAGGAAAATTACAAATCTAAAACTGGACCAATGGGAGGCTTTGTTGAGAGGGTTGCCAACTTCTATGTGGCAGCTGGAGCTGTCTTTGGATTACAGCTGATCTCCAGGCAACAGAGAGCAATTCATCAGGAGAAAATGGCTGCTTTGGAAGGTGGATTCTATGGCATTATACTCTACTTAAGTCCCTCCTCAGGCGACACCATTTATGCCTGTTCCATGCAGTAAGAAACCACACAGGTTATGACTTCAATGTTTTAATGCTGAAGAAGTTTTAGTGCCCAAAACACATCATAAAAGAAAAAGCTTTAGGAACTGAGTGGTCAGTGAAGTACAAGTATGTAACACCACACTAGTCACTGATTACAAACTATGAGCTTCAAGTTCAAATTCCAGTGACAGTTCATTAAACTGAAATTGGTATTTTCAGTTTTCAAGGCAGGAGTAAAATTATTCCTCTGGATGTATCAGCTGCACACCTTTTTACATTAGCATTATTATAAAAGCACTAAATTGTATAATCACATGCCTCATACACTAAAGGGCAGTTCTTGTCCTACACCTATGTACTGTAAAATAAGGTCATTTGTTGTGCCCTAAAAATTTGGTGTTCTGATGCAGCTCAGTTACATTCAGCTTGTATTTTAATAGTTTTAAATAATAAGTGTATGTACAGGACTGCTGCAGCAAAGATATTCTGTGTTTGGTGATTTGAAAAAGACATGCAGGTTGTGCTCAGAGCTATCTAGGATTTGCACATACCTAATTTTGGAAGCAAGCGGGGTAAGGTGTTTGGTGATTACACTTCTAAAGGTGTGCTGACATAGATTGCAAGAAGAATCAGAAAGAAGTCTTGTTTTATTTTTTTATTTCTCATTCTTCTGGATTTTCTGTAGCCCACAATGGTAATCAATCTTGGTTTAAAATAAGAAAACGGGGAAAAGACACTTTAGGTTTAGATGGCTTCAGTGCTTGCTACAAATGCTCAAGATTCCCAAGACAACGCCTGTGCAGTTTCTTCCTGATGGGAAACAGAAAAGGCATGAGTGATTCCAACTGGAGAAAAAAAGCAGGAACCTGTAGGCCAAAATACTGAGAGCAGCTTTTAGGTTTTCTAAGGCTTGAAGTGCAGCACTGGGATGTATGTGCACAAATTCCAAATGTAAATATTTTTATTTATTTAACCCATTTAGATCCCACTTTTCTTCCTAATGGGACCCAAGGTGGCTTACCTCATTCTCCATTCCTCCAGTTTATTCTCAAAACAACCCTGTGAGGTAGGTTAGCCTGAGTGTATGACTAGCCCAAAATCACTGTGATCTTCCACAAGAGTGGGAATCTGGTTCTCCCAGACAGTAGTCCAACACAGTTAACCATTACATGGTCTATTCAAAAGTAGGCATTCCCAGAAAGGTGAAGCCCTGGAAAAGCAGAACTCAAGAGAGAAACTGATCCACGCAAACACTGCCTGCTCTTTATGGGTTTCTGTTATAAATATTTTGACTAGGTGAAGCTGCTCCTGTAGCCGAAAGTTCCCTTTTGTCTCATATGCCTTTATTCTTTCCTTATTTGGAAAGTATTCTGGCCTGGATATTCCCTTAATCATACCTTCTGCCCATCTTAGAGCTCTCAACCTTTATGATGTGGAGAAATTATGAACACAGGAATGCCTCCATTTCTTTTCACAGCCATTCCAGAAGCTTGTCTTCAAGCTCTTCTTAAGTCTCCCCAAGCTGTCTCCTCAGATCCAGGAAATCCTAATGTTTTCTTATTCTCCAGCTCCCATATGAGGAGGTACCATCAGCATCTTCACACACAGGTCTTGACTTTTCAGATGTCCCCACTGTTTATTCACTTTAGCCCAGTTTCCTGATCCATGTTTTCCTCTTTAGGTATCCTTTGTATTATTGTCTAAATGTCTGGTTGGATTTCTGGCCAAGTCTTTCATCCTGTAATTTCTAATCCTCTAGGCTTCGACATAGATGTGAAGGCTCACCTTCTCTGAGAATATGCCCACGTAGAAAAGGAATAGCTAGTGTCTTCCACCACTGTCCTGTCATTTCCTTTTCTATGCCTCTCCCTGGAGTTCCAAGTTGCATGTTATAAGCATTCTGTGGGCATCAGGATTATCTGCAAGCTTCTGTTCTGCAACATCAGTATATCTAATTCTGAGGGGGGTCATAGAGTGTGAATTCAAAGACCAGTAAAATTGAGTTGTGGACAGATGAAAGCCTGGGAGGTAGGCAATAAATCCTGGAGATAAAAGTTGGGATAAGGAAGAAATAGTAGTGTATCTACTTTGGAGGATTACCCAATCGGTCTGCATGCCTACTGCATCAGCTTACTTACATATTGTATATTATTATATACTTCCTGTGTGTAAATTGTAATGTTGCCATATGATAATACCAGAGGAAGGAAAGCAGGATGGGGAAATGGGAATGCAGCAAAAGGGAAATATGTCCATTCTTGTAAGCTGGTGTACAGTTCTCCATCTTATATGAGCAGACTGCAAGTATGCAATAATCCAACAAATTGCATTCTCTCAACACCCAAATTTGTTCTTTAATATCATGACAACTTGAGATGTTTTGCTATATTTCATAAGTGACAGTATTTCAAAGATAAATCAGGTAACCCACTGCTCTGCAAGCAAGTGTGCCTTAAAAGAATTTTTAAAACCAAGGCAAATTATGTAAACATCTTTAGGAAACGCTAGAAGGAAAGTCAACTAACTGGCCCATACTAGATTTCTTCATTTTATTTTTATCTTGACAACAAAGAAAAAAAAATAATACTTCAACTGGCTTGCCTTTAGTCCCAAGAATGTATTTGCAAGACAACAGATAAGAGTTTCCAAACTGTGACTCATTACATTTAAAATAGAACGGTACTTTCCCATTCTCAATGCCTGCAGAAACAGCTTATTTGCATGATACCACTGGGGCTGGGAAGGAGGGGGAAGGATATTTTGCAGCCAAGAGGGGTGCTTAACTATTCTGCTTAAGAATTCTACAAGAATGTACAAAGTACATTTCCCAGGTCATTTTTATTTTTGTCCTCAGTTCTTCAAAAGCAGCATGACTCCAAAGTAGGGGCATTTGTTGCCCTGCATACCACCAGTTTTCCCTGGTAAATACCCCCTTTGGATTTTGAAAATCACATTTTGCAAAATAGCACTGCCCTCCAGCTGCCTGGCTGTGGCAATCAGGGGCTTGTTCATCCTTAATGAGGGGATGTAATATTCTGGAGCTACCATTGCTTTTAAGCTCTAGCTGAAACTCTGAGAATTGACATGGAGCAGATACTCTTCTTAACTTAATTTTTTTCCAAAGCATTCTCACAGAATCCCCCACTCTTTTGCTTCATTATGAAAAAAATGTCCTGAATTAGAACCAAAAAGACACAGCTGCCCACTGCCATGAGCGGTGATCCATTTTTCCTTTCAGCTACAGCCCTTTATGTCTTATACAATGCTGCCCTGAAGTGGCACTTGACCTTCAAGAATGACTTTTTGAGCTGTGTAGGTGGGTGGCACTGAAACATATTTGCATGTGGAAAACTTTGCACAGTTCTGAGTCCAGCACAAAACAGAAAGAAGCTTTGTAAACACTTGTTTTCATGCACTCTTGATCTCCTGTCCTCCTGGTTTATGGCTTGAGTGCAATGGCTTTCCACAGTGTGCCGCCTTCAGACAAGGAGGGGAAAATCAGATTTAAGAAAGTTTATTTTAGTGGTCAGTTCTCTTCCTTTTTGTTGCATTAGTGTCTCATTGGAGTAAGACTTTTGGGTAGCTCATGTAACCAGATGTTTGCTCTGGCGTAGTTTTATCTTGTTACGGGGAGTACATTTATC
Organism: Heteronotia binoei; assembly: GCF_032191835.1. Classification (NCBI taxonomy): domain Eukaryota; kingdom Metazoa; phylum Chordata; class Lepidosauria; order Squamata; family Gekkonidae; genus Heteronotia; species Heteronotia binoei. Next base: position 163,706,176 of record NC_083224.1, on the reverse strand, counting down.
CCCAGCAAACAATCTTAAGAACTAATCTGGCCACAATTATAATCCAGCAGTTGCTCACATATATATATCAGCTTCATATTCACTTACCAAATACTGCTTTTTAAAAGAATTATTATATGTTTCAAGATAATTCCATGCTTCATTAAATGCTAGCACCATGTAAAGAACTAGGATGAAATACCAAAATGAAACCTGCAATTACAGGACAACTTGAAGATTAGAAGAAAGATGCTCTCTAAACCACTCATTACCTGTTTTTCTCAAGTTGCCAAAACACTTATTTACTTGATATGCACATATCCTTGGTGTTAAAAAAAAAGTGACTAAATGCTAAGCAATCAAGAATAAGGTTAAGGAAAGCTACATGGTTGTTGTAAGTTTCCTGATCTTGGCATCTGACACTGGTGCACTAAAGGAAGCAGCTTCCCCTCGCGATGGAGTCTCAGAGTATCTGTAGCCCCTCCAACAAAAGTTCCATTGATAAATATTCGGGGAACCTGTTGAGGATTTTAAAAATGATGTTATTTCTTGCAAGACTATGATGTACATTATCTCTACTACAGTGTTAACATATTCTGAACTGTTCCATATACCTGTTCAAATCTATAGTGGAAAATAGCTCATATGTACAGTTTTACAGCTTGGAGGCCAGGAAGGTAATGATAAGGTGACAAGGATTTCCCTTAGTAACCAATAGCAACATCCCGCACTAGAGTCCAACCAGCTTGACAAGCTGTTCTAACTCATTTTCCAGATTAACTGCAATCAGAATACTGAATAATAATTGGTGCTAACAGATGTTTCATATTTCATAATCAGAATTAAATTTACAAAAGTCTGCACCAAGATAACTCAAATCATGTGTCCAAAATAGCATACATAAATAATTCTAACCTGCTTACTGTGCATAAACTTGTGAACAAAGACTGAAAACTCCTCACAAAAGGAGATGTCCCAGAATTCCTCCTCCAGAACTCTAACTCTTGTAAATCTGCCTGATTCTCTTCATTCCTTTTCTACAAATATGATGTCTAGATACCTCTTTGTAATAAACGACGGGAAAACAGCTCTCCTCAAGAATACAGATACTCGAAGTACATGGCCTTTGTTAACCCCACTTGCTTTAAAGAGAACTAGTCTACGAAAGCTACTTCAGTTTCTATGATAACTATGTTTCTATGAAACTGGGAAGAAAGTACTCACTGTCCTGCCACCAGTCATTCGATGAAGAACATCTTGAAATTGATTTCCGTTTTCATATGTGTCTAGCTCTACGGCTTTGTAGTTCACGTTCATATCCCGAAATAGCGTTTTTGCCACATTGCAATAGGAACAGGTTGTTTTTGAGAAGATCACTACACAATTGTCCAAGATAGTTTCCTGTGTGTGTTTAAATAAGAGTTCTAATACTGATGTTCTACTGATGTAAAAAAAACCTGACAGCACAATCTTAAGAATGCTTTCCTGGGAGTAATCCTAACTGAATAGACTTTAGTAGGATTGTAAGTAAACCTGCTTATGATTGCTTTCTTAAAATAGTTGCTATTAGAACTGAAACTAAATGTTTAAGTTTTGATTTTTCCTGACACAAATTTAAAATGTTTGAATAAATTTTATCAACGTTATTTTTTTTTAAAAAAACCTCAAATGTTCACTAAAGTATTTTATTCTAACCCTCATAGATACTGACTACTAGAATAACGGGGTTACCTCTTCTCCCCAACTGTGGGAGAATAGCCTCTGTTATCAATTGCAAAAATAAATTCTCAGTCCTCTCTTTAGAACCTCAAAATCTCTGTCCCAAGCCTAATATAGAGAAAGTTAAGGCATTACAAATTTATATATATTTAATGTGCAAACATAGCATAACGTCTATTTGACTGTGTTCTTTGGCACTATGGTATGTAATCATAATTTAAGTAGGAGTTCTAATTGAGCAATACGGATGTCTTCAAGCCAACATATGCAAGGAGAATGGGTAATTTCTGCAGATTCCCCTGATGAAAGAGACCTCTGATTTCCCTCAAGCTATTATTGTGGGATACGACCCCCTGGATCCACATGGGGGTGCTGGGGGAGGTGGGAATCATCAAAAAATGTACTTGACAAAATCTAGGTGGGATCCAATATGTTATGTATTAGGGGGAAAAACCAACAGCTGCACAGGAAAAGTTGAATTGTGTTTCCTTGAAATGTTTAATGGATAAGCTGGAATCTTAACAAGCATGTTTGTGTTGTATCTTTTGAAGGGCATGCATCTTCTGTTTGCATAAAATAGTACAAGTTCTGAATAAAATAGGCATACTTTTGCTAACATTTAGGATTACTCCCAGCTAATTTATTCACAATACCATCCTAAACAGAGTTATATTCTTCTCAATCTACTGAAATCAATGGGCTTTGAGAAGTATAAGGAATGTACTATTATTTATGTAGAAAATTATGATCACTTTCCCATTAAAATTTGCCGTAACAGAGCTTAGGATAAAATCCAAATAAAAACCGATATAACTACTGAATGTAATAGCAACAAGCAATAAAACAAGTAAAAAGAAAATCAAATGTTATTAGAAAATCAGGAAGTATTCAGTAAATAATATCAGTAAACAATTACTAAATATTCAGCACAGAACAAAGGTATAGCTCAACCGCTAAAATCACTGAGAAATAAAAGCTGTTGACTTGTAATTTCATGTGAAGGAAGGCATTCAGTTCATTGAGCCACCACTGAAAAAATCCTCTCTCTGGTCACCAATTGGTTAATCTCATATGTTGGTGTGACCTAGACTAGAGAATAACCTCTGATGCATCTTTCATAATTTTTTTCTTCTGTCCTGTCATTTTAATTAATGGAAAATGCAAATGCCTATTTTTACTCACCTGTATTTGGTTAGCAGTGGCAACATTAGATATGTCTGTTGTAGCAGATGTACTGTTCCCCATTCTAAAATAAAGTTTGGAAAAAAGCAATTTTAAAATATTTCAACACTATTTTGCAGAATTACATGTAGTGATCAGACTGCACTTCAGTTTAGAAAAACACTTGCTTTGCTATGGAAGTGTATAAACTATCAGCAAATTGTGCACATATCTAAACAGCAATTAAGTGTGCATTAGTCTAGTGTTCATTTTTCTTACCAATACTACTGTGAATAATTATTTGACAATCCTGCCCAAGACCGTGCTCAGAGGCAAACTACTCCTGTGGCTGGAGAAATAGAATATTGCATTTTTTTCTTTCGTATATTTTTTGTGTGTTTCTATGCAAGCATCTGTGCTTCGAAGTCATGTCAACCTCTGGTGACTGACCCCTACTGAGGGTCTGGAGGATATTCAGAGAGGTGGCTGAATAGAGCCTGCCCCTATTCTCTTGACAGGGTATTTCAAGGAAGTCTCCCATCCAAGTACTAACCGCAATCAACCCTGCTTAGTTTCTGAGATCTGAGGAGATCAGGCTTCCTGGGCCATGCAGGTCAGGGCTTGAATACTGCATTTATTGACTGGTGATGTAAAAACACTGTGTCCATGCTCAGTGGTGTGTGTTTTTTTTTCCCTTCCAGGACTCAGCCCTAGTACTGAAAATAAATTGGCAGTCTGAGCCCTTGTGAGATCTTGAAACAATTACTTTTCTGGAATTAGCCATACTGAGCAAAATAAAAAAGGGGTTTTGTACCAACTTTAAAAAAAAACATTAAAGCATTTTCATGGTTAGAGCCCATTTCAGCAGATGCAAGAACTGTGTCAGCAGATACAGATTTACACATGAAAGAAGAGTAGTAAAAATTATGAACAGTGGGACTAAAATGCCATCAAATAGGAAATACCTTCTGGGGACATTTCTCTGGAAAATTCAGAAGAACAAGGTAATCATAATGACTATTCACAACCTCTGTAACAGTGTCTGGTTAATACAATTAAAACTATAGTTAAATTCTAGTCCAGAAATTGCTTTAATTAAAAATGTATATATCACCTCTTCAGAGATCTGCTTGAGGCAGGACAGCTAACAGAAAAACTTAAAAGTTCAAACTGATACAATAAAACAACTCAATAAAACCCTTCAAAACACACAGAATTAGTTCTAGATGCAGCTAGTGTGCACATAACCAGCTTTGCTAGAAAAACAGTTGAGTGCCCTGCAGTCTTGGGCTGTCTTTGTCAAATTTGGCAACTTGACCTTTTTGACCAAACATATTTTTTAAAAAGACAGTAAGATACAAACATTTATGCCAGGCGTGGCCAAACTTGCTTAACCTAAGAGCCACATAGAATAAACATCAGATGTTTGAAGGCAGGCAGGCAGGCAGATGGAGATGGACAGCCAGCCAGAGATGATAGGAAAGCAACTTTAAATGGTTTCTCCAAGCTGCTGGCTGGCTTGGAAAAGTGATTTAAAGAGACAAATGCCTTCTTCAAGCTAGCTGGCAGGGTGGGGGACTTCGAGAGCCACACAATCTATGTGAAAGAGCCATATGTGGTTCCTGAGTCACATTTTGGCCACTCCTGATTTATGCAGACAAGTATATCGAAAGACAGATTTTTTTTTTTTACTGGTGTAACTTCATTCCCACCCACCCTCATTTAATTTTACTTTTATTTGCAGGGCTTTTTTTCCTGGAAAAAGAGGTGCCAGAACTTTCAAGAGGGAGATGGAGAAATACATGGGTACCCCTCATAAACTTTTTGAGAATTTTGTTTCCACAAAGAGTTCCAGAACTCCATTCCGCCACATTTCCCTAGGAAAAAACCCTATTTATTTGTATTTCTGAGCTGTTCTTTAGAAAGTAGAAAAGATTTATTGTATGTGGCCATTGGCCATCACAATATAAGATTAAACACAATATCATAAAAAATAATGACATAAATAAAAACAGTCCAATAAACAGACCAATGGGTTATATGGGGTATAATGCAACAATTACAACCTTAAATGCATTACTAAAATACAAACGTTTGTACAATACAAACAGTTTAGGTTTAAACTCATAAGATATTATAACACCATAATGCTAAGACTATATCTAAACAGTTAAGTTAAAAATGTTGTAAATCCAATGAACCCATTTATGGTAACTGAGCTGTTCTTGACATTGATGGCTAACCTGGTTAATTTCCGTGTATTTTATATTAAAGTCAGTTACTGAACTGCCATCTGTACTTTGAGAACATTCAGCTCTGTGTTTTGTTTTGCTACATGATTAAAGAGTCTTCACCAAATACTCTTAATATAGAGATATTCACTTAGTGACTCAGGAGCCTCATAAGGCTCTTCTCAGCACCATTCCCTGATGTGGCACCAGCCCTCTGTTTAAGGAAAATAAGCAAAGCCATTGTGGTAAGTAGATGGTTTCCATCTTCAAACAGCTATTAATGCAGGGTGGAAACACTGCAAGCCTCGTGCCAGGGGTAGAAAGAAAGGGCTGTCCACTCCAGCAACTTCTCCACCCTCCTCTGCACTCTCAACCAAGAACCAAGCATTTGGCAGTAGGAGAGCAAGCTGACTGCAGAGGAAAAACAGTAAAATCATCACCACTGCAGTAACCACACATGGATATAGTAAATTGGCTACAGTGGGGTGGTGGTTTCACTCCCCCTTCCCCACAACCAGCATGCTCTCTTCCAGGAGTCCTGGCTCCCATTTTGAGCAGAAATTAAGAGGAGAGGGAAGCCCTTCCTTCAGGAAGAAAAAAAGTTGATTTTCACTACCTGAAGGAGTCTCACTATGGCTTACAATCTCCTTCCCTTCCTCTCCCCATGACAGACACCCTGTGAGATGGGTGGGGCTGAGAGAGCTCTGAGATAACTGTGACTGACCCAAGGTCACCCAGCTGACTGCATGTGGAGGAGCAGGGAATCAAACCCAGTTCTCCAAGTTAGAGTCTGCCACTCTTAACCACTACACCATAGCTGGCTTGCACTCTAGAGACACATGGAATGGCTAAAGTTCAAAAGTCATGTGGACAAGCAAGAAGATTACAATTTTATTTTTATTATTAAAATTGTATTGATAGCTATATTATTGCATGTGTTTGGTGGGGGTGACACACATGGCATACAGTAGTCATGTGTCTCTTGATGTATACAGATTGTGATATTGGCTCTCCACAAACTGCAGAGTGAGAACCACTGCTCTACCCTTTGTTAAGGCTTGACTGAGAAGCAAGCAATACATTTTGATATTAATCTCTTTAGATACTAACCTGAGTGTCTTTAGATATTAATCCATGATTCTCACCCGCATCTGACTCACAATTACTGATCCCAGTGGTTTTCCTGTCTTACTACTAGGCTTCCCTCCAGACAGCAATGATGACCGCCCTTGAGAAACACCCAGTCACTGTATGGATGGCTCATAATTACATGTTAATGGAACTGTGTTTTTTTCTCCTCCGATAAGGGCAAATGTAGCATATGAAGCAGTTCCAACATTCCACGGCTTACTTTCCTGTAAACCCGAATTAGTTCAGTAGAAGCTGACATGATTGACTGGAGTGGGGAAAGTCCTCTTGAGATGCTCAGAAAGACTGAGCTGTCAACACATAAAAGTTCCAGCGCTAACTCGACTCCAGTGCAATCGTATGTAGATTTAGTCCAGGGTTGTCGAACTCATTTGTTATGAGGGATGGATCTGACATAAATGAGACCTTGTTGGGCCAGGCCATGTGTGTACCTATTTACGATTAGGTAGCAGAGATATAAATGTTATAAAAAACACAGTCAAACACAAATATATATATTTAAAAACTTAAAACATGCTTAAAATGTTAGCACTCATAGGTATTAAAGATGCTTTCTTTGTATTTCTCTGACGGGCTCCAGGGAACTGGGCACAAGAAGCTCTGGCTCTTTCCTTCCTTCCCCAGGAGACTGGGGGGGGGGGGGGGGGGAGAGGGGCCTTCAGCCAATAGAAGGAAGAAAGGCTTGGCTCAGTGGCTCTGTTGTGCCATTGAGAGAGCCTGGCGAAGCAAGCTCTCCCTCCCCCCCCCCTTCCTCCCAAAGGAAAGAGCCTCAGTCAATGGAGAAAATAAGAGGTTTTGCTCTGTAGGTCCTGTGCAATTTAGCAAGTCCTGTCAAGCAAGCTGTGATGCAGAAGGAAGCAAGATATATAGAGAAGGAAGCAGATGACAGCCAGTTGCTCGGGGGCCTGATTCGGCCCCCGAACTGCATTTTTGACACCCCATCCCGAGTCTCTAAACCCATTAATTCCAATGCTTTAATCTGGAGTCACTGCACAGGATTGCCCTCGCCTTGCTCTACACACTCTAATTCTGCAAAGGAAGAACGAAGGTTTGGTTTTCGTTCCCAGTGAACGAAGTGGGGCTCGCTTCCGAATAAACATGCACCCGGGATAACCTTAAATGTGGTTACCTAGCGCTAAAGCTCCCTTTCCCGAGTTTTACCTTAACGTCCGAAAATGACAAACCGGAGCGCCTACGTCCGCCAAGCCGTAAGAATAGTCTGTACCATCGAATAGTCGCCGACCTTTACCGTAAAACACACGCGCACATACAGGCAAAGCGCCTGAATCGAAATACCTCTCCACCGACCTGAGCCAAGGAACAGCCGCCCTCAGCCTCCGCAGCCTTCTCAGGGCCATCAGCAGCTCGAGGAAGCCGACTCAAGCCCCGCCCCCTCTAGGAGGATCGCGGCGCTGCCTAGGACCCCTGCCATCCGAGGCCGTCTATGCCATTCCCTGTCTATTTTTTTTGTTCAGGCCGCACCCCCTTCTTTCCGCGTCGCCACGAAGGGCTCGCTGAATTGCCAATCATCATCGGCGCCGCCCGCTCTCGAGGATTGTGAGCGGGGCCATGCTGCTGAACCAGGAAGCTTTGTAGGCTTTTCCCATGGAGCGGGGTGGGGTGGGGGAGAGTGGCAGTGGGAGGGGCCGGCGGCTGGCTTGAGCTCAGGCGTGAGGCAGGACAGGCCGGCGGGGTCCTCCTCGCACTCTCTCGCTTACCCTCGCGCGGAGCGGCGGTGTCGTCGTCGTCGTCGTCTGGGCCAGGTCCGTCCGTCCGTCGGTTGTTGTGTGCTTCTCTCCCTTTCCTGTCAGTGAGGCGGTCGGTCGGAGGGAGGCGCGAAGGAAGGCGCGAGGAGGAGGGAGGGAGCGAGCGAGTGACCTCGCGCTCCGGTCTCGAGGCCAGCCAGCAAACGAGCGCGAAGTCAGTCAGGCTGAGGCGATGGCGGACGTCCTGAGCGTGCTGCGCCAGTACAACACGCAGAAGAAGGAGATCGTGGTGAAGGGGGACGAGGTGATCTTCGGCGAGTTCTCCTGGCCCAAGAACGTCAAGACCAACTATGTCATCTGGGGGTGAGTGTGGAGGGGAGGGGGGTGGAAAGGGCTTCCTAAAAGGAGTGTGTTGGGGTAAGGGGAGGACGTCGACAGAAGGACCGACGTGTGCAGCAGAGATCTGGGTTCCGATTCCTGTTTAGTCAAGTCCCACTCCTGGCTTGGGTGTCAGACTGTTGCAAGGATAAAGTGGGAGTGGCTGACAGGCAAGTCCCCAAACTTCATAAGAAGTGCCCTGTTGCATCGGACCTACAGTCCAGCATCCTGCTTCAACTAGTAGCTGTGGAAGAGCCAGTGGATGGGGCATAAGAGGTCGAGGCTTCTGGCTTGATGCTGTTTGCTGGTGCTTAGAAGGTTATTACCCAGGGAAATTTCCTCTAGTTGTCGTGGTTAGTGGCTATGAATGGACCCATGCATGCTCCATCAATCAAATCTTTTTAAAAAAAAATTATCTGTGCTTGTGGCTATCATGCGCATGCATTGGCTGTGAATACCAGAAAAAAAAGTTCTCGTTAAATGAAGAAACACTTCCTTTTGCTTGTTCCAAATCTATTATATGTTGGCTTTGCTGAGTAGTCACTATTATGGGAGAGAAAGAAAGAAAACCCCTTGTCCATTTTTTTCATTTTTCATAAACACTTAGTGAGGCCTGTTTTGAGGTGTCCCAATGTGATACCTGCCCTGTATTTCAAAACATAGAGCAAGGCATTTTCTTTGTGGGCTTGTGATTGACAGGTAGTTCCCACATTGAAACAGCTGTTGGTGCAAGCATGGCTAAGCTGTGATCCTTCCTAAAGTGCAGGCCTTATGCCAGGCATGGAAGTAACATTGCTCTTTTAATTTATGGTAATTGTGAATGTAGCTTTCTGTGCACCAGGGAGTCAGTATCTCTATTCACTTTATAGCACCGTTTTAGCCATCTAATTAACTATGTGATTGAATTTGTAACTGAATTGTATTTTAAAATTGTTTGTTTTATATTGTATTTTATTTATATCACGGTGTTCCGTGTCTGTGAGCCGCCCCTGAGCCCGCCATTGGCGGGAGAGGACGGGATATAAAAATAAATTTATCTTATCTTATCTTATTCTAGTTAAAAGAACTATTAGTGATTCCCCCCCCCCCCCTGTTTTCTGTACATAGAGAAGAGGGGCAGTTCCACCGCAGTCTTTTTCCTCACTGTCCTGTTCTCATAAATTTAAGGTGTCTTGATATGCTGTCTTGATTGAAAAGAAGATATTGAGATGGGAATCGAATGAGGATATTTTGCAGGGGAGAAGCAGCAAGTAGGAGGCCTAAAGCTGCTATAATGTAGCAGCTTAACACTGACTGGTTTGGCAAACTTGAAGACAACTGCTTGGTTCTGCTGCTGACAAATGGCCACTGGTATGCTGTCTCAAAGTGTAGAGTTATGACTAGCAGACACTGATCAGTGTTTCCATACAAATCTTTTTAAAACACCATCACCACTACATCTTGTAGGAATGTATCCCATAAAACCTGCCTGTTGTGGTTGCATTTTTATGCATGCTTATTTGGAAGTGAGTGCCAGTGAATTCACAGAAGAGTGGACTGTGGAGAATTAGTTATGAATACAAGAGTGACCAGGATGGGATACATGTAGTAACAGTCTCATAATTGACTGCAGATGAAAGAGAGAATGGAACAGTGAGTAGCCAGCTGAGAGATTGAGGCTGCAGTTGTCTACACACGTTTCTGGAAGACTATAGTGGACTTGTAACTGTGATGTTTGGATGTAATAAGCTTGCTCCTGTGTTGTATCTTTACGTGAGCAAATTGTAAGGAGGAGGAAATAATGAGTATGAAGGGGAAATTTGTCCAGATGTCTGTGAATGAAAGGAAGAGATCAGGATGGGAATGCCCAGTGGTCCTTTGCATCGAACAGAAGTATCCTTGTGGAGATGGGTTGCAGTGTAGTGGTAAACATTGCTCTGTTTTAGTGGAACTTGTCATCTACTATTATAACAGTTGCTGTTGCTAGTGCACCTTTGGTGGTGGGGAGGGCAAGAGATGAAGTACTAGTAAGCTGACTTCTCTATATTGAGAAAGTTGTGGGTAAGTGAAGGCCTATGTGTATGTTGTTCCTTTTGCCTGGTAAGTGTGCATACTTGTGCTGTGAAACCACACTGCTTTTTTCCTGCTCACACTGAAGAGGAAAGGCTCAGATTCTCAAAATAATGATTTTGATGTCTCCACCTATAAGCTTTGTTTTGTTCTTACCTTCTTTTTGGGATCTTGAATAGATCATGCTGCAAAGAGCCCTGTAGAGCTTAGTGTAGTGTATGTAGGAGTTTCCAAACCTTAGTTGGCCAAGAAGAGATTATGATGCCTTGATTTTGCTTATGTTGCAGGACTTCCTGTCTTTGAGCAGTAAAGCAAAAGATAACACATTTATTTGTTTTTCTTTTTTGGGGGGGCTTTTTCAAGGAGATATTGGCTTGTGACAGTGGTTGTAGTGTGTTGCAAAAAGACTGTTTTTTGGATGATCTCTTTCTGACTTTGGTAATTTGCTAACATGCCTGCTGCACATTCTTCATTTTATGCATGTTCTTTCTTTTAAATGTTCTTTGGAGTGGACCTAAGGCTTTCAATTTAGCTTCTACAAGGAGCGGCCAGTTTTACCACAGACTCTGAATTGCTGTGCGGGAAAAAAATGAAACATCTTTTCTGACTGCTACTTGTGTAGGCATTTTTAGCAGTACATCCCTGATTATATTGTACATATATTAAAGGATATTCTGTTGATATTCTTAACAGGGATGGCTATGTATTTAGAATGGTTATACTCAGTGGCACAGGAACACTGTTCCTTAATATGGCACTGATACTATGCTCCAGAAAAGTAATTTCTTTAGAATAACTTCATTGTTACTCTGGGCTCAAGTGTTGTTTTTGTTGTTTTAATGCAACACAACTTGCTCATGACTACTATATCAAAGTTGTGCAGGTTTAGGGGTTGGGTTTTGAGACTGGAGCAGCGTATGTAATTGAATAAGATGGTGAAATGAGAGCCCATATCAAAACTGCTAGCAGAGTGGAAAGACAGTCTTAGGTCCTTAGATGTCCTTTTCTGGTAATTAAAAGGGCATTTATTTATTTACACACACACAAACATTTGGGGAGGTAACTGGGGCATGTGGTAATCACATGACTCTTTTTGTCAATGTGGATTGTGAATGTGACTACCACTGGTGTAGAGAATGTAGAGCAGGGGTGTCAAACAGGGGGAGTGGATTGATTCTAGGCCTAATGAGGCCTACAGGCTCTAGAGAAGTCTGTATCCCAAGATCCCTTCTGTCTCTCTGATTAGGTGGGCAGCAGTTTTGGAGGGAAAATTAGCCCAGGGAGAAAAAAATAAAAGGCCAAGCTAGAGACAGGTAAGTGTTTTCTTTGGAAAGGCTGAGCTGGAGTGAGGTTGCAGTTGAAAGAGATCCTCACCGAAGGGGTGGTGAGTCTTTGGCTTTAGAGGAAAGGAACATTTAGTTAGTTGCGTCAGGGCTGTTATTTTCTGTGCATCACCTTTACTGTTTCTATCTTTTACTGTTGCACTAATAATTAATCCTACTTGTTGTTTTGAGCACTTGCAAAAAACTTGTTATTGTTGTACTGCCTGAGTCCTCACAGTTGAAAGGTATTTGCTAAAAAGAAAGACACAGGGTGCTCTGGGTGCTCCCAGACAGACCCTCACAAGAGTGGTGGCAGCCAGTAGAAGGCCCTTCCAGGTCCCCTTCTGTGTGATAGGGAGGAAAGAGGAAGAGAGAAAACAAATTCGGAGTTCCCAGGAAGCTTCATGTCCAACAGTGTTTTATTCCAAGTATAAGTTATTGTGTGTAAGCACACTTCTTTGAAGGGAGGGAGGGTGGATGGATTCTCCTGACAAGCACAGTGTACATTGAGGAAATTATTTTGGTTTGTTCTGAAAAGTTGTTTTAAAAAGATTGGGTTTTTCTGTTTGGACCCTGATTAGGAATTAGAACATTTGAATTGGGCCTTCTATCTTAGAGAGTGGAGTGGTTTCAGATGCCAAATGATGATAGCACACATTGGTAACGAGACAGGAAAACTAACTCTCCATTTAGTCCAGGAGGATTCATTGCCTTGAGCTTCACTACCAGTTGCAGTTCAGCAGTCTTTCTTTCTAATCTCCCTTTGAAATTCATTTGTAAGAGCACTTCTACTCTGTCAGCAACTGAATGTTGTGCTTTCTAATATCAGACTTCTGTCCATTTATTCTTAGTTTTATTGTCTCATTACCAACATTGGTATCTCCGTGTCTGCTATCCCTTTGCATATCACACCTAATCCAATCAAGCCTGCTATTGTCATTCATCTGCTATTGCTATTCGACATCTGAAATCACCTTTATAAAGTTTATATCTCGGATACTTCATGTTACATTTTGTGGTATGCATGACCCAGCCCAACAAAGTTACATTTATGTCAGAAATGACCCTCATAACAAATAAGTTCAACACCTCTAGTATCAAGTATTAGACTGGAAGTCCAGATTTTGTGGTGGTTAGAAAAGTTATTTTTAGCCTATAGGCTAAAAGTCATTTTAGATTTTGTGGTGGTTAGAAAAGTCATTTTTAGCCTTTAGCCTGTAAAGGATATAATACTAATCTGGGAGGAATAGTCTCATGTTTATTCTTATAAAATCTGTTAGGCTGAGCTGTGGCCAGGGCTACCAAAGTTGAACAAGATTTTGAACTGTGGTCTCTGTACCTCAAGTTGACCATTACACTCCTGTAACTTGTAAGTTTGAATATTTCTGAATAAAATGGGGAAAATATCCCATGTGATTTGGTTCAGAAGGTACAGCACAAGATTAAGAGTATGAAGGCTGCTTCAAAAGTAACTTGAAGTCAATAATTGTATTACTAAATGTTCAAATTAAGTTTAGTTTATATTTTGTTATAGCTACTGATCATGTGTCTCTGATTAAGACTTGCATATGCACATGCGCCCCCCCCCCTTCCAGCATCATTTTCTTGGAAACTGTATAAAACGAGGCTGCATAGGAGAGAGGATGAGGAAAGCAGGAGCTGGTGTTGACATCATGTTGTGTTTCCATTGGAGTGGGTGAAGTTGAGGAGGATCAGTGGGGAGAAATTTGCAAAAAGGCGGGCTGTTGAAATGTTGTGGCTCCTCTATCCCCTTTCTAAACGGGGGCAGGAAGGTGCGAGAGTTTCCAGAACCCCTCTTCTTTCTAATATAGTAATTTGGTTATTTATATTTTCCTTCTTTTTCTCCCACTCTAGGAAATGAAACAAGTCTCTTTTCTCAATCCTTTGTCTTCCTGTACCTTTATACAAGCTAGAGGGTGGGGGAAGTGGCTCACATTTCTTAAGGGTTGTGTTTTTGTCCTAGCTACTCCTTAATTTGCATTCTTCTCTTGTCTCAGGTTTGCTTTTCATTTCCTTTTTTTTTGTTAGATTTATGCTGCTTTATTTACTATTTAGCTTGTGTTCTCCCAACTATTGTGTCAATTGCTTTCTTTCTGAAATCTTATCCCTTCTCCCCAATTTGAAGGCAACTCCAGGCTTTCACGTTCTGAGATTTCTTTGCTCCACCCACCCATTTGCCTTTTCATTCCAGCATAGCCTGGACATTTTCATTACTGCAAAAAGCCATAGTTTCATTTGCAATATACAAACTGTGGTTTGCTTTCTTGTTTTCTAACTTAGATTCCAAATCAGTTTAGTCTAGTCCTGCTGTAAACCGTAGTTGTGATTCATATGATTGCTCTCTTTAAGTATGTAAAGTATACCATTTTCTGATTAAAGACTTGGTCAGTCTTTGTATGATTTTCTGACTGATTACCTTTTACAGTGACATCCACTTCCCCTTTTCTTTCAGCTGTACTGCTGCTGCAATAAATGCAACTACCGTATTTGCCGGCGTATAAGACGACTGGGCGTATAAGACGACCCCCCAACATTTCCACTCAAAATATAGAGTTTGTTATATACTCGCCGTTTAAGACTACCCCCTCTTCCGCACACCTTCCACACACTTTCTCCTCTTTGTTCCTGCCTCATCTAGCGCTGGGTGGCAGAGCTTGCAGAGTAGTCTATCTCTAGACCAAATAAGCGTGGCCCTTTTAAGATGGATGATTTCTCGCCCCCTGAGCTCCCACCCTTAGCGTTCACTGGAGAGGAAGAGTGGCAGAATATGGCAGCTGAGTAGGGAGAAAGTGTTTTGGGAGTTGTACTAGTGCATAATATAAACACAGAAAGCAAGTCCCCACCTGAAGCAATCTTATAGTTAGAACTTCAATAGTACAGAAACAACAGAAGAAGAGGAGGGAGAGTTTAACAAGGAGGAAAGGAAGTTCAAACACAGGCATGTTCAGGTAAAATAAACTAAAGTCTCCTGGCCAGTGTGGTATAGTGGTTGCTGGACTAGAATCTGGAAGACTTGAGTTCAAATCCCCAATCTTTCAGGAATTTAATTTGGTGGTGTTGGGCCACTTTTTCTGTCTCTCCCTCTCTCATTGTTACCCGGCCGGGTCAGAGAAGGATGCCTGCACACGCACGCAAGAGCACCCACAGGCTCGCGCGCTTCAAAGACAGCCCCCCCCCCCCGCCCCCAACCCCGGAAAGCAGCATGTGCGGAGAGGAGCCACTGGTTTTCGTGAGGCTTTTTTCCCTTTTTAAAAATGCCAGCTGGGAGGCCGCTCATCGCTTTAGATGCGTCAGCTTCTCTCCCCACCAGCCAGCAGGCCAAAGGATGCAGGGAGTCAAGGTGCAAATAAAAAGGGGGGGGGGGAGGAGCCATCTTTGCAATATTTTTTTAAAGTAGAAATCCTCCCTGCCCTGGATAATATCTTTTTACTGCGTTTTCCCATCCTCCATCTCTGGGGCAAAATTGGAAGCTGGAGAAATGGGAGACCATCTGCAATAAGGGCATTTACAGCCGAAGCGATACAGGGGAGGGAAGGGGGGAATGATCGTTGGTGGAAACTGGGGGTGGGGGGAGCACATCTCTGCCTGCGTGCAGCTACAGTCACAGACAAACACACCCGGCCAGCAGATCTCTTGCCTCTCCCCCTCCCCGTACAAACAGAGAACGACAGACGGAGCCTGTAAGCAAATGCAAGTCTGGTTTGCCCACCAGCAAGAAAAGGGAGAAAGGCTCGAAGAGCATCCACGCCCCCTTTCTCCTGCTGAATGAAAACTGCCCCCTTATTCTCCCCCGAAGCGAAAGCTGCAAGGCAGCAAATCCCTAGGAACAGGAGACAGAAGGTCGCTAAATACCGTAATGTATAGGTGGTTGCTTTGGGTTTTCGTTTCAAGGCTGCAAAGACAGCAGCCAGAGAGCGAGCAACCACAGAACTCAGAAAGGGCTTACTTCCAAGTAAGCATGCAAAGGATCGGGCTTGCACAGCACCTTTTCCCTCCACAGCAAAAGACAGCCTCTCGCCCCGTGACCCGTCCCTTGTGCTTTGGATCTACCGTATTTCCCCGAAAATAAGACCTACCCAAAAAATAAGCCCATCACAAATGCATAGAAATCCTGCTAGGGCTTATTTTTTGGGAAGGTCTTATTTTCGGGGAAATACGGTATCCCAACTGAAGTGCACCCGGCGTACAAGACGGCCCCCCCACTTGGAGGCATGTTTTTCTGGGCAAAAAAGTCGTCTTATACGCCAGCAAATACGGTAAATATCTTTGTGGTAGCTTACTGCAAAAATAAAAAACAAAACTTTATTGTAAAATGTGTTGGTAATGTACACTCCTTCACGTTGGCTCATACCTTTTTTAGGCTGACACTTTCAGGGAGTTTGATGACTTCAGGTCATAAATTCAGGCACTTTAATTTAATGCTTCATTTTAATTTACTCCAGGCAGATGTTATACTGGTATAGCTTATGCAGTTACTTTCTTGGTGGCTCTGAGAACACACACAGTTATTCCACTTCTCATGCTAATATCTCCTGTTGTTTCTAAGTCGGGGCTTCTATCTCTATACACCGGGAGAATTACCTGTTTCGCCTGACCTATGAGATTGTCCTTGTCTCTATCCAGGCCCTTTGGCAAGTTGCCTTTCCAGACTCTTAGTCTTTTCTCAACTGAGTAAAAGCTTTCTCTGCGAAGTGTGTGTGACTTTTTAACACCAAGGAGTTTTTCTATTTGAGGCTCTTTTTATTTAACTACCCTCTCTCTCTAGAGGTAATCAGCAGAACTTGGTCTCTAGCAATAGTGTCCTCTCAAACTGTCTGCTTCTTCACAAATCTTCTCTCTAGATCTGAATGCTCTGACCGACCCTCTCAACTCACTGTCTCACTGGTTCTTCCTCACCCTCAATTCCTCAGAATTCTAAGCAGTCTGAAGTCACAGCTCTTAGCCATGTGACCTAACAGCTCTCTTGGTTCCTTGCTGCTTATCTAAAAGCCTTGCAGTCCATCACAGTTGTGATTTAGAGGAGGGCAGGAGCTATGCTGGCAGCAGAGGATAGGACTTGCAATAGTGGGTTTAAATGAAGGGTGGGAAGTTATCGGCTGGATATTAGAAAAAAAATTTCACAGTAAGAGTTGTTCCAACAGTGGAATCAGCTACTTAAGGATGGGATGAGCTCCTCCTCACTGGTAGTCTTTAAGCAGTGACTGAACAAACACTTGTCAGGGATGTTCTAGGCCAGAGGTGTCAAATTCACCTGGATTCAGAGTCTGGATCTGACATAAATGACACTATGTATGGCCAGGCTATGTGTGCTATAAGTACTGGAGATATAAGCTTTATAAAAAGAGGTACTGGAGATATAAACTTGATAAAAATGATTTCAGAAGTTGAATGACAGTAGCAGGCTTGCTTGGATTAGGTGTGATATGCAGAGGGTTAGTAGGTGTGGAAAAATCAGCATTGGTAATGAGACAGGAAACCTACGTCTTGATTTCGTCCAGAAGGATTCAGTCCAGGAGGATGCAAAGAATAAATGGACAGAAGTCTGAAGATGTGAGTAGTGACTCATGAGAGCTTATACCCTACCACATATTTTGTTAGTCTTTAGGGTGCTATTGGACTCTTACTCTCTCTACTGCTATTAGAAACCACAATATTCAAAAACCAGTGGTAGGACATTTTAACCTTCTGGGGCATTCAGTTGCTGACCTAAAATTGGCAGTTCTCTTACAAAGGAATTTCAAATGGAGATTAGAAAGAGAGACTGCTGAGCTGCAACTGATAGTGAAGCTCAGAGCAATGAATCCTTCTGGACTGAATTGAGACCTAGGTTTCTTCTCCCATTGTCAATACTGCTGTGGTCATTTGGCATCTGAAACCACTTCAGTCTTGGAGATAAAAGGAGAGATGACTCACATTCTAACGATATCTGAAGAAGTGAGCAAAGACTCATGAATGTTCATGCCCTGCCATAATTTTTGTTAGTTTTTAAGGTGCTACTGTACTCTTGCTCCCTTATACTAATAAAGATTTCAAGCTGTACTGTTAGGTTTCTATTTTTTCCCCATCTGTTAGAACTGGAAAGGGGGATCTCTCCAAGTGAAATAATATGTGGATTTCAAACTGGACAAAATCCATGCAGTGATGATAATAAAATAGTTAAAAAGCAAAGGGGAAGGCGGTTAATGTGAAGAAAGCCTGCCAATGAGGTCGTCTGTGAATGTAATGCATGTATGTGTGAGAGATCAGGTCTCAAAGTAAAGAAGCAGAGCTGAGCAATCTTAATGTAAATTGTGCTTGTCTTTCTCTTCCTCTCTCCGAAAAAGTGTGCATGCATGCAAAAACTTATACCTGGAATAAAATTTCGTTGGTTTTAAGAGTGCTACAGGACTCCATCACTTTTTCAGGCACTCTCTCTTTTTCCTTCCCCCCTTTCTCCTTCCTTCTCCAAAGGAGGAGGAGATCTCAGCCAGTGGACCAAAGAGGTTTGGTGACCCAGCAACAGCCCTGAGGATGAAGCAGGATAGAACAATTGAGGAAGCTTTTCTCTGGGGCATGCACACTTTCATTTCTTCCCCCTTTTCTTCCTCCCGGAAGGAGGAAGAGGAAATCTCAGTCATTGGAGGGAAGAAAGGGCTTTGTGATGGGGCAGCAGCCCAGGAGGATAAAGCAAGAGAGAACCAGTTGCTTATGGACCTTGTTCTGACCTGCAGGCCACATGTTTAACACCACGGCTCTGGGCTGATCCTACACTGAGCAGGAGGTTGGACTAGATGGTCTGTATGGCCCCTTCCAACTCTGTGATTTGATGATTCTAGATGTAGCTGTCCAGACTTTTTTCTTTGTTATTGTGTGTGAACTGTGGTGTTTTCCTTCATTTCATTGGTTCCCAGGATAATGGTTGGTAAGTATGTAGTACAGTATTCTTGCTGCAGCTGAGGAAGAGTACACCAGTATAAAGACACAATAGATTGTCTCCACCGAACTATCACTGTCAAGATAGTGGATGTTTTTTCAAACAATAGTGTTTGAATCCATTATTGTTTTCAAACAAAAACACATTGCTTGAAAATGGATGGTTTTTCAAACCCTTCCATTTGAAAGCATTGAGTTACTGCCAGATAGAGATTATAATTGGAGAATTGGGTTCCCACTTTAATAGCCAAAAGTAATCTGATAAAGGACAGACTCCGAAATGTGAAACATCACCAGAATGGATAATCAATTTGGCTTCTATCCAGAATTTTCACCTATTTTGAATTCAAGAACTTAAGAGAAGTATTTTATTTTGTTGTGGGCATTTTGTTGTGAAGGAACTGTGTTGTGATTATTTCATTGTTTGCAATTTGTTGCATGCCTGTGTGCACCACCCAGGTGTCGGAGCCTTTCACTGCGGGCTTTTTAAGGAATGTTATTGTAACGGTTCTCTATTTAGAATCAGTTTCATAAGAAACGATACTGTTTGAAAAACCATCCATTATTTTGACAGTGATAGCTCAGTGGAGACAATCTATTGTGACTTTATACTGGTTTCCTTTTTACCAAGGGTTTCATTATATTGCTAAGGCGGGTTAAATCAGTGTGAGAACTCCTGGGACTCCTACACAGGCTGCATTTAGGTTGCGAAGGGGAAGAAGTGTCATAGAAATATAATGTTACTATTATTAAAATGAGGGATTCTGTCAATTTTATGTCAAAACTTATCGAACAGTCAAACTTACCTTGTTTGAATGAGATGATCAGATATGAGCTGATCACCTAGTCTGGTTAGCTGGCAGTGAGCAATTTAAGTACTTGTCAAGCAGGTTTGTATTTTGTTTGTTCAAAATTTTACATGAGCAAAGTGCCCATCCAAACAGATTGTCAGCCATTAACTAAGAACTACTTAGGTTTACATTGAGGGTTGGCATTTTTTGAAATACATTTATTTATGAGTGATCATCTGTCTGCAGTTGCATCCACACTGAATCATTATTCCCCCACCTCCTTTTTTTTTGTCTACCATTCAATTGAAAGCCTTTTGGAGGCTTTTAAAAATTAGTGATTGCTATGAAGCTTGTGTGATCTAACATTTAGAGCAATGTGTTGCCATGATTGCTGAACTTTTTGTTTTGTAGTTATAAGGGGAAATGTTGAACATCTTATGCTACAGTTGACACTTACTGTAAAATGTTCAGCTCCGGAGTAGATTGCTCGTGCCACTTTCTTGCCCACAGAAAGATGTTCTAGAAGAAATGCTTGATAATTAATTACTCTTGCTGCAAGAAAATATTTCTGTGGAAAAAAGTCTTGCTGTACAGTATTGTACTGTGGCCAGATTTTTCATTCCATTCTTAGTCTGTAACCATCAGCATTAGTTTGGCCTTTTAAAATTTTGTGTCTTGTGCTGGTGGAACTACTTTGAGATAAAGTCATATCACATATTTCATCCAGAGTTTATTGGTGCAGGTTCTGATACATTAGTTTATTACATTGATCCTACCTTAAGTCCTAGTTGAATTAAATAAAGCTTAACGGTGAGGGCAAGGAAAAGAAGATTTTGCAGTTTTAACCCTGTAGGCTCAGGCCAGGGGAAATCATTGTGGTTGTCAATGTGAGAAAAGATAAAATGTCCATCAGCTGTGATGGGGAAGAGAGCAAGCAAGTTGGCTGACTTTCCTTGGCAAACTTTGCAAAAGTTTTATTGCACACATGCATATCTGTAATGTCGTCTTAAAATATAACTTGGGTAGCTGAACTTTGACTGCTAAAATCTTTAGCACCCTATTTAGTATAGAGTCCTTAAGAAACTACCCAAGAGATTTGCCAGCATATGGGCAATCTCACTCTGGTTCTAAACACAGCTGCTCAACCTACATGCTTATTTCAGTACATCAGCGCAGTTAGTCTTCCCAGCTCACGTACAGAACAGAAATAATGTTTATATATGTTGTTTCCAAACTATTTTTAAGCTCTGTGTTTTCCATGTTTTACAGGACTGGAAAAGAAGGCCAGCCCAGAGAGTATTATACTTTGGATTCAATTTTGTTCCTGTTGAATAATGTACATCTTTCACATCCTGTTTATGTCCGGCGTGCTGCGGTAAATATATTTCACAGAATCTAGTTCTGATGTTACTTGGTGAAATTCTTGGGTTGCCTGCTTGTCACCTGTATGCTTATATCATTTTAGAGTGACATTTTACGCGAAAGGATTCCCAAGGCAGTAACTGCAAAATCACAGTCCTGCAACACATTACTTAAATTGGACACATTTGCATCAGTGTACTTAGCTCTCATGTTTCGCAACCACTTTTTGTGGATTTGGAATTCTACATTAACTTTTCAGCAGGCACTGGAGGTATTTTGGGATGGAGTCAGATAAAGCTTTTAGGACTAAAGAGAGGGAGTGGCAGTTATGCTGAGTGAAATTCAGTCATTGCTGCT
Organism: Heteronotia binoei; assembly: GCF_032191835.1. Classification (NCBI taxonomy): domain Eukaryota; kingdom Metazoa; phylum Chordata; class Lepidosauria; order Squamata; family Gekkonidae; genus Heteronotia; species Heteronotia binoei. Next base: position 163,685,039 of record NC_083224.1, on the reverse strand, counting down.
TGGGCCATTTAATTATTGTAATGTACTCAGAATATAGGTTTTTCTTCTTGCTGTAGGCCAATACAGTCATAACTTCAGCTCCTTTTTAACAGCAATTCATGAAATGGTGGTCAGCCTTTTCTGACACTTTACTCTCAGGGTCTCCTGTCTCCCTCTCCCATTTCACTCAGCTTCCTTGGAATGACTTTAACAACACTAAGCCCTACTAGAATTTCTAATAACCCAGGATCTGAAACTGATTTTAAGGTGGTTTGAGGTCTAGATTCAGGGAAGTTCTGGTTATCCTTAGCAGCAGAGGGAATGTCAGTTGATCATGAATTGCCTGACCTACATTGGAAAAGGATCATTTGCTCTGGAAGAGAAAGAGTTGTGAAGTGGGAGCAGGCTTCTCTAAGGTTTGCCCCTAGTTTGCTAACTGTGATTAGCAGAAAGCTGGCATTGCATTGGCACAATTCCTGTAAGTCAGTGTCCAGTTTTCTGCTGCTGCGCACTTAGTCTCTGTGCCGTTCTCTCTCCAATTGAGTACACATCTCAGTCTGTGTGCCATGTGCCTTTGGCTCAGAACTGAACATTTCAAATTCAGAAGATCAGGATTTCATGAAATCAGGCCCTTTCCACTATTTTTCCACTCCTACTAAGTTGTCAAATGTATGGGTGGTATGTTTCCTGTGACATCATCATGTGATACAAAATGCTAGATCCATGATAATTGATGGCAGAGTTGTCTATTCAGACTGGCTTGATGCTGGAGCAGAGACCCTCTCAGTCTAAAGAAGTTGCTATTCCATCTCTATAGTCAAAGTGTTCACTCTTATCAATTGCAATTTTAAATAATGGCAGATGTCTTGTAATGGTACTACCCTTGTTCTATCTAATAGAAGCCACCCATTTTGTCTGGGTTTGTTCTCTGTCCATTTTAGCCTTACAGCTTGTAATCTTGCACATTGTTGTGGTACTTCTGCTTATTTTCCTGCTTGATCTGTGCTTTGCATTGCTCCTCAAAGAACAAGATAAAGCTTCAAAAGGAGAGCAAGTAGATACACTATAAAGGATGTTTGTTGTAAAGTACCTCTTAGAAACAGCCACTTTGCTGTAGGAGCTCAGAGAACGAACAATGGGAACCCAGCTCTAAGAACAGAGATAATTTTAGTACCACCAGGGGAGTGGGGAAACACACAGAGTCTTTGTGACTTCACATGCATTTTTGTACTGGCAGCTGTGAGCAAATGAAATACTTCTAAAATCATGTTTTCAAACATTAAATTTCCTGTGATATGTTAACACCTTAGTCTTATATGCCCTGGATCTCTGTGGCACTTAGGCATATTTTGGTTTGCAGAAATTACAGGAAGCCATATTCTTCTTTTATAAGTTAACTGTTATTTTAATTGAGTGTGTTTAAAAATATTTCAGTTATTGTTATTTTTAACACTACATGCATAACATTGCATGTAACATTCTACAACATTGTTATCTCTCCTAAGGCATTGAAAAAGTGCATTCTAGAAAACCAAATATGTACTAATCAGAATTTGAAGAATGAAGAATTGTGATTGTAACAGTACTCATTTTGTTATGTGGTAGGAAGTTGGTGAAGTCAAAGCCATATGGTGAGTGTATGACAGAGCAGGGATTTGAACACAGATCCCCCAGTTCTTTAGACACTGGAACACACTAAATAATTATATATCATTTCCTGGCCATGTCTAGGTTTTTTGGCCTTAACCCTTGTGGTCCTTCATTGCCAGCCATGCACTGTGAGGGCTGTATTGCTCCTGAATATGTCTTTTCAGAAAGGTAAAAAATATTGTTAAAATCATTAATCAGGTATCCCCTGACTGTTCCAGACTTAATTAAATGTGTTTAAATGGAGCCAGCTAAAATTAATTTAAAATGAACCGTTACAGTGCTGTTGGTAAAAAAAAAAAAAATCTGAAGGTTTCATCCCTTTGTCCGTTCTGCTGTGTTTGATCACACTGAAATGATAATGCATTGATATTCCCTTTTTTATGTCTTATGTGCCACTGAATGCAAGCTCATATAATATGCTAGTTGCGGTTATTTCTAGAAGAACAGACTTTGAAATGAGGCAGTTTGAAGTGGTCAAGATAATGTGCTTATTGGCTTTTCTGCCTGTGACTTTCATTTCCTTCTCCCAACTGAGCAGTTACCTTTTCCCCTCATGATGTGTGAAAAAAGGATGAAGCATCTTTTTTTCAGGCAGACCTGTGCTGGAAGCTACTTGTCTAGAAGAAGCAACTGGTAGTGGCACATATTTCCATGCAACATATAGTTTGTCCTGCAGGTATTAATGGTGTAGTGCCCAAAGCAGAATCTTCTTCTTTCACATGCCATGCAAAATGTTTCATTGGTATCCTGTGGACCTTGTGCCTGAAGCAATCCCCAAGCATTCTTGGGGTGGAAATAGATGGCTTTCATGCAACACTTAGTGACTGCTGTTACTGGTTGGAGTAGTCATAGCTGCAAGTCCTTGAGGTCCTGGTCCTTGCCAGTTTGAACCTCTCTTACCAGTGCTGGCATTTGTGCAAAACAGAATTCACACCTGCTCTTTTTCTGGGTGCTGGCATTTTATTGGCAAGCTGGTATATTTGCCATGTTTGTCTACACTGAGGGATAAGAAATGGTTCGACACCAAGCTTTATTGCATAATCTGTTAGTTTGGGTTTGTTTTGAAACTAAGCTTCTTAAGGTACTGTTGGTTTCTAATACCAAACTTGCCTTCTTTTTAGACTGAGAACATTCCAGTGGTAAGAAGACCTGACAGAAAAGATCTACTTGCATACCTAAATGGGGAAACATGTGAGTTAAGTTCATTTAACTTTCTCATTTTTTTTACAAGTTATAGTATTTGTAGCTGGGAAGCCTTGGATTTCCTCAAACATTCAGAGGCCAAGTAGTACTAACCTACTTTCCTCTAATGATATTTAAGCTTAGCCTATATATGAATCAGAAATCCTGGAATCCTAACATGAAATTTGGGTGAAGATCTGAATAGATCCTTGAGTGCTCTTGACTGTCTACAGCCAAAAAACAAAAGGGCAAGAAATAGTCCAATAAAATGTGTGCTAAGTAAAGTTGGCAATCAGGGATATTGTTTGTGCTTGATATATACTGTATGCACAAGATGCCTGGTAAGGAAAAACAGTTCTTTTTATTATTGCCCAGTTATCCTTTCTACTCTTTCCTCTCCCCCCCCCCCACTGATTGCTTTGTGCCTGTACCTTTTAAAAATAATCATTATTATTGGTGTTTTCTCATTTGTGCTATCTAGCAACATCATCAAGTATAGACAGAAGTGCACCACTTGAAATAGGTCTTCAACGATCCACTCAAGGTATGATTTAATTATCAAGGGCAGTAATGATACCATTTTGTGAAAGGCCGCCCCATTAATAACTTTTAAATTTTTTTGTAGTTAAAAGAGCAGCGGATGAAATACTAGCAGAAGCAAAGAAACCAAGAATAGAAGTAAGATAGTAATGTTGTCTTGTCATTTACATATATACCTCTTTGAATAAATGTATTTTTATTGTGTCTCATGAATGCAGTCCATGTTTCATGATTGTATAAGGGAAGGAATGTCTCCTCAATAAAAATCACAATCTGTAAAGCTTAAGCAAAGGGCTAGTATTGATACTTGGTACTTTGTTTTTGCTTGAACTGTTTTTGAAACTCTTTTTCAGTTTCAGAAATGGCCAGTTCTGCTGCTGGCGGTGGAGCTATGAGGTGGAATTTTGTTTGAGAAGAAATAAGTTTATAGCCTTCCTCTGTTCATGGGACTGATTTCACAGTTTATTTGGTCCTGCCTTATAATAAGGCAAGCCTTGTTAACAACTTCCTCCCTGATCGCATGAAATATCAGGAATGCATTCTGTACTATAGGAACTTTTGAGTTAAGCTTCAGATGTTAATGATCCGCAACATCCATTTGGTTTCCTGTTAAAGCAGTTTGGTTAACATTGGCTATTAAATACTAGTGGATAAGAGTAAGGGAGAGTTATACTGTGAACAACCAATGCAAGTTTCTAGTCTTAATCTCAGCATCCTTGTTTCACTGCTTGGTGGACTTGGGCTGATTGTGACTCTTCAGTCTGAAAAAACTTATTGTAGTCTAGTAAAGGGTTCCTTTGCAGGACCCATCAGGCAGCTTCTCTATTGCTATATGCTTCTCCTCAAAGGAAGGCCACTGTTTTTTTCCTAGGATGAAGAGTGTGTACGTCTGGACAAAGAGCGACTGGCAGCTCGGCTGGAAGGGCACAAGGAAGGCATTGTGCAGACTGAGCAGATCAGGCAAGCTTTGCTTTCTTCATGATATTACAGTATTTACTCATAAAGAAGAAGACCCTAAATGTGAAGGCAGCCCCCCTAAAAAGTTATATATATATTTTACTGGATATAACTGTTAACATGTATGCAGTTGTAAGCCCTCTTTTTTTGGGATGGTATACCTGGGAAAAAACCCTGATTATACAGTATATTTTAGTTGTACAGTAATTTGAGAATTGTGAAATGTTTTCATGGGGCACCTCTCTCAACACATAAGCTTTTCTGAATATATTACAGCAAAAAATGGGCAATGCTTTAATATTGCCATTTCAGGGAAATGCCATTTCATGGAAATAACAATGATAGCATCAAACATATGGCTACTTTTTTCAAGAATTATTCTAATAGGAAAATACCTGTTTTAATGGGGCACACTGAAAAGGTCAGAAAATGTGATATGTGCCTTCCATTTAAGCAAAGAGCCTGGCATTCCCAACATCCTTTGTACAGAATGGGCAGTTAAATCCTATTCAGATTTAATAGAAGAGAAGATCCCATTGAATTCATTAGGGTTTGCTCTCAAATTTCCTGTCTCAAGACTAAATTACAGCTTGGACAGGAAATCTGCCTGACCCTGGGCAAGTCAGTTTTACAACTTTTTTATGTATCTGAGAAGAGAAAGCAGGGAGGGGATGGAGAAGTTTCTAAAGATGCTAGCAGGTTCAGTACTCTCATTGAAAAGCAGATGCTGTTGATGAGAGGAAAATGGCATCAAGATTTAGAAAGATAACTGCAGGATCTTGTTGAAGCATGTAACGTGGGGCTTCCCACAGCATAGGCTGACAACTTACTTACCTCTGATTTTCCTGAGGGTCCACATGCCTCAAACAGGATAGTACTGCCAAGAAGGATAGGTGGATTTAATGTGCATAGCAGGCAGTAAGATTTATGCTATCAATAGACAATCACAGTTCTTCCCTCTTTGTTGTATATTCTTTATCTTAAGTGTTGTTTCTGGAAAAACAGGATAGTAAGAATTACTGCTTGCTTCCTTTCTGTAACCATATACATATGGCCTGGAGTCTGGACTCATTACTAGGTAGATGAGTATCAATATAACAAGATCATAGTCCTTTAGTCCTAATGATGATATCTCTTCAGTAGTGACAAACAGTGGATGTCTCGTAAATTCTTACCTTTGGGGTTCATCACAGCACCCTCTCAGTCCTGTCATCCTTGGCTGAACTGAGAGGAGACCACAGAATTAGAAGAATTTAATAGGTCACTTACGTTTCTGGTACTGAATATGGGAAGAAGGGAAATACAGAGGAATGGCAGAGCCACTAAGAGTCCCCATCGTTGATGATTAATTGCATGTACATAACACTTAAAATATTGTCTTCAGCCAAAAGATGGAAGTAGAGCTCTGGTATGTTGCTTTAATTTCCTTCCCCATTCTCTTTTGATATGTGTAGGGTTTTTAAGAAATTTTTGTGAGTCCCTTGTGGGGGGGAGGAACTAACAGGACTTTCAGTGTCTCTGGAAATTTCCAAGTTTAGCCCTAGGACAGTGAATTCGTTTATCTTTGCATAGTAATACTTTGATGTTTTGTTGTAAAACTAAGGAAAGTAATTTTCTGGAGTAATCGGTTAATTGTTGTTTGTACTGCCCAGCACTGATTTAGGCCATTCAACTGAATCATATAAATGCTGGCCTGTGACTGTGCTTAGTTTGTCTTTTGCAATGCTTTTCTAGGTCCTTGTCTGAAGCTATGTCTGTGGAAAAAATTGCTGCTATCAAAGCTAAAATCATGGCCAAGAAAAGGTCCACTATCAAGACAGATTTGGACGATGACATAACTGCTCTCAAGCAGCGAAGTTTTGTAGATGCAGAAGTTGATGTAACCAGGGATATTGTCAGCAGGGAAAGGGTGTGGAGGACAAGAACTACCATTTTACAAAGCACAGGGAAGGTAAGAGTTTGTTCATCGTATTTGTTTCCAGCCACTCGGAAGATGATGGTTTTGTTCATCTTATTCAGTAACTAAGCTGAAGTACATTCAGACCACCTGATGGCGCACATTGCCAATATTTACCTTGGCGACTCATTTCTGTTTAGCTATATTTTGATTATGGTGGTTGCTTGTTAATCTCATTGCACCTCTTAATATGTTATTTAGGATTTTCCCACTAAGCACTAGAAGTATGTTTGACCTAAGAACATAAGACAAGCCATGATGGATCAGGTCAGTGACCCATCCAGTCTAACTTTCTTATCACATAGTGGCTAAAAAACCAGGTGGCATCAGGAGGTCCACCAGTCGGGCTAGGACACTAGAAGCTCTCCCACTGTTGCCTCCCGCTCAAGCACCAAGAATACAAAGCATCACTTGCCCCGACAGAGTTCACCACCTCCTGTGGCAGTAAATTTCACATGTTAATCTTTGGGAGAAGAAGTATTTCCTTTTATCCATTCTAACCCGACTGCTCAGCAATTTCATTGAATACCCATGAGTTCTCGTATTGTGAGAAAGAGAGAAAAGTACTTCTTTCTCTACCTTCTAAGTCCCGTGCATAATCTTGTAAACCTCTATCATGTCACCCCTGCAAGCTAAAACCCTAAGCACTCTTAACGTTTCTTCATAGGGAAAGTGTTCCAAACCTTTCATCATTCTGGTTGGCCTTTTCTGGACTTTTTCCAATGCTATAATTTTTTTGAGGTGTGATCAGAATTGTACACAGTATTCCAAATGAGGCTGCACCATTGATTTATGCAGGGGCATTATGATACTGGCTGATTTGTTTCCAATTCCTTTCCTAATAATCCCAGCATAGTGTTGGCCTTTTTAATTGCAGTTGGTCAGTTTCCGCCAGTTCGGACCCCATCAGTGTGTATTTATGGTTCAGATATTTGGCCTCAATGTTGCATTACTCTGCCCCTGACCACATTGAACTTCATTTGCCACATTGATACCCATTTGCCCAGCCTCGACATCCCTTTGGAGTGCCTCACAATCCTCCCTAGTTCTCACCACCCTGAACAATTTAGTGTCATCCACAAACTTAGCCACTGCTTACTCCCAACTCCAAATCATTAATGAACAAGTTAAAAAGCATTCGACCCAGTACTGAGCCCTACGGTACCCCACTGCTTACCATCCTCCACAGTGAAAATTGCCTATTTGCACTCACTCTCTGTTTCCCATTAATTAGCCAGTTTGGTGTAGTGGTTAAGTGTGTGGACTCTTATCTGGGAGAACCAGGTTTGATTCCCCACTCCTCCACTTGCACCTGCTGGAATGGCCTTGAGTTAACCATAGCTCTGGCAGAGGTTGTCCTTGAAACGACAGCTGCTGTGAGAACCCTCTCAGCCCCACCCACCTCACAGGGTGTCTGTTGTGGAGGGAGAAGATATAGGGGATTGTAAGCCACTCTGAGTCTCTGATTCAGGGAGAAGGGTGGGGTATAAATCTGCAATTCTTCTTCTTCAATCCACGAGAATACTTGTCTTTTTACCCCATTTCTTTTGAGCTTATTTAGGAATTTTTGTTGAGGAATTTTATCAGAAGCTTTCTGGATGTCAAGGTAAACAGCATCTATTGGGTCCTCCTTGTCTACATGTTTGTTCACCCCCTTAAAAAACACTAACAGGTGAGACAAGATCTTCCCTTATAGAACCCATGCTGAGTCTTCCTCAATAGCTTTTGTTCATCAATGTGCCTACTAATAACGATTTCCACCAACTTACCTGGTATTGACGTCAGAATGACTGGCCTGTAATTTCCCAGATCTCCTCTGGAACCTTTTTTAAAGATGGAGGTGACATTAGCTATCTTCTAGTCCTCAGGAATGGAGGCAGATTTTAATGAAAGATTACATATTTTTGTCAGGAATTCCACAAGCTCACATTTGAGTTCTTTCAGAACTCTTAGATGTATGCTATCAGGGCCTGGTAATTTGTCAGTTTTTAAATTGTATATCAGTCGTAGGACCTCCTCTCGTCTCCTCAGTCTCACTCAGATCTTTCAACACACCTCCCAAAACAGCGGTTCTAGAGTGGGCAAGCACTTCTCATCTTCCACAGTGAAGACAGAGGAAAAAAATGCATTCAGCTACTTGGCCATTTCCCTATCATTCTTCAGTAATCTTTTTTTAACCCACAGTCATCCAAGGGCCCCACTGTCTCCCTGACTGGTTTCCTGCTTCTAATGTATTTGAAGAAGGTCTTATTGTTGGTCTTTGGTGTGTGTGTTTTTTTACAATATGCTCCTCATATTTCCTTTTTGCCTGCCTGATCACAGACTTCCAGTTTATTTGCCACAGCCTGTGTTCCCTTTTATTAACCTCATTCAGACTAGCTTTCCACCACTTAAAGGAGCCCTTCTTACCTTTTACAGTTTCCATTACTTTGTTAACCATGCAGGCCTTTTTCTATATCTATTTGAGCCTTTCTTAACCTGCGGTATACATTTTATAAGAGCTTCTGGGATTGTAGTTTTAAATAGTCTCCAAGCTTCCCCAAGGATTTTGACCTGTTTTACCTTTCCTTTCAGTTTTCCTTTTCACATGCTCTCTCATCTTAGAGAAGTTACGCTTTTTAAAGTTAAAAGTGGTTGTGGGCAACATTATGGTCACTGTTCCCAAGTGGTGCAATCACTTACATCTCTCACCAGGTCTTGAGCATTACGTAGGACCAAGTCCAGGATCACTTCTCCCCTGTGACCATGTGCTCCATAGCACAGTCATTGAGAGTGTCTAGAAATTCAGTCTCTTTCTCCTGACTTAAAACCACCTATTACGATACAGTTATTTCATCTAGCTGCTATCTTTAATTCTTTCATCATTTTAACAAACTCCCAGACTTAAGCTTCCTTTTTGGGCCCACTGTTTCTCCTACTGTCTCGTTCTTACTGGACTGTATACCCTCTCTGACATACAGAATCACCCCACCTCCAACCCTTTCCACCCATCTTTTTGTTATAATTTATATCCAGGAATCACCACATCCCACTGATCTTCCTCATCCCACCAAGTTTCTGAAGTGCCCACAGTGTCTATATTTCTCCCCAACATTAATCTTTCCAACTCCCCGATTTTACCTTGGGCACTTCTAGCATTTGCATATAAACATCTATAGTTTCCCAGGCATGTTAGGCCCACAACCTTCCTCCAGCTGCCTTGAGACTTTGCTGGGCAGTCCATATTGCTTGCCACTGTCTCAGTGAACAGCTCTAATCTATTGCCCTGTAGAAAAGTGATAGCTAACCCTTCAGCTCTTTGAGATGACCCATCCCAAACCAGAGACATTTTATCTCCTGTTGGCTTTCCCCCAAGATTCAGTTTAAAAATTGCTCTGCCATCTTTTGGATTTTAAGTGCCAGCAGCCTAGTTCCTTCTCAGGACAAGTAGAGAAGACCATCTCTTTTGTACAGCTCCCACTTGTTCAGAAAAGCACTCCAGTGTCTAATAAACTTGAACCCTTCCTCCCTACACCATCATCTTATCCATGCATTGAGACTCCTGATTTAGGCCTGTCACTCTGGCCCTGCACATGAAGCAGGTAGCACTTCTGAGAAGGCTACCTTGGAGGTCCTGACCTAGAGTTTCCTGCCTAGCTGCCTAAATTTTTCCTCCAGGACCTCACAACTGCATTTCCCCACATCATTGGTGCCAACATGTAATGGCTTCTCCCTTATTTATCTTCCAGTTCAGACTTTGATTTCCCTCCTCCCCTGGTAAAAATGGGAGTAGACAGAGCTGGCAAAGTAGATGTTTTTAAAGCCTTTTTTAAAAAAATGAAATATCTTTTTAAAGTTTTAAAAGTTCAAGTTTAAGTTTTTAAAGATGAAATGGGTTTCGTCAAAGTCTCATCTGGGGGTGCTGTTTCTTTTGTACTCTCTTACTTTTCATGCTAATTTAAGGAATGATAAATAGGAATAGAGATGCTATTTATGCCAGAAACATGAACTTAGAATAACTGAAGTCAGTGTGCTGGTGCTGTGTTAGCTCCATCCAGTATGCTCTGTGCCTTGGCACTGAGCGTCAGTTCCAAAAGGAAGGTGGTTGATAATCACAGTGTCCATCCTCCTCTCTTTCCTTGCCCCTGCCTGGTCACCTTAGGAGGTAGTGAATGATTTCTTCTCAGCTGTCTTTTGCTCAGGGTTAAATGGTTCAAACAGGCTTTTAAGCCCCTCCCATTTGCCTAGCCTCTCAGGGCCTTCCTGGGCTCTCTGACTTCCATAGAAGAAAAGGAGTTGGTTGGGAGCTGTGGCAGAGGACTGCACTTTCCTATTTATGCTACAACTTGGTGTTTAGATGCTGAAGCCACTTGTAGCCTTCTGCCACTCTCTCTGTATGATGGCCTTGCAGGGTGTGGCAGGGTCCTGAAGCTACCAAGAGAAAATTAACTCAGTATGTAGCAGCACTGATAACAGCAGGCCTGTTTGTTTATAGATGGTCCACCAGGGAGAAGGAACATTCTTGGCTTCTATCCCATTAACGTTTTTGTACACAAGTAAATGTTTGCTATGTGTACATTTTCCACACTTCTTCCTGAGTTCTCAGTGTGTTTGTGGAGGGATGTTGGGTTGAATTTTGTTGCCTTAAAACCATCAACATACCAAATTAATATTTCTCACATATGCTGGCCGGTAGCTGTTAAATTATAAACAAAAGGCAATATGAAGATGTGATTGGAATGAGGTTGGATCATTCAAAGGTGGGAGAGAGAGATAAGTGCCAGTGTATTGTATAACTGGGGTATTCCCTGATACACAAATTTATAAACTGCTGGATAAACAAACTAGGTGCTGAACCTTGCTGATTATGAGTAGGGGAAAAATAAATGGGCTTGATTCAGACGGGGGAAATTTTTTGGCTCCATTATATCCTATGGGGATCATTATAGTGAATGATTTTCTCCTTGGTATGCTAACCCAATTAAAAGCTCTGATATATGGGTAATGAAATCAGATCCTTTGATCTGTATTTGGCTGAATTAAGACCAGTATTTATTAGGGGTTTTTCCCAGCTCAGTTTATACTGAACGCACACCCCTAGTTGGCAAGTTTATTTCACCCTATCTGCTTCCATGGGGCACCTTGTGTTCATAATGTCAGAGTATGCGTAGTCCCATTCATTAAAATTTTGGTCTATCCAAACTGGGCAATAGATTTGTAACTGTCACTGTCCTGAAAGGTGTGGCAAGAAAATATGTGTAACCCAACATGTGAGAAACTAAACAAATGTTCAGGTTCTGTTTTCTTTGTTTATTGAAAAACATTCAGAATCTGGTTTCCAGGTGGATGGGACCAGTGAAAATTACATGGTGTCTCCAGGTTTTGGAAATTGGAGGTACAAGTTTTGATTTTTCAGGCATATGATTGGCTAACTGTAGGCTGTGAAATAAATTACAGTTCATGTGGTGCTTCTGAGAGTGATGGCTTTAGATTTTAGTGATGAACCTTTTAGAAAGTAATCTAAAAATAAACACATTACATTGATTTGTTTGAATACTGTTTAAAGTTGCCTTTTTCATTCTTAGAGCGAACACTTAATAATGGCCTAAACATGTTTTGCTTCAGTGCCAATAAATATTGTCTTGTACACTAGAAAGTTTTGTAGAACATATGAGAAATCTGAAGCTTCATGACACCAAGATCTTGTTAAAGTAATCATTTTATTGACAACTAAAAGTGGTGTTGGATAGGCAGGCAGCTGAACTGTTCTTGTCAGATCTTATGATTCTAGTCCATAAGAACTTGAATGATTGTCTGGTTCAGACACGTTGAAAGCAATAATTGTTTTAAAAATCTTATTTCATCGGATGCAATGATGTCCCTGCTTGTAATCCTTAATATTTGCTCTCTTAGTAATCTAGTTGTATATTTTAGCATTAAAAAACAGGTACTATTCATTGATAATTTAAAATGTTGGTAGTAAGGATTTTTAAAAACCAAATCCAAATAACTTTGAACAAGATTTACAATACACAGTGTAGTCTGTTTGCAATCTGCCTTTTGTTTTGTAACAGTGGGAATTGTAGTTGAAATAGTTATGAAGGTGAATTTCAGATGAGTGGATAGGTGAGTGCTTTGAATTTGTGCCCTCTAGATGACACAGTGCTACTCCTATGGATACAGTCAGAATTGTTCTTTTGTTCCTTTTCTGGCTGGCTTTGTGTTTCTCTTTCTGCTTCATTTTGTAGCATCTACCCATCTCATGCTTCTGACCATACTGGCATTCTTGAAGGGAACCACATCAGAATTTTGGAACTAGGATTAAGGATTGTTTCCTCTTTGCTAATCTGCTTGCTTGTCACTGCCCCACAGCTATCTTTCTGCACTGATTAGTATTACAGATCTGTTCTTGCTTTCATTTACTCAGCATAACTTCACATTTGCATTCTCTTTGCTGAATAATATAATTCCCAACTTCCCAAACTGCCAGCACTGCCTGCGGCGTTCTAAGTTCTTCTTAACTTGGCAATTGTGGCCTCTTTTGAATTCTTACCCTTGGATATATTCTTGGCTCTTTTTGTAACCTAGAATTCTTTAAATGTCTGTATGTCTTAGTATCATTCAGTTTAAACTTGTTTCCTTACATTGGCTGGCAGTGAGGCTTTTTGTTCTGAGAGAATTTCATTCTCAAAGTAGTCTCTGTAGTACCTGCTATTTCAGGAAACTTGAATTCTTAAATGGCCACCCTTTTAGCAAGGGCTTTGGATTGTTTTTAAGATGCTCTGCTGGTTTAAGTCTACTTCATAAGCCTACAGTTCAAAGATACAAAAAGCGTAAAAAGAGGATCTGCTTTTTTCATCTAATGGATCATTCTCTCTCTAAGCACTAGGTGGTAGCCTTGTTCCATGTCTCTGAAACTGTAAACTGGAAGATTGAATTTGAGAACCAGAGGAGTCAGTTGCATGCTCGTAGTGCTGAGGCTGATTTCCCCTGTTGTCGGCTTATTCAGACTACAGATTTCAGTAATTGTGTTTTAAGTGTCCAACAGCATGAATTATGAGTCTCATAGAAATTTAAATCAAGGCAACGTCAATCATCAATTAAAATGACTAATTTAAATAATTGATTTAATACACATTTTCGTTGTGTAATTCATATGTATCTTAAACAGGATTGCATACTAACTGGTTGTGGAAACAATTTAAACATCTTTGTTTACAGTTATGGAAACTCTTTATTCTACATAGGAATATTATCCTGGACTTCTGGTCATGCTTTTTGCATTATGAAAACATAATCCACTGAAACAGTGTATTTTCACTTGGCTTTCTATATATGTGGAAGGACACTGTTTGCCTGTAGACAAAGTTAGGTATTGTTGAGGGGTGTAGAATGATCTTAGAAGCAAGAACTGGTAGTTTCAGGGGAGAGTAATATTTTCCTGTGACATGGAAAATAAGTCGCCATACTTGGTTTATAGAGTCATGAATACAGATAATTTTGTAATCACAATAAAAATATGGTGCATTTATTTATATTAAGTTTATATAAAAAGGTAAAGATAGTCCCCTGTGCAAGCACCAGTCGTTTTCGACTCTGGGGTGACGTTTCACAACGTTTTCACAGCAGACTTTTTATGTGGTTTGCCATTGCCTTCCCCAGTCATCTACACTTTCTCCCCAGCACGCTGGGTACTCATTTTACCGACCTCGGAAGGATGGAAGGCTGAGTTGACCTGGAGCCGGTTACCTGAACCAGCTTTCACTGGGATTGAACTCAGGTCGTGAGCAGAGGGCTCCGACTGCAGTACTGTAGCTTTACCACTCTGCACCACGGGGCTCTTTATAAGTTTATATATGTGTGTGTGCGTGTGTGTATACATACAAACATATATGTTTGTGTATATATATATATATTTAATCTGTGCTGGAAGCCTTGGAAAAATGGCTTGTCTCACCTCTAGAGGGTGGTTTCTGGGAACTTCCTGCAAGTTCTGACAGCCTAATGTAGGTTTTCACAGAAAAGCCCAATCCATTTTTCTCATGTGTTATACAGAATGGTAAAGGTGGAAGTTGTATTACCTTATATGCAAGGTTATGCAGGGCGCTAAAGGTCCTAACCAGTATTTTTAATGTTGCTTGGAAAGAAGCTGAAAGCCAGAGCCGTTGACAAAATAATGAGTATATTATGGCAATGAGTCCTAATTAGGACTCTAGCTGCAGCATTATGAACCAGCAGAAGGTTCTTTATTTACTTCAAGGGCAGCCCTACATAGAGCACATAACAGTAGTTAATGTGGATGCTGCTACATAGCTATGGACATGTCTGCTTTATTTTAGTAGTAGCCATAGCTGGCAAATCAGCACTGACTGATAAAAGGGTACCCTTTCCAACCTCCATTAACTGTCCATCCAGTGACAGTGAGTCCAGAAGCACCCCCTGACTGTGAACTGATTCTTTAGGGAGAAGTTCAGCCTCATCCAGAGTAGTCTATATGCTTATTCCCTGAAGGATCAATTACACAGTCAGGAGATGCTTCTGGACTCACTGTCACTGGATGGACAGTTAATGGAGGTTGGAAGGAGTACCCTTTTAACAGTCTGTGCTGATTTACTGTAATTTTGTCATGATGGTTTAAATTTCAGTTCATTCAAACTCATCTAGTCCTTCGCTGCCTAGGCACTGGTTTACTGTTTCTACTAACTCCCTAGATGTTGATAGAAGTTGGAAAAAATCTCCCATCAGCATATTTGTGACACTGTCCTCCATATCACTGGGTGATCTCTCCTGTCCTTCATGATGTTTAACATCTACAAGATGGAACTTAAGCCAAAGACCACCAGTAAAAGGTTGTTATTTCAGTATGCATTACTGCTGTCTGTAAAATTTAACTCTGGAAATTATCACTCGGTGAGACTAGAGCTGTCTTGTGGAATGTCCTGTAATTTGCACGGTGGTTTGGAGGAAGCCGGTTAGGATTATTGTTGTTGTTGTTATTGATATTGTTATTAAATTTACTGAAAATTCTCGCAAGTGAGAACAGATTAGTTTCTCTTTTATACCAGACATTTACATTGAAGAAGAAGAAGATGATATTGGATTTATATCCCGCCCTCCACTCCGAAGTCTCAGAGCAGCTCACAATCTCCTTTACCTTCCTCCCCCACAACAAACACCCTGTGAGGTGGGTGGGGCTGGAGAGGGCTCTCACAGCAGCTGCCCTTTCAAGGACAACCTCTGTGATAACTATGGCTGACCCAAGGCCATTCCAGTAGGTGCAAGTGGAGGAGTGGGGAATCAAACCCGGTTCTCCCAGATAAGAGTCCGCACACTTAACCACTACACCAAACTGGCTCTTCCTAATTGAACAATTAGTGCTAGTTTAGTTGCATGGAAAATTGGAGTTTCTGGAAGCTTGATACAGAGCCCTACTTTTTGTGAAGAGTCCTGGCTAAATTGATGTAGCTGGAAAGTGTAAGTGTCTCTCTCTTCCGTAGTCACTATTAACATG
This sequence comes from Heteronotia binoei, assembly GCF_032191835.1. Classification (NCBI taxonomy): domain Eukaryota; kingdom Metazoa; phylum Chordata; class Lepidosauria; order Squamata; family Gekkonidae; genus Heteronotia; species Heteronotia binoei. The sequence continues at coordinate 163,669,284 of NC_083224.1, read as the reverse complement.
TTTGGAGATTTACGGAGTTTTAGTCTGACATTCAAGGATTTGCTTTCTAGGAAATATCCTTGTTCAACAAATAGAACCTCAGTTTCAGCACTTTTTTCTGAAGGCTCTCCTCCATCTGTCCCCCCCCCAAAAAAAAAAATTCTGCCTGGCATGCATACAAGCCCCTAACTTTTTGGTTCAGTTTTATAGAGCAAATTTTGTGCCTCATTTTTGTGGCATTATAATATTTTTACTGTTATTGTTGTGTTAAAAGGTTTTAGTATAAAGTCCACTTTGAAAACATTTTGAAAGCAGCATCACCCCAGAGTCGAAAACAACTGGTGCTGGCACAGGGGACCTTTCCTTTTCCTTTTCACTTTGAGACCAAAGCGGTGATTAATTTAGCATTTTACATAAATATTTCAAAATACCCTGGAAAGTTAGGCAAACATTGCATAAAGATGTAAATTTATTTTCCCACCTCATCCCCAAGTTTGTTTTCTCCTTGAGTTCTCTGACATTTCCTGTCTATTAAGTATGCTTAAGGATACATCATTTTAGAAATAGCAGAGTTTAAAAATTGTTAAATGTGTGGGGGAGGTGTCAGAAAGGAACTAGCAGGACTACAGACTTTCCTGTTGTACCAGATTAGCAGTCTTCATAAAAATCTATTTACTAAATGTCTAAAAACCTCCATTTTTATTGCACGAAACATATGTCAAATTAATAAATTCAGAGGTGATAAAAACATCTCTCTCAAGAGTCAAAATGTTAGGTAATAGGGCTTTAGTTTACCTACTGGAGCTGATATTTCTATTATTTTACAGTATTCCTTTTTACTACGTGCAGCAAAGCCTCACCCATTTTAGTGATTTCAGGACTAAGTGGTGACTAATTCTGTTGATACTGGAGCTGCAATAATGAAGTGTGGTATAGTGGTTAGTGCCTAACTAAGATCTTGGAGAACCAGGTTCAAATTCTCTATCTGCCACGGAAGGTTGTTGGGTGACTTTGACCAGTAATATACTCTCAGCCTAACATATCTTGCAGGGTTGTTGTCAAGAACGATGTAAACATCTTTGGGTTCCTCTTGGGCAGAAAGACACAATACAAAGAATACATAGGTACTATGGATGATGATCCAGGTGATCTTGAGTTCAGACATTTCATCTGCTGTGAACTCACTGACATCTATAAACATGTCAGCAAGACACAGTAAATGACAGTAATGTGCATTTTGTAACATGTGTACATATGCACATCTGAACAGAGGCACATATCCTTGACAGAAGGGCTGACTGTGATAAGTTGTGACCCATCAAGCCAAATTAATCTAATTAGCTGTTTATGTCATTTGACAGCCCACTAAGGCTGGGGAAACCCCTTACCTTCATTGCATTCCTAGGCCTACAAAAATGGGGAAAGAGATTCTAAAACACTTGTAAGTTCAGTCCTCTGTGGAGTTATTCTAATTGATTTCAGTAGACTTGGACTAGGATTGCACTGTAGGTAGGCTGCAGTATTGTGGCAGGTGAGTTGCTTTCAGCCTGATTAGTCACAACATGAAGTTGTGCAATAGAGAAATCATGAACACTTTGATTTGATCCTGGTGTGACTTACCCCCGAAATATTATGTCGAATCTCTCCTCTCCTTCCAAGAGGAAGGTTATAAAAACATTTGATCTCTGAAATTCACAGGGGTTTTTTTTTTGCTCCTGTGGATTAAAGCTGGTGACATACTTGACTCAGCACTGGCAGTTATATATTTTCTGAATCATCTCACAGAACAGTGTGTGGGCATCCTCTGTGCTGCTGCAGTGTAATCCAATTAATATTGCCTCCTGCCCTCTTTGCCAAGTCCGTCAAAAGTCAAAGATGGAGCAGTGCCTTCTGAGCCGCAGGATTTGTCATCTGCAACACAGTGACAGTGGAATCCTATTGCGTTTTTACTTCCACCCTTCAGAGAATATCATTGCTCTGATATTGGCAGAGAGAGGGGAGAATCCAGTATATCCCCTCCACAAGTGGTTGCACGTAATGCTGTCTTAATTTTTCAAGGCATACTTTAGCCCAGGCATATAGTTTTGGAGTTGCTGTACTTTTTAACAACAACAACAAAACCTCCTGTTTTATGTAAGTTGATGGGACCATCTGTTGCCATGTCTGTACATTCTTTTTGATCATAATCTCATTTTAGGTATAACTGTCTGGAGCAGATGCGTATTTCTTCCATGCAAAAATGCCTAGGCACAGCAGATGGACACTGTAGAGCAGGGGTGGCCAACGGTAGCTCCCCAGATGTTTGGGGCTGATGGGAGTTGTAGGCAAAAACATCTGGAGAGCTACCGTTAGCCATCCCTCCTGTAGAGCATGAATCCTGCTGCTATAATGGTGTATGCGGCCGGGGTTGTAGTGAGCGATATAACCGCCACGGCGGTGCCATGGTCGGATCACTTTGCCCTCAAGGCCCATGTAGATATGCCTCCCCAAACCTGTTTAGGCGAGGAGCCTATTATGGCTCGCCCGCGGAGCCAGATGGACCCGGAACGGTTCCAAATGGCTCTGCGGGATCCCTGGCCCTCTGGCATTCCTCTCGATGACCTGGTTGAGTCCTGGAATAACCGGCTCGCTAGGGCCATCGAGGGGATTGCACCTCGACGCCCTCTGCGACCTCGGATTAGGCCGGCTCCGTGGTATACCCCGGAATTGCGCCGGCTGAAACAAGGCCTTAGACGGCTAGAGAGGCAATGGCGACGTACTCGCGACGAAGCGACTAGAACATCTTATAGGAAGTTTATGAAATCCTATGAGATGGCAATCAAGGCCGCAAAGAAAACATACTTCGCGACCAAGATTGCATCTGCAAATTCGCGCCCAGCCCAATTATTTAGAATAATTCGGAATCTTACTTCATTGCCACAGGGCAATCCAAAAGCTAAGGAATTGGAGATAGGCTGTGAGGCTTTTGCGAAATTTTTTGCAGAGAAGGTCCAATCGCTCCGCCACGACTGCCCCGCCAACTTAGATGCAGTAAGTGAACTTGAGGCCCAATGCGTGTCTTCAGATTTAACCTTGGACTGCTTCGACCCACTCAGCTTGGAGGAAGTCGACAGAATTCTTGGCACTGCACGACCCACAACTTGTGACCTGGACCCTTGCCCCTCCTGGTTAATTAAGGCCTGCCAGGAGGAATTGAAATGTCCTATACGGGACATCATAAATCGATCCCTTTCGGAGGGTGTTTTCCCAACATCCCTGAAAGAGGCAGTGGTCCGCCCTCTTTTGAAAAAAGTTACATCAGACCCGTCCGTATTGGCACATTATCGGCCGGTCTCAAATTTGCCCTTTCTGGGCAAAATTATTGAGAGGGCTGTGGCGTTGCAGCTGCAGAGCTTTCTGGAGGACGCTTCCACCTTGGACCCATGCCAGTCCGGCTTTCGCCCGGGCCATGGGACGGAAACAGTCTTGGTCGCCCTCATAGATGACCTCCGGCGGCAACTGGATCGGGGTGGCTCGGCAGTATTGCTGCTGCTCGACCTGTCGGCGGCGTTCGACATCGTCGACCACCGGCTGCTGGCCTGCCGCCTCGCCGACGCAGGAATTCGGGGGCTAGCCTTACAGTGGCTCTCCTCCTTCCTCGAAAATCGGGGACAAAGGGTGGCAGTTGGAGGGAAGCTGTCTCAGAGACACCCTCTGCACTGTGGGGTGCCTCAGGGAGCAGTTCTCTCCCCGATATTGTTTAACATCTTTATGCGCCCCCTTGCCCAGATTGCGCGGAGGTATGGGCTCGGTTGTCATCAGTACGCTGATGACACCCAGCTCTATCTATTGATGGAAGGCCGGACTGGCGATGTCCCTATAAATTTGGACCGGGCGTTACAGGCCGTGGCTGACTGGCTCAGGCTGAGTGGGCTGAAGCTGAATCCAACGAAGACTGAGGTCCTTTGCGTGGGCCGGGACGGACCGGAAGGGGAGATCATTCTGCCGGCTTTTGACGGTGCGCCACTGATACCAGTGCGCAGGGTCAAGAGCTTGGGGGTGCTACTGGAATCCTCGCTATCAATGGAGGCCCAGATAGCCGCCACCGCAAGATCCGCCTTCTTTCATCTTAAAAGGGCGAGGCAGTTGGCTCCCTTCTTGGAACGCGACGACCTAGCAACTGTGATCCACGCAACGGTCACCTCAAGATTAGACTACTGCAATGCCCTCTACATGGGGCTGCCCTTGTGTCGAACGCGGAGACTCCAGGTAGTGCAGAATGCGGCGGCCAGGCTGCTAGCGGGACTACCTAGATGGGAACACGTGCAGCCTGTGCTGCGGGATCTGCATTGGCTGCCGGTTGTCTACCGTGTTCGCTATAAGGTGCTGGTTATCACCTTTAAAGCCCTATATGGCCGAGGACCTGCCTACCTACGGGACCGCCTCTCCCCATATATTCCCCAGAGAGCACTAAGATCCAGCTCCCAAAACCTTCTACAAATCCCTGGGCCAAAAGAGGCCAGACTTAAGATAACCCGGGAGCAAGCCTTTTCACTAATGGCCCCTCGTTGGTGGAACCAACTCCCAGAGATGGTGCGAGCCCTGCGGGATCTGAATCAGTTCCGCAGGGCTTGCAAAACCCATCTTTTTCAGCTCTCATTTGGAACAGGACCTGACCAAACTGACTAACTATCGTAATTTTAGCCACTTTATGTTGAAATTGGAACTGATGTATGACAATATGTAAACTATGACCGACAGAAATATAGCACCTATTTCTACCTACTTTATATTTTTATATCTTTTAATCTCCTATTCTCTTATTTTTATATTTTTAAACTTTATTAATTCATGTAATTGTATTATTTAAACCATTGCTGTCTATTTTAACCGAATCATGCTTGTCATGTCTGTGAGCCGCCCTGAGCCCGCCTCTGGTGGGGGAGGGCGGGATATAAAAATAAAATTTGCTTTGCTTTGCTTTGCTTTGCTATTCAGCTGAACAAATACAAACAGCAGCTTTTCAACCTGTAAGCCGCAGAGCACATGCTGACCTGCTAAGATATGCACAAACCACATGGCACTTCAACTTCCTAAATTTCAGATCATAAGAGAAACCAATGGCCCATCCAGTCCAACACTCTGTGCCATACAGTAGCCAAAACCCAGGTGACCAGCTCCTCAGCTGTTTTATAAAGATTTCCAAAGTGATTTCTCCTCACCTTATATATAGTTCTAAAATGGCACGTGAGTGTTAAGTCATACAAGTGAGAGAATTTGGGGGGGGGTGGTTAGAGTAAAAAGTGATGGGTTGCATTCTACAGCAGAACTTGAAGGAGGAGAAGGGGGAACAGCTTTTCTCTGTTTTGCTCTTTGTTGTCTTGCCAAATATCCTTCACTGAGGATTAGGGGACTTGTCAATACTGTGCACTGCAGCATAGGTATGAGTCACTGAGGAGGAAGAATTGGGTACAATCACTGCCACTGTTATTTGTTATTTCCCTATAGTGCAGAACTTGGACTACTGTGCGTGGAGAAGGAAGTTGGAGATGATTGCTGACTGTAGGTAATGGCTAGCAAGAGATTCCACAGATCTTACATTGAGAGTTCTCTTTTGGATTGTCTTACTGGACCTATGAGAACACTGACCATTATTTGAAGGCTTCATTTGCTGCACCATAGTTACATAGGGGCTTTACAGCCTCTACCAGCAGTTGCCATGCTTCCCTGGAAGAGAAGCAATCGTTCCGCGTATAGAATACCTCTTGTGTAGTACAAAATGTTCTTAACAATCTCCAATAAAGATATTCTTTCCAATTTTATAGAAAATTGATTCCTTTATTCATATCAAAATTCAAAATTTCCAGAAATTAATTAATCCAGGCTTTCATAAAGGTTCATAAATATTCCGAATTTGCACAATGTATGCTGGAGATATTGGAAAAAAATTAATCAATAATCATAACCAGTTTACAGGCACAACTGGTCTAAAGAACTTTTGTTTCGCATTATTGCTTTATCCAAGCCAATTTTTCCTATTCACACACCGATGTGAGAAAAGGGGAAAGATGACAGCAAGCGCTGAGTAAATGATGTTAAAATTATTTCTAATGTGATGAGTGAAGCATATGAATAGGAAAAATTTGCTTGAATAAAGCAGTAATGCGAAACAGGAGTTCTTTAGACCGGTTGTGCCTGTAAACTGGTTATGATTATTGATTAATTTTTTATCTCCTGCATATATTGTATAAATCTGGAATATTTATGAACTTTTATGAAAGCCTGAATTAATGAATTTCTAGAAATTTTGATTTTTTTTATATGAATAAAGGAATCAATTTTCTATAAAAATTGGAAAGAATATCTTTTTTGGAGATTAAGAACATTTTGTACTACACAAGAGGTATTCTATACACGGAGCTATTGCTTCTCTTCCAACCTTTTGTCCGTGTGGCTTTTGTTTTGTTGCATATGCTTTCCTGGAAAGCTGACTCAGAAGACTGGGAACCTGTTAAAGCAGCATTTCATGGGGCAAAATGGCTGCTAGTGAGTGGCAAAATTCACACAAGGGCTTTGTATGTGTATATGCGCACATAGATCTCTTTGTGTTGTATTTGCTGTCCCAATCCTTGTTGTTCAGAATCTCACATTGTATTGAGATTCTAGGATGTAAGGATAGCCCAAGAAGTGTTTAGAAACCAGAACAACTCTGAACAATAACGTGCACAGCTAATTCTATTACCCATTGACTTGGAAAATTCCAAAACAACCTTGCTGTTTGCTCTCTGTTTTGAAATACACCAATATAATTTGATGAATTCTGGAGTTCTACCTGTGATGCCTTTCTTTCAAGAGTCTTTTATGCTTACTGAAGCAATAGGCCACCTAAGGGTATATCCCAGCACCCTACCTACATATATGTTTTTGTTTTATGTAGTATTTACATATTCTGGCCATTGTGAAGGGTGGTAACACTGCAGCAAATAAAATCTAAAGAAAGCTTAGTGGTACTCTTGGGATATTTCATGGGCTATTAGTATGTAATGGCTGAAAGAAACAGTGCAAATGAAAAGCAGGATTTCCAGCTTGTGCTCTGTAGTAATCTGTGTTCATTATGAGAAGATCAGAGTCACTGGAATAATGCAGTAATGCTAAGAAAATTTAAGGTATCAGGAAAAGAGGAAGACCCAACATGAGATGGATCAAGAAAGCCACAGCCCTCAGTTCGTAAGACCTGATCAAGGCTGTTAACAACAGGAAGTTTTGGAGGTCATTAATTCATGGGGTTGATGCAAGTTGGAAGCAACTTGACAGCCCTTAACACATACACACACACACAAACTTGAGCAAGTTATGCATGGTACTTGGTTCCATTACAGCCACAGCCATACTGTGGAAGCTGCTTTTGTATGCATGGAGCTTAATTCCACACCTGATTTAATTGGGTCATAACTCTGCCTGTGTTTTCAATTTTCTACAGTTCCCAAGCCTCCTTTGCATTATTTCTCACTTAACTGAAGCCTGGGATTCTCTGAGCAGGCCAGGTCACTCTGGAGAATTATAAGCCTTCTTGGGCAGGAAGCTATGAGTCCCTGCTTCTTGCCAACTGAGACATTAGATCGCTTTAAACACACCACTTTCTCTGTGTCCTTCATTCTACTCCTGCGCCTGTAGCATAGGATAATTTGATTGATCTTAAGGAGTTGTTGTGAGGGTTGCTGAGAATGCTTGCCAAGTCGTGATAATGCTTGGGGAGGAGGACAGTACTATGTCATTTTAAAAAATGATGAGTGGTTGATGTCTAGCCTAATTTCTTTTGGCTCTAACTCTAATTGTATTGGTTTTCTTCTTCCCTAGAGTTGCCATGCATATATTGGGGACATCTGATGGTTTGAACTGCCTATTAATTAGGGGACCCAAGATTTCCACATATGAGGGAAAGATTTACAATGTGTGGGCATCTATGAGGCCAGTGCTACTTGTTAAGAATTTTTTTAGCTTGTTTTTATTTGGTGGATCAGTGTTGTTCCCCTAGAGATGCAGCCATTATCAGTGGCCACTAAGATCTTTGTAGCACTTCGTTAAAGCAGTGAGATCCAGAGTTCTTCCTCTTGGAGCTACTCCTCCAAAAGAAAAGAAATGTGGACAAGTTACTGTTGCCTATTGTCATTTGCATTCATGGCATTAGAAGGTTTTGGCTTATTGGCACTTTGAAGGGCAGAACAGTAAAAAAAAAATGCTTCAATTGAGCAGGTTAGCAAATGATCCCATTCAGTTAAAGGGAATGAAAAGGTCAAGACATGTAGAAACCAAATTACTACTCATAACAGGGGGACTGGTGATGTTCACATAGTGTTAATATGCTAATTGAGGGCTTCACTTGTAGTAAAATATTAATTGAAAGTGTGAATGATTTGAAGGGGGTGGCAGCTTGGAGTTAATCTTAGACTTGACATATTCATGTGCAGAATGCTACCTCTACCCTTGGCTACCTTATCATGAGAAATTGTAACATGAAGCTTGTAGATGAAAATGAGCTAGCTGTAGATCATGACTGGCATCTTAGCTGAGAGAACATAAGGGAGAGAGAGTATTGGATGCCGTTGAATTATGTTTTTTGCCATACGCTTTTATATGTGTGGGATTCCTTGATTGTGGGGGGGTGCGGTTTGAGATAGGGCAGTTGTGTGAATGGGTGTCTTTGGATGGGACAGAGTTTTATAAGACACAAGGAAACGTCTATTTAGTTTTTCACTCCTCATGCTTTGGTTGGTTATATTATTTCCAGATCCTGGAACACATTTTTCAGTTATCTGTGGTATATGTTTCTATAGAGAGAACTCAGAGAACTGGAACTCAGAGAAAGCCAGTGCTGATGAAATTCTAGCTTCCTGCTTAACATTTATCTTATTTACTGTATTCTCTCCCCCACACTGTGTACTCTTTCTCTCCTCCTGGTACCCCCCCCCCCCGCTCATAGTCGCTTCCTTTTCCCTTCTTTCTTCTCATTCACCAACCAGCCTTGCTTTTATTTGCCATCTCCTAGTCTTCACCTTATTTATGTCCTTCATTTATATCCTCCCTTCCTCCCCATTGAGAAACTAAAGGGGGTGTAAATCATTCTTCTCTCCTACATTTGTTCTTCCAGTACCATTGTGAAGTAGATGAGGTGTGATCCGCCAAGGTCACGCAGCAAGTTTCCATGCCAGAGTGGGAGTTTGAATCTGGCTTTCCCAGATCCTAACCCAACAATTCTAGCCAGTGTCAAGAACTCTTGCTATTATCAGAGCAAATTCTCCACTTTCCCCCATCATTTCATTGTTGAGCAGTCTGTCAATAGATATATAAATCACAGTTGATTAAGCTGAAGGAATTGTTGTAAGGATTACTGATATTAATGGTATTAATAATAGTTGTTGAGTCAACCAAGAGAAACCTTTTAACCAGTGAGAGAAACTGGAATGGAGTGGATTTCGAATCCAGGTTTGGTGAAAACCTGATTAACTTCCACTGTGGCAGAAGTAAAAATATTGCTTAACTACAGTTAAGTTGGAGGGGACAGTTTTATTCCAGGGAGTAAAGAAATATTAGTATGCATTCTCAGCATGCTCAATTTTTGATGGGGAACTGGTGGTATATCTGCCCTAGGCCAGAGAAGCTTAAAGAAGAGCTACCTGTAAGAACATCATTTTTGTTGTCTGTCAAATGAAGTGTTTCCTTTGAATTGACTTTCATTCTTCTGCCATTAATTCCAGCTGCTTCTGAAGATGACTTCAGTTAGCTCTCTTGAATGAGATGCTCAATTTTTAATGAAATATCCTGATGAGGAGAGCTACCACAACAAGTTATCCTGGCTTGCTCTTATGCAGTTTTAAAGCCATTTTAAACTATGATGAACACCTAAACATGGCATGTAAAGTCCCACAGCATACTAGAGATACCTTGTATATGGAGATAGTATACTATACAAATATACTATGTATTTGTTTTTCATGTTTTAATGTTTGCATAATGGTTAGAAAAGAAGCATTTTGCATTATAAATGTTCTTTGAGAAGTTCCGCTTCTTAATACTTTAATACTTAGAATTATCAGGAATGGAAGACATCTGTTGTGTACATATGTCATTTAACATTAAGTGCGTCTTGGGAGTAGATCTAAATCAGTTCAGTATGGGCCTTTTTTTTAAATGGCATTTGGGTTTATGTGCTTCTTTTCAAAATAATGCAATTTAGTTATGGTACCTAGTTTTAAGCATTTTAAACATGATTGTTTCAAGTTATATGCCAGTCTCTTCAATAGGCTTGTGTTTTTACTTGTTGCCTACAAATATTTTGGGGTTTAGGTATTTGTAGGACTTTGTTTTATTAGTTTTGCAAAAAAGTGTTTTGCCAAGCACTCTGATTTGGAACAGGAACTTGCTGCCTATACTTTTGTGGACATCCTCTCTTGTTGACTAACTTTTGAGTTTCAGTTTGGGAAAAAAAATAGGATATACTTTAACTCTTTCATTGTAGGTCTTATGTTTTGGTATGCGGGTTCCTTGAAACAGTTTCAGTAATCGATTTTTACTATATATAGCTTTATTAATACCCCATCTTCTGTGACCTACTCTGTTTTATGATTGGCATTCATTCTCTGTTTTTCATTATTCCAGGAAATACTTTCTTGATGAAGTTAACATTGGATACCTTGTTGATGTATTGCTAGTTTCTTCTGTTTTATGATTTAATCTAAATGGGATGCTGTGTTTGTTTCCAGTGTGTTTTGAATGCTAGTGCCATTGTATATATCTTCCTGTGGGTGAACAGATGGTCAGGATGGTGTATAGTCCTAAAACTTGAAGATAAATTTTAAAGCTCATATAATTATGTTTGAGTCTTAATTTCATCCCAATATTTCTATGTCAATTGACATGATCATTTGAAGTATGACATCTTCTGCAGTTCCCCTATATCCCCTTCCCCTCACTGTTTCCTCTTTCTCTCTTGGCAGCCTCCATATCCTGCCTTCTTTCTTTGCTCCCAGGGATTATGTCGATTGTGACAGGAGATTAACCTGTCTTTGTCAGTTAACTTGGGAAAGCTGCTTGATGATCCTGTCTGATGGTTGCATATTCTTTCAGATGTTTCCTAATTATGCAGAATGTCCATTAATATCTCACAAAAACCATCCATTCATTTAGTCTGGAGTCAGGGTGATCTCATGGAATAAGAAGGCAAGTTTTTAGGCAGAGAGGCTGTTCAGTTTCCTAGTTGGGAAAGGAGAGGAACAACTCCCCCCCCCCCCCCAAAAAAAAAAAAAAAGAATTAAGAACTGGAAAGGTTAAATGGACACAAATTAGGGGATGCAATATTAAATTCAATAAAAATACAAGCCAGTTTGGTGTAGTGGTTAAGTGGTTAAATTCAATAAAAATACAAGCCAGTTTGGTGTAGTGGTTAAGTGGTTAAATTCAATAAAAATATAAGCCAGTTTGGTGTAGTGGTTAAGTGTGCGGACTCTTATCTGGGAGAACCGGGTTTGATTCCCCACTCCTCCACTTGCACCTACTAGCATGGCCTTGGGTCAGCCATCGCTCTGGCAGAGGTTGTCCTTGAAAGGGCAGCTGCTGTGAGAGCCCTCTCCAGCCCCACCCACCTCACAGGGTGTCTGTTGTGGGGGAGGAAGGTAAAGGAGATTGTGAGCCGCTCTGAGACTCTTCGGAGTGGAGGGCGGGATATAAATCCAATATCATCTTCTTCTTCTTCTACAACATAAATATGACAAATTATTTTTATTATTTATTTATTATGTGTTACGTTAGATTTATATCCCGGCTAGTCTATGAAGACTCAAGGCAGGATATATTTATGTATTTATGTAATGTATTTATTACAAATTACTTTAAAAACAGTTATAGGCCCAAATATAGCCTCAGTAAGAATTTCAGATTATACAATATGTATAGTTAGGACCTTATGCAACCCTAGAACAGATGCATTTTGGCCTACTAGCCTTCTTCAGTGGTCAAGCATAAATGTTGCACATAAGGCTCAGTTATTGCAATACTATTATAAACCAATATAGAGCCAAGTGAAAATTATGTTCTGATAAATATCAGTAACTGAAGGCAAGAATGTACTATCTAGGCCTCCTGTGATATTGTCCTGTGTCCAGATCAGGTACATACAACCAAAATGTTGTATACCCTCCTATTTTGGTCCAGGAGGGTGTGCATGATGCTGATTCAGAAAGCAATGTGAATTAAGAATCCTGTAAGGCATGAGTTCCATGTGTGTGAAAACATAGTTATTACACGATGGGTTGGGTGGAGATGAAAGTGATCAGAAATCTTGGAATGCTGAGAGATTATTCCTTGCCGGGTAAGTGGTAAAGGGCAGAGGAACAGCTGCACAATTTCAGAGCTCCGTCAAAACTATCTTCCAGGTATGCTTAACAATACTGCATAGTTGAGTAGTTGTATTTGTTTTCTAATTTGTGTGTCTCAACTCTCTGCCAACCACTGTTATCAAAAGCACTGTACAATGTAGAGAACTGTGTAATAACTGAATATATATCACAAAGATGAGTAAAACTGAATTACTTTCTTTTTATTTTAGAATTTTGCCAAGAACATTTTTGCAATTCTTCAATCGGTTAAAGCTAGAGAAGAAGGTCGTGCACCTGAACAAAGACCGGCACCAAATACTGCACCAGTGGTAAGACTAACTGCACTTAAGACTAAAACCATCTTGATTTTAAAAGCTAAAAGAAACATGGGATTTAATTTTTAAAAAATTGGTTTGTTTGAAAAGAAAGGAGCTTCCAGTGCCAAGTAGTGATGACTGGCCTCTAGTTCCACCCTCCTTACATTTCCAAGAGGGGTTGGCAGATACTAAGCAGCATCAGCCAGTTAGAGACTGTGGAACCTCTGGGAGGGAGAGAGTTAATGGGAGGGAAGGTCTATCATCACTTGAGATAGGGCTTGGAGAAGCAACAGCGAATCATGGGAAACTATCAAGAGATTAACTAGGTAGTTAGGTTTTGCACAGTGTAGAAAAGAACTCAGACATCATAGGGCTCATGGGCCAACAAAGAAGTAGGAATAGAGCAGGCAGCCTCTGTGACCTTAGAAAATAGTAAGCTAACCCTATTTCAATAGGCTGAGAGTCTTGGGTTTAAGAAGGAGTTCCAAATAAAATAATTCTTACTCTCTGACAGAAACACCTAGTCAGTTCAGTAAAACTGTGGGGGTGTGAAGATGTAACTGTTTTAAAGCAGAGTTCTGCTGTCCCTTGCTGTAAACAACCAATAACTTGTTATATTCCTTGTCTTAACCACTGAAAAAGAGATAATAAAAAAGAGATAAAACTTTTTTTTGTGTTGTAAAAGGAAGATATTGGTTTGAAGGGGAAGTAGTAGAAATTATCTCAGATTCCTATTCTATCTCCCTAGGCTACCTCTATAATAACCACTTGTAAGCCAGCATAGTTATTTGTTAACAGTGCCTTATAGACTACTTGTAAAGCATGCCATAGCTAAAATCAATTTGGTCACTGCTACTGCATGGTGTGATGGGGCGGGGGGAGCTGGCAAAGCACCTGGGTGTCACGCAAGTGTTTTCTGTTTAATGTGGAACAAATATTATTAATATTATTTTTCTTTAATCTTGTGATGGAGTTCGAATCCACAGATGATGCTGATGTTAAAATGCATTATTTGGGAAAAATGCTCTTAAGTGTTTGGATAGAATGCATGATTGGGGCTATGGTAAATGGATTTCACAGAAAATCAGGGCACCAATGTTAAAGAAAATGCACAAGTGATAGAACTAAAGTGATAGTACTAAAATTCCAGAATTAAATAAGAGTTCAAACTAGTGGATTAGATACCAAGTTCAACAGCATGGTATCAATGACATTCCCGTTGGTACAAGGAGGGAAGGTGATTTCTGCCAATCCACCCCCCCCGCCACACACACACTGCAAACCCCCCACTTAACCCCTCCACTTTGTTCCTGTGAGTCGTATGATCCACAGGAAAACATTTTTGTGGTCACAGAAAGTTTCAGGGAGGGGTGGAGGGGAAGTTTCCTTCATCCAGTATTAATATAGTCACACTACTTTAATAAAAATAATTTAAATTACCTGGAATATTACTGCTTATTACTACTTCGCAGCTGCCTTGATATTAACAGTTGATTTGGAATTCATTGTATGATTGCATTCAATATCAGTCCTTTTAGTGGTAGTTTCTCTGTTAGAACTAACCCTTGTTAGAGCTAACCCTTGGATATCATTCTAGTTCTGTACTTCTCTGCCCATATTGCAGCATACGCTCTGGCTAACCTTGACCATCTTATTCCCTTTGTTCTGCTGTCCTTTTTAAATCTTATTTCTTATAACAGTATTATTTCCCTCTTTTCTAGAACTGGTGGCAATTGGTATTACAAAACAGAGTGAATGGATGGTCAATTACCCATGCTCCTGTTTTCTGGGCTTCTTTAAGCATTTTCACCATAGTCGTTATGCTTCCATGTAATGGCAAGATGAATTTCAATGTCTTGATGGCTGTTTAACACTGAAATGTGTAAAGTATGCTTGGTGTTTTCAGAAATACTGCCTTAAATTATTGTAACTGTGAATAAATTGCCCATGCAAAAGATGGATAAAATGGACCACCGGATTCCAGCACTATTTCTAACATTTTTTTAACAACATGCTTCCTCCTCATCCCTGAAAAGGAACCCCCCCCCCCCCCAAATATATAGAATGTGTAGTTTCATAGCGGCATCACTCATCTAAAGAGAAAATACCCAAGGGAGCTATATCATTTGTCTAACCCACACTCCTGCCTGGTTTCACATGGCAGAGTAATAGGCCACTGAAAATTAGCTCTTATATCAGTAATTCAGAATTAAGTCCAGTGTGGTATCTTATTATTTATCTACTCAGAAGGTAGAGGTAGAATAACTTATATAGCAGATAGAGTTTGGGAATGGAGTACATCTTGAATTTATCCTCAGAAATGGTAAGTAACTTCTGTCATTTGTGTTATCCTTTGACAGTTTCTTCCATTAGATGTCAAAATGCAAACAAACATACAGCACAAATGTTATCTTTGTGTGTATTGTGTATTTCAGGACCCCACTTTACGAAACAAGCAGCCTACTCAAGCCGCCTACAACAGATATGATCAGGAAAGATTTAAAGGAAAGGAGGGTAAGTTTCCCTGCATTAGCCATATCTTAATGTTAATAATCCTTGGTAAGTAAAGTCCAGGCTGCACATAACAACCAAAGAAATTCACAAAAGGTAAAAAAAAAGAGGAAATAACCAATTATTTTAACAAATACATTATACCTTAAGTATTTTTCTTTCTGTTACAGTTTTCTTCCATTTCAGTTTATCCTGTGGATAAGCTTCTTAAGTAATGTTTCTTTTTGCAAGAAGAACCAAGTGGGGTTTTTCATAGCAAACATTTAAGTTGCAGTTCCTTTTGTCATGTCCTCTTTGTACTTGCTCACTGCTAATAGCATAGAACAACTAGCCAGCTCTGGCGGTTGTGAACAATCAACTTGTCTTCAAGTCAACTGTGTAAAAATGCTGCAATAATGACACTTTCCTGTCAACCAAAAGCCTAGTTTACTGGTAAATTACATCTGTAGAATGTCTTCATTAACTGTTGCTTGGAAGACTTTTAGCTTTTGCTCCATCAAAAATGCAAGAAAAGCTCAGACAAATTAGTGCTCTGTCTGCCTTTTTAAATTCATTTTTGTGCAGACTGCTGTTTCCTTTGGGAACTGATAGCCAGAACTTGGGAAGTCTGAATCCTTGGCAGAAGGCTAGAAAATGAACAGGAAGCAGTTCTCAAATAATCTCCATGGAAGTCATAGAGAGCCCAGTTTTTAAAATTAAGCTGCAGGTATTTATGAAAGAGATTGTCTGATTTTTAAGTGCTTATGTTATAGTAAGAGCACTTTCTCCTAACTTATCCCAAAATGAAGTAAAAGAAAATGACAAGACTGGAGAAGCAATTTCAGTGACAATTATTCAAGGCTTTAGAAACTTTTCCAAATGGATTTATTTATGCTGCAGATAACTAATCAGCTGTCTTCATGAATAAAACTGTCTTCTGCTACTTCCTAATGATCAAGAATGAGCGGCCAGTTACACCTTATTGGAGATAATGTTCCATAGGCCAGGGCCTGCCAGTTGTACCCAGCAGGCGAGCTAGTTTGGTCAGTGGGACTGTCATGAAGGCCTCTCCCTGTGATCTTAATTTCCAGACAGAAACATATGGGAGACAGTGGTCCTTTAGCTATCCCAGTCCCAACTCACGTAGGATTTCAAAAGTCTTGAATTGGGCTTGGGAGTGAATTGGAAGCCAGTATAATTGCTGTAGTACTGAAGTCACATGACACTGGTAACTGGCTCAACCAGCAGCATTCTGCACTAGCTGCAGCCTCTAAACACTTAAAAAGGAAGGCCCAAGTAGAGTGCATTGCAGTAGTCCAGTCTAGATGTAACTGGGGTGGATCCCTGTGATCAGACTGAGCCAGGAACAGACACAAATGGTGCACCAGCTACAGCTGGGTGAAAGCACTCTAAACCACAGCAGCCACCTGATTTACTAAAATAACATCTGTGTCAAGCAGTACTCCCAAGCTACAAACCTGGCTTTGCAAGTGTAGTGTAAACTGAACCAAATGGGGAGATCTAAAATCCCTGGTCTGCCTTTCTAACTAATCCAGAGAACTTCTGTTTTGTCAGAATTAAGCTTCAGTTTACTCCAGGGGTGGCCAATGGTAGCTCTCCAGATGTTTTTTGCCTACAACTCCCATCAGCCCCAGCCAGCCTGGCCAGTGGCTGGGGCTGATGGGAATTGTAGGCAAAAAACATCTGGAGAGCTACCATTGGCCGCCCCTGGCTTACTCCAAACACTGGTTTAGAACATCGTCAGCTTCGTTGGAATTAGGTGGAAAATAAAGGTAGAGCTAGGTATCATCCATATATTGACAACATCATAGCCAAACTTCCTGACCACCTCTCCCAGTGGCTTCATGTAGATATGAAATCGTATGGGGGATAAAATCAAACACTGCAGAGTCCCACAGGCCAACAGCCATGGGGCAGAGCAGGAATTCCCCAGCACCATTTTCAGGGACCAGCCTCCCAGATAGGATTTAGACCACCATAATATGGTACCGCTTAGTCCCAATACTGAGATGGTGGTATCAATGGCTCCTGAGAGATCCAGAAGAACTAGCAGGATTATCTTCCTGTGGTCTAGTTCTCGGTAGAGATCATCAGCCAAGGTGACCAAATCAGTCTCTATTCCGGATCTTGATCTTCTAACTCAAGGTTGAAATGGAACAGTCACGTTGATAAAAAAAATCAGTCTCTTCCAAGAGCCCTGAAGCTGAGAAGCAGCTGCCCACTCTAGCTCCTTATTCAAGAATGGAAGATCAGAATCTGGCTGGAAGTTTTCCAACATGATAGGATTCAGGGAGGACTTTTCTAGAAAATACAGTTTATAGGTTTCAGCAGCATCATGAACAGTTTCTGTAAATATGAAGAATTCACTGAATAGTTCTTTAACTTGTTCAGCTTGGAGAATCTGGTACTAAGCTATTTTTTTTTTTTTAAAAGCACTGAAATTCAAAGTGAGCAAAATAACAGCAGTTTATAGAAAATAAAATCTGTTTTAAAGACATTAAATAGATAGACATTAAATAAATAGACAGCATGTTATCTTTTCCTGTTTGGAGATGTTTGCAAATGGCTTGCAAGCTTTTCTGTGCTGCTAGATTTACCCTTGATGGCCAGAGAGCTACAAATAAGCGATCCTCATTCCTGTCCTTGCTAACAAAGGACCCCTATAAAGAATAGAAAAAAGTGAGTTTGCACCTCCACATTGGCATTCTTGGATTCATGGAATACTTGACCATGGGAAAGTAATAAGTGATCAAATGGCAGTGTTGGGTGGTCCATTGCCCAGTGTGCTAGTCTAGTGCTTTGTCTCTGGATGAAGAATTGTGATAGTGTTTATAGGGAACTTGCACTGTAGCCTTAACGATGAATCTCCCCTTTCCCCTCTCAAGGCCCTTAAAGGGTTATGTCTGCACTAGCAGTATTAACCAGGGCTTACTCAAATCAAAATTTTAAATGGAAGTACAACAGTATTTCCAAATCCTTTCCAAACAGTCCTTTCCAAACCTTTTACAGTGGCTTGGTTCTTGCTATCAAATGCCTACTGATACCAAAATTAGTTTAAACCAATTTAGTTTAAACCAATTTAGTTTAAATCAGTTATCTTCAGTCTTTTATAGATGACTAAAGCCCTGCATTGTTTAGTATGTAACTTTTTGTTCCCTTTTTCTGAGTTTGCATATGTGGGTTGGGCTAGATTTTTCTGCATTTCATTTTTTAAAAAGTGATATATCCTGCTGACATCTGAACATTTTTATCCGTTTCCTGGTGGAGCTTTTATTTACTACTACCATCGAGCGCTAGGAGAAATCCGTATCAGGTATTCAGCTTGTTTTAGGAGTCTGCTGCTTGTAAATGCAATTCAGGAGGATTCCATATATGTTAAAAGCCAATGGGGACAATACCATGATGTATTACTTTTCATAATCTGTACTTGGGATGTTTCTAAAACATGTCATCAGTCTTTTTCTCTGAGATTTATGTCTGTCTAGCGAGACTACACCCATCACACTTTCTAAAACTGGTTTCTGCTAAAGTATTTGGAAGGATTTTAAGTATGAAGATGCATAACTCTGATTGCTTAACTTATTAGTGGCTCTGATTCTGGCTTATGCTGGAGCTTTAATTTCAGAACTAGAAAATGTAATGTTTTCAAAAGAACAATAAATTTGTATGCTGTTTCAGTTACACTATCTTTCCCACTTATTTAAACTTTGATTAGGGAAGTTACCTTCTCAGGACTTACTGAAGGAATTGTTCTGTCAGGATCTCTGGGTCTTGATTGAAATATCTCAGGGTTTGAAGCTGAAACTTAGCCTGGTAAGCTACTATGGAGTGTGAGTGCTCAGGCCTCAGAGCTCTTTAGGCACAGAAAGGTATAAAGATGTACAGCATTAGTTCCTGTACTTGGCCGGTACTGTGAAGCCTCTTGATATATTTTGTGTTTGCACATGTGCATCTTCACCTGAAAGTCATGGTGACTTCTGGTGATTGACCCCTACTGGGGGCCTGGAGGGTTTTCAAAGAGGTGGCTGAATAAAACCTGCCCTGGTCCTCCTAACTACTGGTATTCCAAGGAAATCTCCTATCCAAGTACTTGCCAGAGTTGGCTATGCTGAACTTCTGAGATTTGACAAGATCAAGCTTGCCTGGACTATCACGGTCAGGGCTATGAAGCCTCTGGTTTGTTTGGCAATACTGGGAGTATTCTGACTGCCCTCAGTGAGCATCTCAGTAGCTTCTGGTTGCTGTGTACTTTGAGCTCCTTGCACCAGGAAGTTACTATAGGGTCTTGGAGCTAGAGAACACAAGCTCCGGGTCTGGATTTTGAGCCTAAGTGCAATGACTTGGTGTGACTCTTGTTGTGTCATGAGCTGGTGAACTATGAAGTTGTGTGACCTAGTAGTGTATATTGCAATTACATAAGTAAAATCCTGATATTGATCTCTCCATTAGCAGGGTTAGTTGCCCAGTTTCTGACATAATTGCCCACAATGGGGAAAAGGATAGTCTATGGTATTCATCCAAGACTAAATAGACCCTGTCTTTTATATTGGGTTCTGTTTTCTGGAAAAACTTTAATAGGAAATTTCCCCCAAAATTTTCTAATGTGCTGAGTGTGATTTGATTTAGCACAGGGGTGTCAAATGTGCAGCCCAAGGACCGAATCAGGCCCCTGAAGGGTTCCTATCAGGCCCACGAGCATTTCCCTGTCATTTGCTTCCTTCTGCATCACAGCTTGCTTTGCCATGCTTGCTCAATCGCACAGGAGCTACAGAGCAAAGCCTCTGTTTTCTCCATTGGCTGTCCAGCACATGAAGCAGTTTATATACAAAAGCTCCCAGTGCCCAGCCATTTCATGTTTTTCCCTGGGTCTTAGGCTCAAAGCATTGACCATGATATCTCTGTAATCAAAAGTAAATTTGCAACCTGCATATTCAAGGTTGCTACAGCACAGACATTGTCTACAGATTTTGATGCAATAATTCGGAGCAAGAGGTGTCAGTTATCAGAAACTGTTACATAAACAAAATACTGCTAGAGTATTAATCTTTTAAGCAAATTTTATTTTAAGTTTTTTTTTTAAAAAAACTTTGTGTTTGTGTCCTTTATAAAGTTTATATCTCCGCTACATTTTATAACACACATGGCCTAGCCCAACCATGTCTCATTTATGTCAGATCCAGCCCTCATAACAAATGAGTTCAACACCCCTGATTTAGCATGTTTAGGATTTGTTACTTAGATTTATTAAACTAGAATTTAGAAGTACCCAATTTTATGTCCCAATAGAAACAAATACTTGAGGTGAAATATTTGCCTGAGAAACAAATAAATCAAGTGTTATTTAAATGTTACATTCAAACAAAAATGAAAGCTTTCAGTGAAAGTTATTTGTATTGGATTAGGCTTGTAAAACTTTAAAGACAATCATTTTAAGTGGAACTCTTCCACAGAAGTCACTGGAGCACCACTGTCACTCTGTAGCATCGCTTGTATTGTTTGAAGAGTAGAAGTGTCTGTTCTGTCTCGATTATATGTAAACTAACTGTCATTTTAGAATAGGAGCTAGATTTCTGCATTTGTTGCTGCATTTTCAGCTGTGCACAGCTATGAACCTAAGTACTCATCACTCCAGGATGTTGGTCGTAAACTGGTGTGGATTATGAGAGTATACTGCCCATAATACATGGACAGCAATTGTTCAGTAAGTCATGTGTTGCTCTCCTTTGCTATATGTTGTATCTGGTATCTTGACACTCTCTTGAGTAATGGCTAACTATTATAGTGAATACTGTATCCTTTAGACTACTCTGTGCTTTTCAAACTAAAAAAATACCTGTTTTCTATGGGAGTTATTCTGTTAGGTTTCTCTCTGTAGTTAGAAGAAAACAATAAAGATTGGATTGCAGCGTATGTTTCCCCCACAGCTGGTAATAGCTTTGTTAAAAGGAAATATTCACATCCTTTCTAAAGCGATTTCATGTCCTCAAAGATTATGAGAACAGAGTTGCGGCTTCATATCTTGTGAATAAAAAGCCCTGTGGGTTTAACAGAGCATGGTAATAAACACTGGCAAACCTTTAAGCAGAATATATCAGCCTTTGACAAAGTGCAAGCAATTTTTTGAAAATGGTTACTGTCTGATAAAAAATAACTCTCACTCAGTGACACACCAAACATTCAAGTGGAAAATGGGATTAAGCTGAAAAAACAGTGAAGACCTATAACTATCATCCCTAGATATCTGTTGCCTTTAGTCCTTTCTTTGCACTTCAAAATCTTCTTAATATTATCCAAGTCTTGTAGCATTTGCTGCAGTCTCAAATTTTTGCAATGATTCTTTCACACTTCAGACAGATTTATTCAGACAGTTTGTTTTTTTTAAAAGGACTTTAAAATTCGAGCTGATTTGAATATTCATCTATATTTTTATTGAATTATTCATTTTATGGCTTAAGTCATGTGGTGAAGCTCATATATGAGATGTTTTAATGAATACTAAAAGCAACAAACAGAGGAAGGAAGAAAGAAAGAGGCAGGTCCCTGACAGGTTGTAGATCTAGCAGTTGAATACCATCCTGGTAGTACTTGATTAAAAGTTTGCATGTGGTAACTGGTTAGCAGAATATACTGGAAAGTCCATAGTACACAAATAGAAACAACTTGTAAAGTGTCATAATTTTATATAATTTTCTTTCCGTCCATTCCCCCCCCCCCCCCCCCAGCTTTTTCCTCTGTCCCTTCCTTGTATACTCTGATAATCTGGAAGAAGAACACAATAAGCAGGACACCATTGGGGTTTTTGGAATTTTATTGTTTACTTTGGATTGTTATGCTGTTTTAACTTGTGTACTGTTTTTATCTGGTGTACATCGCCCGGAGCAATTAAACAAATAATAATAAAAAATAAAGAGTGGATCCTGCCTAACATTTCTGCAAGTGGCAAGGGGCAGTTTTCACAAGTTCCTCCACAAACACACTTCAGTCTCCACCCTCATGCTGATCTAGTGGTCCCTGGTTCTCCCAGGAGCATTGGGGTGGGGCATTTTGCGCTGTAGCAGGAGGAACGCAGGGGACAAAGTTGCACTCTGCCATTGCATATCTTCCCTTCAGTAAATTTCAGCAAGCCACAACTTCATAGCCATAATGTTTAAGAATAAAAGCAATGGCTTGGATCTGAATTAAATTTTCTAATGTCAATATGGAACTTTCCTACCTCCCCCTCCCACTATAGTCCATTACATCAATGAAATGCTACTCCTGGGGAATAGGAAACCCTGAAGAATGATACAGAGGGAGGATCTGCTTTGGAATTAACAGACTTAATTGGAATTCAGCCCAGTGGACACATCACAACTTGTACGTGTGTAGGGTGAGGGAAAGCGCTGGGGTATTGAAAAAACCCTTGTGAATGTATGTGTATGTATATACACTTTGTGTAGTGTTTTGATCCTGTTGTATCTTCAAAACAGTGCCAGATGGAAACTGTATGTTGCTGTCATTGCAACTGTGTCTCTTAAAGGAGAGAAAGGCAACTGTTCAGTTACATTAAAGAAAGTAAACATCTTCTGGTAGGAAATAATTGGAGTTTTGGGGATAGGGAACTAAACCTGCTCCCATGTTGACCTCAATAATTAAGCATAGCTCTGGCTGCTGTCTTGATAGCTGTATTCTGCACTGTGTTTCTTGGTTCTTCTCGTTTGGGTGTATATAGACCATTTATGTAACATTTTCAGTGGAAAGGTGTTTATTTTCCATGTTCTTCCTTCCAAGAACTCCTAGGCAGAGGATTGCTACTTTTGCAGCTTGGAAGAGATATGACAGAATTCTTGCTTTAAGAGCATCTTCTTCTGCAGTTGTAAGAACTTAAGATTGTCTGCTATAAAAGGTAGACAATATGTCATGCTTAGTCACTTCAGTCTTTAGGAATTAGCTACTTTGTTCGTATTAGCACTTATATAACACATAACAGTCCTTACTATGCATTAACTCTCGTTATCCTTACAGTAGCCCTATACAGTAGACCAATATTTATTTCCATCTTAAAGATATTTTTAAAAAATAGTGGCTTGCCTTCCACTTTGTAATGAGTGGCTGCACTGAAATGTGAACTTGTGTGGCTTTCACTTTTGGGTGCTAGGCTATAGCATTCTTCTTGATTAAGAACATAAGAACATAAGAGAAGCCATGTTGGATCAGGCCAACGGCCCATCAAGTCCAACACTCTGTGTCACACAGTGGCAAAAAATTTTATATACACACATACACTGTGGCTAATAGCCACTGATGGACCTGTGCTCCATATTTTTATCTAAACCCTTCTTGAAGGTGGCTATACTTGTGGCCCCGATCCTGTGAAACAATCTGCTTAAGGTGATCACACAATAAAGCAGCTCTTATGGGTTACAGCATCTCTTAAGCTGCTGACATTAAGAGACTCTGAACATGGTCTCCCTAGTAGGTCTTGAACAGCAGTGGAAAGCTCATACTTTCCACTTGTCCATACAAAACGTGTCCAGCCAGAATGTGTCCCTGAGTTAGGAAGAGGCATTTACTAGATACAGATTAGATTTAGAATGTTTGTTTGTGATAAGAGCATAGATATTCTGGATTACTGAGAACTTCATAAGTGCTATTATGGTGGAGTTATTAAAAAATGATAGTGAAATTCTAAAATAAGCAGCTCTTTAAATGAATGCTTTAAAGATTTTTTGATGTCCAGTGGAACTTCTGGCTCCAATAATGGAGATACTGATGAAAATTCAAGTGCTGATGGAATAAAATGCTCAACATTAGAATATTTGCAAGCAATCCAGTTTCTCAAGGAAAAGTGAAGGATTACATTGGCTTGAAAAATCCCAGAAACTAGACCTGGAGACTGGATTGCTGGTATAGACAATTAGGAAGAAGGCCCATAAATAAGGGCATAGAATGAGGCCACATTGGCAGCTTCCCTGTTTCCAGATACTTTCTACTTATAAAGAATATAACTCTGTAAAATTTTGACCAACTATCACTTCCATATAAAACCTGAGAGGAGAAATAATGAGAGAAATTGGTTTGGTATGAGAGAATTGCGTTATTCTGATCCTTGTTTATCTGCATGACTCAGAATCAGCCTGCTTCATTGCTTAATTTGTATTCATAGAGGCACCCTGAAAGTACAACTAAATGAAAAAGCAAATTGCAGATATATGCAACACATTGATTATATATGCACACAGTAATCTCATTACTGTAAAAACAAATAGACTGAGCTCTAATGAAATTGATAAAAGCTCTTTTTAAATATAGTAGAATATGCAGCTTTTTTGAATCATGTTGAAAACAAATGCTTCCTTCCCTTTCCCTCGTTTCTAGACAAGAAGAATGCCTTGTGGTGCAGAGAGGGCAAGTTCACTGAGACTTCCAATTAAAAAAAACCCATTGCTCTTGTGCTACTCTCAGTCCTATTCAAAGGGTTTGTGTCCAAATTCTTCAAATTGGTTGGCTGTCTCTAAGCTCAACCACATTACCAGTAGAACAGCAGGTACTTGTAGATGTTAAGTAAGGTATTCATGGCAGGGGGAGTGGGGGGAATTAGTTTGAAAATGGCATCAATTCCACTGTTCTTCAGCACACAAAAGGCTGGAAGTATGAATGTTGGTTGGTGGGGTTTCTTTTTCACTCTGTGAACAGTTTCCAATGTAAAAACAATTTTATTTGCTGAAACAGTTCTGTTAGTAAACCTTGGCTTCAGTTCTTTTGTTTTTTACAAAAAAAAAAGTGAAGACACAGTGAGTTGGAACCTAAGCTGTGTGAATAGAGTGATTTTGGACCTTCACTATCTTAGCTTTCCCACTGCAATCCTCTGTGCTCTCAGAACCACCCCTGAGATCTGGGAAAGAGTTGAACACCTAGATATACAATGAAAGGGACAACAGGAGACAGTTGTATCATCTTGCTGCATCCTACATTACTCCTCAGTGACTCTTGGCCCTGGGAATGACTTTTATGGAGGCACTTCTTTTCTGCATATGTTGCTTATCCTCTTTGCTGGAAAAAAACCTCTGTGGATAGAGTTAATTGGAACTCATATCAACCTGTGGTGTTCGATGCTTATATTAACATGTGGTTTTTTATTTGGGCTGCTGAAATAAATAATGCATGTCCTTAATTTCCTTAAATATAAATATCTGCATTAGTACAAATAGGCATGTTGTGGATAGCTTTTATTTTCCATGTGCATTTCTAGTTAACTCCATTTTTACCTTTGGTCTCCTTTTTATGGTCTTCTGAAAGAAATGCATTGTTTAACAAGGGTTATTACTCCTTTCATTCTTTCCTTTCAGTCTGTTGTCAAGTAGCTGCAAATAATGCTGCTTACTGTATGAAAGAACTAAGTGTTGGATGTAAGGAAAATTCTGTAGGAGCCTTAGATTGTAAATGACTAGAACACGTTCATCACATCAGAAAATGCACCTCGTAAATGGTGACTAGGCTAGCAAATTGGGGGTAATTTCACAATTCCAGAACCATTCATCATCATCATCGCAGACTTGCTTTAGCCTTGTTGGCAGAAGAAACAATGACCACATTAGGGGTACTGACTGAAGGGTATGTTTGCATTGCCCTCTTGATAGAAATATGGGGGGCCAGAGAGGAAAATAAGAAGTATGAGTTTGGAAGGAACAGGCAAAAACGGTGGGTAGTCCACTTGTCAGCATCTTGGCAGTTTGTCACATGCTCTAATAAATCACCTGAATAATTAACATTAGCCACAAGTGAATCAATGTTATTAAAATATAGTTAACTGTGTCTTATTTTATTTTCATATGGATAAATTAAGGATATTGGAGGCAGTGCATACCTCTTTTCTTCAGCTCCTTTTTTGAGTTCTCATCATCAACCCCATCTTTGAATGTTTGTGAATAATGTCTTCAGAAGCAGAGACAGGCAATATGGCTAACCAGTTTAATCTTCTTTATGGAACACACTGTAGTTAGGGCAGTGAGCTAATACGTGTTGAGATGGTTTTTGCAGGTTATTGAATATTAAATGACACTTGAAAATTTTAAATAGTCCTTGATCTTGAGTTTTGCCTTCCAAATACAAGTTCTTTACCCCAACTATATTTCTGTATGAATATTTCAGTGTTGGGTCAAAGGCTCAAGTCAGGTAATGCTGAAATTCATGAGTGTTCACAGAGCAAGTTTAACATCTGTGCTATATTATCTTTGAGGGCAGCATTGTTATAGCATGGAGACCACTGCAAGCCAGAAGCATTTTTGATTGCTTTGTAGGACTCTTAATAAAATATTTTATTTTGAGAAATAAGGAAGTCATGGAAATGAGTTGGAAGGGCCTTAGGATTCAAGACCAACCTCCAGCTGGGGACAAGAATCCTGTCTAAAGCTGCCTTGATAAGAACTATGCACCCTAGTGATGATTGTCTGTGGCCATAGAACTCAAAGTGAATTTTAAGAGATCATAAAGGTGATACTTTTGTTGGTATGGGGATTGAGTCCTCTTCTTTTTGTTGTCTAACCTGTTTTTAGAGGCCTCCCTGCATAGACAGTTTTTCCTGTCTCTATACCTTATTTTAGTGACCATACAGCTCAGGCAAACTTTGAGTTGTAACAATTGCTTAGAATTCACAGTTATGTTGGTTTTGCAGATTATTGGGCAATGTTGGTAGCAGTTTCCCACAAGTGAAAATTCTTTTACCCATCTACTCATATAACTGAGGTCATCACACATGTCTCACTGACAAATACTATTTGTATGCTTTGAAGATGCTGTTGTTCCAAAGACTTCATTTGAAACTACCAGTATATGGTACCTCGTTGAAATAGATTGTAAAAAATGATTGTAGCTACGTACATAGAAGGCAGCACTGAAAGTCATCTAAAGGTTAGTCAGCACAGTCTATTTCCCATACTCTCTGAATGAGCATAGTGTGTAACTGAATGGAGTAGGTAGTCACCTGCGCCATAGCAGTTCACCAAGTTAGTGCCACAATATTGCATGGTTCATTTTGTTAGGGAATTATGTCCATTTACCTTTATTATTATGGTCTCTCTTTCAGTTTTACCCAGTCACAACTCTTACCACAAACTTCCATAACATAATGTTATTCCTAGCGGGTAAATTCATGAGACCAAAACCTAGTGTACTTTAAACATACGATAATATTTTATTTCTCTATGTACCAAAATACAGTAGCAGGAAAGAAAAACGATATCCAGTTCTCAGATCTTAACACGTATAAGCTTATATCTTATTATTTAGCTTCTGTGTATACCTGGTAAAATCTAAGTCCAATATGCATTTTCAAAAAGTCCAAAAACTCTCAGAAAATCTTAAGTGCCCTTAACAAATATCTATTAGAGATCTCTAAAAGAGAATTGGCTAGCACCCCAGAGAACAGTTCTGTTTTCTGACATGGCAGCAAGAAACAGAAAAACTTAGCCCTTTTATATCATTTAATGTAGGGTGGGGAACCTCCATCCCAAGGGCCATATGCAGCCCTCGAGGTCACTTGTTGTGGCCCTCGGGATTGCTGGGCTGAACCGAGCTATGTGGCAGCCTCTCTGGGGCCTGGCTGGCCAGCGAGGATCATGGGGCACAGCTGCACTATGCAGCAGCCCCATGAATAGCCTTAACAGACCTTTCCTAGCCTGAGATACCCTATTTTCAGGCAGCCATCTTGCAAAGCATTCTGGGGCCTGTAGTCAGTAAGTGTGTTGAGTGCTTTAAATAGTAAGTGAATATTTCAATGAATGGATGTTTCATAAAGGAGCCAATCTTTATGAAATTTTCCCAACACATTTGAGCATGGATTGACTTTTAAACAGAGAGAGCTCCTTGTCTTCTAGGAGTGTAGCTTTTCTAGTTCTATATCTGTTGAGAGGTTGTCCAGAGTGTACAGCTGTCAGCTGCTGTCGTGCATTCAGCCATGGTTCTGTTTTACTTGTGGTAAGACGCAAGCACAAGGGAAAATAAATAGAATCTAAGGTATACAGTATGGTAGAAGAACACACATTTTAGATTCTCTAAAATCCATGGCTTGTGTCTTTCAGTATTGCAATAGCTATTATAGTAGCCTACTCATATGAATGTCTGCATCTGTATTGTGGAGATAGTTGGAAAAATTTCTAATGTCAGATAGTACTTAATCTGAGTCTTTAGCTTGGTGCAAAAACACACCCATTGCAGTGTTTTCAGTCCTGAGTCCAGTCACCTCTTTCACAGTTTGTTTTCTTGAAGCCTTCGGTAGATCTGTGGATATTTTCACTGAGAGCCAGTTTGGTGTAGTGGTTAAGTGCATGGACTCTTATCTGGGAGAACCAGGTTTCATTCCCCACTCCTCTACTTGCAGTTGCTGGAATGGCCTTGGGTCACCCATAGCTCTTGTAGGAGTTGACCTTGAAAGGGCAGCTGCTGCAAGAGAAGAAGACGAGGACATTGGATTTATATTCTGCCCTCCACTCAGAGCGGCTCACAATCTCCTTTATCTTCCTCCCCCACAACAAACACCCTGTGAGGTGGGTGGGGCTGAGAGGCTCTCTCAGAAGCTGCCCTTTCAAGGACAACCTCTGCCAGAGCTATGGCTGACCCAAGGCCATTCCAGCAGGTGCTCTCTCAGCCCCACCCACCTCACAGGGTGTCTCTTGTTGGGGGGGGGGGAGGTAAAGGAGATTGTGACCACTCTGAGATTCAGAGTATAGGGTAGGATATAAATCCAATATATATATATCTTCAAAACTACAAATAGTGCTTAAGATAACTAAATCATATTTTTCTGTTCCTCTCCTGGTCCCTAAAGTAAGCTTCCCTCCCCTTAAGAAAGGTGTTGGTGATTAACTGTGCTCAAAGTGAACTAGGTTCCATCTTAACCAATTTAGCTTCAAACCCTGTTCAAGGGGTTCTCCCAATTGGCTTTAACTGTGGTTAATGTTGTTGATAATCCATTCCTGTGGACGAAGAGCTGCAGTGAAGGATCATGCAATCCCATGCTTAAGAGAGAAGCTCTGTGCTTACAAGCTTCATGGAGATTTGCAAGCAGGTCCTTCTCAGTATGTATGTAGTGAAGCACTCAACTTTCCACTGCTCAAAATTAGTTTTCATTTCTTTAGGAAAGGAAAGGTACCCTGTGCAAGCACCAGTTGTTTCTGACTCTGGGGTGACATTGCTTTCACAACGTTTTCATGGCAGACTTTTTTTACGGGGTGGTTTGCCATTGCCTTCCCCAGTCTCTTACACTTTTCCGCCAGCAAGCTGGGTACTCATTTTACCGATCTTTGAAGGATGAGTCAACCTTGGGCCGACTACCTGAATCCAGCTTCTGCCGGAATTGAACTCGGGTCATGAGCAGAGAGTGCAGATCACAGTACGCCAGTACTGCTGCTTTACCACTCTGCGCCACAGGTTTCATTTCTTTAGTATAGCCCTAATTCTTTTTAAAGGCAACTGTGCACTACACTTGCTTGAGGATAAAGTTGGGAAAGAAGAAGAATAGACAACATTACAAAACCTTCCAGACACAATTGGTAGATTATCTCAAATAGCTTCTAGATAGCAATTATTGGGAATGCCTATTCCAGCATCACAGCAAACGGGTTTTTGGCTATTGAGGTTAATTGTGAGAATAATGCTAGAGAATCAGTTTTAACCTTCCCCCTGATAGGTGCCTATAAGAGCAGTCCTATTCCTGATTTGAATTGATGATGAGTTCCTGCCCTTAAACATTAGGATTGATTTTCTATTTACATTTTAATGCTTGCTAATGTGACTGCAGTTACAGTTGTATTCATTATAACATCTAATCTTTATTTTAAGGCATGCTCGGGTTTGTGGCTTTTTTAATAGCAACATTTTTGTTTATATAGTTGACTGCTTTTGACTATCTGAAAGTGTACTTTATCAGCACTTTTTCATGTGCATAACTTTTAAAGAAGCCATTAATCAAAGAATAGGTAATTGTGTGACACCACCTTTATCCGAAGCTTGACCAGTGGTTCATCTAGCTCAGTTACATGCATTTGTATTCTCATTAGTAATACCTCATCTGTTCTTAGGGGGAAGTTTTCCCCAGCCCAAGCACATGAAGTTCCTGAACTGGCAATGCTATCTGTAGTCCCCACCATCCAAGTTTTGTACCTAATTGTAACTGAGGTTCCATGTCACATTGGACATCCACTTTGTCATGGGAAGGGTTGTGTCATGTGACAGTTGTTGCTCAGTACTGCTTTTGCAGGCTGCCTTCTGTCATTGAATGAGGTTTCCTAGAGGCCTCTGCTTCTCCTGGGTAGCCTCTCGCATCCCATGGGAAGAGTTCTTGACAAGCCAGAGGCTGGTTCACGTGTCAACAGCAGAAACTCCTGGACTGGAGAAAACCATTTGTTCTGTCTTCAACCTACAAGAAGCCTTCTCTTTGGGGTATGAAAAGTTACTTTAGAGATGCAGAGACTTCTGAGGAAAGATTTCATTTCTAATGGAAGATGTGCCAGCAACCAAAAAGCAGTGTGATGTTCTGTATTCAGCCCAAAGCTGCCTACCTAGCTCAAGAAGTAGAATACATATTAGCTATGCTCATGCATATTGTCCAAAGGTACATGCTTTCTGTTTCTGAAGCCAAGAGAAGGCCAAGTGTGTCTAGCACCTGAGTAGAGGGACAGAGCTGAGTATTCTGGGAATACATTGGTCTGAGTGCTTCAGGAGAAGAGTGATACTTAAATGTTAATAGATAAACAGTACTTCCTGATCTTTATAGAAGTTTTGCACACCCTGTCCAATTGTATCATTTAAATTCTTGAGGCCTTTTTCATATCATCCTGTAAGCTGATAAAGATTCCAGATGTAGTCAGTTTTCATAATTTACTGGTTATAGTTCCAAGTCGTACCAGGCCAGTGTATATAGTGAAACTTGAGATACTATGCCATTGGGAAGATTATAATTTAATACTGGAAACATCATTGTCACCTGAAGCAGCTTACCTTATATTAAGAAAGTAGGTTTCTTGCTTGTATCTGATGTATCTTTGACTGTTGAAAGCTTATACTCTAATAGTCTTGTTGGATTTTAAGGTGCTGTTGGACTCAAATCTTGTTCTCCTTATGTTATGTTTAATCTGTCATGTAACTACTGCAGTTTTGCATGAAAAGTGACTTACAACTTTTATTTTACTCCACAGAGACGGAAGGTTTTAAGATTGACACCATGGGAACTTACCATGGAATGACTCTGAAATCTGTAACAGTAAGTTGGAAAAATATTTGCTGGAATACTGGGATGTCTTGGCTGCTTTTTTCAAATTTTATTTATCTTGCCTAGCGTGATAGGAATCTGTTCTGTAGTATGATAGTGAGAAATCATTGCCACCTGGGGAATGAAGCAAAGCTGATTTATAGCCAGAGTGTTGGTGTTTCTAGTTCTTTTAATGGAGAATTGATACCAGGCTGATTTTGCTTTATGCCCTGTCTGCTTGCAAAGCTTCAAGCTGAGTGATTAAGTTCTTTATTTAAGAAGGAGGAGCATCCCATGCAATTGACATGATTGTTTCATTTTAATGCATAGAGCTACTCATGCAGCTGAAGGAGGAGAGGCTCTGAAACAGGTTATTGTCCTGTGCTTGTCTTAAATTGTCGACTTTTATGGAAGTGGGTTGTGTGTTCTCAAACAAATGCTGTTTTGATCTGCCTGCAAGTAGGACAGATGCTACAGAACTAGTGTAGAAGCCTCATTAAAGACTTTTGCCATCTGTATGCCTATATAAATGTGATGAATAGATGATACTAAACAGTCTCCAAAATCTGTGCACCTACTTTTCGTTTGCTCGCCTAATTTGAACATAAAATAATGCCTGGAATGTAAATGTCTCAAAACCAATTAGAGCTAACTTGTTTAAACTTTCCCCCATCTAATAAAATTGTTCCTTAAGTTTTTACTATCACCTTCCAATCTTTAAATGTTGGCTTCTAATTCTGTTTTAATCAAGTAATCTGAGAATTAATTCTCCATACCAAATAAATACCAAACAAAGCAATAACGTATGTCACTGGTGAGCAAAAGACATGAAATCTTTCATTTCTTTGGATATTCTTAGTTGGCAAAGGGCCAAGTAGTTGCTGTAATAGTAGCATTTGGGTGAGGGGAGTAAAACATAAGATTGATATGGTCATTTTGTCAAGTGCTGCTTGCTTGAAATGTAATCTGAATACAAGAGTTTATACTTTGTTTAAAAGGTATGACTGTGCCACCTGTTTTTATCCTATATATATAAAAGCTGTTGGCAAAACTGAGCTCCCTCATTGGTTGGGACTGTACTGCATCAACCTTTGGCTTGTCAAACCATCAATCAGGAGTACTTGTATGCCATTAATTGAGTCCACTCTTCTCTCCCACCTGAGTGGCTGTTGCTAGCCAGCCAAGCTGATTCTGTTAGTAAAAGACAACCAACTTTGGCTCTGGCAGTTGTCGACTCTTCTGACTCTCCCATTGGGCGAGCTTCCTGTTGTGCTGCTTCACAGAGGAGAGAAAGAAACCCTTCCCTCAATTGGCTGAGGGAGGGAAGAGAAGGGAATTAGCCAGAGAAAGCCTTCCCTTGATTGGCTGAGAGCTCCTCCTCCTCTGAAAGGGAAACAGCCAGAGATAGGGGGGGAAACGGTGTCCCCTAGCAGCAGACCAGATACAGGGAGGGAGGGAAAGAAAACAAGACAGAGAAGAGAGAGAGATTGAAGTCCTGCGCTTTAAGACCAACAACATTATCAGCGAGATACTGTTGGTCTGAAAGGTATCACTAAAGGCCTCTGGGGGAGAACTCACTGGGGCCAGTCCTTACTAGGGCTGCCAGTTCCAGGTTGGTGGGTAATTCCTAGAGATTCTGTGGTGGAGTTTTAGGAGGGCATAGGAGTTAGGGATTCAGAGTGGGGTCTGCCAGACCCAGATTCTTGCTGTGGAAGGTGACTGGGTGGTTTTGGACCAATCACAGACTTTCAGCCTAACTTACCTCGTAGGGTTGTTGTGCAGATCAAAGGAGGGAGAAGAGAATGGTGTAAGCTACTTCCCCACCCCGGTGGAGAAAGACTGTCCTTTGCCTATGTAGAGGCTGCAGGGAGGGGGGAGATGATGGAAACCTGAAGTCAGAGAGGCAGATAAAGGGAAGGAGATAGGATTTCCAACTCCAGGTTAGGAAATCCCTGGAGATTTAAGGGGTGGATCCTGGAGAGGGTGGGACTTTAGACAGGTACAATGCCATATACCCCACCCTCCAGATCAGACATTTCCTCTGGGGAATCACTATTGAAGGTTGGAAATCACTCAGAATCACAATTGCTCTCCAGATGGCAGAGATCAGCTCCCCTTAAGGTGTGTGGAGGAAAGGAGGAAAGTGAATGCCTTCACTTGGGTGGGTGGGAAGACAGCAAGGGTGTAGGGCATTTGCCTAGAGCATCTTTCTAGAGCCTGTTGTATTGTTCTTCACAACTGGCCTTATTAGAGACTTATGCAGTAGGTTTCAATTTGTCCTGATCAGTTAGCTACATTGAATCAGTCACATAGGTCCTATTTTTGTACTTTTACTCCTATTGTAAAATAAAGTACTTCTGACACTTAAACTGACACACGCTTTAGGTAGAGCCTAGCAGTACAGAGGCAGATCCCTGTTCCAAAAGGGCTGAGTCCAATAGTGGAGGGGAAGCATTGTATAATAGTAAAGTATTGGACTGGGATCTTGGAAACCAGGGTTTGAATCCCCATTCTGCCATTGAAGCTTGCTGGGTGACATTAGGTCTAGTCTTAGCCTAACTCATATTAGTCTCAGCCTAACTCACAGGTTTGTTGTGAGGATAAAACTGAAGAGAGAATTATGTAAATTGCTTTGGGTCTCCATTGAGGAGAAAAGTAGAGTATAACTTTTTAAATTGTATATATTTTATTCTTATTTTAAATAAAATACATCAGAATGTGGAGTATATCACTAGTGTTTCCCCTGCCACTAAGCAGTACATGATCCAAGCCAACAGAGATCATACTTATATAAGGCAGATGTTGCTTGTATTGCAAGCATGAAGCAAGAATTCAAAATACATAAATAAGCTACACTTTATGCCACGTGTCTGTACACGAAAGTTATTAGAAAGTAAAAAGCAGAAAATATTTAGCCATATGACAGACAGGAAGTACAGAGAAAGACTTTAGACAATTGCTGAACTCACGGTAGAGAACTGAAAACCCATGCAATGCAGAAACCAGATCAGAGACTAAAAAAATCAGGTGAATACAGCTGTGTCTTATATTACTAAAAACGTCTCAGAGCTGATCACTTAGTCTTTCTTGTGATTGTCAAAAACTGTTCAACAAAAAAAGCTGTTTTGTTCTCTTCCTGTACAGAGGCCAAACTAGAAGCATCAGTGGCAGCCACATTGTCTGTCCTATTCTTATATAAAGTAGGGTATGTCTAATTTTAACATCAAAATGGATATGCAGCAACCCTTCTTCTCTCTTCCCCACAGTCCATCACACTAGGCTGGCTCCAGCAATGAAGCTGGGAGAAAACTGCCTGAAGGCAATGGAAACACACTTCAGATATGCCTCAATAACCAATCTGTACCCCTGCCTGCCAGATGGCAGTCAAGTCTTGGCAAAATAGACTGTGCTATATCGGCTGCTAGTTGAGAATGACCACAGGAAGCTGAGTCTCAAAGAAATTGACCCAGAGAGCCATCCCAAATTGATTAAGAACACAGACTGTCTGCAGTGCTAAAAGAAAGCAGTAGTCTTACAAATACCCTGCAAATCAAACCTTCCTATTCATGGAAGATTTAGTTTGTACCCTGCGCATACTTTGGAGTAGGTTCCATTGAACCTCAGAGAGGCTTACTTTTGAGTAAGCTTGCTTTAGGATTGAACTGTTAAAGGGGACAGGCTCCCTCCTTCAGGTGGGTAAAAGTCTCTCCTGTGCATCTCTCTGAATAGTCCTGCTCTCCATAAGCAACCTGGGAAGTAGCTATTTATGAACCTGTTCTAATCTGTCTGGAGAATAGCTGATTTGCAACTGAAGCCATGTGTTCTGATATGAATTGCATTAGGCATTCCAACTCTCCTTGCATCCTCCTAATTGACCCCATCCTAAATGCCATTGTCCCTTGGGGATTTATGTGCCTTTGTCAAGAGTGGCACTGGGGTGGAGAATGAACATATGATCCTTTGGGCAGGGAAGGCATGAAGAACTGGGGCCACCAGAACTATTTTTTTGCTTCTCTGGCACGGCAAGTTTAGATGGAGCATGTTATCCCAGATTAGTGGTTAGAACATGATGTTTTCATCTTTAAGCTACTCCTCAATATGGACTTGGATCAGTAAAGGAATGCTTATCATTTGCCTTTGAGTAGCACTGATGGATTTGAAATATTATCTATTTTAAAGCAACAAGCAGATGTTATTTCACTTTTTTTGCTGTAGGAATTTGCTCTGTTATTACCTCAGTCAAGTTTTTTTTTATGATTTCATGGTGCTTTAAGTTTTGTGAAATTCAATATGCTTTTTTTTTGGGGGGGGGTAATTTGAATCCAAAGAAAACATTAATTATTGTTAACTCAGATGCATTTTGGTAAATTATTTTTAGCTCTTGACTGAAAGAGACTCCTGTCTTGTTATCATTAATGAACCCATGTAGAATTTTTCACAACTCTGGTGCAACAGATGGTGAAGGTTGGATATTTTTGAAGTAATGTTAATGTAAATAACCTGTTTGGCAAGGACTTTACTGTCATAGTTTTATCTAAATGCAATTATGAATGCTTTAAGATGATGATGATGATGTTGGATTTATACCCCTCTCTTCACTCTGAATCTCAGAGTATCAGAACAGCTTACAGAGTATCAGAACGGCTTTACCTTCATCCCACATAACAGATACCCTGTGAGGTAGGTGGGGCAGAGAGAGCTTTCACAGAAGGTGCCCTTTCAAGGACAGGTCTGTGAGAGCTATGGCTGACCCAAGGCCATTCCAGCAGCTGCGAGTGGGGAATCAAACCCAGTTCTCCCAAATAAGAGTCTGCACGCTTAACCACTATGCCAAATTTTAAATGATTTTTCCCCCTTACCGAATGAGAATTATTTTCTCTGGTTAGCAGCATTATGTATCTACTGTGCTCCTTTCACTTGGAGGCTCCCTCTTTGTCTCCTCTGTTTTAGTCCTTTCTTAAAGGCTTGTCAGTGGTGGCTGTGGAGCAAGCAGCACAGAGTATATTTTTATGTTTTTGCTAATTTTCTATGCATTGCACAACCTTTATTGTGCTATACAAGTGATATGCCTCATCCTTCTGCAACTTCATTTCCATGGATTTAAATGTAGAGTGTTTGGGTTTTTGTTTCGTTTTTTGTACTGGAATTTTTAAAATTTAAAAACCAGCCTTTTCTGAATCATACTGTTCTTCAGAACCTAGAGGATATTCTAAAGGTAGTTTTTTCTACAGTGTGAAAGGATTTATTTTTGAGGTTGATTTCTGTTCATTAATAAGATCCACAGTGTGCCAAGTCCTAGAAGTAAAGCAGCCCATATTTGCTCACAGTCATCCTTTCAGCAAGCCTATGGGTTGGGTCATTTATAAACGCCTTTTTTCACAGATAAGGAACTTGAACAAGAAAAATGAGCTAAGCAAGGGCTCATCTGTTACACTGGTGGTTCATCGAGGAACTTGAAATTTCCAAAAGCTATTCTAATGTACACATAGCTATCACATGAATGACTAGACATACATTTGAAGTTCTTATTCTTAAATAGCAAAAAGATGTGATGAAAACCTAATTGGATGGATACCATGTGATTACATAGGCTTTCCCTTGAAGGTGACTGTTCCATGATGGAGAATGTGAATACTTACATTGAAATTTGAGCAGATAGCATTGGACAGCCTTCAGGCATAAATTGCAATCCAGTAAAAATAAGTATGCCATTTTGTCTTGTTATGCTGAAGTGCTGAAATGTAGTTTTTCTTGTACAGAAACTTCAAGAATATTTGTATGTTGCCATGGTTGAGCACAAAAAGATGAGAACACAAAATTTTCTCAGGTTTTTTTTATTGTAGCTGCTGGATCCACTGGCCAGTATGCTGAGTACACTACATACTTAGAAGTTTGCTGTGATGCGTAATAAAACTCTCCCTCTTAGTGGTTAAGGAATATAGCGGTGGCTCTTTGTTTTGATGCTGTTGGACACAATGCTATTTTTAGAGTATTTTTTATTTTGAAAAATATGATGATATCCAGAACCTTCTGTGGTTGTAGAAGAATTACAAAACAGAAATCCTGTGGCAACTTAACAGATTGTAGGAGAATTGCCATGGTCAGTAGCCAATTTCTTTCCAGTAAAGACTTGGGTAACCCAATCTCTTCAGATCTTGGAAACTAAGCAGTGTTGGACAAGGTCACTATTGGGATGGGATACTACCAGGGAATGGTACCAAGGTTGCTATGTGGAAACGGGCAATGGCAAACCACATCTGCTGGTCTCTTGCCTTGAAAACCCTTCCAGGTCACTGCAAGTCAGCCGCAACTTGACACAGAGAGAGATTACGTCTGCTGAAGGCTGTAGTAGAAAGTTTTTTTTCATTCTGTTTTTTTTTAATTAAACTTAAAAAAAAAACCAATTATATGCAACAAGTGCTGTCAAATATTCACAAAATCTTAACCCTTTAAAT
This sequence comes from Heteronotia binoei, assembly GCF_032191835.1. NCBI lineage: Eukaryota > Metazoa > Chordata > Lepidosauria > Squamata > Gekkonidae > Heteronotia > Heteronotia binoei. Next base: position 163,631,447 of record NC_083224.1, on the reverse strand, counting down.
CTCCCTCCCCACAGACAAAAACCTATAATAACACATCTATAACATTATCCTAGGATCAGATTCAGACAGGCAACATTCAAGAAGTAAATACAATATGATCAACATAAAAAGCTGCAAAATAAACTCCCTACATAGAGAATACATACTGACAAGTTCAAAAGAGGCTCAGCTTATAGAATGCATGGAATGCACAGGGTGAACTAACTTCCCAGAAAAGGAGGATGAAGGGTAGAAGAAGAAGATAGTGGATTTATATCTCGTACTCCACTCCGAAGAGTCTCAGAGCGACTCACAAACTCCTTTTTACCTTCCACCCCCACAACAGACACCCTGTGAGGTGGGTGGGGCTGGAGAGGGCTCTCACAGCAGCTGCCCTTTCAAGGACAACCTCTGCCAGAGCAATGGCTGACCCAAGCCAACAGGTGCAAGTGGAGGAGTGGGGAATCAAACCCGATTCTCCCAGATAAGAGTCCGCATACCTAACCACTACACCAAACTGGCTCGCCAGTGAAAAGTTCATTGGAAAAAGCACTGGGAAGGAAAAACAGGCAAGAGCATCCTGGTCCTGCCTTCTGTCTCCATTCAGTCAGGTGGTTTATATGGGCGAATGCATGGAGGAAATGCCCACAAGGAGATTACATGTGCTGGCGTGGAGTCAGAAGATGGAACTCGTGCCTGCTCTTACTCCCTGCATAGTGAGTGCTCACATGATTATACATCTGCATATGGTACTGGAAGCATCATTTTTATCACCTGCATACCAAAGCATACGAAGTTGATAACAATATACAAATCTGGGATATGGCCACACTCGGAGTAGGGAGTGCTCTTATGGCTGCTCCATTCAAAAAGGGAAGAGCTGGAAAGGTGTAGAAAGGGGAAACAAAAATTAAATAGAGTTGAAGATATTTTTCAATTAATTAAGAGGGGGAAAGTTACACTTTTAGTTGTTTGTCTAAACAAGGTACAGAAAGTTTGTAAAATTATGAATAGATTCACCCAGATATAGTAGTAATGAGTAAACGAATGGTCAGGAAATCCACTGTGTATTAAAGCAGTAAAAGCAAAATTTCAGTCAATGCTTCAGAACCTATAATACATCTCATGTATTTGGCGTTAGTGCTGTGTAATTTTAGTTTGCCTGAAGGCTCCTGTTCCTTTTTGTGGTCATAAATTCTGCCCATAAACTTTGAACCTCTTAACAGTTTTTTGCCTAACAGTATGGTTTACATACCGTAACGCAATGTATTAAGAGCCTGTCCTACAGGAAGTTGGCTTGTTAAGCAGCATATTACAGAGGCCACACAGATGCACATGATAGTCTTTTGGTCAAGAGCCTCCTCCCGCCCCCCCACCCCCATTTTAAGTGACCAAAGCTGCAGCCAACTGTTTTTATTTTTGGATTTTTGCAGTGCAAAATCATAATTTATCTCCCCATATTTTTCTTTGCAAATTCACATATGATAGACAAAATAGGTAGGAGTCTTAACTATTTTGCTCCGTAGTACACCTGCAGTTTTTAATGAGTGCTTTGCTTGCTGCAGTGTTTGTTCTCCTGCTGCCGTCACTGGCCGAGTACAGAAATATCAATAAGACTGTGTGAATTTCATTGAAAGCTAGGTGAAGTTGTTATATCATTTAACAAAATAAGTGGGGTAGTTCTCTTTTATAGAAGTCTTCAGAAGGAATTCAGGAAAATGAAGTCCGCCAACATCTTTTGGCATTGACTTGGCTAGCTGCCACATTTTTTTGGAAGTCAGGACACCAGACAGCGATTTTTGACAAATGGCTTGTTTTTAGAATACAAGCCTGGATTTAAAAAACATGAGCTGCATAGTACAGAACTACTATCTCCCACCTTCTGCATGTGGTTGTGGTGATACTGCCTGTCTAGCCTTTTCAATACAAAAGAGTTGGGGTTGCATGATGCATCTGGAAGATTTTCATCAGCAGTTGCTACAGATGCAGAAATAATTTTCATCTTGTCTTTTGTTCATCTGCTTCACTAGCTGGTCTGTTGTCAGAGTACAGAAAGGTCTTGTCTGCTTTGAAAAAACTAGAGGGGTGATTAGTATCTTTCAGTTTCTTGCATTTTAGTTTAATTTCACTATGGTTGTGGTTGTCTGATTTGTTTTCATACATGGAGAGTGGAGTGGGGGGAGAGTTTTGCATTCCATAAAACTATTCTCAGGAATCCAGTATGGAAAAACTGCTTCTCCACACATCCTCTCACTTTTCTTTCAGCTGTAGTATTGCTTGCTTGTACTTCAGCAGTGAGTGGAGCAACATGGCCTGAAAGTTGTACCCTTTAATGAAATGAACTTTCCCACACCTAACAGGCCAAAAAAAGTTTGTAAGCAAGCAGAACACTAAAATAGTTAAACCATATAATGGCATTTATGTAGCAGAGTTGTAAACGTATACCTGCAGTCCATGCAAATGGCAATAAAATCACCAGAAAGCCTTCTAGAATAGTGCTGTTTTACAAGTTCTCTTAACTGCAAGTGAGGAGGTGAGTTTCACTCGACAGCCCATTCCAAAACAACAGAGCGACCACTGTATGGGCCCTGTGATGGACTGTCATGGACCAGACATTTCTGCGAGAGGGACAGACAGAGGAGAATTAAAATTGGTATATGGCTCATACAGGGTAAAGTTGAAGGGCTTTATAGCTGAAAACCAGCACCTTAAATCAGTGGTCCCCAACCTTTTTGGCACAGCGATTTTGTGGAAGACAATTTTCCCACTGGGGGGCAGGGAGAGATAGTTTGGGGATGATATAATTGTGCACTTTATTTTGGTCTGGTGCTTAAGTGTGCAGACTCTTATCTGGGAGAACTGGGTTTGATACCCCACTCCTCCACTTGCAGCTGCCATAGTTCTTGTAGAACTGTCCTTGAAAGGGCAGCTTCTGGGAGAGCGCTCTCAACCCCACCTACCTCACAGGATGTGGGGGAGGAAGATAAAAGAGATTATGAGCCACTCTGAGATCTGGTGTGGAGGGCAGGATATAAATCCAACGTTGTTTTCTTCTTCGTCTTCCTCCTCCTCCTCTTATTATTATTATTATTATATTGTAATATATAATGAAATAATTATACAACTCACGGCCCAGTTGCTAACAGGCCATGGACCAGTACCGGTTGACAACTGAGGGGTTAGGGACCTCTGCCTCAAATCAAGCCCCAAAACAAACCAGCAGCCAATGTAGTTATCAGTGTAGTAAGACAGAAGGGATATATCTTTATTAGAAGGTAGGATGCTGTGTTTTTTCAGTTGAAGTTTCCAAATGGTCTTTGAGGGCAGCCCCATGTTTAAACCACATTGGAATAATCTAGCTCTGAGGTTACAGTAATGTGGATTAGCATGTTGATTTCCCTTCTGATTCTCCGGTGGAAGCAAATATCTCAACCACATGTAACTGGAGAAGAGCATTCTTGGCAGCAATGCCAGCCTGCTTATATATTAAGGGCATTAAGTCCAAAACTTCCCCCAAGCTTTTCATACCGTTTGACAAGGTTATGAGACTTCCTCAAAACTATCAGCTTTTCTAACCAGAATCACCACCTACTTCTCTAGATTCAGCTTGTTTTCCTTTGTGCCAGTTGGCTGCAGCATTCAGATGTCTACCCAGGACAGAAATGGCTGCTTCTGATGACTTAGTGAAATACAGAGTTGTTGTTGCCAACATATAGGTAATGCTGAATCCAGAGCAATGGACAGTCTAATTGTGTCGGATATTAAATGGCCTGGGTGAAGAGATAGGGCCTTGGGGGAGTTCTACATATTTGACACCTCTGTCTGATAGCTTCTATATAATATATAGAATCCGTAATCAGTTCTAATAAATTAGCATTGTGGTTATCTACCTGCAAAGAGAGATTGTCCGCCAGTACAACTAATGCAGTGTCTGCCCCAGAGCTGGCCCTAAACCCAGAATGAAAGTAGTTAAGGACCAGGTAAGTTAAAAAGGAAAAGATATTTTTTTTCTGCTACTGCCAGTTTGTTCATTTTCTTTTTTAAAAAAATGTAAACTTGAAAGCAGGCTATAATTATCTGGATTTTTTTTTTTTTTTGCAAAGAAGGCTTTGCTAGCAAAGGGGATTGAAAGTCCCCTGCACCTTCACTGGAGATTGAGCAAATGGCTATCACCAGTATACGTCTACATTTTTTCAGTAGAATCATCATACTTCCCACTGTTATACCACTATAATTCTAATCATGGGAAGTTCACAAAACTCTCTTTACCAGTTTATAGCAGGTATCAATAAAAATGATATTGATAGTATCCAAAGAAACTACATCATATTGTCTCACCAGCCTCTCCTCTGGAGCAGAGGAGTATGAAATGCTGGAGTTTCTTGCTAGAAGGACACGTCTTTCCTCCCCAGCTACATTTTCTGCAGCCAGCCAGTAATAACTGTGCTGTTTGTTTAATACCGTTTTGCTAAGAACCCAACAATGCAAGGAAACTTTGGCTAGTACCTGGGTTTTCTGCTTGGACGCATGAAGAGATGAACAAACTAACTGGGTTGGGTTAGTGAATGTCTGGTCTGTGGTATATAGCTTACCAAGCCAGGTTCATGTGGCACTGGTTTATACAGTATATGGTGATGTCTTATGCTGTCATATTTAACCTTACATAGTTGACTGTATGGCAGGTTTATTTAGGTTCATTTGGTGGGGGGAAATATTAGATATCTGTGCTGAATTTCTTCTTAAAACTGTTCCATGTTGTCAGCTAGTAAAGAAAATTAGTATGATTGTATTTCAGCTTGAATGTGTGTTTGACTATACACTCATTAATGAAAATTGAGTTTGCCCTTTCAGAATCATTGTATGATCCAGAGTGTTTAAAGGGCATTTTTGAGTTGCTGGATAAAGAGTGGTGAAGGGATTGGCAATTTCAGTAGATTGTTGTATCAAAAAGGACTGAACTAGAAGGCCAGTCCTAATCCCCCTATTTTAATTGAATGCGATTAGCATCATTTTGTGCATTGTTTGAATATGCCAGAATTTTTTTTTTATTCAGTACCATCAAAATTAGAATTGGATCAAATCCCTCAGGATGATTTGACTGCTAGTTTAGTTTTATCACAATGACAAAATACATTTCCAGCATAACATTTAGATCAGTTCATTGGATGCTATGTGTAAATTTGTAGGTTTTGTTTATACTTTACTTTATTTGATTTATATCCCACCCTCACCACCGGAGCAGGCTCATAGGCTTTAGAAGTCACGATTTCATACTTCCACTGCAATTAGAGGCCTGTAGTCTTTAAACTATGTAAGTAGTTAAATGTTAGCCTGGAGCAGGTCACTAGGGGAAAGTGGTAAATTACAAGATAGGTGCTTTGTAGAAGATGGTTGTAAAGATAATAGAGCATGGATAATGAGCATTGCATTAGGACAAGGGGAGAAAACGTACTGATTTTAGGTATGAATGTGCATGGCAGTTTGGACAAAATCTTCCCAGATTTCAGTAAGCTGGCTGCAGCTTTGATATTCAGGACTCTTGGTACCTCTTCTTGACTTCAGTTCCAGAATTTGCATGTCTCAGAGATGGTATTTATCATAGCACAGAATGAGGAGGAGCTAGTGAGATGGTCCTGCTATCTGTAATCTGGCTGGGATCCAATGATATCCAGTCATGTATACTTGTGAAATTCTTCCATATGGGGAGGCAGCTGTTTCTTATCATTTGTAATCCTTGTGGTACTCTAGTTCCTAACTTTCAGGAGTCAATTTGAGGAGTGCTTGAATATGTGGCAAGAATAAGGGTTGTTTGGAAAGCCTCAAAGCATGTTTGGGACATGCTCACAGCCCTCTGAGTTCCTGCTTACATTTTAGGCAGGAATATGGAACGCAGTTCTTACCACCATCCTTTGAACAAATGAAATTCCTTGGTAACAGGTGGCTGTTCTTCAGCTGTTTGTTCCAAATAGATTTGAGTTTTAGCTTAAAGGTAATATTTCATGTTGTCCGTTGGAGTACGTTCTGTTCGATGCAAACATGGCTTTCTTATAGAATGTATGGCTTATTTATGTTTATATTAGGATATATATTTCGTGTAAAGGTTTATGCAGAATTTTGATTACATTCTAGAAAAGAAGGGAAAAATAAGTAATGAAAGTGTTTTAGTATAATATTGTTATAATGTGGCCAAGGCTCCACTATTGTACAGATGTTAAAATTTATGTGCAAATATGCCCACTATGAGTTGATCATGAGATGGAGATTTTTCAGGATAATGTGTGTCTTGTACATGAAGTTTGGGTTTTGCATTCTTATCTGGAAGCTATTAATGTATTGTGTTTGTAATGACCAAAATGTGTATGATATGTGATATTAGATTTTTGTGCAGTTCCCCCCTTCCCCTTTCAGTCATAACCATACAGAATTCAGAAAATAAATCACTGTATTTTGGCAGGCTGTGACAGAACACATTTTAAGGAACAAACAACTGTGGGAAAAATTTGATGGTTCTATGTATTCTGTTTGTACTGAACAAGAAAATAGCTTCCTGTAATTAATTTTAAAGCTGCTAGTTACATTTAAGCATTCTCTAATCTTGATTTTTAAAAAATCACCTATGTCTTAAAGAATGTGGATATAACCACTTCACTTGTTGCAGCAGTCCTCATAATTAAATCCAGAGAGGTGTGGTGTTTCATGTGGTCAAATCGTGCTGTAGAAATGAGTTCCTAGACATTATAAATGGCAGTGTCTGAGATTGATTGGTCACAGAGCCAACCGGAGCGATACTGATCTTGGACTTTGTACACAGTAAGGTTTTTGAGGTCTATTACAAGATGTAGATGTTGTTGCACCAATTGGAAACTGACCACAATGCTATTGAGTTCAGCATTCACGCCAATAGAAAATTACCTCTAAAGTTCTTTACAAGAATTACCCAGTTTGTACAGCATCCGTCTTAATCTGATATGGGTTAAGGACATCCTCCATAGGATTGTGGGAAGAATTTGGGGGTCCTAGAGTTCAAAAACAGGATCGTATGATTTCAGAAGAGGAATCTTTTACAAAAATGAGGGAACTAGTTAGCTGAAAGGAAGACTCAAGAGAGTAAAGTATCTAAAAGCTCTTTAACATCACAAAAATTGAAGCCCAGATAGAATGCATGTCCGATGTTGGGAAAGGAACATCCAAGTCTGAATGTGGTTAACAACCCAAGTCAAGGAAGGCATGAAAGGCAAAAAAGTGGAAGTTCTGTCCCAGTAAAGTGAACACAGGATCTGGCAAAAGAAGTGTATGGTAACAGGCAAACAAAAAGAAAATTTGAGGACCAGATTGTTAAAAGCATCAAGGCAAACAATAACCATGTTTAAGAGTATGTCTGGAGCAGGGAACTGCCTAAAGAGGCAGTTGGGCCTTTAAAGAATAAAGGTTTTGCTAATGGAAGATGGAGAGATTGTAGAGAAACACAATGAATTTTTTGCTGCTGTGCTCACTGTGGAAAGAGTGTGTGGTATGTACCCCAACCACAGACACTGTTTCCAGAAAGAGAGTCTGAAGAACTGAGTAAGATGAAGGTGATGAGAGATGAAATTCTACACCTATTGGAGAAATTAAAAGTGCTAAGTCTGCAGGTCCTGACTGTGTATACCTGAGAAGGAAACAAATAATGGAATTGTTGATCTGCTCTGTAACTTATTTCTTTATTCAGATAAGCCTGTGCTATTTTTTCCAGAATTCTGCTTGAAGTGGCTGACAATTAAAAACTACAGTACAATTTGTCACTAAAATCAGTACCAGAAAGCTCTTACCTTTCTAAAAAGGGCTCCAGAGGGAATCAGGAAATTGCAACATCTGTCCCAAACAAACTAGTAGAAATTGTAATCAAAGACAGAATTATTAGACATGTAGAGGAACAAAATCTGCTGAAGGGAAATCAGCATGGCATTTGCAAAAGTGTTGTTTTATAAACCTTTTGGAGTTCTTTGAGAATGCTGACAGACATAGAGGAACTATGAATGGTAGACATTATGATAGATCCAAGTAGGCAGCCGTGTTGGTCCACACTAACTCTTTCCATTCACCAGTTTAGCTGTAGTGTTTTCCATGGTCAAGCAATCTATGAGATCTGAGGACAGTATTTTTTTTCAGGTGCTTTTAACAGTGAGACTTCTTAAAGCAGTTCATTGGGAGTTTGGGTGGGTTTTTCTTTTTAAAAAATGATTAGATTTCTGTTTTAAAGGTATTTCATGGCTACTCTGCTAAAACTCAACTCCCACTGTAGCCTAAGGGGAATGGTTAATATGCTACAATTTTGAGTTACAGATCAGTTAGCTCCTGAAGTCAACTGTGGCCCTACCATCATTCAGATAGCGTTATCGTGAAGCTGTCAGATATTAAATACTTAGGAGAGAACTCTTATACCTGTTGCCATGGTGATAGCATGAAGGCAACACGATAGTTTTCATCTATATCCATGTTTGCTGGACTCCTTTTCTAGTCATTTAACTGTGAAAAGGATGGTAACATTTGGTAGTCAGGTTACATGTCTTTGAGATACACTACTAAAAATTAGGGCTGGAATTAACATTTCCCCTGTAAATGAAAATGTACTTCAACATTAGTTACAGTAGGTCTAGCATATTCTTTCTTTACTTTAATATTCATTGACTGATTTCTGTGTAGATTTGTTTTGGAATTATTGGCCTAGTATTATGCTTTCATGTCACTTTTCTCCTCTAGTATTACCTCTGCTCAGGGTGTAGTTAAGTATGCCTTGCAATCAGAGTAATTGCAATGCAGTTTGTGTCTTTGACATGGAAATGGACTTCCGCCTCTCTAACTTGTATTTCTTTATGCCCCCATGCCTAACTGGGTAACTACAGAGATACTTTAAAATATATTGAAATCTTCTTAATATTTATGTTGTTTGTTAAAACATGAATATGTCTCATTAGTTTAAGTCCTTGTAGTACATGCTTTTATAGTGAATCTTGTCAGGTAGTAGGTCAGTTAATATGATTCAGTCTTTTATCTTCATGTTCCCTGGACCACCAAAGTAGGGTACCAAACAAATACCAAAGCTAAGGATGACTTTTTCAGAGTTTGTCAGTGAGGCCCACAAGTGGTGATTTCAACACTGTTCAGAGGCCACACTAACTCTCATAGTTTGACTGATTTGAAAAACAAAGTAATACAGGTAGAGAGTGAGCTTCAATGATATTGTAAGACAATAACAAAATTGAGTTGGATCCAGGGCGCTATGAGTAGAGCTTAGCTCACAGAACAGAACTTTCCCAGCTTGCATCCTTCCACCAGCAGAATATGAGGTTTAGATTCAACCAATATAAAGCCAGCCTTAACTGAGTGAAGTCACTAGACCTGCTAGCTGACCACTGTCATCTCTGGCTGGCATTGCCTCTTCCAGATTTTAGGCTGAGATATTTCCCGTCCCTGCAACTTGATCTCTTTTTTAATGCCATTAGTAAGGCATCAACATTAACATTTTATACTGTGTGACAAAAACTGTTAAACATGCATAGATGTTTATGGATTACAAAACTTTATCTGTATATTTGCCAAACACGCATTTTTTTTTGCCCTTATTTGGAATGCTTATATATCTTTTGAGCTTTGCAAGGTAACTTCCCTTATTTCTAAAGATCACCTTTGCTTAATCAGCCATATTCTGCAACATCTTGCCTGCTTCACCATATCCTATTTTACTTGTTAACTCAATTTAGCTTGTGCAAGACTTCAGCTGGCCTGAACTTACATAACAGTTTTGGTCTTGCGTATCAAACTGTTCTCCTTTCCTCATCATGTATTTCCCACTTCCCTTCAGTAAACATGTGAGGTAAAATGTTAACATTGCTATGGCAGTGTGTCAGGGAGCTTTTTAGGTAAATAAGCTTTGATTACAGAATAAGTATATGATTTAATTTTCAATCAGTTTTTTCTTAGATCCAATATTTGTTGTGGTTTTGTGGGTTGTAGAAGTTTGGCGATCTGGTTGTGATAAGGCTGTGATTACAATTTGCAGACAGTATCTATAAAGGAACCACCTTATGTATTTTCTTCTTTCCTTCTAGTCTGTAACTTGCATTGCAAAACTATTTTACAGTTGTGAACATGAAGGCATCCTGAATAATTTGAGCTATGAAGAAAAGGACACTATTATAAGTTATGAAAAAGGCTGTTTGAAAGTGCAATGTTAAATTCTAACAACAAGCTCTGTTCCCCAGGAAACTCTGATCTCCATTAGTGTAGTGACTATCAATATCTCCATTTTCAGATTTTTTTTAAAGTCTGCAGTTCACTTTCCCTTTAATGAGCTCGTCATTCAGCCCTCACAAATGCACACTAAAAGCCAGTGAAGCAATTTCCTTCCAAGCTGGGCAAGAAATTGTGGTTTTAATTTGGATGCATCCAGGTAATAAGAATTATGCAGACATATACTGCTAAGTTGATCATTGGTGCAAAGACACCAGTGGACCATATCATAGTCCACTGGTGTCTTTGCACCCATGATCAACTTTGCAGTATATCATGGTCCACTGAGAAAGATACTGGACATATTTCAGTTTATTTGAAAAATGTATGGATATGTAAATGTAACTTCTTCTATCCTTTCCTTCTGAATGCCCTGTTGGTAGGAATAATTGTTCCCCATTGACATTTTCTGTAGAACCAAAACTTATTGTAGAACTCATAGTAGAAAAGTAGAATTTTGAACGTTCATATGACTTGATCCAGTAATGATGCTACATGGATAGATAGCAGAGACTTCTAGTGCTGTGGATAATCACTCTGAAGACAGATCCACACGAAGTCCTGTTGTATAATGCAAAAAACAACAGATTATGACAACTCTGCTGGCCTGGGCACTAGCAAACTGAACAGCTCATCCATTTGGCTTTTATATACATCAATATGTGCCTGATTGTGCTAGTGCAGGGGTGTTAAACATGCAGCCCAGGGGCTGAATTAGACCTCTGGAAGGCTCCTATCGGGTCCCCAAGCAACTGGCTGTCGTCTCCCTCTCTCTTGCTTCCTTCTGCATCACAGCTTGCTTTGCCAGACTTGCTCAATCACACAGGAGCTACATTGGCTGAGGCTCCTCCCTTGGGGAGGAAGAGGGGGAGGCAGAGCTTGCTTTGCCTGGCTCTCTCAATCGCACAGTAGAACTATTGATACAAGCCTCTCTTCCTTCTGTTGGCTGAGGCTCCTCCCCCTTCTGGTCCCCTGGGAAAGGAAAGAAAGAGCCAGAGCTTTCTTTGCCCAGTTCCCTGGATCCCTTGGGAGAAATACAAAGAAAGCACCTTTAAAACCAACAAATGCTAATGTTTTAAGCATGTTTTAAGTTTTTTTTTTTAAAAAAATCTTTGATTGTGTTTGTCTGTGTCTTTTATAAAGTTTATATCTCTGCTGCAAATTCCGTACTCTTAGACTTGAAGGGGAAGTCCTTGTCTCTTTATCTGATGACTGCATGAAGTTGTTTTAAAATGTTATTATTTTTATTTGGCATATTCTATGCTACATTTTATCCCGAAGGGATGAAATTTCCAAAACCATTAATTTAAACAAATTTTAAAGAAGTCAGAACAATCACATCCTGTGTAGATCCTCATTCTGGGCTATCATAGGCCCTAGGCTAACAGCCAAGAATTGTTTAGCTCTTGACCTTCATCTCATGCCCTTGCCCACACCCAGGCTTCAAGGAGTATGGGGAATGTCTTACTAAACATCTGAACTGACTGCTGCTAGTAGGGCCTTCTCAACTTTGTCATCTGGCAGTTTTCCCTACATAGTGGTATCTGTGTGTACACAGCCTTGTTTTTATTTTATTTTACTAAATGTATACTATACCTTTCTGTTCTCATAAGATTTGGGCAAGCATTTCTGAGTAAGGAGGAGGAAATTAGATAATTCAGCCGGGTCACACTTTAGACTTCCAAACTCCAGTGACTTTCTATGAATGGGCAGTCGACACAGCTTTGTGGTCTGCTGGACAGGGCAGACAGGGAGACTATCAGGCTGACTCTGCATTCCCATTGCAGAGGGAACTAGGATTCCAGAAGGGACCAGGAGACGTACCTCCACTGCCCTGGTTATGGAGACACTCGGAAATAAAGACCTAGAACCGAGAAAGGACGCATATGTCAAGCCTGTGGTTAGGTATTTAAATTCTGGCTTCTGGAAGAGAACACACAGAACTCTTTTTTGCTGATTACACAGGAAATGGAGAAAGTGCTGTGTTGATCTCCTTCCTGATCTCAAGCTCTTTTGAGAGCAGTTGGGAGACGCTTCTGAGTAGAGCAGTGGGGAAGAATCTTATACAACTATCATTCAAAACTTATCCTGGGATTCCCCCCTCCCCAGTTTTTAAAAATGGATTTTGCATTGTTAATAGCTTTTGTGAAAGATGACAGTAACTTTCGGACAGCCAGAGATTGGGTTGGTTTGATTAAAACATGGTTGGTAAATTGTCATTGGCTGATAGACCAAGTCTAGTAGTGGAATGGAACAAGATGTGAGAATATGTTTTATTTACGGAAGTTGGAGAACATAATCCAAATGCACTTTACTGTGATGCCTTTAGACTTTGTAAATAGAATCTCATTGTTAGCTACACACAGGATTCTTTTAAAGAATAATACTTCAGCTCCTGGGGCATCAAAGGAGAAATTTTGAGAACTAGCTATGATGAATTTCAGATCTTCTATATGGAAAATAAATACAGATGCTGCTTCACTGGTTTTCAGAGACTGTACAATGGGTGCTACTGGCTGATCCCTCTCCCTGGTGCTGAACTTAAGTTTTTCTGTCCACTGCACAGGGAAGGAAATATAGGAGTAGCCACAGCAGTGACTTCCTTGGGCCAGATGTAGCATCAGTATGAAAACTCTGGCTGATCCTAATGCTTTGAGCTGCCTGACCATTTTATAATTGGCCATAAGATCAGGATCTTTTACATTATTTTAGCTAGGTGAAATGATGGAGGTGCAGGCTGTTTTTCCCAGTGTGAATTGTACAAATGGACAGCATCACAGAAGAGCTTCGTTACGTACAAAATAAGAAAGGAGGTGGTTGAGAAAACATCTTTCCAGCTTTCAGCTGTGTGTTTTCTCTTTCCTGCCTACAGGTATAAGGGCTGGGTGTGGCCATAAGCTGAAGGGCAAGAGCTAATGGGCCTTTGAACTTGTCTCTTTTAGCCCATGGTTCACAGCCAATGCAATGCCCATGGGTGAACCAGCTACAGAACTGCAATCATCCCCAAATACTTTTGGTTGGTTGGTTTATATTATATTTTATAGTTGTAAGCCGCCTTGGGAAGAGAAAAGCAGGATATAAATCCTTGGTACACTATTTGTGTTAGGATCATTCAAATAATTGCACATTTGATAAATATGCATATTTTGATGATCATAGCACTCCAGTTCTGAGCATATTCCCACTGTATCCAAGTTGTATGTATCTATTGGCAGCTCAATAAGCACCTTGATAAAAAAAAACCAGGATGGCATCATGTGATGCCAAATACCAATCCTTGTTTCCAGTAGCCAGAAACACTGTTCTAACATTTAATTGTTCAAGAATACTAGACAAAGTAGTCTATTTTGTACCTGTTTGGAAATTTCTTTATATCAGGGTTCTACATTCTATTTCTAAATCCTAAAATAAGGCATTGGAAATAGTAAACGTTATGTTCCTTTTTTCTTTTTAAATAAATTTTAGTATGAAATTTGCGCAGTTAAATTTTATTGGCACATAAAATAGCAATTGTACCACCAAAGTGTGCATGCTTATTATTGCACATTAAAACAAATACCTTAATACCATCGTTTTCTCCCCAAATTTCAAAAGCCTTTTGGTTAATACTTTCTTCATACTACTTTTTTTTTAAAGAATTAGATTTTTTTTCTTTTAAATTAAAAAAATAATTTTCAAACATCATTAAGTACTTGGTCTTAAATAGACTGTCCCTCTTAAGCGCGTTTCCCCCACTGTACATGCTTTCAGCCATATTTTTACAAATTGCACATGGAATACTTTGCGGGGGAGTGTCCCTTCTAGTGCAGTTTACGATGGCGGTACTTGCCCGCTTTTTCTTTTGCTGCATTAGCGCAGGCATTGTGCTTATTCTGTTGTAAATGGTTCCAGTATTTGATCAGTTCACTAGGCTGGAACTGATGGGAGGTAATTAGGTGACTGTATTTACAGCTGGAATAAGAAACCCGCCAGTGATTGAAGACAAACTCATTGGGTGGGGGTATTGGGTCAATTCGCAACTTGGCAAGACAAATGCCCACATACACATCCTCTAAGTGCAAACGTCTTATACTCAATGAAACCTTAAAAATTTTTTCAGCTAAATCTCCAGAAAACACATAGCCAGTCCCAGAGCAGAAGACAGGGTAACGTTCACTCGGGTACAGATCAGGTGGCATATACCACTTGCTGTCTTTGTTCCGATTGGGTGCATATCCCCTCATTAGATAGCCTGTGAAGTATTTGTGCCTAGGAGACAATTCTGGCTTCAGAAGCTTATGTATTAAATACTCTGTATTGACAAACATGTCACTGTCTGTTTTCATAACGTATGGAACATTTGGACAGTAAGTGGAAACCCAGTTCATCCCCATAAGTGTTTTGATGGTTAAGTTGTAATAAGTGTCTAAATACTCTTGTTGGATAATATCATGATATTGCCTGCTTTCCTCTAGGATAGCTCGCTGAAGATATCCATTTAGTTTCACACCTAGTCCCAACAAAAAAATCCGAACAATTTGGATCCCGGGTGCCAGGCTCTCATTCCCCCAGGTTTGTCTAATAGCTTGCCGGGCTTCTACTTGGCCTGGTTCTGCAGCTATGAGTAGTATTAGAAATGGATTTTTCTCCTGGCATTTCTCAGGCTCATTGATGATATACTTAAAATGATATGAAGTGGGATGTCCAGTACCTCTGGCATTATAAATACTCCCATTGGCACTGAGTGTGTTCTCTAAACCAGTAACTCCTTGAGGTGACAGTTCAGTATTGTTGGAATTAGTAATAGTCTGTGGCCTGAGGGTTTGAGGGACTGCTTCCTTCCAAATGGTTCTCAAAGAGCTGTGGTTTGTCTCACTTCTCGTTGATCTAAATCCGCGTGTAGTGTAAGCCACAGGGTTTTCTTTGAATCCAGCTCTGCCAGGCAGCCAGTCATGGTGATTAAAAAACAGAAATATAGCAAAAAGGAACACAAGAGAAAGTAGACCAATGAAGTGGGTGCGAAACAGAGTTCGCTTGGTATTCCAGGTCATCTTGGCAAAGCAGCAGTGCCGCCTTCTCCACTGAAGCATGTTGTAAGTATCCAGTAATGGGATATGAGAATGGTTGAAGGAAATGCTTTGTTTTTGGATCCACTGCTATTTCTTGATATTCATCTTCCGTCGTCAGATGGTTAGTGAGTTACTGGCTCTGCAAAAGTGACAGAAGGCTGAGTGAACATGCTTTCAAAATTTGCCCTTTACATTGTTCTATGCAACTTGGAGAGAAAACTATGTAAAATGGAAAACATTGCTGCTGTTAAGCACAGTAGCACTCTTAATATTGTAAGTGTATCCATCTGCAGAGCAAAACAAGTCATCTTTGTTTTTTTATTGAAAAAGCCCTTCCATCCTCAGGATTTCAAAGTAGTTTGAACCCTGCCCTATAGACCCACATTATATTCACTTTCTGCCATACTTGTCTAAAGTTTTGTCTAAATAAGGCTTGCCCAAAGTGACTAGGCAAGTTTGTTGTTGAGGGAGGTTGGTTTAAGAAATTTTTACCCCCACTCCCCCTTCCATCCAGAGGATTTTGAAATAGTTTGACCCCCTGGCCTATATACTCACATTTTGTTCATTTCCTGCCGCACTGATGCTTGTTTTATGTAAATAAGAGGAGGCTAAATAACAAATTGACACTCTCAAGAAAAAAACCCTGTACCAGTTTTCCCTCCCCTACCTTGACTTCATAGAAATACTGTATCTACTGTCTTGCAGTAAAGTTCTGTGCAGAGTAACTGGATTGCGCTGTTAATGACTGAGCCCCATGCTGATTTCTCATGGGACCCTTGAGTTGCTGATGTTGCCTTTTTAAAACGAGCAGAGGCTCTCCAATGCCAACCTGTCCAAAATGTTCCGAATGTTTTTTTTTTCATATGGACTGTAAAAGAATTCCTGCTTGGAACATAAAGATATGAAAACTATTTGAATGGGACAAACATATACCAAATGAGGAATGATTATTAGGTTTTTGGGAAGGGCCAAGTGTAAAGGCCTGGATACCAGATGGAAGCTTTATTGGCATTAATTAAAACTGATTTGATGTGCAGAAGGTAGCATGGCTCACAGTCGGAGGCCTTTTTTGCAAAGTGATCATGTATTTGTAGTGGGGCAGACTGTGCAAGGTTGATCATAGCATAGTTCTGTTAGTCACAGTACACTGCTTGGCATGTTTCCATTGGGTCCCTGCTGTGTTCAGAAAGTCAGTGAGAAGATGCACCTGTCAAAATTTAATTTTCAGGGTCCACTTGCCTCACTGCAGCATCCGTTACCATTAACAAATGCTAAACACTTCAATTCAAATTAGCCTTTTTCTCTGGAGCTGGTGGTCTAAAGAATTGCTTTCTTCACCTGTCTTGATTAAATAGCTGTATTTTCAGTTAACTGTTTGCCAATAGGTATTATGATTTTGTGGCAGTTCAAGTATGTGCGTACAAACAAAAAGCTTGTTCTGCCTTCGAAAAAGTACTTTAAGGTAGGCAGTTTTGACTTTGGAACACCTTTATAGTTCTTCCATTCATGATCCTGAAACTATGAACCAGAATATGTGTAGTTGGCTGACTTTCTACAAACTGCAGAATATAATTCTCCTGATTGTACAGTACAGTACATATTCGCCAGTTATTCCCCATTGATATTTGAGAAGGGAGTCAGTGTGTCACTTACATGATACTTCATATTAAAATCTGGTCACATCTTACTAATGAGCTGCATTGCATAGTATAAATTTGTAGAAGGGGTTGTTTCTGTTTTTAATTTGTTCTAATTTATTTCAAAACAATAGGATTTTGAAATGGAGGAAATCTCTGGGGGGAAGTGTTTTTTTTTTAAAGGCAAATGTGTAGTTTAATTATATAGGTATATGTCAAAGTCTAATTTGGATTAATTATTTTTTAAATATTAGCCTATTGTATGTGTAATGACATTTTTAGTGTAAATCTTTACTTTTAATAAAGTTAGTTCCTGAAAAGGGCACTGAAGTTTAAACAATATATAGATGGTTGCTGACCTAAACTCCTAAAACAGAGGTGTGTGCTGAAATACATAATTATATATGGTGGAAATGGACAGTATAGCAGAAGTCTGGAATTTGAGATAATTGGAGATTTAAAATTTTCAATGGGCTGCATTAAAGGTATGTCATACAAAATGGAAACATACTGCAAATATTTGGATGTCCTGTTATTCAGAACAAAAGCTATACTTCATCTTCACCACCACTAGGAGGAGCAGATGGGGGTTTAGCCTTGAATTGTAGTATGCAGTACATCCTTCTGCAATTTATACAATTTCTGCGTTTACATTGAGGTCTCCAGTACTGTTTGCAGAGAAACCATAAATGAGCTGCGAATGATTTTTAAATAGTTTCTCTGAAATAATGAGGTACAAATGTACCTTCTGGCATTTAGCCGAAGCCCTGGATAATCTTTTTATTGATATGTTAAAATCAAAGAATAATCTTGATTAAATTAAATGCCTGACAACGCAAGACAAAACAAATGTAGCAGTTTCCAAATCTAAGTGTTTAATAGTATGTAAAAGATGCAAACAGAGTAGGACTAAGCTTTATCTCCAGAACTAAGCACAATAAACTATGTTTTAAAAAGAAATTCATTAAGCAAACCTTACCCAAATGAATGTGTTTTTTTTCCAGTTCCTTGTTAAGTGCAAAATGGATTAACCATAAAGCACAACTGTTGGTGTGCGAGTAAACTAAGCAATCAAATTCTGTAAATATATGTGGTATGTTGCACATATCAGTACTTAGAGTTGTTTTCAACAGTTATTTGACCTCCTGTACTCTCGGTGTGCTGTATGCATATAAAAGATTTATTTGAATAACTATTGAAAGCACTTTTATTCTTATTTTTTTTTAAAGTCTTTCTCCAAACCCCTGTCATTTACACATTTTAGGCTGTCATAATATTATTGCTGGGGGTGGAGGTGGTATGTCTTTCACAGCTTATCCACCAAACAGTTATGTTGTTCTCACTGCATTTTAAAATGCATGAAAGATCAGATCCTTGTTCAGAGGAGTCTCTTAAATAAATCTCACCAGTTTTTTACTCTTTGATTAACATTCACCTGATCCTTTAGCACAATGGGTTTTGTGTTCTTAAAATAAGGTTACATATAGTGTTGAGAATTATTCTACCAAAACGCAAATATTTCTTTCAATGCTGGAACACTTGCTGTTTCATTAATAATTTAGCATCTTAATGTGGGTTGAGTTACGTTACTACTTTGTGACTAGTGAATGGGGCTCCTGTGATACCTGGTGCACACACTGTGGAATGTTGTACTAAGATACGAAGGTCTGTACACTATATGAACCATGTCGGTTGCATCCAGATTAGGAGTCAGACAGAGCTGTGTCCCAATTCCTCCTCCCTATGTTTGCCTGGAAGTGCTTTCTGCTAAGATATGGGCCTCTTTGGCTCTTGGCCTATATTTAGAAGAGAATTCACATGCCTATTGCCTCATTAGGTTTCAGTTTCTCAGCCTCACTGTAGAGCACTAATAATGACACTACTTGGTTGTGGTCATTGGTTTGTGTGTTCCAGTTCATATTTCCCTTAATTCTTGGGAGGCAGCTGCTCCCTAGAAGGAAAAGGCTAAACAGGAAAGCATGAGATCTGGTGTAATAGATCTGAAAAAGTGTATACCAACACCACACAGGGCCTCATATCTGCCTTGACATATCTGCGTCAATCCTTTACCCAAAAGGGAAAAAGGGGGAAAAAACCCTGTTCAGTACATTTAAAAATCCTAGCAGCTCCAGTGAAAAGTATCTCTGAATTGGTTAGAACTTATAATTGAAATGAATGGGTTTTTTAAAGAGGGAGGTATAGTTTCTGAAAATGCTTCTATCACAAGCATAACCCTGGTTTTTAAAGTTTTGTGTTCAATATAAATGTGTTTTGCCTTTATTTTTATTACACTTGTCTATAGGCATTTTTTTTAAAGCAGGCACTCTACTATGCTATACTTATACTAGTTTTACTGCATGTTAGTTTTGCCCAAGGCAGGCAAAAGGCATTTATATTTAACATGCTTTAATGATTTAGTATTGTTTGTTGGGTAGGTCTTCGAAGAGAAACACATGGGCACTAAAGAACTATTAAGCTGATATAGATTCAGGTCTTAAATTTTTAGTGCAGATAAGTAACCTGAGTTCTTTGCCAGTTTTCTTCATCGGTATGTGTTCCAAACAAAGCTAGAAGGTTTAAATGATTGGAAACAAAGGCAGTTTAATTGTAGTGGCTGCTTTTTAATGGCTGAAGAAGGCAAACATCACACAGTAGGCAGAACTTAGGTTGGCGTGGCATACACCCTGTCTTGAAGGAACAGGATATTGAAGCGTCTTTCTGGGATGCCGGTACATACTACTTGTATCTCAGTAATTTCAAGGTTGGTGCTGGGAGCTCAGATCACTATGGTTGAAGCTGCTGTGGAGGGTGTGTGTGTCAGATTTGGTGTGGCTGATTATATGAATCAGATGATACTTCGCTTGTGTGCCAGAGGTTAAGCTGGGGCAAGGGTAGCAAATGCAGAAAGAATTGGAGGTGGTATTGAACTGACTATCGGACTGCCTAATCTGCTTTTGATGGTTCTCAGCATGTCACATCATATCTGGGTTTACCACCATTTTAAGGGTACATTAAGTAAGGGTTGGTAAATCTGACCTAGTTTGATTAGCTGGTTTTGTTTTAAAAGCAAGAAGATGTAAAGTTGAATGCCTCAGGACTCTACTCGTGCTACAGATAGCTAGATTATCCACCTTAATCCCTTTTCTTCTCTCCCCTGTCCTCTCCATATCCTCCACAGCCTTCACATTTGACTGAAAGTAACAGATTTATTAAACGTAAAGGCAGAGGTATCCTTCTCAGTAAAGCAAAAACAAAAGCCCATCCTGGATCCTCACACACACCATTAAAGGAAGCATAGCTTCCAGTTTTTGTATGTGGGGGATAACAATGTTTGGAAGCTGCTGCCAGCACATGCAATTGAATGAAATATTATACAATGATCTGACATACCTTACTTGATCAGGCCATTTCTGGCAAGAGGATTGTGCCCACTGCAAGTAGTTTTGGCATGCCATCCCTTCAGCCAAAAAGATGTTATCGACCATGCGCACATCTCCCCCACAGCAGCCTGCTTCCTGCGACTGCTTTTCACAGTATCCAGTGTGTCCATCTGTATGCTTCTTGCTCTGTTCCCTTCCCTGCTCACCAGGGTGTTCGTCTTGATTTTTCCCTGGTCATCCTTCAAGCAACAGAAGCAGCACTTCTCGCTTCCGTTCTGACTGGCATTGTCTGCTGCTGACAATGGAAGCATTGAAGCTTTTACAGTTGGTGTTTCCCTTGTTGGACAATGCAGTACCGTGTTCTCTTTTCAGTATCCATATTTCTACTGGCGATGCCAGGCAAAGCAGCAGGAGCTAGAATCTGGAGCTGTTCGCTTGCATTCGATAGCAGGCTTGACTTCTCTCACTTCATTGTTGCTAGGCAGTAACAAAAAGTGTTTTTTTTTTTAAAAAAAAGGCTTTTAGCTGAGGGTTTTGGTCTGCAAAATCCAATCCATAGCTCCTCAGCCGCTGCACAGGCAGGCAGCAGTTTAAATGTGGGCTTTGACAGATGCTGTCTTCTGACAGAGCAGAATTTCACGTCATTGCTTGGCTGAGTCCCACGTGATAGTTTGCATTCATTTGGACTAAATCCTAAAGCAGCCAGAGAGCTTGGAGCTTTTGCTTCTGTTCAATAGAGGATCCAGTGCAGAGTTGGAGGAATAAAATGAGAATGGGGTTGTTGTGGTACGGATCAAATTAATGAGTGTATCTTTCTCCAATTGCCTTCCTTTATCTTTAGTGCTTTAATTTAGTACTCTTTAAATGCTTTTTTAAAAACACTGAATGTTATCTTAATTCAAGCACATCTGTCCATTGTATAAGTACTACGAGCTATTAAATATGTTGGCTTATAGCCTTCCTCAGAAGCTGTGTTTTTTAGTGTATAGACTTCTGTACCCTTTTAAAAAACAACAGTGAATGCCCTAAAGTGGGCTCTGGCTTACAAAAAGAGTATGTAATCAGAAACTTGTTACCCTGTAAGGTGTGCCATGAAACTTCAAAATTAAAACTGATCTTATCACAGTTGTCTGAACTTTACATTCTTTACATTTTGTGACATTAGTCCAAACAATTTTATTTGGCTTAATGTTTCATGGTTTTAGGTTTTTTCATGCATTAATACCACATAGTTCAGCACTGCAAAATCATAGTCAAATGACCTGCTCTTCCAGATACATTCATCTTAATACATGCCCAACATTATTAGGATGGGAATGATCTTCATGCAGCCCTTCTTGCTTTTGTTTCTTTTCCAGAAACTCTCCTTTCAAGCTAAACCTTGTGAAGTCCATACGCATACAATGCATGATGAGTTTGGAGTTCATAATCTGAAGAACCAGTTAATTCTGTTTTGGTTATAAGCAAACAGCCATCTAAACACAGTTGTGCATCAATATATTGGTCTTTGTTGACATTGCAGTGTGTGTTTATTTTCCCATTTAAATTACCATTTAAATTTTCTACCTGAGCTTTGAAAATAGTGTGAATTAGCTGTAATTTATTTGCTTGAGTTCCACATACCTCTCTGTGGCACGGAGTTTAAGTTGATGACTTGCATATCTGCCTGGCATTCTCCATGCCTGTGTGTGTGTTCATGAACAGGGCGAGTAAGTATAAAAGTCAGAACTAGATCGCTACCTGTGGAGTCTATATTACAACATAGGGAGACAGATTTAATTTGGAGGAATGGTAGGGGATAGAGTCTGGCCATTGTCACTCTCTAATAACAAGCCCTGAGAGTATTATGGTTTCTGAGGAAAGAGTCCCAGTCATACATCCAGCATGTCAATAGGGAAAAAGGTGGAAAGCTAAGGGAGCTTATTTCTCCACCATTCCCTCATTTGTTCTGTATTGTGCATAATCTTTTTCTTTGCTTTTGAACCCCAAGATCTAGTTTGGTTTTTCTTTCTCATTACTGTGTACCAACACTGAGGGTCTTTTCTCTTCAGTCCAGTGAACTAGCTACTTGTTGCTTTTTTAAAATGAAAACTCAGAGATTTCTGGATTCCTACCTACTATAGACATTGAGAGAGATAGGGTTGCCAGCCTCCAGGTGAAGTCTGGAGATCACCTCCAGCTGGTAGAGATCAGCTACGGCGGCAAAAATGGCTTCTATGAAAGGTGGATTCTGTGGTATTGTACCAAACCCTGTCATCTTCTGGATCCACCCCCAAAGTCTCCAGGTATTTTCCAACATAGACCTGGCAGTGGCAACCTTACTTCAATACTTGGAAATAGTAAGGAGTTTTTGAGTCCTTGTGAGTGGGAATGTGGGGCTTATAGGCTCTTCTGCTCCTTCTCATGCTATAATATAAGCAAAAAGCATGTGTCTTTTGGGTTAAATCCTGCCCTACCAGTTTCTCCTGGCGCAAGAGGGAGAAAGAGTGATCTCATCTGATTCTCCCCCCCCCCCCCAATGCATACACTGCAATTCCTGGCCATTGCCTGATTCCCCCCACTGCCACCCCTTATCATCATGATTTTTTATCCATGTGCGTACCCTGTCCTTTGGCATAACCTTTTCACAGGTAAAAAAGGTAGATGGGGTGACGGAAACTACAGTAAAGCATTTTTTTCCAGCAGTTGAAATCTAGTAGGATATCACCACCCAATTGGAAAACTGGGCTGAAACAAATAAAATGAATTTTAATGGGGATAAATGTAAAGTTCTGCAATTAGGTAGGAAATTATAGAATGGGGGAGACTTGTCTTGGCAGTATTGTGTGTGAAAAGGATATTGTGGTCTGAGTAGACCACAATGAACATGAGTCAGCAGTGTGATGTGGTAGCTAAAAAGGCAAAATCAGTTTTGGGCTGTATCAACAGAAGTTTAATGTCCAGATCACATGAAATGATGATATCGTTTCACTCTGCTTTGGGTAGACCTCACCTAAAGTATTGTGTTTGGTTTGGGGCAACACAACTTAAGGATATAGACAAGCTGGAATGTGTCCAGAGGAGGGCAATGAAGATGATGAAAGGTCTGGAGACCAAGTCCTACAAGGAAAGGTTGAAGGAGAGGAGATGGCTGAGAGGTAATATGATCACCTTCTTCAAGTACTTGAAAGGCTGTTATATAGAGGATAGTGCAGAATCGTTTTCGGATGCCCCAGAAGGTCAGAGTGGAAACAACAGGTTGAAATTAAATCAAAAGAGTTTTTGGCTCAACATTAGAAAGAACTGACAGTTAGAGTGGTTCCTCAGTGGAACAGGCTTCCTTGCAAGGTGATGGGCTCTCCTTCTATGGAGATTTTTAAATAGAAGCTAGATGACCATCTGACAGCGGTGTTGATTCTGTGCGCTTAGGCAGATCATGAGAAGGAGGGCAGGAAGGGTTGCATCAGTGCTTAGTTCTTGTGGCCATTTCTTACATGCCAAGCGCCACTTTGGGGTCAGGGAGCAGTTTTTTCCAGGTCAGTTTGGCCAGGGATCTTGGAAGATTTTTTGCCATTTTCTGGGCATGGAGCAGGGGTAACTGGGGGTGTTGGGGAGAGGTATTTCTGATTCTTCTGCATTGTGCAGATGGTTGAACTAGATGACCCTGGGGGTCCATTCCAATTCTGTGATTCAGTTGTAAGCTTGCAATATTATTGTTGTAGTTATCATTATCCTTCTCTCTGTATACATTATGTGGTAGCCTACGGCTGTAAGAATTCTATAAAAGCAGTAAAGAAATTAGATGAAAGAATAAAAACAGCAACAAAACCAGAAAAAAGCAATAACATTTAAAATGGTGTAATATATTTGCTTAGAGATTCCTTAAATGCCTAGAACAGCCAGTATAAAACCAGGAAAACCCTACTTAAAGAAATTTGGGAAACAAGGACTAGATTTCTGGAAAATGTGGAATAAAACTCCACATATGAGGGCAATTCTGTAGAGTCTGGGAGCATAGAAATGTATTTTGATGAAGAATTAAAATGTAAGTTCAGCACCTGGCAAGCTTCTGTGTAGGGAAGATGTTCCAGGCTCAGGTACTATTACAGAAAATGCCCATTGTCTGATGCCTACCAGCCTTATGAAAACGGGGGATGACAGAACAGAGCCTCTGAAGATCTGGTAGAACTGCTAGTAGGCAAGCTCAGAAAGGATACATTTCTACCCATTTTAAAAATGCTTCATTAGGATCATGTATGTTTTTTTTAAAGTCCTGGATATTATTTAACAGTGATCCTGATTAATGTAAAAATATGAAGGATTACTGTTTTATAGTACAACATAATGGTTGTGACCTACAGTCTGTAATTACCTCTAGCATTGATTCTTATGGAGCTTTATTTGGAACACTTTAATCATAAACTTTTAAATTCAACTCAACACCTAGAATAATGAGTAAACATAGGTTAGCATCTCATTAATTAACTGCCGCATCAGCATAAAATATTTGCTAAAGAAAGCATTCCTCATTTTAGGGTCAGTTAGACCCCAGTGCCTTAAATGTGCAGCGCCTTATCCCCCATTCACTTTAATTGGTCTCTTAGCGCAATATTCTTTTCGTGAAATTCTTCATAAATAAACTCTCACAATGAGAAGTGTTGTAACAGAAGTGGCAAACATGAGGATATGATCTTAAATACACTTGAGGGTTAAAATAATATTTTCCCACTTTTAAACAATCCTGTCAACAAGTGATAGCTATTTTGACACCATTGTTGTTAAAATATATGTGATTGAAGAACTGAATCATATTTTCCATCAAATAGAGTGGATTGGGATGACTGTTTCTGGGATACCTACCATATAACCTTGAGGTGATATCTAAAGAAGAATCAATATTTAAAGAAGCTATGAACATTGATTGTAACCTGCTGGGATTTTTATTTTAATACAGGGAAATGTTGTCGTCTTCTCAGGTTTACCAGTAGATTATATTAAAAGTGTGACAGATGGATACATGTTATAGCTTGCTTTGTGTTTTAAAATTTCAGGCTGATGATTTTGCTTGCATGAATGTTGACAATGATGCAAAATTCAAGGTTTTTTTCTGTATTGACAAGAATTCCTGTGACTATTAAAATTTGTTTAGAAAAAAAAACTTATTCATTGCATTTGAGCAGTTTTTAGATACTGTTTCCTGTCAAGGTTAATCAGAGAGGGAAGCCAGGCCCTCAAGCTCAAAAGTGGTTTCAAATTTAGACAATCAAGTGCTTAAGCACTGTACCCCCCACACACTTCAGCAGCCTCTCCAGAAGGATACCATGGTCAGCGTTCTAGGATAATCAACAGGGACAAGCTCCTCATTGCTCTTCCAGCAAAAATCATCCATCAGGGTGAGTTAAGGCCATTTCAATCTGAAACAAGCCTGAATTCAGATTGAAATGGGTCTAGATGGTTACCTCCAAGACCACCTGAAGCTTCATGCCTGCCACCCTTTCAAGTATCATTCCCTAATAGGGAATGTTGGTCATGAGGCTGTAGTTGCTCAATGGGGGATCTAGATATAAATAAATTTATGAATGCCTTCTTCAGGAGAGGTCCACAGCTGCTACTTTTAAGGCAGGAACTACACCATCCTTCAGCATGTTTCAGGGAGCTTTTAACTTTCTCAGTCAGGAGCAGGAGAATATTATCGTGTTCTAAGAGAGAAGTTTCCTTCCATTCAATTGGTATCTTGCCTCTGAGGAGACAGGAAGTTCTCCATAGATCAGCTTCTGAAACACAGCAGTAATGTCAAAGAAACAGGAAGGAAGACCATAGTTTTGCACCCCAAGCCTTAGCATAGTTTAGCAACATTGAAAAGCAAAGAAGCCTGACTAGCAGCCATCTTTCATGAACTCAGGTTGTGAGGGTTGGGTTCAACCACCAATGGCTGCCAAGCAAGAAGGGACCAGTCACAACATGGCTGCAGATCCAAAGTGATGCTTCCCGGGATCTTTTGGAACACTTCTTGTTTACATTGAAGTGGAGAAGTCCAAGATTGGCTGTTTGCTTTGGGGAAGAAACAAGTGGGCATCAGTGTGCACCATGGCTGCAGCATTAGGTATTATTACTCCATGCTGTTCTGCTTAGCAAACTGCCTGTTCCAAAATATGCACACGCTGCATCTTCAGAACATGATGATGAATGTTCCAGGTATCTACTAACCTGCAAAAGTTCTTTTTAGGTGTTTTGTTCTACTTAGTTTTCATTGCTCCTGTGAAATTATTTAGTTTTGTTAAATCTTTGTTTCATAGGACTGTCTCTGCTAGCCAAGCAAATGATAGAATCTCATTAGATTCCCATTGTCTCAACAAGCATCATGATGCATGTTGACTTCACACAATCAAAACTTGACTTGTGAACCACTGGTTTAATATTTATGATACAGCACTGCTCCTAAGCAGTCTACTATAACTGAGTAAGAGAATAATTTCTGTGTTAGAATAGATCCATACTTATTCAATGGGAGTAAAAAATCCCTATGTTTACATAACAAAAAGTATGCCTGGTTGAAAGTGGTGCCTCTGCCATGTTTAAACGGACAAGTTTCTCCATGCTAACCAAAAAATTGACAGTTGGGAAAGAACTGGATCACTGCCTGTATGTAGCTGGGATTCCTTGCAGTAAACATCAAAGCATGCAAGCTATTCATAAACATATTTAAATGCGAGTGCTTTTTCTACTGGTTTACAATGCAAGTAAGACTCTGCCTTTACAACTATTCTGAGCATGTGACTTCATTGACTAACCTTTTATTTCTGTCATGGTGTCAGATAATTAGCATGTAAGTGATAACTAATTATTGCAGCAATAATCTTGTTTCTTTTCATACCACAAAAATGTTGTGCATTGATTTTAAAACATACATAGTATATAGTGACAATCTACACTTGGCCACGAGTGTCACTGTTGCCTTCCAGATTTCTCTTTCCAGGAAGTTGTATTGCTTTAACATATTGTTCACTTTCCCTTTTGTTGTTCAATGGCAAAGAGCAATATTTACTTCATAAAGTTGAGCCTTCCCAAGCCTTTAAAGCTGAGAGAGGAGTGCTATTATTCTTCCTTGTCAGAGAGGGCTACATATGTTCCTAGACTAGGCTGTAGTTTTGTAACAGCAACAGCAGGTAATTTTACAAAATTTCAGGGTAATTTTACAAAACCTGAGTATTCTTTTGTAATATAAGCATCTGTAAAGAGAGGTGCTCATAAACAAAACTGTGAGCTAGTAATGTCTGTGGAGTTACTTGAGAGGCTGCTGAATTGCTAGCAAAGTTTATCCTACCTATCTTTTTTTCCTGTGCATGGACTTCAAAATGTTTATAAAACTGGTACATTGTTTTCTTCTAAGCCTGCCCATTTTGTTTTCCATGTATTTTCCCACAATAAAGAGATCCGTTTTTAGTGGTCTCAACCCTACCCTCTTACAATCTTTTGTTGTGTGTGTGCACGTGCACACACAAGTTTTGGTGTCACTGCCCTCTCTCTCTTTGGTATCATTGCCCTCTATGGCAGCTTCCACTGCAAACCATCTGATTATTTCATCCATTTTGAACTCCAGGTCTCCATCTCCGAAGCCAGCATTAAGGTTGTGTGAATATTTTTTATTCTTAACAGTTTGGTATAGTTGGTACCCTTCAACTTCTTCCTAATGTCAAGTAGGCAAAACTGCAAGATTTATCTGCACACTCTACAGCCTTGTGGCTTGCACATTCCTCTGCCACTGAACTGATATTCACCAGTCCTAGGAATAGTGCTTCATGCCTGTCAGGAATGCTTCTTTTTCATTCTAAAAGGAACTGCAACTTTATGAAGCTTTGATTCAGCACAGCAGGGGAGAGGAGGCTAACCTGCAGCTGCGCTGAATATTTCAAAGTTTTTTTTTTTAAAGTAAGAGAAAATTAAACTCTTATTCAGCACAGTAGTGATTTATACACTTACATGCATTGCTTAATAATATGGACTGCTGACCGAGAACTTCAAAGTGTGCTTTGATCAATGTGTATATTAATCATAGTGACAGTGTCATGTGCATACCACACTCTAAACATTTCTGAATTCAGTGAAGTATTTCCTTGTATGCATGATCATCACTTTGCTTTAGTTTTTATGGTTTTCTGTGCTATTCTTGCCCTGCCTTGTGTATAGTCTAAGGCACCTCTTGAATCCTTAACCAAAAACCCCTGTTTTTTTCTGTTATAACTCTAAATAGAATGACTTTTTCCTGCTTGTTTCTGATATTTATATTGAATTTGTGGAACCCATATTTTGCATGAATAACGTGATTCAATGTGTGCACTGCCTGTAGTGCAACTGGGAGGCTCCATTGATTAAATGAACTTTTGCTCTTCTCATTGACAATGGTAATCTTCAGTACATGCTTTAGTGTATCCAGTGAATGAATTGATTCTTTGTGTCTCTCTGGATGCCAGCAGCCTCCAATTATAGCAGCTCAGCTCTGTTGCAAGTTTTCAAAGTAGTGTGCATCCCTCCTGCATGGCTAACTTTAGAAATCTGCAGCATCTTAGAAAGGCAATCAGAACTCTGCCAGCTATTCTGAATAATGCATTTGTGTTCTCCATAGAATCTCTCACAAGCCAAGTGAAGACAAACACATCCTGTTCTCTTGTAATGCTAGTTCGGATAATGTGTACATTGTCTGCGCTAGGCCATAAGCTTAGAATTCAAAGTGGCCAACCCCTCCTGTTGAATGGAGTGGGCTGAAGAGGTCATATCACTCCAGTCTTGTTCGCTTTACACTGGCTCCCCTTTTTTTCTGGGCCCAATTTAGTGTGCTGGTATTTACTTTTAGAGCCCTGTATAGTTTGGGGCTAGCATACCTTAAGGATGGCCTCTCACATATGAACCTTCCTGTCCACTCTTGTCAACTTTGGAAGCCCTACTTTCGATGCCCCTGCCATCTGAGGCTAGATGGGTAGCAACCCAAGAAAGGGCCTTCTTGGTTATGGTGCCAAAACCTTGAAACTGGGGAGATATATCTGTCACTTTCAATTGTCTTCTGCCAGCAGGTGGAAACATCTTTTTTTGGGGGGGGGGGGGAGGGCATACTCCGATAGATCATCATCAGTCTTTTGTGCACATGAGCAGATCTGCCATCGGAGTAGTTTTTCCAGCTAAAAGCCTCCAGGGGGTGCTGTTTTCTGGAGTCTTAACGATTTCCCCTGCCTCCATGGATCACATTCTCCCATACTCTCAGTTCCCTTTTTGCCACCGAAGGAGTAGGTTGTTGTTTTGGAGACACCTGTGTCAGCTGGTAAGGAATTGATCTTCTTCGTGGTCTCTGTGCAGTCCCACACATGGGGTCTTGCCGCAGGCAACGGATCCATACCTCGGAGCTCCAATAGCTCGCCTATAGCGTCTTTTGGCATGCTTTCCTCCCGCCCTGGGGAGCAGGCAGCGACCGCGCATGCCTGGAGCGGGGGGAGAGCGCCCATTCCACTCAGTTTCTTCCCTACCGCCGCCCGGACATCACCTACCTCGCTGCGTTTCCTCCTTAGCTCGTTTTCTTCTTCATTCATCTCTTCATCTGGTATTGTATTCACCTCGTCTTTTCATATTCCTCACTTCCTTGCTATTTTTCGTCCCTAAAAATACAAAAAAAAAAAAAAAGGTCCGTTTCTGCGCTTTCTTTCCCCTTTTCTTTCCCTCCCTCCCCTCCCTTGTCCGGAGCGCATGGAAGGGAAGGTTACGTTCAAAAAGTGCAGGCGCTGTGGGGCTAAGATTCCCACCACTGACGGCCACAACTATTGCCTCTTCTGCCTTGGGGAAGCCCACCGGGTCGACTCTTGCACACATTGTGCTAATTTTGGGAAGCAGGCTCGTAAGAATCGTGCAGCAAGGCTCCGGAGCTTTCTGCTTGAACTGTCTTTGAGGGCGATGCCCTCATCTGCCTCGCCGCCTCCCCCACCTAGAGCGGGAGATTCGGCTACTTCGGACGCGTCTCTCTCTCAAAAGCAGACGCACAAGTCCGGTAAGAAAATATCGAAGCACGCCGGGACCGGCCATAAGTCTTCTAAAAAATCGCGTCACTCCGGCTCCGAGGATTTGGCGCCGAAAGGACCGCGTCACTCTGCAGCGACTGCTTCGACTCCGAGGAAGTCTTACGAGTCGCACCCGACCTCGCACACGCCTCGGGCCTCGACTTCGGCTCCTGATACCATGGACGCCACAACCTCGGCCGCTCAACTCCTGCTCCCTTCAGAACTCTCGGCTCCGTCAGATGTAATTACTGACATGCCGCAGCTCACTCCTCACTCTTCTATGGCCGTAGAAGTGATTCCAATCCAGTCTCGCTCACCGTCGGTCCGCAGCGTGGTTCCGTCTGACTTTTTGGAACCTGACCCATCCGAGCCTACTCAACATTACGCGAAGTCTTCACTTCGACTCGGATCCTTCCGAGATGTCGCACTTTCCCCCCTGTATAGGGAGTCAGCGACTCAAAGCTCTACTCACCGACTTCGTTCGCGTTCTCCAGAAGACCAGCCCATGCTGTGTCGGATTCGATCACATTCCCCGACGCCTCTGCCTCCTCGGTTTCTGCCTCCGCATAGACGCCGTGATTCTGGCTCCTCCGCCTACTATGACTGTCATGACCTGTATGTGCGCCCGCACCTCGACTATTCATCTCATCCGCGCTACGACTACTCTTCTCAGTCGCGATCGCCTTCACCAAGGGTTAGGTCTCGCCATCGCCTGTCCCGTTCCCCTTCCTATGAGGGCACTCACCACTCCAGATATCAAGACCTGGGTCATGATGTTATTACCCCTCGGATCCGCTATGACGACTCTCCTCGAACCCGTGCATATGACTCTCTCCGAACCCGTGCATACGGTCGGGCCCGAGACCCTCCTCCAATCCGAGACTCTTCTCGAGCCCGTGACGACGATCGACTCCGAGACTTCTCCGACCTTCGAGAATCCGATCACCTGCCCTTTCGGCACTCGGTACCGTCTCCAGTCCCAGATCGTCCTCGGGACCTCAACAAACCCGGTACCGTCCCCCCTAAAGCCCCGACAGTTCCCATCCGTATTTCTCCACCTCGGCCGGCCCAGGACTCTCACGCTCCTAGGCTTCGGGCCTCGGCCTCGGAATCGATCGCTCCGCGCCAATCGTCCAATGCAGACGACTCCCATTCCTATAGGGAATCCTCCCTTTCATCGGATTCGGAGGACCACCCTGCCTCTGTTGCCTCGGAGTCTGCACCACAGCTGCGCCTTTCGCCATCAGATGCTTCCAA
This sequence comes from Heteronotia binoei, assembly GCF_032191835.1. Lineage (NCBI taxonomy): Eukaryota > Metazoa > Chordata > Lepidosauria > Squamata > Gekkonidae > Heteronotia > Heteronotia binoei. Next base: position 163,599,858 of record NC_083224.1, on the reverse strand, counting down.
AGCATATTTAAATCTCATCACCACGATGGCTGACGCTCTCAAAATTGCCTTGCCATCTGACTCTCCCAAAGTTTCAGACATTGTACATGACCTAGTACAGGCTGACTTCCCACCAGGGTCGCTTCTCCCGATGCTACCTGTACATCTTGAGGGCTTGCGAGAGGCTTGGGACAAGCCGGCCTCTGTCCCACCTACTTCCAAACGATTTGACTCGCTCTACAGAGTGCATGCCCCGGATGCTAAATTCTTGGCGACGCATCAAGCGCCCAACTCTATTATAGTTCACTCTGCCACTAAGGCCAAGCCCTCACGACACCCTACACCACCAGATCGCGAGGGGAGAAAACTTGATACCTTGGCACGAAAGTTATTCACTCTGGCCTCTACCAATTCTAAACTCAACAATTACTTAGCATATTTTTCGGCGTATGTCTTCAATCTAGCCAATCAATTTACGCCCCTGATCCCCTCTCTCCCTGAAACCTCTCAGAGAATGGCCTCCAACTTGGTGTCGGAATTGTCCAGAGTCTCCAAACAGCAGATAAACACCGTACGACATGCTGTTTCTTGTTCTTCGAGGGTCTTCGCTTCCTCCGTTGCCTTGCGCCGTCATGCCTGGCTGCATTCTACTAACTTGCAGCCCGACATCAAGCAGAAGATAGAGGATCTCCCTTTCGACGGCCTAGGCCTCTTCCATGCGTCCACGGACGAAGTGCTAACCTCTGTTGACGACGGCCGCAAACGTGCCAAGCGCCTGGGAGTTTCCCAACCTAACTCCCAGCAGTTCAGTCGATCGAAAACTTGGAGACCATCATTTCAGAAACGACAATGGTCACCAAAACAAGGTGACTACTGGAGGCGAAAGGGTCCACAACAAAAACCTCATTTCCAACAGAGACCTAAGCCCCAACAAACCAAGAAGGCCTCCCTCCAATCTAAGCAGTCTCTTTGACTCTTTCCAAACCCCACCTGCTCTCCAAACCCCACCGGCTTACAGCGCACGTCTCCTTCCGTTCCTTCCCACTTGGAACTCGATCACAACCGACTCCTGGGTGCTGACCATCGTGCGCCTAGGTTACGCAATCGAGTTCATTTCTCCACCTCGCCACCACTACTTCATTGCTACCCCCCCGTCTACACTCCTCCATCAGGAAATCCTGGACTTGCTCCAGAAAAATGCCATAGAACCCGTCCCTCCTCAACATCGAGGGACAGGCTTCTATTCGAGATACTTTCTGGTCCCCAAGAGGGATGGAGGCAAGCGTCCCATTCTAGATCTGCGGAGGCTCAACAGGCACATCGAATACAGGAAGTTCAGAATGATCTCCCTGCAGTCCATCTTGCCCCTTATTCCCAAAAATTCCTGGATGGCTTCTCTAGATCTTCAGGACGCTTACTTCCATGTGACCATCCGACCTCAACATCGGAGGTATCTGCGATTTGCCATGGGCCAGGACCACTTCCAATATGTATCCCTGCCATTCGGCCTCTCCAGTTTGGTGTAGTGGTTAAGTGTGCAGACTCTTATCTGGGAGAACCGGGTTTGATTCCCCACTCCTCCACTTGCACCTGCTGAGATGGCCTTGGGTCAGCCATAGCTCTGGCAGAGGTTGTCCTTGAAAGGGCAGCAGCTGTGAGAGCCCTCTCCAGCCCCACCCACCTCACAGGGTGTCTGTTGTGGGGGAGGAAGGTAAAGGAGATTGTGAGCCGCTCTGAGACTCTTCGGAGTGGAGGGCGGGATAGAAATCCAATATCTTCTTCTTCTTCTTCTTCCACTGCACCCCGCGTTTTCACCAAGTGCATGGCAGTGGTGGCAGCTGCTCTTCGCATTCGGGACATCCCAGTCTTCCCATATATCGACAACTGGCTTTTCATAGCTCCGACTCAACATCAACTGCAGAGCAACCTCAACATAGCTCTCACCCTTCTGAAATCCCTGGGTCTTCGTGTGAATGCTTTAAAGTCTCACCTCACACCTACCCAGGACCTCAAGTTCATTGGGGCTCTTCTACGCACTTCTCTCCATCGTGCTTTCCTCCCCGAGGATCGGGCACTATCATTGCCTTAGCCAAGTCAGTTCAACAACAGCCTCGTCAGTCTGCATTCACAATCCAACGCCTGCTGGGCCTCATGGCCGCCACAACATCTGTCCTTTACTTTGCCAGGCTACGGATGCGACAACTACAGCTCTGGTTTGTACGAGCCTACCATCCCCAGGCGCAACCGCAGAGCGTTTTACTCACTGTTCCGCAGAGAGCACTTCTATCTCTCACATGGTGGACTGTACCCGACAATCTACTCGCAGGCATGCCGTTTCTACCGACTCCTCCGATGGCTATCGTGACAACAGACGCCTCAAAGTGGGGATGGGGAGCCCACTTAGAGGACAAGACCGTCAGGGAGCTTTGGACTCCCCCCGAGAGGGCCATGCACATAAACTGCTTAGAACTGATTGCTGTGCACAGGGCCCTCCAATCGTTCCTCCCACTGATAAGGGATCGGCACGTTCAGATCTCCACGGACAATATGGCAACAGTTTACTACATAAACAAGCAGGGAGGCACCAGATCCCTCCGCCTGTGCCGTATAGCCGTACTGCTCTGGGAATGGTGTGTCAAGCACAACATCTACATGACTGCCATTCACCTCCCGGGTGTGGAGAATGTTCTGGCCGACTCCCTCAGCAGGGTTCGCATAGACGACCACGAATGGTCCATCAATCCGACCTACCTTCGTCGTATCTTCCGATGCTTCGGAATGCCCAAGGTGGACGTCTTTGCTTCCAGGGAGAATGCCAAATGTCCTCGATTTTATTCCAGGAGGGGCAACGATGCCTTCCTACACAGCTGGACAGGTCCCCTTCACTACTTCTTCCCACCAACTCCCCTTCTGACACGGGTGTTGGTAAAGATAGCACGAGATGGCATGGACTGCATCCTCATTGCTCCATGGTGGCCTCGGCAACCGTGGCTCACGAGACTTCTACAAATGTCCCGCCACACTTACCGCTGCTTTCCTCCGGTGGGCGACCTTTTATCCCAGGTCAGTGGTCAGGTTCTGCATCACAACCCTCGGGTCCTGGCCTTGGCAGCCTGGAGAATACATCCGCCTGCCTCTCCACAGAGGTAGCCAACATCATCCTCAACGCAAGGAAGCCTTCCACTAGACTTTCGTACCAACGCAAATGGAAGCGCTTTTGCTCATTCGCGACATCTAATCATCTGCAGCCAGAATCAGCACCCCTTAACCTGATTCTTGATTATCTGCTTTCTCTACAGAAATCCGGACTCTGCTATTCCTCCTCAAAAGTTCACCTTTCTGCGGTTTCTGCGTTCCATAACCCGGTTGATGGCAAAACCGTGTTCTCCCATCCCTTGTCTAAGTCCTTTCTTAAGGGCATGTTGCACCTCAATCCACCTGTTAAGCCCTTCGTCCCGACTTGGAGTTTATCACTAGTCCTTTCCTGCTTGATGAAAGTTCCCTTTGAACCTATGGCTACCATAGACCTTAACCTTCTTTCCTGGAAGACAGCATTGCTGGTAGCCCTTACCTCAGGCAAACGGGCAAGTGACTTATGCGCCTTCCGCCACGATCCTCCCGACACTATTTTCCACAAGGACAAAGTTGTTCTGCGACCGGACCCTGCGTTCCTTCCTAAGGTTGTCTCCCAGTTCCACTTATCGACTTAAACTTCTCTACCAACGTTTTTCTCCAACCCATCCGACCAGGGACAACGAGCCCTGCATTCTCTGGACGTTAGAAGGGCTTTATCTTTCTACCTTGATCGTACACAACCTTTCCGTAAGGACCCTAATCTGTTTGTGGCCTACGGAAATCCTCACAGAGGACACAAAATCTCTACCCAGAGACTATCTAAATGGGTAGTTAGTGCCATCAGGTTGTGTTATGAACTGGCTAAGCAGCCCCTACCCGAAGGCCTTAAGGCTCACTCTACCAGAGCGGTCTCGACGTCTTTGGCTTTCCTACAGGGCGTCTCCTTAGAGGACATCTGTGCTGCTGCATCTTGGTCCTCACCATCCACGTTCGTCTCCCATTATGCCTTAGACGTTCGTGCGAGACGAGACGCCTCCTTCGGCCAAGCGGTCCTCAGATCCATCTTCCATTGAAGCCATGGGTGAGTGCATCCGCTTCCATCTATAACCTATATGGTGTGATGTGATTGGATTATGTGACTAACTCTTTTCTTTTACCAGCACCCTCCTCCAGGACATTCAGCTGGCTAGTCACCCATGTGTGGGACTGCACAGAGACCACGAAGAAGATAAACAGGTTGCTTACCTGTAACTGATGATCTTCGAGTGGTCATCTGTGCAGTCACACACGCCCACCCAGCCTTCCCCGCTGCTGGCCTCTCGTAATCGTTGCTTAACTTTGTATAGTGTCAGTGCCAACGGCGGCTGGAAGAAACTGAGTGGAATGGGCGCTCTCCCCCCGCTCCAGGCATGCGCGGTCGCTGCCTGCTCCCCAGGGCGGGAGGAAAGCGCGCCAAAAGACGCTATAGGCGAGCTATTGGAGCTCCGAGGTATGGATCCGTTGCCTGCGGCAAGACCCCATGTGTGTGACTGCACAGATGACCACTCGAAGATCATCAGTTACAGGTAAGCAACCTGTTCTTTTTGCAATCAGTTGTTTCTGAGTGCTTTCTCAGTGGCTTAGAAAGCGCTCTTCAAAAAAGGTACCCTTTGCAGGGTGAAGATGACCTAAACAGATGAACAAGACTTATAGCTGTTCTGTCTGGTGAAGGACACAATATGCCCACATGTAAAATTTGCCAGCATTTCACTCTCAAGTCTAGAGGGGATAGAGCATCAAAATTAAAGGCAGCTTTGTGGGAAAAGGCCTAGGACCCTTTGTCCAAACCAACTCAAGAAAAACTGAGTGCGACCATATCTTATTTATTATTTTTATAAAGAATGAGACCAATATGTTATTTATTATTTTTATGGGAAATAATTCTGCTGTTCCTAGAACTTTTGCCTGAAGATAAACAACCCCTTGCCAAAGTATTGCAGGCAGAAGCTATAAAGCTCTCAAAGCAGCAGATAAATGCAGGATGGCATTCTGCAGATGCAGCAGCACATTCCATGGACCGCTCCATAGTCCTTAGATAGCATGCCTTGTTAAGGTCAAGAGCGTAACCTAAAGTACCCAAACAGAAAATAGAGGACTTGCCCTTTGAAGACTTTACATTATTCTCCATCAAGATGGATGAAATGCTGTCCCTAATAAAGGAAAATAAACAAATGGCTAAACCATTAGGGGTCACTTGCCATTCCGGTATGAGCAAGGATCATTTGAAAGGTAGACCTGGTATCCCTATCAGAGGGATTTCTGATATTCTAACCCTCCAGGCCAACAGTATCCTGTGCCTGTTATGTCCCAACCAAAAACGAAAGGCTTTAACTGACTTAGATCTAACACCCAGCCACCTCCTTTGAGAGAGGTTGCTCAGCAGCATGAGTCCTCTTTCTGACTAGAGGGAGTCTACACTACAGTTAAATTTGGTGTTAGATTGGCCTGGTTTTATACTACCTAGGAAAGCATTGCTACGGATGAGTGGGTCTTATCCATTATAAGTTTGGCTTGCAGATTAGAATTAAAGGTAATCCCCCCCCATGTTGGAAGTCTGTAACTAGGTAGAATCTGACCTAGGTCAAGCACTAGTTACCCTAATGAGAAAAGGGGCTATTTAGGAGGTGGCAGAATCGCAGGCTTCAGGTGGCTTTTTCTCCTGGATGTTCCTGATTGATAAAAAGGACAGAGGGAAGAGGCCCATTTTAGATCTTAGAAATTTAAGTGTATTAACATTGCCAAATTTTGCATGGTATCTGTTTCATCAGTTTTACAGTTATTAATGGTTAATTGTTGGTTAATTGTTATTGATATAAAGGATGTGTATTTTCACATCTCTGTCCATCAACAGTACATCAGGTTTCTACATTTTCATTGTGGAGCAAAAATGTTTCAATACGTGGTGTTGCCCTTTGGCCTGGCTGTCACCTAGGGTATTTTCTAAATATCTGATTCCACTAGTAGCCCATTTATGACCAAGGGTGCCATATCTTCCCCTGCTTGGATGATTGGCTAGAGATCAGCTAATGAGATATTGCTGTCTAGTCTCTTGGACTCCTTGTTAATTGCAGAAAATCTCATTTGGTCTCTTCACAAAGGGTTCAGTTCATAGATGCCATATTTGACTCAGTAGTGGGAAAAGGTTCTTTGTCACCAGAGAGAATACAAATCATTTCCTAGCTAGCTGCACTGCTTATGACCAACAGATTCCAGTCAGTCTGTAGGATCTTTCATCTGCTGGGATATATGGCATCCACAACACCAGTCTTACTTCTTGCCAGGGTATGTATGGGACCCTTACAACTATGATTTCTCTCCTGGTATCAGGTAGATTGACATCCTCATTGGCAGAGGTTTTCCATTCCCAGGCAGATCTTACATTCTCTGTAATGGTAGCAGTCACCTGATATTTTATCTCATAGCATAGCCTTCAGTGCCCCAGAACACAAGGTGGTTCTTACTTCAGTTGTTTCTTTCTTAGGTTGGGGTACACACTGTGAAGATCTGTCTGCTCAGGGCACATAGTCATAGGAAGAGAAGCAAGCTCACATTAATCTACTAGAACTAAAGGCAGTTCATAACGCTCTTAACTGTTTCTCAGGTATCCTATGGGATCAGTCCAAACTGTTATAAACAGACAGTTCTGTCACAGTATTTTATGTGAACAGGCAAAGGGACACAGGATCTAGTGACCTCCCCCAAGAGGCTACCCTGACCTAGCTAACAATGAAGCTCAGTGCTCATATTCAGGCCATCTATATTCCTGGAGAGCAGAATATAGAAGCCAACAGAGTGAGCCGAGCTGGGGCCATATCCCATGAATGGTCCCTAAAACCAGTGTGAAGCCAATATTTGCTGTTTGGGGATCCCAGAGGTGGGGCAACACAAAGGCTCCAAGATTTTGTTCCTGAGCAGGAAGAGGTATGGGTTTCCTGGGAATGCCTTCCAGATGAGATAGGAAGGGGCTCTTTTGTATGCCTTTCCCCAACTGATAAGAGTGATAGAGAAGACCAGGATAGAAAGATCAAACATGATTTTGGTGGCCCCCTTTGGCCATGTCAGATGTGGTTCCCAAATCTTATGGACATCCCCCTGCCCTTGCAACCAGACCTAGTCAGCATCACCCAAGTATGGCATCATGATTTGCATCGCCTCAGTCTCACAGCTTGAAGGCTTAGTTCAGGGATTTAATGTTCTCCCAAGAAATTAATATCCTTTAATTAATAACCCAACACAAGAAAATTCTGTTGCTATAAATGGAGAAAATTTTCATGTTGTGTGTGGGGAAGGAGATGTCTCCAGATCCTGTCCCAGTGCAGGTTATATTCGAGTATTTAATACATCTGAAAAATAAGTTTAGTCTTTTCATCATTAAAGGTACACCTGGCTGCTATTTCTTGTTATTACAGAGGAATCAATGGGAAATCTGTGTTCTCCCATCATTTATCCAAGAGATTCCTAAAAGGTTTGTGTAATCTGTGCCTACCTGGGGTTCCCATGGTTTCCATGGGAAAGTCCCTCTCACTTGTCTTAATGCAATTGATGTGGAGGCCCTTTGACCCACTGGCTACTTGCTCATTGAAAGTACTTTCAATGAAAGTTTGTATGGGGTATTTTTTGGTAGCCGTTACACTGGTTAGAAGAGTGAGTGAATTGACAGCATTGCAGGTGGAACTCCTTTTTTTGAAAATTTCCCCCCAAAGAGTAGAGCTTAGGCCTAGTCTTGGGTTTCTTCCCAAGGTTCAAATTCTTCAAATTCCACCTGTCACAGGAAATCATTTTATCTGATTCCCCCCCCCCCCGTACCAAATTCCAAGAATGAGAGATTGGTGTATTCTCTTAATGTCAGAAGGGCCCTATTATTTCATCTAAAAAAGAACATTGGAGTTCTGCAGGGTGGGAGCACAGAGCACTATTTGTATACTTTGCAGAACCTAACAAAGGAAAGATGACTTCCTCTCAAAGTCTATCCTGATGGATTGTTTCTTCTGTCAGACAATGCTGTGAGTTAGCTGGTATTCCATACCCTTTAGGTGTTAAAGCCCATTTCACCAGAGCTAATAGCTTTCTCTGTAGCATTCTTCAATAAAGCTCCGCTGACAGAGGTGTGCCGTTCTTAAATGTGGTCATCCTCAGATGCTTTTGTGCAACATAAAGTGTTGAATCTTTAAGCAATATGAGAAGCTCAAGTGTGGAAAGCAATTTTACAGTCATTGTTTAAGTAAGGTGAGCATGCCCCTCCACCTGTGTATGGCTTGCTGGAAATTCCTATGTGGGACTGCACATATTGATGATGGAAACAAAGTTGCACTTATATGTAACTGTTGAGTATCTTCTAACCAGCCACACCCCCCCCTCTCTCTGGCTTCAGCAGCACCAGAGCAACTGTGGGTAGGAGTGCTGCACTGTGGGACCACATGGTCTCTGGGCAGGAACAAACTTTTGGCTCCAGTGCACAGCAGCCCTTGGAAGCTTTTAGTTGTAAAAACCTCCTCAAAGGCAGGCCTGCTTTTGTGCAGTCTCCATGTGTGCCTGCACAAAAGGTACTCTATGAGCAATAGTTACAGGTAAGTGCAACTTTGTTTTGTTGGTCTTCCTCTCTGGATGTGGTGTTATATGTTTTTACTGATTTAGTCTACTTTTTAAAAATTTCTTAGTGTTGGAAGGTTTTAATGTATTGATCTCTGCCTTAGGGACCCTATTTGGGTGAAAAGGCAGCATAGGAATGTTTAAAATAATTCAACCTGCACAGTCCAGGCCAGTTTCCTACTAGCAAATGGCAAGTTTCTTGTAGGACATGGTTATGGAACCAGTTGGCAAGTGCTACAGGGCAGTGCCAGTGTGATAGAGTTGACAGCTTTCTTAATCTTGTATGTCTGTTAGGCCCCATGTAAACAGATTGTATCAGCCGGGTTTACACACTGACCCAACAGACTGTGCCCCTAGGTGTGATGATTTACAATGGTGTGTTCGTAATTTCCTTGCCTCACATCTATGGAACTGGAATCTGAAACTCTCTTTTATAAATGTCCCCAACTCTATCTTGACCTCCCTGAAGCCCAGAATTATTCAGCTTCAGTGTTTAAAAACATTTCCAAGTTAATTTTCATAATGTAACATCATTATGTAGCCATTGATTCTTGCTTCCTTCAGCCACCATTAGGTAGAGTGGCTAGCTTCTTTCTGTATTTTGTAATGTTTATGTTCAGATACTTTGTGACATCCAGGCTTTATTTGGATTAGGCATGGGTCTTGTACTTGGTTATTCCCTCAGACAGGTATGTAATGAGTGAATTCTGGTTCCTGTGTTGCCCTCTGTTGGGCAAGTTTAGACCTGCTTGTGATTTCACTCCAGACAGAAATGCCTGGTTGCAGTAGCAGCTGAGGAGGCTTGATACCTGTGTATGTTTGTGTATGCTTGACACCCTGTTTGGAAAGTACTCTGCCCATGCAGAGTACATACAAGCTCTGAACAGAATTAATTCTTTGCGATAGAGCTGGGAAGAAGCTGGGCTTGCATTCCTCCCTTGTGGGGAAAACAGTTCTTTATGTAGTAGGAAGTAGTTCTTACAGCTGTTTATTTATTTATTTGATTTATATTCCACCCTACCCCACCAAGGCGGGCTCAGGGCGGCTCACAATACAAAGATTCTAACATAAAATTCAAATTTAAATATAATAATTTACATAGTTAGGAAATTAAAACATTAAAAACAGTGCATCCGTCCAACAACGTGCAATCCAAACACTTCCTTCATTTTTTGGTACTTTAGTGGTTTGGTGCCGGTCAGTTATAGGCCAATCGGAAGTGGACTGTCTTACAGGCCCTGTGGAATTGTCCAATATCCCGCAGGGCCCTGACCTCTTCCGGTAACTGGTTCCACCAGCAAGGGGCTGTTATTGAGAAGGCCCTGTCCCTGGTTGACTTCAACCGGGCCTCCTTAGGCCCGGGGATTACGAGCAGATTTTGGGAGCCAGATCGCAGTACTCTCTGGGGAACATATGGGAGGAGACGGTCCCTAAGGTAGACAGGTCCTAGACCATATAGGGCTTTAAAGGTAATAACCAGCACCTTGTACCGGTATATTATCGGCAGCCAGTGCAGTCCCCGAAGGCCCGGCTGAATGTGCTCCCGTCTAGGGAGCCCTAATAGCAGCCGGGCAGCGGCGTGCTGCACTAGCTGCAACTTTCGGGTTCGGCACAGGGGCAGCCCCATGTAGAGGGCATTACAGTAATCCAACCTTGAGGTGACCGTTGCATGGATCACTGTTGCTAGATCGTCCCACTCCAGGAAGGGAGCCAACTGCCTTGCCCGCCTAAGATGAAAGAATGCGGACTTAGCAGTGGCTGCTACCTGAGCCTCCATAGATAAGGCAGGCTCAAGTAGTACCCCCAAGCTCCTGACCCTGTGCGCCATTGTCAATGGCACACTGTCAAGGGCTAGAAAGGGAATTCCCCCCCCCCCAGACCACGGCGACCCAAGCAAAGCACCTCTGTCTTCGCTGGATTAAGTGTTCATATTTTCCTTTCCCACAGTGCTCTTGTCCAGGTCTTCATCCGTGAGGCATGAGCAATTTTTTGCCATGTTGATTTCTGGTCTCTGTTTTTTAGACTTCTGGGTTCTTGCAGAATATAAAATCTTGTTGTGATGGTTTTGTTCCATTTATGTCTCTTCATAGTTCATCTCTATACATTGTGAGAAAGGGAAGATAATGTTCTTTGATTGGGCTCTGGTAAAGCACTGAAAGGTGTGAAGTATCAAAATGCATGTAAATCCACAGCCAGGTCCTCTATATCTTGGCAAGAAGAATTGGTCGTTGCAGTCATAAATATTTGGCATATCAAAGAGATGTGTAAGGACAGGTGAGAAATTCCAAAATTATGGAAATACCCCATGGCATTACTTCTTCTGCCATAGCTCTTTGTGGTGGGATCATGCTCACTAGGATGTTTACTGTCTCTCTGGGATTCGTATCTTGTCCATCTTTTCAAAGTGTGTGATTCTCCCTTTCATACAGAAAATAAATACTTAGGCAGAGCAGTTAGTGTTGCATAAAATGCAAACTCTCTGAGCAGCATGGGCAGAAAGCTGGAATTCTGTTATATACATAACCTTGCTAGCAGAAACTGAGAAGGGAAAATAGATAATACACATCTGTTTGATTTTTGATGTTAGAAAGGGTAATTAAAAGAAGACTGGACTCTGTCAGCCACTCTTTGTCATATTTCGTAACTGCTGAGTTATACAAAGGACAGAACTCTTCACTAGTCACTGCTTTTGATTTGAACAGAAGTAATTCAGCTCTCCAGCTATGCCTTATGTTACTGTTCTGCATCTAATCCCCACCTCTCCGCCCTCATGACTGACTCTCTTTCTTGCTGCTGGCATAAACTTCCGTCTAGCTTAGAAGCTTTCAATTGTCGCCTCATTCAGCTCATACAGTAGTGTCCAAGAGAACAGCCTCGGGCTTCATTCTCTCTGTCCCTCCACTTTGTCCTCTTTTCTGTAGCTAGTGTCAGTAAAGGATGAGGGAAGGGTTAGCTAGGATGCTGTAAGCATTGCAGGAAATGGACATTGAATGTCTGATGACATTAGAAAACAGCATGGTTGTTTTGGTGGCTCATTTGGTACCTTGAAACAGAAATCACACGCTTCCATTGCTGCATCAAAGATAGGGTGAAGTCTTTAAAAAAACCCTCTTCCATATTGAAAGATATCACATAGTTTAAAGGTGATGGCATGGCTGGTGATGTGGGCGCCTGTTAATAGTGTGTGAGTAGAAGTGAGGACTGAGTTAGCTCTCAGATTGTATCTCCATTGGATTCCCTATTTTGTTGCTTTAGATTAGAAAAAATGTCTGTAATAAAGAGAAAAATGCAAACCTTCATAGGTCTATGAGAGAATATGATTATATTTCAGGAGATGTCCTTCACTTTCCCAGTTGCCGCTTTGGTTCACAGACTGTTTCCTCTTTCATGTGCCACCACCTACACCTTACTGTTCCTGCCCAACCCACCTTTGCTCCCATCTCCCATATTACAGTGCTGAGATAAATGGCAAGGACTAGACAGAGGGTCGTCCAGATAGATAGAGAATGCTGTCTTTTCCATCCATATGCAGATAAGGAGAACGTAGCTAAGGGAGGGGTGGGTTCTCCCACTGCCCTTAAGTTGTGTGTCACTGCAGGCCCCTTGTGTCCTAAGGGCCTAACTTGGCATTTTATCCATGGAAGTCATAAAGTGTTCTGCTTTCCCTTACAACAGTGATGGAATTGAAAGGAAATGTTCATATAACACACGTGCAGTAGGTTTTCACCAAAAGGGGGAGGGGTATGACTTCTGGAGCAATGTTCCATTTTTGATAGACTTTTTAAGTCAACAGAAAGGTTAGAAATGTTTTCTGTTTATTGAAACATTGCTTTGAAAACCTGTAGCCCTGCACTGTGGAGGCAGTGTCTATGACTTAACATTTTACAATATATTTTCTGTAATTTGTCCAGACTACACCCCTGCTGGGTAAGTTCTGTGTGCCAGATTTGGATATTTGATATCACAGCCACAAGCTGCCATTTGAAACCACGTGGATTTAATGGTAAATAATGCAAACATTTATTTTCATTTTCAGAATGGAAAGAGTAGGGAATAGGTTACCTTTTTCATTTAAAGACACAAATAGAGGGCAGGCCTCCTACTCTTCATTGAACAAGTGTTAAATTTTGAACTTTTTTATTTTTATTTGGCCCATTTTGAATATTAAACAATTGGGCATTTTCCTCATATGTCTGCCAGGTTTTGGCCATTAAAATGCATTCTTTTGTCCCATAATCCTCATATATGGGCTCTTTGGGCAGCTTGGAACAGCACACAGGAATCCTGTGGAAAGCAATTACAGTTAGATTCCTTATGAATGCTTAATGAAAGAATGTTGCCTCATCAAATGTGTGTGTTTGTGTGTATGTCTAGTGATTTTATACAGATCTCATTTTGGGTATACAGGCCTCATTTTGGGTAGGAGCTCACAGGAGTGGAGATCTAAAGCCTCTACATTTTACTGTGCTCTTTCTCCCCCCCCCCCCCCGCCCTGCACTTTCTTCTGGCTCCGTTGTTCAAACCCCTTGTGAGAATTTTGCTGAACTCTTAAATTTGACGAATTTTCTAATATTTCTCCCCACAAAAAATGGGAAAATAAGTTCCCAAAACATATAAAATGGACAGTTGGAAATCTTCATCATGCCACTGTGGCCACAAGGGAGAAAATAATTTTAAAGGTATGATGGGAGTAAGTTTTTATTATGACAATTATAATTCAAGAAGCATTTCAAGATAGATGTTGAGATGATATCATTTAGTACATGTTCCAGTGATGTCAGTGGTGTGGGGCATATGCAAACGAGTTATGTAAATGAGTTGCACCTCCTTTTCTATGAAATGACCCCTGATTTTTTATTTTTATACACACACACTTTTTACATGGATAACATTTTCCTGTGCTTTATTGTGACAATTTTCATTCAAGCTTATATCAGTTTTTCTGAGAGGTAGAAATGGCTGGACTGAAATCTATTTGTCAGTAATACTCTCTCTGTTTTCGTGCCCAGCTGAAAATATTTATAACTTTGCCTAAAATGAAGTGTTTCTTCATTTTCCAGAACAATTTTCAGTTCATTTTTCTGGAAACCCAACCTGATTAGTCTGATATGTTTGAGAACCAGTATGGTACAGTAAGTAAATCAGATGTCAGACTGCAGCTGGTGAAATTCCATAGCTAGCTATGAAGCTTACTGGGTGATCTGAATTGCATTTGATTTCATTGCTGGTGATTTTTAGGGCAGTTGGGCATTATTGGTTGGTTCTGTGTATGTGAGCAATAATGTTTATCTAAAGTAAATTGTAATTTTTGATTACCAGATAAATGTTTTGATTACCAGATAAATGTTGGTATCTGCTTGCAGTTCTGGACTCTAGTATCAGCACAAAAACACCAGCTCCACTTATGTGTCTGTGCAATGCAAACTTGTCCCAATTGAATATGGCACCTCATGCATCTGATAAAATGGGCTTTGGATTGCAAATGCATATGCCATAGTAAATGAGTTTATCCTTATGCTGTTGATTAGCTCCTTGGTGGTTTTGACTGCAGCAAACTAACGTGGCTGTCCTTCTGGAGTTTTGGCACAGTTTTAAGTTCTGAAGTACTTTTAGGGTAGCAACTTCGGTTCTGACTATAAGTAAAACATGAGGGCTAAAAGTTTTTTTTTTAAATCTTCTCTGACAGTTGCATTTATTTCTCTTTTCCTGTAGTATTTTGCAGGCTACTTTACAATACTTAAAACGAAGTACAGAAAACTGGGAGTTCTATTCCCAGCTCACCATTGCTGAATACAGTGTTTTTGTTCTCTAGAGAGCAACTTTGAGCACTTTTGTTCTCTTTGAGTGGTTTGACCTTCAGATGTGCATTTAAGGTCATTTTAAGAGGTTTTCACCAGTTTCCTAAAAACATTAGCAGGCAAGCTCAGAACTGGTCTCATTTGGACAGAAATTCCAGAAGATTGGTATCACCATAGAGAAGGTTCAGATCTTTGTCCTAGATCCAAGCCATTCCCTTCAAGTTCCTATGCTTATCTTGTGTTTTTGTCATTGTACACCACACATGAGCACACAAGAATCCACCTTATACTGAATCAGACAAAAGTCCATCAGGGTTGTTACTGACTACTCAGACTGACTGCTGCTCCAGTGTGGGGAGATAGCAAGCCCCTGCAGTAATCTGAGTAACTGGGCAAATATATATTTGTGTGTGTATGTATTTTAGGATATTTAATGATATTTTGTACACCCTGAAACTTTCCCGGTTTAATTTGAAAATAGATCTTTTTGGTCTCAGTAGTTTCCTAACTTGTCATAATTTTAAAATTAGGCCTTTGTACAGTGCATGTTCAAAGATTTTATTTTGTCTTAATATGTGATTATTAATTTTCATGAAATTCAATGATTATGTTCATTTAACTTAACATACATACAAAATTAAACTAAAATGAGAACTCCTTTCTTTATATAATTGAATGTACATTTGTTAGGCTGTAATCCAGTGGTGTAGAATCAGTTTTGAGATAAAGATTAAACTACTTTTTAGCTGTAGCCTGTGACCAACTCGCTAAAAAAACTTGAGCTGTTGTTGAGCTTGTGTTAAAAATCTTGAGCTGTCATGCTTAAGAATAAAAAAGCTTCAGCTACCACTGAATTTTGTCACTTGCCATTTATGAATTTGGGAAAATGAAATAGAAATGTAATGTCTGTCTGATTCATTTTATCCAGGGTTGCCAGCCAATTATTTAGTTGATTAATCAGTCCATTTAGGGGTCAAATGAGTAATTGTTTTCATTTAAATAAATCTGCATTTGATCAAAGGCTCAGTGTAGATGTGGGTTATAATAAACCAAAGCTGTCACCCTTGTTAGACTGAGAGGCCATTGCTTAATTTTTTTCATGTTGCACTACAGTATTGTAGTAGAGCCACAAATGGACTAAAAAAATTATGGCCTTAAATCTCAGTCCTTCTGATTAAAATTGACCCCCACTGATCAGTTGACTGAAGCTTCAGAATTGATTGATCCACCTAGTTCAACCAGTTAAATCTTGTGGCAAACTTATTTCTTGATACTTTCATGCACACTACTTATTGTGAAAACCACTTGAATAAAAAGGTTTCTCTTGACACAGGCAAAAGAACACTGAAAATAAATTGCCTGCCCATTTATCTTACATTGTGAGTACAGTAATGTTGTGCTCAACAAAGGATAGGTAACTTCACATTAAAGAAAATGTACAGATCACTGGCACTTTTGCTGTTACTATTTTGAGCTTAACCTGTTACCTCATCCCAAAGTCCAAGCTCGAAAGAGATGAGGATGGTACCTGTAGGAAGGCTCAAACCATGACCTGCAAGTTGGATTAGGTCATGTAATAATCGTGTTAACCCTTGAGGAAAATTAGGGCACTTTGCCTCACAACAGCTTTTTTTAAAAAATGAAACTTTTTCTATCCTTGATCTTTGAGTGTGTCTAGGAGTAAATTGTTAATGGTTAAGAGGGTCAATATTAAAAATTGGGAATCTTTTATCATATTTGCACATAATGTATGTGAACAGTGACTTTATACATTCATTCTTCAGTATGTTGGAAGATGGAATCATTTTCATACCTGAATAAATTAGAGCTAGCTTTCCTTTTTAACTGTTTAACCTTCATATAACTTGGATTGATAGTAACACAAAAACAAAAATTCATTGTAATACATTGTAGTAGATTTATTCCAACAGAAGAGGGTGATTTCAATTGATTTCCCTCATTCTGTGTCAAGCTTAGACTTACCCCTCTTGACTTCTAGGAGTAGTATTTCAGGGAGCATTTAATGTTGTGGCAGAAAAGTCCCATTCTGCTGATGGAGATATCTTCCACCAGTGGAAATTGCCATTGGATCAACTCATTATGTGAGATTACATTTTTTTAAAAAATCTCTCACCATCAAAGACCAGCTCAAAGACATTTCATAGCACTTCTAGTAAATGTGCATATTTGGGCTTCCTCCTAAGAAAGGAATTCCACCACTGTGGAACAACCACTGAGGTTTTATTTTATTTAAATAGATCCAATACGCTTTTCTCCTCAATGGGGGTTCAAACTGGCATACAGCAATAAAAAATACAAGTATCTTTTCTATGGAGTAGACATGCAAAACTCCCTCTCTTGGCTTCCGGGTCATGGTGGCTTCAGGGTCAGAAGCAGCTTGCTGAGTGCCTCCTGGCAGTTCTTCTGAACTGCGTGAATGGAGGGGCCCCTTCAGCGGGGGGCTCTACCGGAGTCCCAGTACGGATCTCTGGCACCAAGAGGCATGATGGTGGCGCAGAATTCCGACAGGTGTGGGATTCTTAGCACCTTCTTTGCCTCTGGCTCCATCGCACAGTCGCCATTTTCGCAGTGGCACTAGAAGTGAACCGCTCGTTAGTCCAAGAGCAATGAAGATTAAATAGCGATATTCTTTACTGAATGAAACATCTACGAGTAAGTCACTGAAGTATTTCTCTTTTTGCAAGAAAGAAAACTCCATTAGCTGCTTTGAATCGGGGGAAAAAAGTCAAGAAAGTCTACATACTGTGTGCAGTATGTAGAAAAATTAATAAAACTTGTTATTTTAGAAAAAAAAACCTCTCTTGGCTAAAATGGCAGGGGGTTATGGGAAAGAGGTTTCTGGACTCAATTCAGGATTTTATGTAGCTAAGTAATCATTACATTGCAAAGCAAACAGGGAGGCACTGCAAGTAGTTGAAGCTATGGTGCAATGTGTTCTTGGCAATGTACTATCATTAGAAAGGGTTGTGATGTTCTGGACCAGCTGGATCTTAACAGCAGGGCAAGTCTTACATACTCATGAGGCTGTGAAGGCATGAATGATGCTCACAAAGTTTCTCTTTTAGAAGTCTTCTGGATTCAGATTTTTATTTATAACTTCTAACAGTTTTCAGTTTTCATACACATTCTCTTCCAAATATTACATCGTCTGTAAAAGAAAGTGATAGAACGTTATGACAAAACATGGCCCGCTCACTTCCATATTAAGCACTGCCCAGTTCAAACATTAATTACAATAAAAGACATGAAAATCCTACATCTGTAGGCCATAGACACATATTCTTTATTTGAAATAAAGATTTGTAACTACCACTCCAGTCTGCTGTGTGAATTACGGTTTTGTGATAGACAGACTATAGAAATTTGGGATTGAATCCTTGCTTTAAAGGGACTAAAATCCATAGTGGTGCCATTGCAGTGAAAAAGGAGACTGGATACTTTGACCCATGTATTGAAGAAACTAATGGTTGTATGCCAAGCAATGATTACATGCCATATGTAATTAATGAGGTATATTTTACTATAGTTCAGCATGGAGATATTTGACCAAATCCTAATCTTTATGAGCTGGACAAATGTGAGATGGCCCATATTGTACCTTTGTCTACGATACTACAACACTGAATTGCTTCAAAGAACCCTGTTGAGTTTTAATTTTCATGAGAGAACATTTAATTCAGATTTAGTTTAACAGTATCCATTGTCAAAATCAATGGATATAATCCACTAAGTGCTGCTGCTATTCAGTTTGAGTTTAGTTCAGTGGGACTTTCCCTGCTCAAACTACCATGCACAGCTACGTTGAGAAGAAGAGCAGTTGCATAGCAGCTTTTGTCATGCCCATAGTCACTGGTACATATGTCATTAAACAACCAGTGGCCTCATTTTGCCTGTTTGATTCCATGTAAATTGTGGGTTTGTGTTGCTCATTACATCTTGCCATTTTTAATGGAAAAAATTATTAACAAACTTAACAGCTTTACAAATAAAGTAGCTTAAATAACAAAAAACATGGTAAAGAAACATCTACATATAACTGAAGTGTATAGCAGTATAACAGATATACAAAACTATACAACTTGGTCAGAACTCATTACCTAAATCTGTTTTCTGGATGCAAGGCAACCAAATTGAATGTAGCACATTTATGCATCTACCGTTCTGTAGATAAGTTAATTTAATTAAGAAACTTGCTACTGAAATAAGTCGTGTTCAGTTACAAACCATATGCTGCTTCCAAATACACATAATCATGACAATATGGACACTGGTGTGATTCTCGACCCCCACTCCCACTCAAGTGATAAAAGTACTTAAATTATCTCTTGGGGAGGATACCATGTACACCCTTTTATGACAGGACTTTTATTCTTTTCCAACTATCTGTGAAGTGTTATCCAACTTTAGTACCATTAAAATGTCACCTTCTTACTGAACATTTACTTTCTTTCCCATAATCAATTTTAAAGTAATGTGCTAGGTTCACATGGGTTAAAAGATTATTCTGACAGCTGGCAAGATATTTTCTGCATGAGAACAATTACCTGAATTGGCATCAGCAATATTTATGTATCCATAGGGATTTCACAGGTTTATTAAGGCAGGAATAGTTTGCTTTTTTGTGTTCTGGTAGTTAAGTTTGGTTTGTTAAGAAGTTTTTCAGTAAGCAGAAGTGGCTTATTCTTAGCTTCAAAAGCCTTGATGCGTTCCTGTAAAAATTACTAATATTGCAGATTTATATAGTAAATCAGACTAGTAAATAGCTACTCAGGTAGTCACATCTGGGAACACAGAATTGTCTCCAGTCAAGGAAACATCACTATTTTTTTGGCCACAAGTTACTGTTGAAAACCTGTTAGTGAACATTTTCTTGTATGTAATTATATAATTGTTCACAAACCTGTACTGAGATTTCAATCAGTACAGAAATGCTTTTAGCCAGCTTGCTTTTCATAGTTTATAACATGGTGTCAGATAACCGTTCTTAAAAGAAAAACATGTTCCTCCAGATTTGTAATGTTTAACTATTGGCATGCTGTTGCTTCAGTTGCTTCAGTGTTCATTTATTTTGTATATATATATATATATATATATATATATATATATATATATATATATATATATATATATATATATATATATATATATATATATATAAAATACATAAATAAAGTCCATGTGAAAATAAAGTTTGTCTTTTCTCTTTCTTAAGGAAGGAGCTTCGGCACGGAAGACTCAGACCCCAGCAGCGCAGCCAGTGACAAGGCCAGGTAAAAAAAAAATTTAGCCATTATTTTCTCCATTAGACTAAAGCCCACACTGTGTGATAGGTACAATTAAACATAATTTTTAAAATTATATCTTCAGCATTTAAAACTATGATTAAAACTCCTGCTGGGTTGGATCATATAGTTGCCTCAGCAGAAGGTCCCCATGGAGTTGGATCTTCCTCTCCTTTCTCCACCCATAGTAGCCTTCTGCAAACTCTGAAAAGATATTGTCAGGGGTCATGAGTTCCCTTGGGAAAAAAACCATTCAGTTGGGGGGCAGCAAAGTGAGGAGTGTAAATCGGACAAAATTACACCATCCTGCCCTTCTGTGAATGGAAGATTCCTTTTTCCTCTTTGCATTCCTCCTTGCCTGGTACCTTTTAGTCACTGCAGGGTCCTGCAGTCTCCACTAGTGCCTCATATTGGTGTTGCAGGAGGATGCTGTGGGTGAAAGGTGGAGACGACACACTTCCAACAGTCACATTCTTTGAACATAGTCATAAAATATAAGTAATTGAATCCAGTATGCACAAGTTCTGAAAACTGATTTCCCTTTGTAGGTATTAGACATTTTCATTTAAAACAGAAACTTGTGTACCTAATTATGCTTGATGAATCAGTAAACCTGATGGATTGTATAGAAGAGCACATCTATGTCAAAGACATATAAATTAGTGTAATAAGTAGTTTCCTCTTTCTGGGAATCTTTGAGACTGTAGTTCTGTGACGGAAAAGAGAGAAGGGTCTGGATGTGTATTATACTGATTTTTCTGATTCTTTAAATACATCTTTCTTCCACTCCAACCCCCTTGAAAATAAATACTCAGATGTTCTAATTACACTATTAACAAGAGTATCTTTTCATAGTTGCAAAGGAAAGTCCATGCTTCCATGCCCCATGACCCTTGCTAAATAATTTTATTCCATCAGTTTTAGCAAGTGTGAAATAAATCTTTCATTGTAGGGGAAAATCTATCTAAAAGTCCTTACTAAAGATTGAATGTTAAATAATAGAGTTGCATGGTATTGGGATTCTTTTCTGCTTTTGTTATCTTTGCAGTTGTGCGCCTGTGTTTTGAAAGGTCATACTGCCTGTCATATTTATCTCACTAGGGCTGTTGAGAATAAGAATGTGTTTGGAACTGACAGGCAATGATATGAAACGAGTAGAAATAGCAAGAGCAGAAATACATCTGGATAAACCATTGCATATGGGTCATACTGCCAGATGTGATTTCACACACATTAACTGAAAGGCCTGTATAGGCCTTCTGTGGCAAGAGGCTAGTCTGTATCATGGCCGACCTTCCCTTCTGGAGGTACACAGACATAATTTATTTACAGCCCACCTTTCTCGAGGCAGATTATAAAATATTAAAAAATGCAATCAGACCGCATAAGTTATCCAGTGGACAATGTGGTAGGACTAGGATTACGAAAGAAGATGATGCAGAGGAAAAGTACACATTAATATATGACATACTGTAAACAATGAAGCAGATGGATTGCAAAAGTAGAAGACAAGACGTCAAATCAAGGTAATACTTACAATAAATAGGCTGTAATAACAGCACTTCCCTGAACCATCCCATTAAACGACAGCTTTTTTTTCTTGATAAAAATCTGTCTTCCTGAACATTTGTTTTCCACATGTTGCAAAATGATAGAAGTGTTGGGGTCCTTCCCAACATATCAGCCAGACTATTTCAAAAGGTTGGGGCCACAACAGGCAGACCATTTCAAAAGGCGTAACAGGCATAGCTGTAGATAGCTTTAAATGGGTAAACCAGTTTTTTTCCATGACTCCTCCTCCCTCCCGATTCCTTGGGAGGGTTATGTGAAATTGAAGTTTGCCTCCTAAATATGATTTGGGGGATGTACCTAGATACAGGAGGCCAAGCTGGTCAACAACCATGAGTATCATGACAACAGTAGCTAGGGAACTTCCCCCAAGTATACTTTACATGGTGATATCCCCACCCCCATTAGTGAAGATGTGTCTTCTGTCCTTTATCTTTGGCCAAAGGATTGACAATGCTGTGGGATCCTGCCTCCCCTTTCCCTAGAGACGAACTTGTGAAACCACCAGTCCCTGCTCCTTCCCTGATTTGTTATTGAGTCTGCCTTAATGTTAACCATGGCCAGTGTTAACGTTAACAATGATTTGAGGGCAGTTTCAGATGTTGCTTTAAATATTGTTAAAAGCAAGCTGGGGTTTGTATTAACCATTAATTATTTTTGTCATAAATTTAACATTGAACCATGGCATCCAACAACAGGAATATTTGTCAGTAGTGGAGCAAACGCTTGTTCAGCACTGTTCAAACCCAGAGGAGTATCCTGGCATCATCTGAGTTGTTACAAGTTATTCTGAAATACCATGTATGTAATACTAGAAGCAACATGCAAAGTTTTCTGTGTGTACATAAATTAACACTGGATCAGCATATGAACTCTTATGGGCATCCCTTATGATATTATTGGGGGATTCTGGAGCACAAACATAAAAAATGTACTATTCCTGGCATAAATGGTCTCTTTCGTGGAGGGGTGGGGAGGAGTTCTGTACCAATAGAATATTTCTACCAAATGTTTGTCTGGTGTTAACTATAGTCTGGGCAGGATCCCATAATTCATTAGTGGAAAATGCTGACCATTGCTGATCTTCACAGGTTTTCTCTCTCCCCCTCCCTCCCCCCCCCCCCCCCCCCCGCATTTCCAGATCCTGGAAAGTTTATTCCCAAAGCTTTTGGATCTGAGTGGCATAATAGTCCTGTGGGTTGAGAGACTGCAATAGAAGCAGGCAAAATTGCTCCTTCCTCTTCTCTTGTATGAGCAGAATTCTTCTGATGGAACAGGAAGGAAAGACTAATTTTGCTCCTCCTGACTCACATGGCTGTTATTCCACATGTGTTCCAAAATCCCTGGGGGGGGGGAACTTCCCCAGAGTCAGAAATGGCTGTTGAGGAAAAAGGGATTGGTGGGAAAAATCAGGGATCCTTGCATGGACTTCACACATCCTTGCACTGCATTCAGCCTTCTGTATCGAAAGATGTTTTGTGTATGCTTTATTCTTATGTGACCATTTTTGAATTGGCTTAGATCCAAGTGGAATGGAGTTAATGGAAGGGATACTTGCTGATTCCCACCTCCTTTTCTTCTGCTGCCCCCCCCCCCCCCACTTCTCCTGAAGGCTAGGATGCAGTTGAAAATAACACAGAATCTAGATGCATAAAGAGGACATTCTACACCATTACCATGTTCTGCTACAAACCAAAAAGCTTGTACAAAGAGCAGGGGAGATTTCTATTGATTTCCTCCCTCCCCAATGCACCTTCACCCAGGCTACAGTATTCCTGTGGTTTCTCAGATTTCAAACTCCCACTTATGATAAAGTTAAATTCTTTATTTTTCCTTGTTGCACTGCTTGAGCAATCTTTTGCATTGTAGAAACCTGTGACATGGGTGTAAATTTCTTCACAGGGGCTTAATTGTGTTCTTATTGTCATGGTCTCACAGTCTGTATTAAGGCTTTCAAAGACTGATCAGAAACATGTTTTCTCAAAAGTGAATCCCACTAAAATGGGATCTACAACCTGGTAAATGTGCTCAGCATGTAGCTACAGGTTTAACTATGAGTATTTTGCCACTATCCTCTGGGAATCACTGAAGAATATTGTCCTGTTACTGAAATGTGGGATCTCATAATAAATTCCTCTACAAAGTATTGACATTGCTTCAGCAGAGACTTGTTCACTTTCTCAAGAATATTGAAGGGTTGTATATTCAGAATTCTTAACCAAACGAGCTGCTCTTGTGTATATGTAGGAAGTCCCAGAGTATATGCTTATTTGCTCCTACTCACTAACTCAGGTTCAGTTAGGACAATGCAGATTGAAGTAAATTCTGAACTTGGGCTATCTATAAACAAATAAAGCAAGACAATTGCAGACAGCATGTGCCTTCAGCCAGACTTCCATCAGGCACTGCAGAAAGGGATATAACTTTTGTTCTAACCAATTTTTCTGCTGTTAATGGGGGAAGGGGGGGGGGGCTTTGACTACCTAAAAAGGCTATTCTGGGGAACATGGAACCTGCATGGAACATGTGGGAAATTGGGGGGGGGGGAGTACTAAGGAATTGGCAAGTCTTCACAAAAGAAAAGCAGGATGCTTGCCCTGTTCTCTGAAGCTATAACAAGCAGAACAAGAGGGAAGGGTTTCATCTAGTTTGTACATGGGACTTGGATCCTGTGCTGTGCATTGCTTGCCCAGCTCTTCACCTGCTGCTTAGGGGATCCTCTCCTGCAGAGCACAGTCTTCTTACTCAAGCAAAACCAAGTGACTTTCAGTGATCTGGAAGCACCGGAGGACTGCCTTTGCAGTAGTGGGAGAGCTGGAAGGCGAGAGTGGAAGCACCAATAGGACTGATAGGCACAACTCAGGACTGATTAAGAGTTCTCATTATCCAGGCGCTTTTCTCCATATACTCTATTCAGCCTCTGATCAATACATTGGCTGTGTAAGGAAAATAGAGAAGAAATGAGCCCTCAAAGCAGCCTTGCATGAATTGCCTTACTCACTGGAAGTTATTATTCACTTATGGCAGATTGGGGCAGAAGTGAGGCTGAAAAGGAGCAGCTTGACTAAGACCACCTAGTTAGTTTTTGATGAGGAGAAAACTAGTACCAGAGATTTTGTGCTTTATAACTTCATTTCTTGTACATTATTTTACACCAGATGGAGATAGATTGTGGTGTTTGTTTGTTTTTCAGTCTCCCAAGCAAGGCCTCCACCAAACCAGAAAAAAGGTGAGGAGTTCATAATTTTATAGGGCATGCTATATTTCCAAAAATGTTTTATGTTGTGAATCCAAATTGAGAATTTACAGTTCTGCATTATTTTACAAGGAATAATGATGATTGTGTTTTGTTAAAATTTGTATCTGTTATTTGGGTTTTTTCTTTATCTTTTGTTTTTTAAACCCTCTCTCTCTCTCTACAGGATCTCGGACGCCAATAATCATTATTCCAGCAGCTACAACCTCTTTAATAACTATGCTTAATGCAAAAGATCTTCTGCAGGACCTGAAGTAAGTAGGTGACTGAAATATACTTTATAAAAAGTTGTTTCTTCAGATATGGAGAAAAACCAGTGCAGTGGTAACATTCCAGAACATTTTATCCAGTGTTGTGGATATGCAGGGAATGGCAGCGAAGGGGTGTGTGGGAAAGATCTGTTCTGTGAGCAGGATTTTAGAGTTCACGAAGAATGAAGTGAGAGCATATTGAACATTCACCGTGGATTTGTATTTCCTTTTTGTGAACTTACTATTTCAGTAATTTAGCTGCCTTGCTGCATTCAGAGGGCCACCTCCTGAGAAGACTGAGCTCCTGCTTAATCTTCAGTTTTAAATGTGGGGGAAGTGCTATACAGTGCTCTGTGTATGACTGAATATTGACATGGTCATTATATCCATTATTTGATGTTCAAATTTGTTAGCACTTTGCTTATTTGCAGTAAGCATTTTAGTTGCCAGCAGATCTCTAAAGGACATAAAGAAGTATTTAATACCTTAAAATCATTATATGATTATTTTCCAGCAAGATTTCCACCTACGATATCTTTGTGAATGGACCAGACTGCCACATTTCTATAAAATATGAAGGCTTTGCAATACATTTCCTACAAACTGGATGGACCAGCCCATAAATCCTGTTAAATCATTGCGGGGTCAGAGACAATGAATGTTACTTTATAAGACTTTCTCCTCATTAATGCAGATGGAATTTGAAGACTAGATGTGTATATCCTACCAAGAGAGTTGATTTTTGAAAATATTCAGAATAATGAAAATTAAAAAAAAATCTACTCTGAACAGTGATATTTTAGATATGTACAAACATGCTTTTATATTGAAAGTTGAATCTTTCCATATCTCTTCTCGGGACCCAGGGAAGCAGTGTTGATTCTTCTGGTAGTCCTATGCCTTTTGTCATCATACATGTGTAGACTTTTGCCATTAAACATTTGTGATTTTGAACAGTTATTGTTTGCAGGAAGGTAGCCCAGTGTAACCCAGGCTAGCCCAGTCTTTTCAGATCTTGGAAGCTAAGCAGGGTCAGCTCTGGTCAGTATTTGGAAGGAAGACCACCGCGGAATACCAGGGTTGTGATATGGAAGCAGGCAGTGGCAACCCATCTTGGAACATCTCTTGCCTTGAAAACCTCACGGGGTCACTATATGTCAGTAAACCAAAAATGAATTTTAAAAGAAAGGGGGATGTTTCCAAAGGAGTAACAAACATTCTGTTGCTTGATTTTGATAAATTATGGCCGCTATTCTCAACTTTATTTTAGCTGTAAGAAGCTGTGACATGGATCACAGTGGCTTTTATCATGCCAATATGTGTGAAGGAGCTACAGCCATCATTTAGGGCTTCTGCTTGTCACAGAAATCACATGGGCAAATATACTCTGCCTTTTGTTTTTCTGAGAGTGCCTATGGTACAACTAGTTACAAAAACTGAAGTGAAAGATTATTCTAAAAGTACATTTCTGTAGATAGTGGTACTGCTATAAATGTCTGGCAATCTGTCTATCTTCGTAGGTTTCTGTATCCTGTAAAATTTGTAATGACTCTTTGACATTTAATGATAAATGTAGTAATAGCCATCTTGTAATTGTGACTCTGGAAGACTGGATCATTCTGAAGGTTTTCTGCATCTTTATTCTTTCATTCACACAGATTTCCTCCTCCTTTTTCTTAGTTATCACACAACTATGGTAAGGGTTACAGTGCCACACATAAATCTCATAGTCTTTGCAAGCAGCTTCAAAAGCAAAAACATTTTTTTTCTCCTGTCATCTATAGACTTTGTAGTCTGTGAAACCTTATTCACTTGGTTTCACAAATCCAAACATCTCTTCACCAAACTTCTTAGCTTCCCTACTGCTGTAGTAATTATGTGTGTCTTGTTACGAAGATCGGTCTAGATAAAGTTCACATACGTTGCATTTGAGCATCTGACAGAGACAGTTGCCACTTGATTCATAGTTACTACTTAAGCCATTGTGGACAATACTGAATTTGAAAGTATTTCAATTAATGGACCCATGTCAATTAGCAGGGGCTGATATCTTACCTTCTGGGTGATGTGCAGCAGGTGATAATGTCCTTTTTAATTCTAGGACTAATCTGAGTTGCGAAACTTTTGCAAGGTGATTATTTCTAGTGACTATATTTAGGGTCTAAATAAGGATTTAAATGATGCTTTTGTTACTTTTTTGTACTGATCTGACAATTTTCAGGGATTACTCAAATTTGTTTTGAGATAGCCGGAAGTGTTTATTTCCAGTGCCTCAAGTACGATGCTGGTCCAGTTTCCAGCCGATAATTAGATCATGAAATAACTGTGCTTACCTTGTCTTAACCAAATAAATAAGTACCAACCTATTTATTCTTTTATTTGCATCTTTAAGGTTTGTGCCATCCGATGAAAAGAAAAAGCAAGGCTGTCAGAGAGAGAATGAAACTTTAATACAAAGACGGAAAGACCAGATACAGCCTGGTGGCACTACCGTCAGTGTTACAGTACCATACCGTGTGGTTGATCAGCCTCTGAAACTTATGGCTCAGGATTGGTAAGGGAGGGTGCTTTGTTGCTAATAATGGTTTCCTGTTCAGAAGCATGTTGAGTGTTCAGCTCTCTTTTTACCTCCTCTACTCAGGGACCGTGTGGTAGCTGTGTTTGTGCAGGGTCCTGCATGGCAGTTCAAGGGCTGGCCGTGGTTGCTACCTGATGGATCACCTGTTGATATTTTTGCAAAAAGTAAGTTTTCACTTTTGCTCTAATTTTCTTGACAGGCTTTTCTCTCTCTATCTGTATTATACAGCAGCATGAGCTCTTCCTCTCCAGGCTCCTTTTAATTTGCCACAAAAAAACTTACATATATTGTCATTAAGAAATGTCCTTACAGGTCCTCTTGACCTCCAGACATGCACAGAATTCCAAAGTTAACCCCACCACTCTTCCATGGTGGAGATTAACAAAGATTTAAAGTTTCTTACTGTGGATTGAATGAATTTTTTAAAAAACAAATAGTTGAAAGCTGATTGCAGTGAAATCTAAGAAAATGTCTAAATGTAACATGCAAATCCCAGATTAGACTGGGATTTAGAGCACATCAGACTATCTCACAATATCACTTTATCCTGGCTAAAATCCTCTAAAGTGTCACTCGAACAAACTTCAAAATAGTACTGTCTTTATCCTGTGTTTTTATCCTGTGTTTTCCCCCCAATCTACAGCTCTCAGCCTCTTGCAAAATTATTTTTTGGACTCTGTACCAATTGCTTCTGTAGAAAATAATCTCTTTTATCCCTTCATTTCAGGGATGTGTGCAAGGAAGTGGGCATTTGAATGGAAAGTTTTTTTGCGTTTTGGCATTTTAACCAACATGAATATTTTATCTGAATGCCATTTTAAAGGTCTACTAGCAATTGCATGTTAATGCAAGTCTATTGAACTTGAAGGTCACTTTTAGTGGATTGATTCTTGTTCAATACTTTTTGCTTCTAACTCAAAGGGTCTGTTTGACATTCATAGATTTCTTTGTAAATGCATATATCCTTGATATACTTCATAAGCTCTCTTTAAAAGGAAAAGTTGCTTCAACATGTTCTATGAGTATTTTATCTTAAATGCTGGAAATGTCCCCAATACTTAAAGATGATGCACTTAACACAAGGTTGATGTACTTAATACAGCATTCTGTAGATACAGAAAAAAAAATTATTGGAAGAAACTCCACCATTAGTCAAATTGGTATACCAGTTCCCTTCTCATGTGTGTAATTGTTCCGTTTCAGCTGTATGTAAACTGGAGATGTGGTTAGGTGAGGATTTGTGATGCTGATCCTAAGTTCTAGTTCATAGGTTACCTACTGTTGCAGGACTGCCACTGAAAAGCCTTTCCCACATGGTTGGTACCTGCATCATAGAGGTAAAGTACATAGGCTGTTCTCATTCAGATTGCCTGATACACATGGTGATATCCTACATGGTCACTGGTCCACTACTGGAGAGCAGAGGCGCACAGATGAGATTCGCATGAGCACCCTTCCCACATTGCATTGTGGAAGAGAAGTTTTTTGGCAGTTGCTGCAGCAAACAAACATTATGTGAGCCAGGCCTGTGTTCTTGTTTGAGATTAGGGAAGCTATCTAAGATTATCCTGATGTCACATCTTGAACAGTGTTTATTGTAACGCCTTTTTAAAAGGTGTATTTATTACAACACGTTTTAAATAGATGTCCAGCAACATCAGCAAAGACAGTGGGAAGGTCTGTGAAAACTTTCCATAATTCTCAGTAGAAACATAACCCATGTGGCGTTCACATTGCTATAAATATTTTTGAAAGGCCACTGAATACAGCATCGCTGTTGTTTTATTGTGCTTATTTTGTTGTGCTCATTTCTTCAGATTATTTGACCCTGCAGAACTCATCTTTTTAACCAAAGTAAGTGTATGTAAAATAGGCACACAAGATAAATATCTAATATTTCCTAATCAGCATTCAGGAGTACTGTGGAG
The DNA here is from genome assembly GCF_032191835.1 of Heteronotia binoei. Taxonomy (NCBI): domain Eukaryota; kingdom Metazoa; phylum Chordata; class Lepidosauria; order Squamata; family Gekkonidae; genus Heteronotia; species Heteronotia binoei. The sequence goes on along the minus strand of NC_083224.1, from coordinate 163,570,493 downwards.
TTGACTGAAATATTTCCTAATCAGCATTCAGCAGTACTGTGGAGGTGATTGAAATATTCCCCTCAGATAACCCTCACAAATATATCTGTTATCCCCCCAATTTGTGAGGGTTGCAGAATGTGTCTCCTTCCCTTTCCTCCACCCCCAAGATGCTGAGCAGCTTTGAGTTCATTCTAATACAGGATTGGACAACAACAGCTGGCACCTCTTTTACCACTCCAAAAACAACTTCATGCAGGAAATCACCTGATGTTGAGTGTCACTGGCCTTGAACAGTAATTGAATTATTGATTCAGCTCATGTGATTTTCTATATACAGATATTACCAATATGGCATGAGAGGTAGCTACTGGGAAGTGGTAACTACATGGTCTCCAGTAATATCAGAGCAAAGAGAGAAACCATATTGCTTTTACTTAAGCCCCAGATGCAGGGATTAGAGCTAGAGAAGAGTCCACCAGGAGGCAGCATCCATACAATAAAATATTTCTTTATGTATTGAATTTTATATCACCCTTCTTCTAGACTGACCTGTATGATTTCCTACGTTATATACACACACACTCAGCAGGTCTTTAAGATGCAGTATCCTGCAAGATTGTGATCACAGCAAGGTCACACAGTAAACTTCCTTGAAGACTGGTAATCTGAACCTGCATCACTTTATTCGAAGTCTGAAGTTCTCATCTGTACACCACAGGAACTCTGGAGCCTTGAGAATATGTAGAACCAGCAGCAAGCTCATGGATACGCTTGTATGAAGGCTCCCTTTGTCTTTCCATATGGATGATGTATAAAACACTACTTCCGTCCTTATGGTAATAGAAGCTTGAGTGCTTCCACCATCATAGGAATAGTGAAGGGCCAACTCATACAAGTGGAGAAACCTCTCAGTCTCAGTTTAGTGGCCACTGATGTTGCTGCTTGCTTAGGAAGGAGTTGCACGTGACTCACCATGTATGAGCTAGCTCTATTTGTTGTCTTGTATGTCTTAACTGTAATAATACAGAATGGGGTGTGGGTACCATAATAAGTAAACTTTCACTTCCCTTTTCTCCTCCTTTGTATCTTCTTGTAGTTAAAGCTTTCCACCTTAAATACGATGAAGTCCGTCTAGATCCAAATGTCCAGAAATGGGATGTAACAGTGTTAGAGCTCAGTTACCACAAACGGCACTTGGATAGACCAGTGTTCCTACGTTTCTGGGAAACATTGGACAGGTAAATAATAAGCTGGAGTAAAAAAAGTCACACTTGTATTTTTATATAAAGGTGAAGAGGCATGTATTGAAGGTTGCAAGGAAATTGCTCAGGTTAAAAATACAGAAAATAACTTGTCAACTTGCTTACTAGCTGTTCAGGATTTAAAAGCCCTCTGCTATTTAGGGTAGTTTCTTTCACACTTGCTGGCACAATTTGTCTATCTTTACAAACTATATGTAAGAACACGTCTGGTATTATGCTCCCCTGGCTGTCACTTAGCTAGCACAGAATGTCTGTAGATGCTTTGCCATACATCCACTAGCTTGTGAATACAGTACTGTGATGTATGAATTGGCATTTACTCAAACTGGATTCTGTAACTTATGTCACCCCTTACATAATACAAGTATTATTACATAATATACATAATATAAATCCATTTTAGCAAATCGGAAGATTTGACACACACCCCACCCTACCAGGTGCAGCTGTCAGGCTCATGTCTGTAAACATATATGCAGTTATTCATATTTTCATTTAATGCAGACTGTACCTCTCTATAAGCCAGTTCATGTCATCTTCATTGCAGAGCGTTACTTACCATAGTGATAGTATAGAACAGAAAGTAGTTAGTGGGGTGATATATTAGCAAGTTAGCCATACTGTTGCCATAAAGCTATGGTGACATACCCCAACTAGGCATCATGTAAAGGAACAGAAAACATCCACTTGGTTCCAAATACTAGCAAAAGTTTCGTGATTCTGCCACATTTCTGAGCAGATTTCTTACATATTGGTAACTGCAGTCTCTCTTTTTTAATATTTCAGGTACATGGTAAAGCACAAATCTCACCTGAGATTCTGAGTTTGGAACTGCCATTTTGTTTTCTCAAACCTTGGATTCAGGAATCTGGAAGCTACTCTGATCTACAGAAGAGAGTTCTCCCTGTCCATATTTGTCAAGAACAGTTTACAGATAAAGAAGGGAGCCATCACTGAATCTTTTATAAGACCTTGTTGGACCGCTGTATTGCAATGACAGGCTAACAACCCGTCATCATTACAAGCAAAGAGTTTTGCTTAAAACTTATTTTTAATAATGTAAGCCTTCTAGCCTGCAATTCAAATTGTATATTTTGATAGCAGCCATTTCTCCCCCATTTTGTTAAATTGGCAGCATTTTTACTTTTTTTTTTTTTTTTGCGCTTCTGAATAGAACATGGGTTGATTTTCACAGAAGGTTATGAACGTGTGTGTATGTATATATAGGTGTTCTAAACCACTGCGCTTCTGATCATAGTTCTTGGTTCTCTGCTTTGTTTCACTTATGAAAAATTCTGTTGTGATTGGTATTATCCTTCTAGTCTAAAGAACTATAGGAACTAAGTAAAGTGAAGACTTCTTTAGATTAATCAAATTGTCAACCTGTATATGTACTGTATATTCTTTCAGTCTTTGGAAAAAGGGATGAAGAAAATCCAGAACTACTTCTTTTTTATGATACTTTACCAAAATTGTTTTAAAAAAACATTATGAATACTTTTGAACTATAACATCCTCCATGGAAAATTCATTAACTTGAAATTGTGTGTGCATATAACCCACATTGAGGCATATATGAAACTGTATACACAAGAATATACTTAGAACTGGAGGGTGTCTTGGATTATTTTTTATCATGGTGATTTCAAAGTAGAATCATAGAATCAATTCTTTGACTCCTGATTGATGTAGACTGTGTTCTTAAATTCTCTTAGTGGTATGGAAGCCACGGGAGTATTGTTCCTTCCCATGCTAATGTGTAACATGAGAAACCTTTGGACCATGTGGGAGGAGTCCATGCTGCATTTCTTCTCCCCACATTCCCAGGCTGCTATTAATCCAGTTTTTAAGGGTTAACATTGGCACAAGGAAGAGCTGAATCATAAATCTTTCCAGTGTGGTCCATGGCTTCCCTTGTTATTCCCCAGTGGTACAGGAAGGTTTGGTGCCTCACGCCCCCTAGGCAACAGAAAAGTGCACTCTCAGTGGCACAAATCCAGACAGTGTCAAGTTACGGTTATGACTGGCTAAACTAACTTTCCAGCATTCATATGGAATAGAAACTTTGCAGTAACCAAAGAGCATGCTTGCTTGACCAGGAATCAGCATAACTAAAGGAAGTAAGTACTGGTTATTTCCATGATGTTTGTATTTTATAACACAATCGCTGAATGCCGCAGACCAGTGAGCAAACAAAACTTATCCTTAGCATATTCCTTTGGATAGATTTCCTTTGGGGGTGAACAAACCACTTATTTCTGCCTTTCGAAACCATGTTTTTAAGCTGTGCAGCTGAGGTTTGACAAAGTAAAATATTCTAGATACTCTTCCTAGTTTTGCTTTTTTCACTTTCGAATTGGTTCCTTGTGTAGCATTTCCTAATGTGAAATGTTAAGGTGTTTCTTACTGTTTCCCTCTTGAGCCTGCAGTTGTCTAGGTGGCTTGGAGGATACTATGGATACTTTTCATATTTATTTCTAATATACTGAAACTGTGATTTCTATTTTGTTTTAGTTAGAGCAGGAATCAGTTTTCCAACCTTTCAATGCTTTTTTAAAAAGTGATGTTAAGAATTCACATTGGTAGTATTTTTGAAAGCATATCACAATAGAACTTAGTTAGATGAGCCAAATCAGGATTGGAATGTGTTTTTAAAATAAAAAGGGGTTTCAGACTCTCTCAACTGACTCTTCCTGCACTTTTATTTAGTATGACGAAAATCAAAGCTGCATTTATTCTTTATTCATATAGTGATATGCAGTTAAAAATGTTAACGCTGTTTTCTAATGGGAAAAGAACACACAAGGATGCAATGAGAGTTTTTGTGGAACTGTAAATGACAATACTACTGTGTATGTTATAATGTAGTGCTCCAAGTAGACATGTGGTATCTTCCTATTTATGAATCTGATCTAGGAATCTGCGTTGACTACGACATCTGGACCACATATTATGAACGTTTCTCTCTGTAGGAAGGGGAAGTCCACATAGAAATCCCTTTACACTTGTGTAGCTACTTTGGTTAAAGTGAATAAGGAAGGCTTTACATGTTCAAGAGTCTTATGTGCACAAGCTCCTTTCTGTGCACGAAGCTACTGCTCAAATCCCACATGGGGTATGGCACTGCATTGCACTGTGCAGACCCACAAGATGTTTAATACAAAGCAGCTCTGGGCATTCATCCTTTATTCATACAGTGATACACAGTTTTTTAAAAAATTAACACTGTTTTCTAATGGTGGGGACCCTATCATGTGAGGAGTTACCAAGAGTTACTAAGACTAATATATGCATAATCAGGGCATTTTTGTGGCAGTATTCACCAGTACTGGATGCTGGCATCTTTTTTGGGTAGGGGCTTTCCCAAGTTCTAAGGGGGGGGGGAGAATGGGTGGAAATCAGTGCAACTTTATATATGAGTACTGACACCTTTGTTTAAACAAAATAGTTGTGTATAATTTATTATTAGTAAGACACATTAGCATAACGTCTGCTAATGAACCAAGGGCTTTTTTCTTTTAAGTATGTCTTCCTTAAGCCTAGCTTCATTTTCTGCTAAGTCTCTGTATATCATTTGGTATGTTAGGATCATCCTTTCCCCTTAATGTCACACTGGGTTCTGAAAGATCAAACTATCACACTACCCTGGAAGTTGAATAGGTGGCCTTGGGCCAGTCACACACGTTCAGTTTCATATGCCTCACAAGAACGTTGTGAAGATGAAATGGAGGGGAGGAGAATTACACTTTCGATCCCCACTGAAGAGAAAGGTGGAGCATAAATGAAGTAAATAAATAGGGATAGGCATGAACCCAAAAATTTTAATTCGTTCTTTGAAGCAATGCCAAACTGAACTTAACAAAAAAAAATGCCTGAAACAAGCCAGCCAATTTAGATTCCCCTTTTCCTGGCCATGACTTGCCACAGGCCAGAGGAGGAGGATCAGAGAAGGAAGGGTAAAGTGGCTGGCAGCCATTTAATTCATTTGTCTTGCTTTCCCCTGCTCCAAAGCAAGGGGAAGCAAAATGGAGTGCTGAATGGCTCACAGCCATTTAAACCTAACAGCGGGGTGGGTTTTGGCAGCCATTTAAACCTAACAGCTGATGGGCAGACCTGCCTTCAAAGCAGGGAAGTGAAACAGTATTGAAATGGCTCACAGCCATTTAAACCTAACAGGTGAGCTGTGATCCCCTGTTGCTTAGCTGTTAGATTTAAATGGCCCAAACAACCAAGTCAGACAGAGGTTTGGGGAACATTTGGGAAAGGTGCCTTCCCCAAACATTGGTTTAGGAGCTTCAAACTGGGCTAAGTGTGTACCAAATTTTGGCTTTTCTGAACTGGTTCATGCCTATTCCTAGAAATAAGTATTACTACAAGTTGTTGTGATAGCTGCTAGCTTCCATGGTCAGTGACTGTAAATCTCTAGATACCAGGAAAAAATGTTGGTGAAAGAGTGTTGCTTTCTGTGAGCCTCTCAGAGGTATCTGTCTGTCCTCTGCTGGAAACAGGGTCCCAAGTGCTGATCAGGCCTGATCCAGCAGGACTCATCTCTGTTTGTCATAACAATATAAAAACTCTACATATGTATGCAGTAAAAGCTTTGTTAACCAACATGTTTCGTTGACTGGCAACCCCAGTTCCCCATGGATGTTGATTAACAACCCTTTGGCTGTATAGTGTATCTGACATAGCTGGAAATAGAAAGTTCTACTTGACCATGTGGGGTTCAATTATTATGTGTAGTGCACTAGTCCAGTTCAGGCATTGGGCTTCACAGATACATAGTTATGCTGTGTGGAAGCCTTGATAGCAGGTGGTGGTGGTGGAGGTTGTGGAAAGTGCTGTCAAATTGCAGTCAACTTATGGCAACCCCATAGGGTTTTCAAGACAAAAGACGTTCAGAGGTGGTTTACATAATTATATATATATATACACACACACACACACACAAATATACACACTGTGGCTAATAGCCACTGATGGACCTCTGCTCCATATTTTTATCTAACCCCCTCTTGAAGGTGGCTATGCTTGTAGCTGCCACCACCTCCTGTGGCAGTGAATTCCACGTGTTAATCACCCTTTGGGTGAAGAAGTACTTCCTTTTATCCGTTTTAACTTGTCTGCTCAGCAATTTCATCGAATGCCCACGAGTTCTTGTATTGTGAGAAAAGGAGAAAAGTACTTCTTTCTCTACTTTCTCCATCCCATGCATTATCTTGTAAACCTCTATCATGTCACCCCGCAGTCGACGTTTCTCCAAGCTAAAGAGTCCCAAGCATTTCAACCTTTCTTCATAGGGAAAGTGCTCCAGCCCTTTAATCATTCTAGTTGCCCTTTTCTGGACTTTCTCCAATGCTATAATATCCTTTTTGAGGTGCGGCGACCAGAACTGCACACAGTACTCCAAATGAGACCGCACCATCGATTTATGCAGGGGCATTAAGATACTGGCTGATTTGTTTTCAATTCCCTTCCTAATAATTCCCTAGTTTGCTGTTGCTTGCCTCTGTGTAGTGACCTTGGACTTCTTTGGTGCTCTCCAATCCAAATACTGCCCAGGGCTGACCCTTCTTAGATTCCGAGAGCTGTCAAAATAAGGCTAGCCTGGCCCATCCAGGTCAGGGCTGATAGCAATTAGTGCAATTAAATGATCCCCATATAGTGTGTGACTTCATTATACTTTTTCCTGCTGGTTGAGGTGCTACAGGTCTCTGGTTTTGGGAGTAGAACTGGCCCATACTGTGCTTGCAGCATGGTAAAAGTCATTTTGCAGGATCAAAGGGTGAAGAAAACCCCAACCCCGAGACATTGATATCTTTCTCACCCAAGGTTAAGCATGCTTCCTAAGTACAGGATTTTGGGGGAGGGATGCCTGGGCTGCAATTGCTATTTATGGGTTAATCAGTTAGTATGTAAACAGACCCATGGAATGATAGAGTGGGTCATAGTCGTGTCTACAGCACCATCTCAAAGAAATTTGCCTTATTCAGCTCTGGTTCCAGATTTGTTAAATTTGGGATATGGGGTTTCCTACCTTAATTAACATTACTTCAGAAACTTCAGAATCTGTTCAAATACTATAGTTCTACTTTTCTTTTTTGATTGGTCAAATGGAGCCAGGATCACAGGTCCCAAAATATAAAGAATTCACTTACATTAGTAAACCTTTTTCTTTGTGCTATGGGAAGTAGAACCATATGTGTTGTTTGTAATTGTAAATCCATTAAGAGCCTTAATCTGTGATCAAGAGTGATGCAATTGATGCTGGATAGATGGTTTTATATGAACATCAGCTTTGTTTTTGACATTCATTTTCAGTGCAATCGATGCATAAAACATGCAGCTTGTTCTCTGTGGAGGCTGTGGAACAATTTTATTGGTACAGCTTCTCAGTCTCCTGCCCAGTGAAATATGCCTTCACTTGGTAGTGCTTGCTAACACTCTGTATGTACAAAACAGAAGCTGGCCAAAATTAATGACTTAGATGGTGATTTTAAAATTTAATGTTGCGGGGCTATGCTCATTTTAATTCAGGAGCTATAACTAATGCCAAGCACTTTATTAAAGCAATGCGTTCATAAAAAATTAAATACCCCCGCCTGGAGGAATTGTTGGCCTAGCAGGTTAAAGTTTGCCCAGCATGCTGGCAGCAATTGTCAACGGTACAATATACCATGTAAATCGGATTCTGTGAAGTCACATTTTGGCTGTTCAAATAGCCTTATGATGAACACTGCAGTGATTTGTGTCCTGAGGTTTCATTAGTGGAAAGAACACAGGCATTCTTAGTTTATTAGAATTGTACTTTGGCCATTTAGCTTAGTTACACAGTCATCCTCCTGCCCAGAGGTCTTCCCAACATTTGCTGTAGCTTAGTAGAGAGCAGTCTACAAGAAACATGGGACATAGTTTCCCATATGTTTCTTCAATGTGCCCCTGATCATTTCAGCATGACATCTGTTATCTATATAATATAACCTATGTGGGAAACCTACTGTGGTGAACAATAATAAGAACTCTGAGGAAATTGAATGCACACAGGGAAAGAGATCCTGTGCTTGTAAGAATCAGTTTTGGCAAGCCAGATTTCAGAGTTACCTTGGATTAATCTTTAAAGAAGTGCTGGCCACTACAATAATTCAAATGAGTATTATTATTTGAGTATGAGCTCAAATGATAATCTTAAATACTGGGATAGTTCTTAATCAACAGTTAGTGAGAACAATATATAAAATCTCTCTATAAAAGTACCACCTCCCATTTTTAATCTTTGTCTCCTATTTTCCTCCCCATCCTATTTCATTCAAACCCAGTGAATCAGATAAAGCTGTATTATATGGAGTCAGATTGGTGGTTCATGGAGCCCAGTACTATCTACTCTGAGAAGCAGCAACAGTCCAAAAGCTCAAGCTGATCTTTTGACTGGAGAATAAACCTATTTACTAAAGCATATACCTTACCATCCTTCCTCAAAAAGGATTTATCCTTGGATCAATCATCCAAGACAATGCTCACCCCATACGTAATAGACTAGTTGCTTAGAAGAAGTCTTACTAGCATTGATAGCGCAAGCTTACCCCATTACTCAGGATTGGAACCATGGCCCTAGATACGACTAATATTTTTCAGCATTTGAGGTCATGTTGGAGACTTATCTTTAGCTGGAAAGCTTTGAATTGCATATCATTTTTGTGGCCTTGGGAAATCATAGAATCATAGAGTTTGAAGGGACCTCCAGGATCATCAAGTCCAACCCTTGCATAGTGCAGGAAATTCAGAAATACCTCCCCCCACACACATATATCCCCACTGCCCCCTGTTCCATGTCCAGAAGATGGCAAAAACCTCTAGGAGGATCCCTTGCCAAACTGGTCTGGAGAAAAATTGCTAACTGACCCCCAAAATGTCAATCAGCATTTTCCTGGGTGTGACATGATTTTTTCTAAAACTTTTCTGGGTATTTCATTTTATTTCATTTTTCATTTTATTTGATTTACAGATGTTAAGCTGACAGGTTGGTTGTTATTCAGATCCTTCTTTTTCCCCTTCTCAAAAATAATGGCCAGAGGCTCAGAAATTACGTCCATGGGTTCTTTTCATACCCTTAGATGAAGTTCATCTGGCCCCAAAGGACTTGGTTTCTTTTAAAGAAATTAGATTTTTATATACTACTGCTATGTTGATCCTAGGCTGCAGCTCCCTTCCCTCATATGTTCTGTTTTTGCCATGTTGAGCACTGTTTCCCTCACAAGAGAAGACTGAGAAAAAGGAGGAATTGAGCAGTTCTGCGCTTTCTTCATCACCTGTTTCACTTTCCTGTCTTCACAGTGGGCCTAACTCATTCTCTACAAGCACCAGTTATTTGTTTATATTCATGCTTTTTTATTTCTCAAGTCTTTAGAGAGCTATGTATGGAGCCACTTTGACTTCTTTAGGCTCCTCCCGTTTTTCCTTCTCAAAGGAATCATTTGTGATTGTGCCTTCAATATTTCACTTCAATATTTCACTCGTCCCTCTTGAACTCCCTTCTCAAGTATTTCTGATCATGGGATTTTACCCAGTATCACTCTAAGTCTGTCCAGCATCACTCTAAGTTTGTCAAAGTTTGCTTTTCTGAAGTCCAACCTATATGTCTGACTATGTTCAGCTTTTCCCTTCCCCAAGACTGTAAATTCAAAAATCACATGGTCACTACTACCCAGGGTGCCCACTACTTCCACTTCAACCAGTTCTTCCCTGTTGGTGAGAATCAAATCCAAGATAGTGGATCCCCTTATTTCCTTCTCCACTTTCTGGAAAAGGAATTGATTCGACCTTTCATTTTTATCAGAGTTGGACTTCCAACAAATGTCTGGGTAATTGAAATCTCCCATGACCACTCCCCCTTCTCTTTGAGAACTTCGTAATCTGTTGTAGGAATATCTCATCCAAGTTCTCTGGCTTGGTGGTCTATAGCAGACTCCCACCATAATATCACTGTTATTTCTTACTCCTTTTATTTTTAGCCAGAGACTCTCAACTGAACTGCCATGCTTAGATTCAGATATTTCCTCACAAGTGTATACCTCCTTCACATATAATCAGGGGTCGTTTTGTAGAAAAATAGGTGCTGGAGCTCATCCAGGGATTGTTATGCAGCTGCACCTACTATTCAATGGATAAGGAGGACGGAACTCTCAGAAGGAAGAGGTGGAACTCTCAGGTTCAGGAGCTGTGCTCCTGTGAGTGCCCACTGAATCTGAGGCCTGCATATAATGCTATACCTCCACCCTTCTTTATTTGTCACTTTAAAATAAGTTGTACCCCTCAATCTTAGTATTCCAGTTGTGAGTGTCATCCCACCAAGTTTCACTAATGCCTATTAGGTCATAGTCTCCTTCCTGTATTAATTATTATTATTATTAAATTTTATTTGTATCCCGCCCTCCCCGCCTGGGCAGGCCCAGAGCGGCTAACAGACTTCAGTTTATCCTGCTTTCCCATACTCTGTGCATTAATGTAGAGACATCGGAATCCATTTTTATACACCCTGAGGTTTTTGTTTCCTGATGTACTTGTGAGTTAATGTAACCTAGCGTATGTGCTACTCCCTGCAAAAATATGAATCCAGTTATTGGCATTATACTAGGCTTTGAATTATTGTCTCACTCCCCCATACCATTTAGTTTAAAGCCAGGCTCTTACCAAACACTTTTTTCCCTACCTGCAAACCATCTCCCGATAGAAGAACACAGTCTCAAAAACGTAAGCCATAGTCCAAAAATCCAAATATTTTGTGATTACACCATCTACATTGCCAGTCATTTATCTGCAGTATTCTTTCCTGTCCTAAGCCACGGTCTTCAACTGGAAGTGATGAAAACAAAATCTGCGCTCCCAGCTCCTTCACCTTCTGACTCAGAGCCACATAGTCTTCTCACGTTCCAGGCTGTGCCAGGCAGTATCATTCCCACATGGATCAGTAAGGATAATAATCCGTAGGCTTGATGAGTCTTCCTACTCTTTCCGTCACATCCCAGACGTGTGTACCCTGTAGACAGCCTACCTCTAAAGATGACAAGTCTGGTCAGCACACTTTGGGGCCTACTCATCTGAGTAGGAAATCCCCAGTTACCAACACCACACCTCTTCCTATACTGAGGAGCAGAAGCTTGAGTCTTCTCATCCATGGGGTCCTGAGAAACTTCCTTCAAGCTTCATGGAGGCTGGGGAAGTAGCCATAAGAACATAAGAGAAGCCATGATGGATCAGGCCAGTGGCCCAACCAGTCCAACACTCTGTGTCACACAGTGCCCCATAAAACCAGGTGCCATCAGGAGATCCATCAGTGGAGCCAGGACACTAGAAGCCCTCCCACTGTCCCTCCCCCCCCCCCCACCCCAGCACCAAGAATGCAGAGATCACTTCCCCAGACAGAGAATTCCAACAATACACTGTGGCTAATAGCCACTGATGGACCTCTGCTCCGTATGCTTATCCAATCTCCTCTTGAAGCTGTCTATGCTTGTAGCTGCCACCACCTCCTCTGGCAGTGAATTTCATGTGCTAAATCACCCTTTGGATGAAGAAGTAATTCCTTTTATCCATTCTAACCTGACTGCTCAGCAATTTCATTGAATGTCCATGAGTTCTTGTATTATGAGAAAGGGAGAAAAGTACTTCTTTCTCTACCGTCTCTATCCCATGCATAATCTTGTAAACTTCTATCATGTCACTCCTCAGTCAACGTTTTTTCAGGCTAAAAAGCCCCAAGAGTTTTAACCTTTCTTCACAGGGAAAGTGTTCCAACCCTTTCTTCATTCTAGTTGCCCTTTTCTGGACTTTTTTCCAATGCTATAATAACTTTTTTGAGGTACGGTGACCAGAATTGTACACGGTACTCCAAATGAGGCTGCACCATCAGTTTATACAGTGGCATTATGATACCGGCTGATCTGTTTTCAATTCCCTTCCTAATAATTCCCAGCATAATGTTGGTCTTTTTTTATTGCTGTTGCACAAGGTCTTGACATTTTCAGTGAGTTATCTACCACGACCCCAAGATCTCTCTCTTTGTCAGTCTCCACCAGTTCACAACCCATCAACTTGTATTTATAGTTAGGATTTTTGGCCCCAATGTGCATTACTTTGCACTTGGCTATGTTGAACCTCATTTGCCATATTGATCCCACTCACCCAGCCTTGACATCCCCTTGGAGCCTCACAATCTTCTCCGGTTCGTACCAGCCCTTTTTCTAGTGGTTCAGAATCAGTATTTACGGGGAGATCTTAGAACCAATTGCTTACCAGCAGAGGTTCAGAATGTCTCCTGATTTTCCCGCTCCTGTGGGTTACAACTTTCCACATGCCTTCCTCCTGTGTTGGATTCTCCTCTATTCCCTTAGATACTTTTTCCTTTTCCTCCTATTGTCCTCTCAAGAGCACTTCACACATTCTATCCATGAAATCCTCACCTTCCCTTATGCAGTGTGGACAAGCGTGCCTCAAGTTCCTGTATTTTCTCCTTCAGTTGGGCTACCAATTTACACTTTTGCTGCAAGTGTAATCACTGTTACTCTCAGGTAATAATACAAACATCCCACAGACTTTACATGTCACTCCTTCAGCTCCCTCTCCAGCCATGCTGTTACAATCCATTTCAAAAGTAGTTCTGTTTATCTTAACTTCTCTGAAAACTCAACTGCCAAATTGCCTCTTGAGACTACTTGAGCTGTTTGTTGTTCTACAAGGCCCTTTGGCTTGCATCTCTGGCGCGGAGGAGCCTTACAATTTAAAGGCCCAGAGGCTCCACCTCTGACTCAACAGCCAGAGCAACAGTTGAAAGCAGAGCCAGCAACTACCTCAGGCAAACAGGCCCTTCTCTCTCAGCAACAAACCAGACAAGACACACAGAAGCAATCAGAAACCCTTCTCCAGCAGGCTCCAAGCACTCACACAGTTCTCTCACATAGCAATCTCAGCTAATGTTCCCCAGCAGTTTAGGAAAGGCAAAATTAACACTCACTTCATCAGTAATTCTGTCCCAGCTCCCAGCACCTTCCTCCAACCCAGCTGACTCACTTATTGTCCAATTGCAGTTTGTAGACATACGTTCTTGTCAAATTGCAGTTATGTTATCTGCATTACAGGTTGGGTGTGAACATGTTTTTCAAGCCGTTTTTATTTCCACAGGACAGAAATATATTAACACTGCATTAGGATCAATCATTTTTAAGTGCTTAATTTTACCTGGATTGTGCTCATTGTTCTTATGTTCTGAAATTAATCTCTAATGCCAGTGGAAAATGGGCATCATGAGAAGAGCTTGGTTTCTAGTCACTATTAGATCTTCAGACTTTCATGTGAACTCAGTTCATTGATAACATTTCTCTGTATAATGGAGGACTGAAAGAGCTGAAATTGGATTTTATGATTACTATTGCTAGTGGACTCCAAACTGGATGTAACAAACTGGTTGTCCTGAATACAAGAATTTTAAAAATGACAAATTGTATCAGGTGAAAGTAGAAACAGGGAGATATCGTTACCTGGAAATGTGGGGGTACTCATGAACATTTGAAGGAACCTTTGGTCTATGCTTGCATTGGTGCAGACAGGCTGTACCTCGGATAAGGATGTGAAGTAGCAAGGCAGTATTTTAGCTTTAATCATTACTGAACATTAAAAGAAAGGGCAGGGAAATGCAGATTAGATTGACAGAGCAATGTGCTGAGTTTGAGGATTTACACAAGCATTTGGGGAATAAGCAAGTTGGATGTTTCCTAGTCTCAGTTATGCCACATGTGTCCTCAGGTTAGTCCAAAGTCAGAACTCACCCCTGGAAGTGTTACAAGTGTGCAGTGTGTACAGAGAAGAGAAGAGAAGGGTAGAAGGGCAAACATTGATACTTCCCTCTTCACAGTGCTTCTTTATTTAACACACTTTTATCCCTCTATTCTGCTGAATTTAGAGCTCTCAAGGTAGCCGACAGTTGAAAGCAAATCAACTTTGAACATGTTCATATATTAAAAAGAGCAATTGACACAAATCAGGTGGGTCAGTAAGGGAGTGCCTAATGAAATAAAGCTCTCACGTGTTTGCAGAAGATTATTATACAGGCCACAGACTAATCTATTTGGGGATAGGCTCCACAGTTTGGTGCCACAGCCAAGGAGGCCATTTCTCAACTATTTTCTTTTTCTTGGGAAGTTGGCTGGTTTATCTGAATCTAGTAAAAGGCAGTTCTGGCTATAGCTGCTACCAGCTTGTCCAGCAGCACTGCCAGACTATAAACCTATTCTTTTAGGAGGAGTGGAGCCCCATCCAGAACGGAAGACACTTCATCAATTCCTGGCTCAGACCTTCCAGAAACCAAAACCACCTCTGTGTTGTCAAGTTTAAGGCTGAGTTTTGAGTGGAAAAGGAAGAGAGAATAAGAGGAGCAGAGCAAAAAAATGTTGTACATTGCCTGGTCCTATAGTTTAGTGCAGCTGCAGAAATTCAAGAGTTGTGTGGAAGACATTCTAGCCAGAAAGAGAGGGTCTGTGTCCTGTGACTTACATGGTGGAAGACTGAACCATGGAGTGGGGGATGAACCTAAGCCTTGTCCTGTAGCGGTGGAACGATTTGGGATACAACTAGACCAAGTTCACTTATGCCTTTATATTAGGCATGTACTATTTGGACAAAATCTCATTACTAATGTTTATTGGATCCTGTCCACCATTGGGGGAGGGAGAGATGCTGGTTCTTACTGATGCATTTGAATTGTTAGGACAAAAGGTATTGTGGAAGAGAGGAAGAGGGTAGTACTTAGTGAGCAAAGGGGAAGGTGGGGTGGATCTGGGTGGAATGATTACACACACACACACATATATATACACATACACTCTTAACATAGACTTTATAATACCATCTGATTTTACATAGACCATTAAAGGAGAATGATTATTTGAGCCATTAAGGTGGCTTACCAAGAGTAAACAGGTTACAGGCAAGGAGCATCCTGAAAGAAGATGCTACAGATTGGTGCAGTTTCCAAGATAGGTTTTCAGAATAATCTCCCAAGAATAGCAAGCTGGCCCTCCTGATAGGGTTCACATTCTTGGCTAGCTAATTATCTTATAGCTTCAAACACGATACAAAGTTAACTGGATTCATCTATCTTCTAAAGATATATCAGTGCTGTGATAACTTACTTTCACTACTTTTTATCATAACAAAGAATAACAAATCGCGAATGTGTTTCTAAGAGTTTCAGCTGCACCCCAACCAATTCACTCCATCTTTGAACTCTTCACTTCTACATTTAATTGGAGGTTTTTACAGTCTCAGACACCTCTCACACTTCAGCCTACACACATCTAATGATAGTGCTAATTATATTATTTGTACTATGTAATTATATTATTTGTAATTTGTAATTATATTATTTGTATATTATTCTGCTATCCCTCTGAAACACCAGTTTGGTGTAGTGGTTAAGAGTTCAGACTCTAATCTGGGGGAACTGGATTTGATTCCCCACTGTTCCACATGCAGCTGCTGGTTTTTTTTTAAATGTCAAGACCAGCTCCCCTGTATTTCCGGCTATATTTGACACACTCTCCTTGCTTTCCTTTTATTATGTACAACTGTTTCCAGAATTCACTCTGTCATTTCCATGTGGCCCAGAAACATCTGCACTCAGAACCATGTTTGCACCAGGGAACTAGATAACTGGGTTCAGGCAACTTTTAATGGATACAAGATCACTTCTGTTTTGCAATTCTCGCAGCTATTTAAAAAGAACAATTTCCACATACAGTTCTATCTCAAAGTATAAAGTCAGTTCCCTTTTCTTGCTGATTTATCACCACACATCCTCTCACTTCAGGATCATCCTTTGCCTGCAGGGACTGCATGGCATTACTTCCAAGGCCTGTAGTTCTTGCTGGCAACCATAACGTGAGAGTTTTGGTGCATCTTGGTAACTGAATTCCTCATGGATTGTTACAGATTGGTTGCTGGTTATCTTACTACAAATCTTCTCCGAGTGCTCTTTGGGGATTATATGATGGATACTGCTTGTAAAAAGTTTTTAAGATCTCCCTGATTTAATTGGCACCATCATAGAAGACAATATAGGTCAAACATTGACTCTCTAAAATTTGCACTTCCTTTGGTCTGAAGGAAAAAATAAACTTCCCATAGACAATCAGAGTTGGAAGGGATCTCCAGGGTCATCTAGTCCATGGGTCGCCAGCTCCTGGGCCATGGACCAGTACTGGTCTGTGGCTTGTTAGCAACTAAGCAGTGGAGCGAGGTAGAGGTACCACACTGCCCCTTTCAGAGAAGGCAGCCTCGGAATGTGGCAGAGCAGCCCCGCCATCCTTTTCACCCAGACAGGACCGAGGCAGATGAAAGAGGCAGCACAGCCTTGCTCTGAAGCACCACCTCTCTCATCCTCTTGGATCCCAGGCAGGTGGAAGGGGCAGTGACCTTTGCCGACCCCTCATTTAAAAACCCTCACAGGGGGCAGGGATGAGGTAGGGGGCAGCTTGGAGTGACAAAAACCCCAGCACCACCATCCCCACCGGTCCATAGAAAATTTGCCTACCACAAAACCAGTCCCTGGGGCCAAAAAGGTTGGGAGCCACTGATCTAGTCCAATCCCCTGCACAATGCAGGAAATTCACAAATACCTCCCCCCATATGGGGGTTGGACTAGATCAGTGGCTCCCAACCTTTTTGGCCCCAGGGACTGGGTTTGTGGAAGGCAATTTAAGGTTATTAAGGTCCAAGAAAAAAAAAAAATATATATATATATATATAAATAAATCTGGTTGGGAAATCTATCATGTTCTGTAAAAAATGCTGTCTTGCGAAAATTACTTGTTTCCTTAAGTGCATAATAACCTCATATATTATGCCCTGTCGAGACTTTTCTCACACAGAAGTGCATCAGCAAGTATATTTCATAATTGTTCTGCTTCAAGCAGTAGCCAGCATACACAGAGTTAACTCAGGCAGATAATGAACGCTAGTTATCAGAGGAAAGATGCCAGAGTTTAGTAAACAGAGTCTGTAAATTATACAGGAGTTGTCTAGGCCAAAAAGCAAGTCCAATACAGCAGCAACAGGTCAGTGTCTAAAGCAGGGGTGGCCAAACTTGCTTAACATAAGAGCCACATAGAACAAACATCAGTTGTTTGAGAGCCAGAAGGAAGGAAGGAAAATAGATGGTGGGAGGGAGGAAGGAAGGAGAGGTGGAAAGAAAGCAACTTTAAATGCATTCTCCAAGGCGCTGGCTGGTTTGGCTTGGGGAAGGGATTTAAAGAGAGAAATGCCTTCTCCAAGACCGCCGATAGGGTGGTACAGATTTTTGAGAGCTGCAGAGTATGTGTGAAAGAGCCATCTGAGCCAGTTTGGCCACCTTTGGTCTAAAGGAACATGTTGAAGCCACGCTGAAGGGCTCCTCCCCCATACTTTTTATATACTTTGAGCCCTACATCACACCTGCAACAGCTGCTTCACGTCTCCTCTGCTGATGTTTCTTCCTCTACAACAGAGTTCTTGAGGCCTGCTGACCTGCATTGAGACCGTACAGCCCCTCTATACCTGCACCAGTGTTGCTCTTGTGGCCATGGGGATCCTAGAGGAAATAGGGCAGCTGCTTGACACAGAACTGTCAGCACCAGGCAGGGGATGAAACATACACCTCATAGCCTCCTGATTCCTCATCTGATTGCTTAGCTACAGCTGGGTGGTGACTGATAGACATGGAATCCAGCGGTTCTTCATCAGGAGTCAGAACTGTCTCCAGGGCTTGGCTGTTCTATGACAATAACTGAATATTTGCCTTTATCTTGTGTTCACCACAATCCATTGACTACCCTGGAAGTACCTTTTTGTACAGGGTCCTGTGCCAGCTTTGGAACTCGATTCTCTGAAGAAAATACCCTAATCCATGCATATTCCCCTTTCCAACATGTCCCAGGCCAGCTACAATGCTCACAATTCTATGTATGTATTTTACGAGACTCCATTATCTGACCGGCTGCACCATTTTAAAAATTATTTTGCCCTGAATACCACTGCTCAGTACACAATTCTTCATAATCTGTCCTGTTCCACATTGGTGGAAAACGAGGTTTATTATAAAAAAATCCAATGCCATTAAGTCTTTAAAGAAGAATCCTCCTGTGTGATCAAGCCAAGAAGCAGCTAGACAAATTTCCTTATCTTTTTCTATATTTTCATCTTAAATACATACCCTGATCCTAGATTTGAGTCCAGTAGCTCCTTAGAGCCCAACAAGATCTTTGGGATACAGGCTTTCATAGATCCGTTAGTAAGATACGACTTTAAAAAGCTTATATGCTGAAAATCTTGTTGGACTCTATGATGCTACTGGACTTGAATCCAGGTGTTTTATCGCAGTGCAACACAACAATCCCCTGGAAATACCCTAATCCAGCCAGTGAGCTGCTCCAATCCTTCAGATATAAATCCATGGGCATTAATTACATTAATCTATACTGATGACAGTAAATAAATGCCCCTCTCTTGCCTCACTGGAGGCTGTAGTGTCTGAATTGCTACCTTCCATTGCACCCTGAAAATTAATCCTAAAATTGCTGCAAATGTTATACAAAATATAACCATCACAGTATACACTAGCACAGCAGTTCTCAGCCTTTTTGAGCCTGAAGGCACTTTTGAAATTCTGACATAGTGTGAATGTAATTACCAAATGGCTACTGTAGGAGGCAGAGCCAACCACAATGTCTGGGAGTGAGGTCATACATAACTAATAATAACTCTTCAACATTTTAGGCAGAAACACTGTTTAGCAGGATACCTTTTAAAATGAATATGCATTTTCTTGCATACACAAGCGTACGTTCAGCCAAACTGTAAAGATCCTTGGGCTGTAATGGCAGCTGCTACTGAAGCCCTGCTAAGTCAAAGCCCCACCAGGCACTGACTGCCCCCTTTCTAAAAATGTTTAGTGAGTGACAGGAAAGACCACCCATTCCCACTATATTTGGGATCCCTGCACTAGCATCTTTGGAATACTCCTTGTTTCTTTCGTGGTTGTCCAACACTATTATATCTTCAAGAAAAGCTGAGTAATTAGCCATTTGTGTAGGGACCAGTGGTAAAAGTTTATTCTTGCAATGCATATTCACAGTACTTTGCTTTTAAAAAGGTGCCAGTACTCTTATACAAGGTTGCACTGATTTCTACCAATTTCCCTCCCCCTGTGCATACGCCCACTAGGCTATTCCATTGGCATCAACAGGGCTTAAATGTGCTTAATTTGGGCTGGATCGTGCCTTTGATTTGTAATAATGCAATTGCTGTTTAACTCAATGGTCAGCTGTCTTCAGACTTGGCTTTGATGTTCTGCTGGAAATTTGGGCTCATTTAGCAACCCAAAGAGTGGCTTATCCCACAGCTGGGAAGACTCCTTTGAAATCTGAAGTTGCTCCAAGGAATGAGAATCTGAGCTGAAGGCTTCTACTGAGTTATAAAAAGTAAACCAAGGAAGGGGATGTTGAGAGCATCAAAGAAGCCATGTATGTTCTGAGTCACTGGAGGCAACTGTGCTTTATTTTAAGCTGGCTTTGTAGTTATTTTACAGTGCTTTCAGATCTGAAGGTTATGAAGTGCGCAGGAAAGTTTTGCCATTATCTGAATTGCCCAGATAGAACTCCACATGGAGGAGGGGGGCCTCTTTTCAGCCTCAAGAATTCCATGTTAATGTGAGTTTCCTTCTCCTCGCTCTTAGAATACATGATACCTGTGTACTTAATAGAAAACAATGGAAAGAAAGCTATCCTTTCATTTTTCAGCTCTCTGCAACATACTACATTTTTGAGTCTGTCAGTCAGAATATATTTCTCTAGGCAAAGTAATTATTAAAAAAAAACAACCTCCTAGCAATAAATGATTACAAAATACACTAAATGCCACTTCAGTTATTGAAGATTCATCCCAAAATGTCAGTAGTTTTAAAAACTTGTGTCTGATGCAATATTCTTCCCAGATCTTGACCTGTATTTACCGCATGTGCATGTGGAATCACAATGCCAAGTACCAAGCTGTCAGACATGCAAATTGGCTGCACCCCTGAAGGAAATCTGAATGATCAGGCTGGCCTTTACATGTCTCCATTTGTACCTTGATGGTTGTGACACTTCCACCCCGGTGCGCTCTTTTCAAATTTGGGCAACCAGTCCTTGAGTTATCAACAGAGGCGCTCGGAAACTAGGGAGAAATTTGTTTTGGATGAGGAAAAACCTACCCATCCCCACAGGAATCCCTTGCTGTTCCCATCTTTCTCTTAAGGGGGGGCAGGGCCTTCCCCCTCAGTAGACCACCTCCATCTTCTGATCCCTGCCCAATCACCAATTGGATGCTAGGTAAAAAGGTAAAAGTAGTCCCCCTGTGCAAGCACCGAGTCCTTACCGATCCATGGGGTAACGTCACATCATGATGGTTTCTTGGCAGACTTTTTACAGGGTAGTTTGCCATCACCTTCCCCAGTCATCTACACTTTACCCCCAGCAAGCTGGGTACTTATTTTACCAACCTCGGAAGGCTGAGGAGTGTCCAAATCAGGGCTGTCTTGGTAATATGAACCAATTTCTCTTAATACAAGCTTTATTTTACTGGCAAAACACTAGAGAAAATATGGGCACAGGACTAGAGTAAAGGTTAATAAAAGAAACCAAAAAAGATTGCTAACCTAACTTGGAATATACAACCCCTGAGCATCTGATCTCCCCTCTCCACTGAGAGATTCAAATAAGTCAGGAGGAAGCAGTCTTTTGCAAGGTCACACTCCTCCCCCATCCCCCATCACACACAGGAGGGACAGCACCTTTTCCGTTCTCCTGCCCATGTGTGTGTGTGTGGGGAAAATCTTAACTGATCTGGGTCTTTGGTTGTGGCAGCACAAGCCTTCTGGAACTTATTCAGCCAATACAGAGGTGCTAGGATATCAAAGATATATAGCCCGAGCTGGGAAGTTCCCTGGGTGATCTGGAATCAGCCTAACCTTCCTTATAAGTTAATTGTGAAGATAAAATAATATCACATGCCCCATCCCAGGCTCCTTAGATGAAATGTAAGATTAAAAAAAGCCTAATACAACCAATGTCCTGCCACTGGATCCAAGAGCCAGTGTGTTTTAGTGGCTAGAGTGTTTGACTGCGATATCAGAAAATTGAGTTCAAACCCTCACTTAGCCATGAAGCTTGCTGGTTGGCCTTGAGATCAGTCCCCTTTTCTTAGCCTAATCTAACTCATAGCATTATGAAGCTAAAACCTTGTAGGTAGGGTGGGGGTATATTAGGTATATATATATGGGTGTTTCTTCTTTTGCCTTCTGTCTTTCCCAGCATCAGGGTCTTCTCCAGTGAGTGCTCACTTCTCATTTGGTGGCCAAAGTATTTGAACAATTAAGAAAGCTGACAGGAAAAAAGCTGATTCATTTGAAATGTGGTGTTGGAGGAGAGATTTATAGATACCATAGACCACCAAAAAGACAAATAAGTGGGTTCTAGATGAAATCAACTCTGATTTCTCCTTAGAAGCTCAATTGACTACAAAAAGGTATGATGTCTCAAGAGAGTGAGTCTCCTAGGTGAGTTAATCCTGGTCTCTAAGTTGTGTAAAGGCACAAGCCCTTGTTCATTCAAAGGTTTCACCTGTGTGTAAGTCATTTAGGAACTAACTTAGGTAATTAGGTATCAGAGCAGCTGGGTCTGTCATCAATCACATACAGCTGGGTATAGTCAAGCATTTCATTTGACAGTTTGACATCTAGAATGGTAAAAAACAGCTTGACAGTTCTTGATCTAGGTGGAGTATCTAGATCAATTAACCATCTGAATTGGCTGGCCTATCAAGACCAACCCAGAGAATGGAATACAGGAAGCCAGAGTTTACCTCAAGAGGTCTTCAGCTCACAAGCTTGAGGGTGGTAGGGCAGAGGATGTTGCAGTGCGAGTGAATCTTTGTTCATCACTGACTTCCACAAGGCTGTGTGAGTTATTCTGCTGCTGTGAAATGCTTATTGAATTCCTGGGAAAAGCCTTAATGGTTACAACTGGCTGTAGGGCTGTGTGGTAAACATAGATAGTTGGTTTTTTTGTTTTGCTAGCTTTGCTAATAGTATGCACCTTTTTCCTTTTGTATGTTTTATCCATGTTCTGTTCTAGTCTTTATGAATTTTTTTTTGAACTTTTAACATAGCTTGGTCCAAATCTACAGTTGGCTTGTTTTTAAGTTTACTGTTTCACCACTCCAAAGGGAAAGACCCCTCCCTAAGTTCTTGTAGGATATTCCTTTGAAAGAACCCATGACCTTGATTAAAATATTTTTCTCTTTTACCTCCATCAACACCCAAATATAGTGATATGAAGTTTCCCCCCTTTTGGTTCCCATCATCTTTTTTTGGCTGTTCAGCCCCTCATCTTTCTTCTTTGTTTCTCTGTCCTACCCATTTGTGTAAACGTATGTAGATAGAAGTTGACCCAACCTTGGGTCCAACTGCAATCCTTCTTTTGTCTTTGTTTGATAAGTGCACGTGAGAGGCTGGTCTTTTATGCTGAGGAGAGAGAATTCTTGGTAGTTTGGGCTTAAATAAACAAGCATGAGTTTCTTTGTCTCAAAGATATTTGTGGTGGAGGAGGAAATTGGATTTAAACCCCACCCTTCACTACTCAAAGAAGTCTCAGAGCAACTTAGAATCTCCTTTCCCCTTCCCACAACAGACAGGTAGGTGGGGCTGAGAGAGCTCTCCAAGAACTGCTCTTGACAGAACAGCTCTGAGAGAGTTATGACTGACTCAAGGTCACTCCTGCAGTTGCACATGGAGAGTGAGGAATAAAACCTGGTTCTCCCAGATAAGAGTCTGTGCACTTAACCGCTGCACCAACTGGAAGGGGCATTCACATAAGTTCCAATTTCTCTTCTTAACTACTTGATAAGGATTACTGCCCTTTACTAGAGCTATTTCCCTCAGACTTGAAAGTGATCACCACACTTTAATAGGAGCTATTTTCCTCAGGGAAAGGCTGCTTGTTCCACTTCCCTAACTCAGGGTCCATCTTGATCTTCTCACTCTGCTTAACTCTCCACTGTAAACTGTCACTTTTAACTGCTACTCCCAATTGACACTCAGCTGTAGAATATCAGAAGGCAACAATACTAGGAAAAGTTTAAAGCAGGGGGGTGGGGTGGGGTGGGGTGGGGGAAAGAAGGAAGACCCAACATGAGATGTATTAACTAAATAACAAAAGCCAGTTTGCATGATCCGAGCAAGGCTGTTAACAATAGGATGGTTTTGAGGTCATTAATTCATAGGGTTACCATAAATTGGAAGCAATTTGTGCCAGCTAATAGAATTCAACTATCAATAATAACCAATAATCAATAACAACCTATTACAACTTGATTCCCTTCTCCTTCCAAAAATCCAAGGCAGCATCCATGGGGACTCCCATTTTAGCCTCACAATGGCCACATAAGGTTGGGTTCTAAGAAAAAGGGACATGCCTGAGGTCAGATATAAGCCCACGTCTACCAGGGATTTGAACCCAGATCTCTCTGATCCAATTAAAATAATGGCTCTTCAAGAAGCTTAAGCCATAATATTCTAGTTTATATCCTGTTCTGGCTTAATTTACAAATTGCTCATAGTGCCATTTAATAAGTATTTTTGGATTAGAACACAAAGGAATGTTTACTTGCCTAGAAATTTCTTCTGCTGTAATAAGCAATAAAAACTTCTTAGCAATATGTTCCAAGTTCTATTTATGCATAACAATCAACCGCACAGCCCCCAGTATAAACAGTCTTTTCTGTTCCAATGATGTGCTGGCAACAAACCCTAAACCTTAGGAAACTCTGGGTGACAGTCTAAAAAGCTCAGTGAAATGATACTGGGTTTATTTGAGCTTGCCCCATGGGCTTTTAAAGAGGGTTTGCCTCTACTTAGACATTTGACTTCCATTAGTCTAAAACAATAAGTGGTATTCCAAGCAGATTAACCCAAATTACTAGAACTCTAGGCTAAAACATTAATCTTCTGTCACTTGACATACCCTGCAGATCAAAGCTGAATTTCTACTGATGTCTCCTGAAAAGAGCTTTTTACAAGGAGGCTCCAGTTAACACACACTATCTAAATTGGAACAGATGAAGGGCAGGTGAGAACCTTTACTCAGATTACAAAGGAGGTAGCTGGATTCACAAGAGAGCTTGTACAAGAAACAAGAAAGTGTAAAACGAATCTGAATCAAGATAGCTATAATATTGTTTCCATAGAATTGGAGATATTGCATAGATTAGTACATTAACAATATCCCGTGATACTTTTCTCCCCAGCTCTGTTGTTAGCCTATTAAAAACTGATGTCAGAGCTGGAAAAGCTACAGAAAGGAGAATTAAACTGTTCAAGGTTTTTAAGCATGTTTCCTTTGAGAAGAGCCTAAGGTATTTGAGGCTTTTAAATTTAAAAGAAGAAATACTAAGAGAAAACATAAAAGAAGTTTTTAAAATCTTGACTAGTGTGGAGAAGGGAAATTTCCTTCCTACCCTTCATAATTTTTGAACTCAGGGTCACCTGACAGAGCAGACAGTAGGTTCATAATTAGAAAAGGAAGCCTTTTACAATTGCCTTTTCAGTTTTTATGTTATTGGTGCTCTTTCCTTATGTTTCAGGAAAGTCCACTGTTCATGATCTTCCTGATATAGAAGATCACTGTTTTGTGTAAAAAGTCCAAAAAGGCATATGGCCATTGAATTGGCAAATACTCAAGCAAACCTTGTGAGATGGAAGTACTAAATGAGAAGTCTCCTCTGCTATCAGACAACGAAGGAGTAGCTCAAATGACTTCCACAGTGTTTCAATACTCCCTCATGCAGTGTCTGTGCAGTTGCTGTCCTCTCAGTATTCCTGAACTTTAAGGGGCTACTATTGTTGATCTTAGCTATCATGAAAATTAGAGAGTTGAGCGCTGAAAGCGTTGGTTGTAGCTATACAAAGATACTTCTTACTGCTTTGGCAGTTAGAAAAGAAAGTTCACTTAGCATGTTACCAGCAAGTTCAGCATTTACCGCATCTACTCTCTTTATTTTGGTGGGTCTTTACTTTAATCTACAAGCAAAATATCATGCTGAGAGATGGTAGATAAAGCTGCAGAACAGTTATACACGTGGAATGTTATACACGAGGGAATTAGCAGGGGCAAAGGAGTCTCCGATTCTGCTTTGCTTAGGAGGAGGAGATTGGATTTATACCCTGCTCTTCACTCCAGAGTTTCAGAGCAGCTTACAGTCTCCTTTCACTTCCCCTCCCCACAACAGACACCCTGTGAGAAATGTGAGGCTGAGAGATCTCCCTGAGGACTTCTCTTAAGAGAACAGTGCCTAGAGGGTTATAACTGACCCAAGCTCACTCCAGCAGCTGCATGTGGAAGAGTGAGGAATCAAACCGTGCACTTAACCACTTCACCAAACTGGCTCTCAATAAAATTAGTCAGCCCACTTAGCACCTTCCCAGCATTTCAAGCAGCCTTTGCAACTGGAGAGTTTTCAAAAGCAGTTTACAACAAAATGTTGCACATGGAGGGATGCCTGTTTTTCCAAGAAGGAAATCCAAAAGGTCTGTTGTGCTTTTCTTAGTCATTTTTCCTGCACCTAAACAACACTTGGATATCTTACAATACAACTGTGTATTTGCCTATTTCCAAGAAAAAGGAAATAGGTTTTTTTTAATTCTGTTTTTGTTTATGGCTTGCTGGGTGTATTCTGAAATCCAATCTGAATTCCCATGACATTTATCTTCTTTCTGTGTTGGTGGTTGTTCTCCCAATATTTTTTCAGCATTAGTCATTCAGCAGAAGAAAAAAAAGATGGCTTGTTGGGAGATTTTCAAAAATTGAATCTCCTTTGAACATAAATATTTGTTTTTCTTTATGGAAACCAGGACTAGATTTTCTTTCAGAGCATTTCTACAAGTGTTGTCCTTGGCTAACAAAATGCTCACAAAACACTGGCTAACTATATGTTGACTTCCATGTAGGAAATCTGTCATACGCAGGGCTTTTTTTGCAGCAAGATCTCCTTTGCATATTAGGCCACATTTCTCTTATATAGCCAATCCTCCAAGAGCTTACAGGGCTCTTATTACATGGCCTACTTTAAGCTCCAGGAGCATTGGCTACAACATGGAGGTGTGGCCTAATATGCAAAGGAGTTCCTGCTACCCAAAAAGCCCTGGTCATACCACTTCTGACACTGAGCTGCCCTTCACATATGATAAGCTCTTTGTGATGGAAGGGTCTGTCGCTTACATTATATCAGGCCTCAGATTCAGCAGGAGCTTTCTTAGGGTTCCCCCTCTTCTTCCCCACCTACCTTGTCCATTAAATACTGGTGCAGATGCATAACAATCCCTGGATTAGGAGAATGGGCAGCCAGCCAGCCAACCATGGGCTTTGCCACACTCCCAGCAGCCCTCATTATCCCCTGGAGAAGCCCACACTACCCTTTCTCCACTTCTTATGTGATTTTGGGCAGCGGGTAGCTTGCTGGCCTTTTGACCCACACATGGATCTCTAGCCAGCCCAAGCAGGCTTTGCTCACCCAGGGCTCTCCTTTCTTGCATTGGGTTGCTTTTGGCTGGGGAGAGCATATGCTAATGAGTTATGCTAATGAGCTCTGCCATGTATTTTTCTACAAAATGACCCCTGCATTATATAGATCCAGGTGGGCAGCCGTGTTGGTCTGAAGCAGTAGAACAAAGTAGGAGTCAAGTGTCACCTTTAAGACCAACGAAGTTTTATTCAGAATGTAAACTTTTGTATGCATGCGTACTTCATCAGACAATGGAATGGGGTACAGTGAGCAGAACTTACATACAGCTGGTGGGTAGTGGTTAAGAATGTAAAGTGATATAAAGTTAGAATCAAATGGCAAAATAGTGTAATAAACAAATTGAAAGACCATTTGGTCTGGATAGCATTTGCATGGGAAACCAATAAAAGGTAATAAAAATTGCCTGTTAATTGTTCTTGCTACAAGTCTAGGTCAAACAAAAGGACGTGCATCTCCTAATTTGTCCACACCTAATTTACTTTTTAACATGTAACATACACTCTTGTCCACACCTAATTTACCTTTTAACATGTAACATACATTTTATGTGCAGATTTGCATGGAGAAGGTTCCAGATTTGATCAATCGCATCTCTGGTTAAAGTACCCTGGACAGCTGAAGTCAGGTGTAGGAGTCTATTTTGAAGGCTCTCCTTCCTTGGAGGTTTTTGAACACAGGCTAGATGGCCATCTGACAGCAATGAAGATCCTGTGAATTTATGAGGGGGGGGGGTGTATTTGTGAGCTTCCTGCATTGTGCAGGAGGTTGGACTAGATGACTCTGGAGGTCCCTTCCAACTCTATGATTCCATGAAGGTTCACACTTCTCAGCTGTGTGTGGGTCCAATTCCAATTAAGACTACCACATGTGGAATCAGCCATTTTCCTGACTTGAAATGGTCCAGGTTAAGGATACTATTTGCCTTGTTCAGGTGCTGCTGTGCAGGTACTGATGAACTACAAACATGCAGTCCCCAGTGGGGCAAACAACACCCCTCTCCCAAACTGTTCCAGGTAACTAAAATGGCACAGAGAGGAAAGTCTAAACCACCTCACTCTGTATGCTATGGCCCTGATTTGAATTGAACCCATCTGCACCTGGGAAGCAAAGATCTTCAGAACACACCTTATCTATAGCCTCAGAAGCAGGAAACATAACCCTGGAAAGGTGCTGCTGGTCAGAGTAAACAGTACAGAACAATCTTCTGACTCTGTGTAAAGTAGCTTCTTATAGTGGCATGCTAGACTGGACAGGTCACTGGTAAGGAATGGGGGGGGGGGAAGTAGAGTTATCAGATCCAGATTGGAAAACTCCTGCAGATTTGGGGATGGAACCTGGAGAAGACAGGAACCTCAGTGGGGTTATATGCCATAGAGTCTACGCTCTGAAGTCTTCCTTTTTCTCCAGGGGAACTGACCCCTGAAGTCTGTATATGTGCTATAATTCCAGGGGATCCCCAGGTCCTACCTGGAGGCTGGCATGCCTATGGCATGCTGTGAAGTTTCCACCTTCAGTCATTGCCATCTCCAGTTAAAAGAATCCTGAGTAGAAACCCAGAGAAAGACCTGTGCCTCTGAACCTTGCTATTATCCCTGGATCAATGGCCTGATAGTAGGTGGATACGGTCAATTGGGCAAGGCCTCAGGAAAGAGACCATAGTGCAAGAGCAGTGTGCACCACAGGAAGCACTGAAAGATTATGCAAAGAAAACCCCTCTGCTATATTGCTGTGTGTTAAAGCTTATTGAAATCTTTCTTTGTTAGTTTTTGTTAAGCTCTGTCTATGAATTCTCATATACCGTTTTTCGGTCAATTCCGCCTCTTTCCACAGCTGAGCATGGCTTTATTTAGTGACGTAGTTCTAGTTATGGCCAAACGGATCTTCTTTGCCTGGAATTGGCAATCACATTTATTATCTTGACTATCTTCAGACACTGTAAACAGCCCCGCTAATTGCCATTGAACAAAGTCATACAGATCTCTGATTAAACAGCAAAAACCATCTTGAAAGGGTTGTTTTTATGGTGGCTCCCCTCCCCTCCCCAGTCCCAGTCAGCTAAATTATTTTTTGTAATTAATTTCAAAGGCAAGATCTGTCCCACAGAATAGCCCTTTCAAGGGAAAAGGGAATTAATGCTACATTTCTTCGACAGCATCGGGTATAATTGCTTTCCTTGTGCAATAGTGGAACTCATAAAGTGCTTAATTGATATTGCCGCATTATTTGGAATATCAGTCTCTTTCTAGTCATTGCCTTCTGCTTAGTTTGGTGTTCCCGTTAATTCTTCTGTTGAGCCAATTAATGCAAGCGAGGGTTGTGCATCTGGTGACAATAATCCTGCTTCTGTGGGGGGATCATCTTCCCACCCCCTTTCCCCATGAGACTGAAGCATATCATAAGAGTAATGCACAGACTGTTTACTCAGGGCAACCTAATTGAAATCCCATTTTCATCTAGGGGGCTTTTCCATCGTTACTTCCCAATAAACCATTTGTGTAGGGCAGTTCTGTGTGTACCAAAAGCATAGTTATATTGCACAGTCAGGTGTCCTTGAAAATGGCAACCATATATTTAGGTGTTTCACCCTTGTCACTATTTCTGGCAGAACTGCGTGAGGTCATCAACGCTTTGTGCTTCCCTGCCCCGTTGAATCCTAGGAAACACCCCTGCATTCTCCTAACTGACATGGAAACAGAATACCATGATTTGACACAGATACATGTCTTATGCATCATATTCTAGGGCTGTTTTTTAATTGCATTGTGGTTAACAGGGCTTTTTTTGAGCAGGAATGCCCAGGAATATAGTTCCAGCTGGCTTTGCATCAGGGGGTGTGGCCTAATATGCAGATAAGTTCCTGCTTTTCCTGGTTCCTGGTTTTTCTACCAAAAAAAGCCCTGGTGGTTATTGAAACTGGGTGGGATTAAACAGTTTTAGTTGTGCAACTGTGGTGCTAGAAGCTGCATTTTGACTTCTTTAGATCAAAAGAAGAAAGAATAGAGGAGTAATGGAAGCACTTACTGACTATGGAAAGTCCTCTTGCCCAGATTGCCAGGAGATATGGACTTGGGTGCCATCAATATGCAGATGACACCCAACTCTATCTGCTGATGGACGGCCGGCCTGACTGCGTCCCTGAGAATTTAGACCGGGCCTTGCAGGATATGGCAACTTGGTTGAGGGGGAGCGGGCTGAAATTGAATCCAGAGAAGACAGAAGTCCTTTGTCTGGGTCGGGGCGCTCAGGAAGGGGAAATACCTCTTCCGGTCTTCGACGGGGTGCCGCTGATAGCGGCGCTCCGGGTTAGGAGTCTGGGAGTTTTACTGGAGCCTTCATTATCAATGGAGGCCCAGATTGCAGCCACTGCCAAGTCAGCCTTTTTCCACCTAAGACAGGCAAGGCAGTTGTCTCCCTTCCTAGAGCGCCAAGATCTGGCAACGGTACTTCATGCAACGGTCACCTTGAGACGGGATTACTGTAATGCCCTCTACATGGGGCTGCCTCTGTACAGAACCCGGAAGCTGCAGCTGTTGCAGAATGCAGCGACTAGACTGTTGCTGGGGCTTCCTAAATGGGAGCACATACAGCCTGGACTGCGCGAGCTGCACTGGCTGCCAGTTATATATCGGGTTCGTTACAAAGTGCTGGTCATTACCTTTAAAGCCCTATATGGTCGAGGACCTGTCTACCTTAGGGACCGTCTCTCCCCATATGAACCCCAGAGAGCACTGAGGTCAGCCAGAAAAAACTTGTTGACTACTCCCGGACTGAGAGAGGTGAAGCTGCAATGCACCCGTAACCGGGCCTTCTCCTCTGTAGCCCCGAGCCTATGGAACCAACTTCCAGAGGAAATGCGGGCCCTGCGGGATCTTGAACAATTCCGCAGGGCCTGTAAGACCTTCCTCTTCCGACTGGCTTTCGCTGACGAAGAAAGAAATTGCTAATGATAACCGCCATCATAAAAGAACAGTAGTATTAGCACTTTTATTAACTTAATTAACTAATTTTTAAACGTAATCAGAATTTTAATGTTTAAATGTAATTTTGTTTTCTTTTGCTTTCCTTGTATAATTGAAATTTGTATGATGTTGTTAGCCGCCCTGAGCCTGCTCCGGAGGGGAGGGCGGGATACAAATAAAATTATCTATCTATCTATCTATCTATCTATCTATCTATCTATCTATCTATCTATCTATCTATCTATCTATCTATCTATCTATCTATCTATCTATCTATCTATCTATCTATCTATCTATCTATCTATCTATCTATCTATCTATCTATCTATCTATCTATCTATCTATCTATCTATCTATCTATCTATCATCTGCTTGTCTGTCCTGAGTGGCTGTAGCTGCTGTTGTAGTGGAAAACATTTTCATGTGAATCAGGGAAGCCAGCAACAAGCCCTACCTTACAGTGGTCGCACCTACTTTCTGAGAAGCTTGGTGAGTACCAAGGTGCCCACCATTAGACAGTATACATGTCTAAATAAAAAAAATCTATTAAAATCAATACCATCAGTTCAAAAGGTAATGGAACACTATCACAATAGTAATAACAACAATCAGGGCTTTTTTTTGTAGCAGGAACTCCTTTGCAGATTAGGCTACACCCCCCCGATGTAGCCAATCCTCCAAGAGTTTACAGGGCTCTTTAGTACAGGGCCTACTGTAAGCTCTGGGAGGATTGGCTACATCAGGGGGGGGGGTGTAGCCTAATATGCAAAAGAGTTCCTGCTACAAAAAAAGCCCTGAAACAATTATTACACTTTTAGAAGGCTTAAAGCTGTAAAATATTTCACTAGGAGCTACTATGGATTACCTACACCTGTGGATCTTCACAAGGAGCAACAATGATTCTAAGTAATTATATGGGTCTATGCACCAAGAAGACATGCCAAAGCATGAACCTGTTTATTTTTTGTAGAAAAGGCGACAGTTTTGCCTGTGTGTTTAACAAGACTACAGTTATTAGGTAGGGGTGAAAATGTGCTGCAAAGATTTGTTGCTGTTGCTGCAAGGATTTCCCTCAGCAAAATCCTTACCCCCTGGAAACCTCTGCTTTAGAACCAAACCTCTGCCTCTTTGCAATTTGTTTTTGAGTACATCCAGGAATGGCCTTTGGACTTTACTAAATCCCTCCAAATATTCTTTTCTTGCCCTTCACTATTGAACACTGAAATAGGGCCCCAACTCTAGCTTAACTGATCTGGGATAATTCATACTTTTCACTTCTAAACTCACAATCACAGACATAAATTGGAACCATCTATCATACACATTTTTAAAGTGGAAGGGTGAGGGAGACTATTGCCTCAACCTGCTTATTCTAGATGGGAAACTGAGAGACAACCTAACCCAAACCAGTAACTGCAGTTATGTAGGCACAGCCTAAGAAAAAAGTTGGAATTCAAGTCTTTGGTTGTTCAGAAACAGGAGGGCCTTGACTTTGTCACATCACATCACTGAATCCTACAGTCATCTATACTTTGTATATACTAATGGGAATAGTGATTTTTTTCAGGGACTTGCCCTCAATCCTCAGTAGCACAAAAAAAAAAGCGGGGGAGAGAAAAATATTGCTCCTCATTTGCTTAGGTATAGGCAAAAGATTGCATCTTCCAGAACCACTCACCTGGTTTGATCTACCCAGGCCTTTTTTCATAGAAAAGGCCCAGCAGGAACTCATTTGCATATTAGACCACACCCCTTGGGGCCATGCCAGCTGGAACTGCATTCCTGCTCAAACAAAGCCCGGGATCTACCTGTTACTAAAATATTACCTTTATATCCTCCCCCACAAAACTCCCCTAAACCTAACATAAAATTATATTGTAATAGTTACTGGTCAGATTTAACCATAAAACCATTTAAGTTCTTCCGTTAAGCTAAAACGTTAGTATAAAAGACACCACATGCACACACACATTAAATGAGATAATAAGAGAAAGCCTAATTCTGTTCTTGACCAGCTGACCAGCTGACAAACTTAGAGCCAGGATTTGTGTACTGAGTTGCTGAGAAGTCCTTTGCTGCTTTTATGTCACCATCTAAATTGTTCGTTTGCCATAAATTATTGTTGCCATAAATTATCGCTGTTGCTATTGCTTTGTTCCTGTGTAGTTGCAAACTCCTCTGTCTGGTATTGTTCCCGCTAGTCTTGATCAGGGGTGGGGTGGGGAGGATCACACACTGTGAGCCACAGGCAGGAGCCCTTGGTTCATGCTTCAGATAAGTTTTGACTGGAAGGGAGGAAGGGCATATACTCCAGGACAGTTCTGCTCAGGTTTTTCCAGTTCTGTTTCATCCACTGGTGATTTCAATGCCAGACCAGGACCCACTGATGAAGCCAATGAGAGGTAATCATTAGGGTGTCCAACTGGAGGACTTAGGTTTTTGAATCCCCAATAGGCCACGGAAGCTCACTGGGTCTTCTTGGACCAGTCACTCATTCTTTGTTTAGCCAACACAAAGAGGAGAAAGGGTTTTTAAAAAACTAAATAAATAAATACTCTAAAAATCCCATAACTGGGTTAGGAGGGGGCTGATAAAATGCAGAAACACAGCTTCAAGATTCTCCAGAGATCAAGGAATTAATACAGCTGAATTTAATTTTGATTTTATTCTCTATGGGCTGGATTTTGTGCATATTTTCCTTTTATGCAAGAAGCTTTTCTCAGATGCAAGAGGTCCCACTGATTAAAGATGCAAGAGGGGCAGTTTTGCCCATTCTCTTCTCTGCCACTAAACATGCTATATTGCTTTTAATTCATGTGGAGACCCAAGCCTTAGCTTTAATATCACCTTTTGGCCACTGTTGGAAGAAGTAGTGACTGCTGGAGGAAGCAGTGAAGATCTGTCTTTACTGATGCCTTCCACTGGTACTATGTAGATAATTTCATGGTGCCCAGTACTTTCTGGACACCATCAAAATTATTTAAGTTGACCATTGAATTGACAGAGACCATATACCTTTCTGTTGCTTGATTCCTCAGATATTATTCATCTACATATTAGACAAACCGTCTTTTTAAATGACTTGGCAGTAACAAGAAGATAAATTAATTCAACTAATAAAACTGAGTGAAAACTGACCAACCTATTACAATCTTTGGAACTCATGAGTTTATGTGCTGAACTAATGAGATTAGAGCAATTGGAGAAGATATCAAATCTTCAGCCTGCTGTTTCATAAATCAGTGTGACGCAGAAACCAAATGTGTATATTTTGCTCAACCTTGGTTGGACAGAGAATATTCTGATTTTCAGAAGCAAATACACAGAGGGCGTTTTCGCACTCACCTTCAAGTGGTGCGACCACCCTCCTCACGCCGGCGGATCTGCAGGGATTTCGCACCAGAAGCGCCAGCGCACCCAAAAGAGCCGGTGACTTCCGTCGCGAAACCAGCTCAAACGTTTTCCTGCTTCTTGGCGGTTTCCGTTTGAGCTGGTTTCGCGACGGAAGTCGCCGGCTCTTTTGGGTGCGCCGGCGCTTCTGGTGCGAAATCCCTGCAGATCCGCCGGCGTGAGGAGGGTGGTCGCACCACTTGAAGGTCAGTGCGAAAACGCCCAGAATGTATTGCTATTACGGTATATAGGAAGAATAATATCAGTGTTCTGCCATTTAAAAACTTTTGGTTTAAGATGTAGTATAAGAAGGTCTTTAATTAAGGAGAAATACTAAACTGAGATGGAAGCATGGCGTCTCCATGATAACGCAGGACTGTCTAACATACACTGATCAGTGCCTTAGTCAGCAGTTCACGTTCCCCATAGATTTACAATGATTAAAGAAATTATGAGAACAAGATTGTGGTATTGGTACTAGACAATGCTCCACAATGGCTTCCGATTAGTACTGGAGAAGCAGATTATGTTGTCCAACTAAAATCATGGAAGGCCTTTTATCCAGATGATGATATTCTCACAGAATTGATTAAATTTAATGTTAAATACCGGTGGTGTCCTACCAGGGATGGAATTCTAGCAGAAGCTCCTTTGCATATTAGGCCACACACCCTGATGTAGCCAATCCTCCAAGAGCTTACAAGGCTCTTTTTGTAAGCTCTTGGGGGATTGGTTACATCAGGAGTGTGTGGCCTAATATGCAAAGGAGCTTCTGCTAGAATTCCACTCCTGGTTCTTACTATTGTTTTTATTTGCATGCTTTATTAAGTCGGGTGGAATGCCAACTACCCAGGCAAAAGCAATAATTTCCCAATATATAAAAAGGGAGATTAAAAAGGATCCTGCTATCACCCACTTAGTTTGCTTTGTGTAATTAGAAAGATGCATACCAGCAGCTTTTGTAATAAGCTAAAAGTTTGGCAAGATGATACCAACGTTTCGGGTAAACAGCACTGTAGTTGGGTAAGCACATTAAGGGAGAAAATGGTGTTTTAGTAGAAGGTAAATAGGAGTTTTTATTGATAAGTCAGCTTTTGACTTAATTTCAAGGTAACTTAATTTGGCTTAACTTCAAGGTTGCTTTTGACTTAATTTCAAGGTAACTTTATTGGCTGAAACTAGGGAAATCTTACAAAAGAGACTGCTAACACCTAAGAATGCTCATGGATGCTCATCTATTGGAACAAATATAGATCTGTAAGTATTTGTGCATCATATTTCTCTCTTTTGGTAAATCAATTACACATTTGTATTACATGCATGTGAAATCTGAACAATCTGCTTGAGTAGTTACTTATGGGAATGGCAGGCCATTTTTTCTTACTGCAATTCATTACTTAAGGGCTAACGTGGTGCCTCTATTATGTGGGGTATCTGTTTGGTCTGATGGTTGTAATGTAAACATAGAGAAGATGCAAGCTTAATTTCTCAAAGCTGTTCAGGGACTCTCTAAATGTTTAGCAGTTATGAGTCTCAAGATGGGGCAATGTTAATTAGCAGCTACTACAAGGATTGCAGCCAGGAAGTTGGGGTTATTTATCATAGAAACTGGAATAAAGTTACAATCTAAGAAATGAACTATGCTGGATTTTCTCTCCTGACATTATTAAGGGAAGGCTTAGATCAGGGGTGTCAAGTTCATTTGTTATGAGGGTCGGAGCTGACATAAATAAGAGCTTGTCAGGCCAGGCCATGTGTGTACCTATTTAAGATTAGGTAGTACAGATATAAACTTTGTAAGGGACACAAACACAATTAAAGATTTTTTAAAAACATGCTTAAAACATTAGTACTTGTTGGTGTTAAAGGTGCTTTCTTTATATTTCTCCCATGGGATCCAGGGAATTGGGCAAAGGAAGCTCTGGCTCTTTCCTTCCTTCCTTCCCCAGGAGGACCAGGAGGGGGAGGAGCTTCAGCCAATAAAAAAAAGAGAGGCTTGTGATTGAGAGAGCCTAGCAAAGCAAGCTCTGCCTCCCCCCTTCCTCCCTAAGGGAGGAGCCTCAGCCAATGGACACAATAGAAGTTTTGCTCTGTAACTCATGTGTGATTGAGCAAGCCTTGCAAAGCAAGCTGTTACGCAGAAGGAAGCAAGAGAAGGAGAAGGAAGCAGATGACAGACAGTTGCTCTAGGGCCTGATAGGAGCCCTCCGGCAGCCTGATCCAGCCCCTTGGCTGCATGTTTGACACTCCTGGCTTAGATGTTGATCAAAGGATCTGCAACACACTGTGGCATGTCATGTAGATTTAGTTCACCCTAAACTTTTAGGTCTAAACTTTCCAATAGTTAAGGAATGTGCAAGTTGTTTAGAAATCGGAAGTGTATCAAAACATAGGAGAACTTTTACAGTAGAATGCTGTAATATTTTGCCTTCAACAATCCTTGAGGGCTGTTACATTTCATCAAGTAATGTGTTTTGTGGTTGTGGTGCAGCGGAGATAGACTGTGTGGCTCACAAGCCATTACTTTGTAATTAAAATTGGTCCAGTCTTGGCTATAGTACAAGGCCAGCCATTCAACAGGAGATCTAGCTACCTTTCTCTTGCCACCCACAAGAAAAGTGGCTCTTTCTTTTAAGTAGCAAACAAGGCAAGATTGTGAATGATGAAAGGGTTTTGTTAATCAACATGCACAGATACTATATGCCTTTTGTTTGAATGACTATTCTGCATTGATGAAAGAGGTCTATACTAAGGAGAACTGAACAAAAACAATTACTAGATCCTCCCTGTTTTATTGGCTGTGAGTTTAGAAACTAGTTATTTTATTTTTGTACATATTTTACTGCCATTTCTCCAAGGACATTGAACACTGTTCTCCCCTCCAATGCCGTGAGGTTGGTGTCTGGCCCAAGATTTGCATGGCAAGCTTCAAGGCAGGAGAATTTGAACCTAGATCTCTCAGATCCTAGTCTGACACTCTGATCTCTGCCACAGTGGATCTCCTCAATTATCCCTTGATTCAGCAGAATGGCCACACTTGTTCCAACAAAATGGAATGACAGACAATAGCTCAGATTGCTTAGCAAAAACAATTAAAGAAATTTCACCATGGAATTGGACTATTACAGTGTGACCCTAGGAACATTTTCCAGGGAATAACCCCCACTGAATAAACTAGAGTAGCATTCTGAGTAGACCTGCTTAGGACTTTTGTCTTAGTGACTATGAGTTATGGCAACTGAAAGAGAATCTCAATACAGAGGAAGTATACTCTTTAAAACATTTTATAGAATCATAGAGTTGAAAGGGATCTCCAGGGCCATCTAGTTCAACCTCCTGCGCAACAC
Organism: Heteronotia binoei; assembly: GCF_032191835.1. Classification (NCBI taxonomy): domain Eukaryota; kingdom Metazoa; phylum Chordata; class Lepidosauria; order Squamata; family Gekkonidae; genus Heteronotia; species Heteronotia binoei. Next base: position 163,532,915 of record NC_083224.1, on the reverse strand, counting down.
AAAAGATTCACAAATACCTCTCCCATGCTCATACATCCCCAGTAACTCCTGCTTCATGCCCAGAAGATGGCAAAAACCTCCAGGATCCCTGGCCAAACTAACTTAGAGAAAAATTGCTGACTGACCCCAAAGTGGTGATCAGCATTTCCCTGGGTGTGCAAGAAAGGGCCACAAGAACTAAGCACTGGCACATCCCTTCCTGTTCCCCCTCTCATGATCGGCCTAAGTTCACAGAATCAACATTGCTGTCAGTTAGCCATGTACCCTCTATTTGAAAACCTCCATTTCTGGGGACACAGACTATTTCTGTCATTGCCCCTTGTGTTTCCCTGAGGCATCTAATAAGCTGCTCCTCAAAGGATGTTGGCAATCTGTAAGCTCTTGTTAGTATATCAAATGTAAGAATTAGAAAATGTGAGTGAATGCATTTGAATCCATGGACCAGTTTGTGCCCATCTCTATTCACAAGGGTGTTGTAAAGAACACTGAGGTGATAGTAATGCATGAAAAGGTATTTGAATACTTCTAAAATGCTAGATAAATGCCAAGGAAACATTTGGTGTAGTAGTAGGACTGATTCTGGACTGCAGTAGTGGTTAAGAAGGCTCACCTGAGCATTTTTGGATAAGGACTTTGCACAATTCTTAAGCATTACAAATTTGAGCTGTTCTTTACTGCCTGTCCTAAATGACTTAGAGATTTTTGAAGTGGCTAACCCATCTGTTCCCCTCTTAGGAGACTAGTTGCTCAGCTGGACTCCTAAAGGGAAAATCATGCTGTTTTTTGCAGTTCTCTCACCCCTGGAAATCTTAAGATGTTAATGTGGCTGTCCCGCTGCTTGGGTTCCAAGTTCAAAATAGATGCATGCCAGGGGTGGCCAATGGTAGCTCTCCAGATGTTTCCCCCCTACAACTCCCATCAGTCCCAGCCAGCATGGCCAATGGCTGGGGCTGATGGGAGTTGTAGGCAAAAAACATCTGGAGAGCTACCATTGGCCACCCCTGCTGTATGCAATGTTGATTCTGATGGGCATTAAAGAAGCACAGTGGTTTCTGAATAGTCTTGGTTTGCCCCCCTTCCCTCTTACTAGGACGATTCTGTAAAGCCCTGTTTTGTTTTTGAAGTTTACATTGGAAAACCACCTTTCTTGATGTCCTTATGGAACAAGCCAGTTTCTCTAGCACTATACTTCTGGTAAATCATTATTCCTAATTTCTTCCAGTTTTTTACTTTTGAAGATACCTTGTTAAAATAGTGTTAGCATGAGCTTCAGGATTCATGTTAAGACCTTTCTTTTAATGCACCATGGTCCCAGTCAGTGTTCCATCTAAGCTGCAGAATCTTGTGAGCAAAAATTCTACTTTATGAGCTACTGGCATTAAAGTTATGAGCTACTGCATAAATTAGTATTCTCTGGAGTCATCCTTCCTGAGTTAAGACAAAAATGTGTGAGCTGGAGGCTATAAATCTGTAAACTAGCTCACACTAACTCTGCTTAGAGGGAACACTGGCTCCATTCTAAATCAGGCCCATACGTTCCTGAGAAACACAGATCTCACAGAGCTACATCTGTTAGCAGGACCCACCCTGGAAAAGTATATCATGTGTTGCCCATACAAAAAAAAATCCAGTTGCAAAAGATTTTTGTGGTAAATCCAGAGTGCATCCAAGAATGTGTGGATTAAGCCTAGTTCACAACATGGGCCTGAGTGCAGAAGTGGACATGAGATCATGGACCAAGAGGAAATTTGCTGATTTTGGTTAAATAATGTACAGAATTCAGCAGTTTATTCTTTTGCATGAACTGTCTGGAAAACTGTGTCCTATTAATAGTGTGTCCAACATTACAAAAGATAGAAATGGGGAAATGTGCCCAAATGTCACACTGGATCTAACTAGGTTTTCAAAGAGGCTTAAATCTTCATTGATCATTTGCAGTTAGATGAAGGTAGTGTCTGCCCACACATAAGACTCCATCTCAAGAAGCTGCTGTTAATGATCTTTGACACCAGTCATGGCAAGGCTTATACAGAAATTTTCCTATAGCGGATGGAGACTTGGGTATTAGAGGTGGGGAAAGCTCAGAAGAACAGCCTAACCCTATAATGTGGACAACTCTGTGAAGAGCAAAGCAAGAGATGACTAGGAGTGTCAAACTCCTGCCAGAGAAGACCAAACCAAATTTTGGTCTATGCTCCTAAAGCAGATTAACTGCATAACAGAATGTGTTGCATGCACTTTATTTGAGTGTTTCATTACTAGGGTATTGTGCTATAGTGCTTAATGAATTGGTTCGATTTGTAAATTCTCATTTTAATTTACTCTTCCACATCAACCTGAAAAAGGGATAGGTTGGAGATTATGCCCTTTGCTCACAGAATATGCATGCAACCTCATGTTCAAGGCTGACCTGAGGAAATCTGGGGTTTGGATAGCAATTATGTTTTTCCTCGGAAGATGGTGGAAGAGACTACCAAGAGTGTATTTCTGGAGTAGAAGAGACGTGGGTATGTATGAATGTGTAGCTAGGGTTAGAGAAACCAGAACAGCACATGATATACAACATTTAGTGTAAATTTATTTATTTATTTATTTATTCGGTGACTTCTATCCCGCCCTTCCCACAAGTGGCTCAGGGCGGCTTACAACAAATGTGATTGGGGCAAATATGTAAGTACCCTATCTTCATTGTAAGACCCATAGGTCAGGACCTTCTGTCATCTTTACACATCACTTAGCCAGGTTTTACTCTGGTCAGTATCTGGATATTAGATTTCACATAATCCCTATGCCATTATGAGCACCACAGAGTAATGGAAAGTGTTTTCAACTGCTGTAAAACAATTATGGTTTTCTAATATACTTTAATTGAAGAACCAATCAACATCTTGGCTTCTAAGGTAATGGAGGAGGAGAATCGGTAGAAGCTGCTTTGTAACATTAGCAGGATGGGGCTCTGGCAATGAGATTTCAAGAAATTGCCTGCTTTCACCTGTGAAAGCTTGGAATAAGCTGAGAAATATGAGCACCCAAGCTCTAAAGACCTATTTTAATATTACCAATGATGTACTGAAGGTTTCAAGAAAGCTGGGCTTGGATCCGATTCATTGCAGTTGTGTGCTTCTTTGTCCATTGTGGAGGAGGTCCTCTGCTGTGGTTTGCACATTTCTCTGGCTATAGGCACTTCTGCAAACCCAAGACCAATGTCTTTCAAGGAGTTAATAAGTGCCTAGTGCAGGGATCCTCAATGTTATGCCTGTGGGCACCATGGCACCCTCTGACACTTCTTCTGGTGCCTGCCAAGTGTTTTTAGAAAGTGAGCAGGGCTAGAAGGGGCTTTTCTCCAGCAAGATTTCTGATCGACTATACAGATTTTGAAAATACTGCTTTGGCAGAAGCTGCCCCCACAGCACAAGGATCTTCCCTATGTGATTGAAGGTAAGTGTCAGCAGTCATTTTGTGGCTGGTTCCGCCTCCTGTGGCAGCCATTTTGTGGCTAAACCCATCATACTGTGTCAGAATGCCAAAGGTGCCTGAAGTGTCAAAAGGTCTGGGGACCCCTGGCTTAAGTAACATGATAATGGTTCTGTTGTGGAGAACCAGCAATGGGCAAACAGGACTGTAAGCAGAAAAAAGGCATAGAATCTAAGACCCCAGTATAAGCAAGTGTGGTAGCTGTTGGCTTAAAAATATGAGAGAACATTTCAAATCCTCCTTTAGTTTCAGTTCAGTGGAGCCTAGAACTAGACACTTCCTCAATCTCTATTAGCCAGCAATAAGGAAAAAAAGAGCTCCTACCACAGCACTGGTATAAGGGTAGTTGAAAAACTGTAAATGGGTAGTGGAAAGTGTTATATAGTTCCATCCAAATTATGGTGACCCATAGGGTTCTGAAGGCAGGAGATAAACAGAGGTGGTTTGCCATTGGCTGCTTCTGAGTAGCAACCATGAACTTCTTGGTGGTTTCCCATCCAAGTATTAACCAGGACTGATTCTGCTTAACTTCCAAGATCTGACAAGGTCAGGTTAAACTGGGCCATCCAGGGCAGCTCTAAACTACCCATTAGTTAATAATAAATCATTTAACTAGTGTCCTTTCGCCTTCTGGTTCAGGAAATCTGCCTGGCCGGCAAGTGCTGAAAAAACAAACGCAGCAATTACAAGGCAAAACAGGAGCAAAACATCATCACGACCTGCCATACTGTTTCCATCCTGTGAGTAAAATGCAGTTACCTAGCAACTATTGAAAATCGGTGATTCACCTTCCCTGGCTTTTCTTGCCACACGTGCAGATTTGAGAAGAACTAAGTGTTCTACAAAATCCAATGAGTTCAGAATGTTTCACCAGCAATACTTTGCAACATAGCAGCCGCAGCTTAACAAGGGGACTGCTGTGCAAAAGACTGCCATTATTTTTCTGTCGCCAAGTTAGAAAACATGCTTGCTGTCATACTTAAACAATCATACACAGCTTCTTATTTTATAATTATAAAGTAAGGTATGACAGCCCCACCCTTCCCTCGGAGGCAAGATATTGCCTCCATTTTTTTCACTTTACTAACTGAACTGCCCTAGTAACGAGTTTTGTTTTCTGCTGAAGAACTCTGGCTGTCCCACCCTGTCACAGTATGATATTTTGGCTGTTGGCTCAGCCCAGGAACCCGAGGAAAGGATCAGGAGCCCACTTTAACTTAAACTTAAATGGCACCTGAGGCATTATGAAACTAACAGTGACAAAATATTTTATATAATGTAGAGGGGAAAGGTCAGGTGAAATCAGAGATTGAAATTTCTGTGTTAAAACCAGCACATGCACAGACTTGAGTTCTTATGTTTCAGGTTAGTGAGAGTTTCTTAAGGTACTCACAGTTACTTAAATCTTTATGTATTTTTCCCTGTTAAATCGCAGCTTTTATTCCCCCCCCCCTCCCAATGCAAAACCACTACAAAATACTCATTGTGTTCAAATACTCATCTTTTTGATGATACAGAATATTTACAAAGAACAAAACAGTGCATTTTTAGCTGCAACAGCTGCACTTATTCGACAGAAGCTATTTGCAGACACAGCCCTTGGCATAGTTGGTGCAGCCAGCTGGACAACAGGACCAGCAGTTTTTTGTTTGTTTGTTACAGGGAGTACCTTTGCAATTTTTGCATTTGCAGGAACCAGCACAGGTACAAGAACCAGCAGAAGTCCTGAGGACTTACCATGCTTACAGGCTGTTTTGTAGTCACTGTTGGCAGCTTATATGAGAAGAGCAGAGCAATCAGCTGTTCCTTAAATCTTTGTTGTGAAGCTTTTGTTCCAGTGTTTTCCTAAACACTCCACTTTCTTTGCGTATTTACTGACTCTTTTAGTTTCCAGAAGGCTGGTACATGCTTTCCAGTACCCAAACCCCTTCTCTTGAAACATTCTGAGTTCTTAACTGATTCTTAAGGTCTCTACAGGCAGTTTCTAACCAGACCAGACCAAGGGTCTCTGCACCCTTCAGAGCTAATTTCCTGTTTGACAAGTTAGGAAATTTGCTTCTCTCTAGAACATCTATTCCCTTTCCTTTGCCCAAATGGGAATCTTCATTTACTTCCCAAACTTCTTTGCCAGCTTTCTCCTAGCACTCCTGTCTGTGTTAAAGTGATCTCCGCTAAGGCTGAAATCAGACTGTCAGTACTCAACTCAGTCAAGGCAGAAATCTGCCTGAATTTCTCATCATCATGCAGCTCCCTCAAGACTTTCTCTGCTCAGCTGATACTAACCAATCAGATTGCTTGGAGTATCCTGTCATTTAAGGCCCTCTGTTTCTGTGAAGAATAAACCCTTCACAGCCCTTCAGCTTTTTTAAAAGTGTGGTCTGTCACATAAGGCTATTCTGGGGGAGTGGATTATGCTTTGCAAAATATCCTGACAAATTGAGGCATATACTTTGGCATAGTTGCTTTGTCATGACTTGGTACAGTGCAGTGGGAGTTCATCAATCACATGACACTAGGGCTATAGTTGGACAACAGACTCAGTGTGATCTGGCCCCGCCTCTAATTAACACAGGTTTTTTTTGCAACTGAGTTTTGATCAGACATCCTATCCTGACCTGCTTCAGTGCACGCTCACTCTGTGGTTGATCGATCAGATTATGTGCTTATGCACACATCCCTATCTGATTAAAAAAAATAATTAAAAAAAGAGGGAGAATGGATGAGAAAGTTCATGCTTCCTAACTGACTTCAGTTCACAACAGGAGAGCGCAGACATCCAGAAATGTGGAATGAAAGCAATGCCATTCATAAGGACTGGACCTTCCCCAGTGCCTAATAACTCTGCCTTGAAGGTTGGTCAGAATGGGGTGCCAGTGACTGGGGAATGGGAGGCAGATGCCACTGTCTGATCGTGCACTTTAAATCCAGAAGGGAACAGCAACATCTTTGGATCAATGTGCTCATCTGACCACAGCCTAGGTGCCTCTTTCAAATGTCCTACAAACTCTGGAAACAGTTGCTTCATAAAATGGGGTGTGCAGCAGCAGCGGTGTTATAATAAGTAACCCAAAGAAGAGAACATGGTGGTATTTCAAGGATAGGACACAGTGGGGAAGTGTGGGAAGTTACATGGAGGAGCAGCTCTATGAGAGGGGAGTGACTCAGTGGTAAAGCATCTACTTTGCATGCTGAGGTCCCAGGTGTAATTCCAGGCATCTCTGGTTAAATGGATTAGGCAGTAGGTGATGTTAGTCATTTACTTGGGAGAGCTGCTGCCAGTCAGAATGCACAATACCGACATCGATAGTCCGATACTCTGAATCAGTATTAGGCAGCTTCATGTGTTTATGTGAGTGCCAACTTATTTACTTGAATATAAATGGAATTTGTATGGCAAATGTGAGGTTCTCCCTTGGTGTTCAGATCTGCTACTGTGAATAAGAGAAACATGGGCTTGAATGTTGCCCACAAGTTCTGCCACTCCTGGGTGGGGCACAGTTGCAACTTTTCCATTATTTTACCAATCTGGCCATGTTTTAGTGGGGATCCAGTATTCAGGATTGAAAAGCCAACACATGAAAGTAGTGTTTACTTGACTTCTACCCCTGACAAGCCAAGCTAGAGTCTAACCTGACTTTATCTAAGACTTTCCAGCTCCTGTCCACTGGCCCTTCCATCTTACAGCATTTCCACATTTCAGTGATGCGTGATGAGACATAATAATTTTGAAAAGAAAATTTGCCAGCCCTACAGCTCAGACTGCATCGCTTGCATAATCTGACCTGTGTTTATAACCTGATTTAACCATTACCAGGAAAGGTAGTAATAGTTGCTTCCATGGGACCACTGTCTGATAGAAAGCTTCCTAGGTTACAGCAGATTGCATGGTTTGTGTACCACATGATACATGGGAGGTCACAGGTGGCGTATCTAAACATGGAATTCACTTTAATCACATGGGGTAGGACCAGCTTTGGGAGCAAGCAGTGAAAGTCAGCAGCTATGACATTTAGGGAGTGTTTATTCGGGTGACCAGGTGCATGACCAACAGTGCTACGGTCACCTCAAGAATAGATCACTGTAATGCTCTCTACATGGGGCTACCCTTGATGCTAACCCGGAGACTACAGCTAGTGCAGAATGCTGCGGCACGGCTGCTAATGAGGCTGCCGCGATGGGAGCACATTCAGCCAGTGCTGAAAGAGCTGCACTGGCTACCTGTTGTGTTCCGAGTTCGCTTCAAGGTGTTGGTATTGACCTTTAAAGCCCTTTATGGTCAGGGACCTGCCTATCTATGGGACCACCTTTCTCCATATATCCCCCAGAGAGCACTGCGTTCAGGGGCAAGAAACTTACTATTCGCCCCGGACCAAAAGAAGCCAGGTTATGTGTGACAAGATCTAGGGCTTTTTCGGTGGCAGCACCAGAACTTTGGAACACCCTTCCAGAGGCCATAAGGGTCCTGCGGGATCTGTCTGCATTCCGCAGGGTCTGTAAGACCGAATTGTTTAAGCAGGCCTTTGATGCTTAACTGAAAGAGGGCTGCCACCGGACATCATACAGAATGCTGGTGATCGCTGTTCAAACATTCAATGCCGCCTATATTGTACTGATGCAGCACCACAGAATGGTTTTTAAAAATTGAAAATGTAAATTATGGTTTTATATGTTTTATTGGTTTAATTGTATTGACATGATGTTGTGAGCCACCCTGAGTCCGCTTGCGGAGAGGGTGGGATATAAATCGAACGTAATAAATAATAAATAAATAAATAAATAAATGTATTAAACATCCTTTAATTTGTAGTAATCTGTGCTAATGTTTGCTGGGGAAGACCAGGAGCGCCTTTAGACTGTTTCAAGAATGACACGGGAGTTGTACAACAGTGATCTGCAATCATTAAGCAGGGAGTTTTGTACGAGTTTTCAGTGGGAGAGGAACATGTAGCTGGCATTAATTACATGGTATGAAGGAGTACTGGCAGTCAGTGTTTTGCATGGAGGTTGGCTTTGTAGTTAATTATTTGGGTCAAGGGAGTATTGTATCAGGCTACTGATGCAATTTTCTCTAACTGCATAGATGGCTTGTCGATAATGGACATGTGGGATTCATCTCACATAGCACTTAGTCTGAGGTGGTGTCTGTGCCTTTGCAGTATAAATCATCAAAGGTCTCTCCTACTTCATTTGAGAGATGGAAGGTGACTAATTCAGCAGTAAAACAGCACATTTCAATCAAAATTCATTAGTGAGAGCACACATGACCTTTAAGGGTATGGTATACACTCTTCTACTCTTAGTACAATGCAATAAGGATATCTCTTACTGTTAGAATGTTACAGAACTGCTGATCAAGGAGGTCTATCTGGCCAGTTGATCTCTGCTGATTTTAATTTCTGGTAAAGACTTTTATTCAGAAGAGCTCTTTGTTATCTGTGAGTTGATTATTTTGTTTATTCTTCTGACTTTTATTCTGCTCTTCCCCACTGTTGTGAGGCTCAGAGAGGATCACAGCATATAACAAAGTTTAAAACACAATTAAAACAAATAAATAGAATCAGATGCCTACTTGCCTGGACCCTTCTGACATCAGAAGTTCAGAATAATCCTTGTATTTTCTGTCCTGTTAATGTTAAAAACTCTTTAATCAACCATGTACTTGTTTTATATTGTTCTGGAGTTTATTGCTTTGTTATGACTATGGTTATCGTCTTAACAACTTTTATTGGTTTTTCTGTTTGTTTAAAACAAAAATGACTATTGAAGAAGTTCAGAAATTTCAAATTGGATTTTAGAAATATTCTCACTGGCTAAATGAATTAATGATGTTAACACAACATTTACTCACTGGTATTGCTGCTGTCCAGTATTGGCTGCCACTGCATATCAGCTGTCCAAATACAATGAAGTGCTGATTTTTGCAATGATTGCCTGTAGGCAGTCATCTTCAGGTTGCTGCCTGCTTAGTTGCTCTCCCTGCTTAGTGTAGCCGGCCTAGCATCAGTTAGAGACCTCCCTTTTCTATTGCAGCTTCCATTGTGTGAAGGGGCTCCCTGAGTGGTTGGAGGAGGTACTATCTCTGGAAAATAAAAAGACTCCTGCTGGATCATACCAGTGGTCCATCTAGTCCAGCATCCTGTCTCACACAGTGGCCAAACAATTACTCTAGAGGGCCAATAACAAAGCATAGAAGCTGAGGTTGCTTCCTGGTTGTTTTATTTTCAGTCTCTTTCCTAATAATCCCCAGCATAGAGTTTGCCGTTTTCAGTGCAATGGTACCCTGTGCTGACATTTTAATTGAGCTATCCACTTCAACCTAGGATTGCCAGCTCTGGGGTGGGAATTTCTGGAGATCTGGGGATAGAGCGGGGTTTGGGGAGGGAAGGGACCTTAGCTGGGTATAATATGATAGGCTCTACCCTCTGAAGCAGCTGTTTTCTCCAAGGAATCTAGGGTTGCCAAGCCCAATGCAAGAAATACCTGGGGACATTGGGAGTGGAGCCAGGAGACTTTGGGGGTGGAGCCAGAAGACATTCAGGGTGGGGCCAGGAGCAAGGTTGTGACAAACATAATTGAACTCCAAAGGCAGTTCTGGTCATCACATTTAAAGGGACCACATACCTTTTAAACGCCTTCTCTCCATTGGAAATAATGAGCATATGAAACTGCCTTGTACTGAATCAGACCCTCGGTCCATCAAAGTCAGTATTGTCTTCTCAGACTGGCAGTGGCTCTCCAGGGTCTCAAGCTGAGGATTTTCACGCCTACTTGCCTGGACCCTTTTTTGGAGATGCCAGAGATTGAACCTGGGACCTTCTGCTTACTAAGCAGATGCTCTATCACTGAGCCACCGTCCCTCCCCAATGAAGAATAGGGGCACCTTCTTTGTGGGCTCATAGAATTGGACCCCCTTTTTGAGGGAGAGGCACTGGATGCTATGGTGCAAATTTGGTGCCTCTAGCTCAAAAAACAGCCTCTCTCGAGGCCCAGATACCCACAGATCAATTCTCCACTATACCCTATAGGAATCTGTCTTCATAGGGAATAATGGAGTGCTGAGCATACATTTCCCTCCCCCCCACTTTCTGATGACCCTGAAGTGGGGGAGGGTCTCCAAACTGGGGGATCTTCTGCTCCCACCTGGGAATTGGCAACCCTAAAGGAAACTGATCTCTGTAGTTGGGAGACAAGCTATAATTCCAGGAGATCTCCAGGTCCTGCCTGGAAGTAGGTAACCCTGCTGAGATCCAAGGTTTCCTTTCCTCTTGGTCTCAGAAAGTTTAGACCCCATAGCATATACTAAAATATACATAATATACTTAAATGTGAATTTTTATTATTTATGAATATGTTGTAATCCACCCTAAACCCATTTGCAGGACGGGTGAGCTGGAAATAAAATCGAATAAGTAAAAACGAATAAATAAAAGCTGAGATATTTTGCTTCGTTGTGCATCACCTTACACTTACCTACATTTGCCACGTTGTTGCCTACTTGTTCAGTTTGTGAGGGGGTCCTCCTGGAACTCTTCAGCCTTGGCTTTTACCATCCTGAATAATTAAGATAATAACTAAAAAATGTTTAGGAGGTGCTACAAGCCATTTTATTTGCCAGATCTTTGAGTGGCATACAGACTGTAAGTATTTTTTAGGGGGAAAGGTTATTAGATGTTTTATTCTCGGTGTTTTAAATTGTGGTTTTTAAGCTGCCTTGAGCCATGAGGAAAGGCAGGATCTATACCTTGAAATAAGTAAATAAGTTGGTATTTGGGGTAAATTTCTTTCTTCTTCCTGCCTTACAAAATAAACACATTTCTTTACTAGATAGTTCACCTGCAAAAGATGCTAGATGGCAAGAAGTTTCTAAACTACCTTTTATACCTTTTTTTATGGAAAAGCTTGCAATTATATTCTCTCTTTTCCCAGTGAGTAACTAGCAAAGGCACTGAAGCCTGAAGTAAAAGATGCAAAACAGTAAAAATTGTCTATATCGTGAATGCAAGGATGGTGGAATAGGCTTAGGGCGAAACTTTTCTCTGTTTGTAATAGATGCCAAAAATATTCTTTTATGGTATAAAGGAAAGAAACAAATTTCCAAATAATCCAAATCAAATAATCAAGTTCAAATTATTCAGTCAAACTAGACCTCTAATTTGATTCAAATTAGGTACTATCCTATGAACACTTTCTCAGGAGTAATGTCCATTGAAAACCATGGAAACAGCTTCTAAAAAACCTTGTCTAGGATACAGTGATATGCTCATTGTGTTTTCTGCACTTTTGAGTCCATATAGTCAGCTGTCACTCTATACTTTTCTCTGGATGTGTACATTATCCAGTACATTAATCACTTGCAAAAATCTAAGATCACCTATACCTCAGGGATCTTTTTAAATACATTAAATTTTCAGACGTAGAAAAATAGAACTCAGTCATAGAACTATCAGCATGCTCTTTGGGGGTCCTTGATATACTGAGTTTCAGGGTTTTGTGAGTCTTAAAAATACACCACTGTTGGGGACATTATTTGGTATAACTTTATGGTTATTCTGACACTCAGTGATCCCTAATATGGCAACTGCTGATGGGTTTTCCCATTGTTTCTCTCCCCCAAAGTAAACCAATGGGCTTTCCCATTGCTTTTCTCCCCCAAAGCAAACCAAGTTTTCCCATTGCTTCTCTCCAAAGCAAACCAATGGGTTTTCCCATTGCTTCTTTCCCCCAAAGCAAAGAATCAGTCCTGGCTTAATTCCATCCTCATTTGAGTAGGAAATGTTTCAGAAGAAACCACAAGACATCTCCTTGACTGCAGAGAAACAGTCACCTCCATTTTAGAGGATCTTGGCTTGCAATGGCCCAACATACTGTAATTAACATCAGTGCCCTGAGGAAGCCACTTTGTGAAAGAGCCTACTGCTTCGCCTCAGAAATTCTTAAGTGCCTACAGGCTCAGTAAGACTGGGGACCTCTGTGCTGCCTGGTACTACTTTTCTGGCATGAAGCACTGGAGACATGACTGAGGAGGAGTGGGATATAACTAGGACCCTAATATCTTTCCAAATATTAGTCCTTCCACTACCGGTGCTCCTGGATATTACTGAGTGATTAACTCTAGAATGCTGCTATATTTTTCAAGAATGGTAAAATCTTCATAATACAAAGCCCTGAGGAAGTATTCATGACAGAAATGGGTTCCTCCTTCAGAGGAAAGGTGACCTAGATACAATGAATGATGGGAGGAGGAAATAAGTACTTGACAGCCATAAAATTGTCATAGATTTTGTAGGAGCAGATGTCCTCCTACTTGGTTTCTGTTTGAAGTAGTGGGATGTGTTTTAGATCATTTTCGTGATGTTTGTGATTGTGTTTAGAATCTATAGGAATTAATCACAGTTTAAAATGGTCATTTGTCAGTTAGACATTCAAGCCAAGTGACCTTTAGCTGGTACCAAAATTGTACCCCAAAATAAAGTACATAAGTAACCATATGGGCACATTTCAGCCTTCTGTATTCAGAATACATCCAGGGGGGTAGTGTATTCTCTGCAGAAAACTGAGGAACATGATGTTGGAAAAAAGAATTCAGCTGAGAATGACAGCTTTCATTTTCTTGTGCTCAAAAGCAAGGTTTTAACCTTCGTGGTTCTGAAGATGCCATTTAAAAAAATTATATCCCACTTTTCTCTGAGGACCCAAGATGGAGTAGAAAGCAAGTTGCAAAAATAATGTCAATATCATAATCCCACAAAATACATAAATAACGAAAACAGCTCTAACACAGAGGTGTTGAGCTCATTTGTTCCAAGGGTTGGATCTGACATAATTGTTGGGCCAGGCCATGTGTGCCATAAAATGTAATGCCAGGTACTGGAGATATAAACTTTATAAAGGAAAATCCAATTAATGATATTATTTTTACTCATAATAATACAAACAAAAGTAATTGATTCATAGTAGTGAAAGCAATCAATTTACTGGGAAGCCCACAAAAGTCCCAATTTAATCATATGCAAGACTAGTTTTTTTCCAAGGTATAGCATAAAAGGAGGAGTACCTTATATTTCCATACATACCAGTTGTTTGTGGGCCAGGTAAGAGCCCTGGATGGGCTAGGTTCTGGCCCATGAGCCTTATGTTTGACATCCCTGCTCTAACAAATAAGAGTCTTCTATGGCCCTCTATCAGCCAGCTCTAGAATTTCATTAGTGTCCAAAAAAGGCCTCTCAAATAGCACCAGCTTTACCTCCCCTACAAGAAAACTAAAGTGAAGGTGCCCTCTGCATCTCTTCTGGAAGGCTATTCCATGGCCTTGGTTCTATCATAGAAAATATTCTTCCCCAAGCTAAAGTGGATTAGTCTTGAGAACAAGGAGACAATCATCTGAGGAATGCAATTGGCATTTGGGAATATAATAAAAGATGTTGATCCCATATGAGGGTCTCAAGCCGTGAAGGGTTTTAAGGTGAATACCTTGAATTAAGCTTGGAAGTAAATAGGTAACTGGTTGGTTGGATGGATGGGTTGAAAGAGCACAAGTATCTGTTATATATAATTAAAGCAGCTAGTCCCAAACAGAAGACTGGCTGCCATGTTTTGTACCAACTGAAACTTTTGGGTCATCTGCAAGTAGAGACCCATATAGAGCATGTCACAATAATCTAATCTGGAAGGTACAGTGAAATGGATTAACATAGTTAGGTCAGCAGAATATATGAAGATAATGTATGAGAAATATGTATCTGAAATAAAGGTGATTTTAACACTATACCAGACTGGTTTTCCAGCAACATGGCTGGTGCCAAGGGTACCTCTATGATCTTTGAATTATGTTAAATTTTTCCTGACATGTCAAGGAAGGATTGCAAATTTTTTCCACCAGGATTTCAGGCTTTCCAACTAGCATCACTTTCAACTATTCTGGATCCAGATTCTGTTTGTTCACTATCAGCCATCTGGCCACAGCTTCAAGACAGTGGCCCGGAATAATCACAGCAGTCTAGATAAAGAGATATAGATTTGAGTGTCGTCTGCATACTGATGATAGCCATCTCCAAAGTAATAGAGATGACCTCATTTAATGGTTCAATGTGAATATTAGATACATGCATAATCAAGTGACAGCTAACATGGTGTAGAGGTTAGAGTACCAGATTAGGATCTAGGAACACCTAGGTAAAATTCCTACTCACCATGAAGTCAACCTCGCCCATTACACAGGCTTCTTGTAAGGATAAAACGGGGAACAAAAAAACATGTATGCTGCCCAGAACTGCTTGGAAGATGAGTTAAAAATGTGATGGATGGATTGATGGAAATAATGCCTTGAAGCAGCCTTCCTCATCCCCATAAAATAAAACTTCTGGAAACAATGTGGGATGGGGGAAAATAAATTTACATATAGTTGCTTATTTTTCTTTGGCTACTGTTATGTAAGCTATCAAAGCCGTGCTCTCTTGATTACTGATCTTCTTTCAAGAGCCCTTGAGGGAGGATCATTAATCAGAGGGGGATGGAGAGGAATGAAATTGCAGTGGATGGGCTTGGTCACCTTTTAGCTCAACAAAGCCAGGAAAGTCATGTGATTTGTTTTCATTTAGAGTTTGGGTTGAGTCTATGTGGTATAAGAAGTAACATAATGTGGGGGCCCACAGTAGTTCTCAGCAGCCTTACCCCAATCATACTACACATACTGAATATTGAGTAATTTGTTCTGAGCAAGAAAGAAATGAAGGAAACCAAACTCCAGACTGCCTAGAGGAGGAGGAGGACTAGGAGGGACAAAAATTGCAGGAGCTGTGGTCATCCCGGGCTTCTACAAAGCCAAGCAATTTGCTCAGTTTCTTTTTATGTGCAGTGGGATATATGTTGGTTTTCCTAATGGGGCAAATAGCGCTCTCTGAGGTTATTTCAGGTTGGGAAAATGATGTGGAGGGATATCCGAAGCACTTTTTTATATGTCAGGCAGTCCTGATCTGAATTGTGCACTGCATATGCAAAAACAGAGAACCTGCAACTCTCATCTGAGCCCAGACCTAACCAGTGTACTTTATAATATACAAAGCTGCTGCCAGTATGAGGACAGTAGCTCTGCAGATACAGTCCAGTATTTTCACCGCAGTCAGCAGCCTGCTGCTCAGTAGGTTCAGTAGCTGAATATGCAGCTTTTATTGTGCATGTTGTTTCCCAGCTTTCTAGGAATACCATATAGAAACCTACTTCTGCAAGGGTATTTTTCCTGACTGGGTCAGAGCAAACCAGTTTACTGCTTCTAGTTTACTTGTAGGAGGACTCTTGTCTTCAAGCGTAACAAAGAAAGTAGCTTCGACATGACTTTGGGAGAAAGCTTTGCAGCTACGTGGCGGCATTGTACTTTGGAAAGACAGTACCACACCACTGCATTGTAAATGATATGCTAAAATAACCCTTTCATCCCATACATTTTGACCTGTTGGCTTGATATCCAATTCCTGTGGAATTCATTCCTCGGAAATAATAGCCATGTGCTTGCTGTAATTCAGATTCACAGATGTGCACGAAGCTGCCGCTTTTCTCATGAATGTCAACGTGAAGTATGAGGATATGATAAACAGCCCCAATCTGCATCAGCATTAGCATATGCAAACAAGCTGAAGGACACAGTGTGATTTCAAAATATCTTCACCTTGAGCTATGACGAGATAGCAAAATTGAGGGTATATGAGTGAAAGAGAGAACCTGATAGAATCTGATGGCTTATTAATGAGCAGTCCCTCTAAGGCAATAAATAGGGGTTTTTTTGCACAAACCATAGAATCTGTTCAGAATAGGTCAGAAGAATCATCCTACAGTCTATGGAGGTCCACACATCAGGAAAATAAAACAAACCACTAGGAACTCTGTCACGAAAGTAAACCAAAGCTGTTTTGCATTTTCCAGAGAAGTGGCATTAGAGGAATTAAAGCATTAAAGTCAAACACTTTGGCCACCAAATGAGAAGGGAGCACTCACTGGAAAAGATCCTGATGCTGGGAACGACAGAAGGCAAAAGAAGAAGGGAACAGCAAAAGATGAGATGGCTGGACAGCGTTACTGATGTAATAAACACGAATTTGAGCAGACTTCGGAGGATGATGGAAGATGGGAGGGCCTGGTGTGACTTTGTTCATGGGGTTGCAAAGAGTCAGACTCGATTGTGCAACTGAACAGCAACCACAATAAAAAGCATTAGAGGAATAAGAGTGTCCTGTTTTTCTTCTCAGACAATATATGGTATGGTAAATTGGGACATGAGCTGATATTTTGCTTCTAGAGCATAATTTGCATTCTGAAATTAATGGACTTCAAAAGCAAGGCAGGCAGCTTGTCTATTGTGGAGTGGCACCTTTCATCATGTTAACATAAGCACTCTCTTCCAGTAGGAGAAATAACCTTTTGACTGTGCTCTTCCATAGCTAATATTAAAAATGCTTCCTTGATTGCCATCAAAGTTTAGAAAAAGCTGGTGGCTACTAGCTACAGAATGTATGCCATCTTCTGGAAATAGAACAGCTTGGCAGTTTGAATGCAATCAAGTAGATTGAGAAGACTGAGTTTTGTTGTTGACTGACAACAATTCGCCTTAGAAGGTGCGACACAAGTGTCCAAGGGTCTGATTTTTGTATCTGGAGGAAATAATGTCAGTTTAAAAGACTAACTCTATCCTTCTGGGTCCTTAGCTCTTTCCTTCATGCCCTGTTTTTGTAGCTCGATAAAGAAAAAAGACACCACAATGCAGGATTTAGAACACAAGCTTTTATTCTTCTGTCCTCCTCACAGCCCCTGCTGTACTTTCCCTTCTATCTTTCAATTGACATCTACTTTCAAAATAGAGGGGTCCAGCAGCAGACTGTGAACTCTGTAATGGGGAAAACTTCTAAATGCCAACAGTGTAATAAACTGCAGCTACTAAATATAGAGGAAGGATGTGTTGTTGAGTTGCAACCCAGTCATGGTGACACCTCCTTGTGAATATCCTTGGGAGCCTTTTCTGGCCACTGTTTGAAAGAAAAAATGTTGGACTGGATGGATTCTTGATTTGATCCAGAATGGCTATGTTATATTTTAAGTCTGCAATGGTCTCTTTATAAGGAAATGGATCCAGTAAAAGGCTGTTCCTGCTACCTCCATTACAAGCAATGTTCTCTCTAAGCTGGAGATTCTTGTGGGCAAAAATTCTACTGTGTGAGCTACTAGCACTAAAGTTGTGAGCAAGCCTACATTTGACTATCAAGTAAACCTAGCCCAGAGGAAGCATCTGTGTGGTTAGACTGAAACGCTGTGAGCAGACCAGTGAAAATCTGTGTGTATTTGCTCATGTGCTCGCACTAAAGGGAGCCTTGATTACAAATGTTATACATTATATATGTTCACTATATGTGCCTACCTGGGACCTAAACTTTTTAAAGATCAGGAATGTTCAAAATGTAACAGATCTGCTTCTGAGGCACAACCAGCTGCTTCTTCAGACACAATCCAGAAAAGCTGGGTTTCTTTTAAATGGAGCCCTTCCTTCAGTAGGCCAAACTTTGTTAGAAGGACATGAGACCAACTGACACAAAATCTATGAGAACAGGTAGCTTGTATTTTTTATTCCACCATATTCCTGTAGAACAGGACTAGGGGTGTCTGGAAAAAGAACGGGTAGTCCTTAGCAGGAAATACCAATGTGGGTTCATTAACAGACCACGGCATATGTTCAGAGACTAAGCTGTTCCTCAAATGTACTGTTAAAACACAAGGAGGCTCCATATTCTAAGATGCTTATCAGTTGGACATGTTTGTCTCCAACTTGCATTCCTCTGAATTTTTGCCAATCTGTTCTATTGCTTTGGCCAGCTGCAAAAGAAACGAAATCTGTCTCAGAGAATCTCCTCTCTGCTGGCAAATGCGCCTGCGGTGAAAATTCAGCGGCAAGGTCCAACTGTCTGACACACTGACACTGGAGGCACAACAAACACACATACAAAGAGCAGAAGAAGGAGGGAGCTGCCAAGTGACCTGGTGAGACAAGAGCTGGAGGCATTGCAAATAGCCGGATTTAATTTGATATTTCCCTCCTGCCTTGGTTCAGCTGCTTCCCGTCATGGTGCCACCCACACGTGATAAAAAGAATATCCCCCAAAATATCAAGTCAGGCACTAAGAACGGCATGATGGCCATGGAATCTGTGACAGCTGTGGTAAAATGGAGCTTTATGCACAACCTTCTAGATAATCTATCCAGGCAGGGCAAATTTTGACATACATTTAAAGAAGGTGATGCCTTTTGTTGTGCCTTAACAGAAGCTTATGAGGTGCCAGGAACTGAGACTTTTGACAGCCAGGAATATTTAGCATTTTGAAATCATCTTCTGAAGAAATATTTCTTGTCCATAAATAATCAGCGCCTAATCCCTGGAATTAAGAGTTTGTCACAGTGCAATATCAAGCAGAGTTACTCCCTTCAAAGCCCACTGACTTAAACAGAATGGTGTTGCTCTTGCTTTGGGTGCCCCGCCAATTGAGGCTAGATGGGAGGCAAGGTGAGAAAGGGCCTTCTCAGTTGTGGCACCAGAATTTCGGAACTCTCTCCCAGAGAGATCATCTGTCCCCCTTCTGCTGCTGCTTCCCAGTAGGTGAAACCTTTTATTTCTGTTTGGCATAACCCCCCCCCCCCAAAAAAAAAAAATTGTTATTGGCCTCTTCTCTGGTTTTGATATGTGTATTTATATATTTTTATTGAATTACTATACATATACTTTATTTTACATATAACTTGGTGAGAACTTTAGTGAAAGCAATGCACTATTGCATGCTCCCCAGTGTGCTACATAGGAACATAAGAAAAGCCATGTTGGATCATCAATGACCCATTCAGTCCAACACTGTGTCACACAATGGTCAAAACCCTGGTGTCATCAAGAGGTCCACCAGTGGGGCCAGAACTCCAAAAGCACTTTGCTGCTTATGAAGCAGAGAAATAACAAGGTCCACACAGACTTACTGGTATGAAGTGAGGTTTACTTTCTGATACCAAAACAGAGGACTCAGTCTGGCACAGGGCCCAAAATGACTGAGTTAAAATCATTTTACATACAGACCATTTTATGCACTCAGAAGCAACCAGGCAGGCACACCTGCTTATCTGATTTCATAGGTCCAGCCTCCACTGAGTTTTTTCTGGTAAATTTCCATGACCAAGTTCCCTTACTTATCTCATTATAGCAAGTTGCCTCTAAGAGGCTGCTTCTCTTATCTCTCTTGCCAGCTTAGGCACACACCCACTTTACTGGGGCCAGCGTTTTAGCAGAATGTTACATCAGACAGTCTAGATTAGAGGCAACTCATGCTCTTATTCAATATAGCAATTATTATTATTATTGGGGGTATTAATTAATTATTCAGGAGCTCTCCTTCAATTCCCCCCTTTCAGTCTTCTGAAAACTTATTTAGTCTGAAGGAGACTGACTATCAAACAAATTAATAAAGTACTGTTTCCTTTCCTCAGAAGACATATACATAATGTTAACATTTTTCCCTAAGGGAGTGAGTGCCTTCATGGCATTATTAACACTAGACTTCATTAGAGGAATTAAACATGGCAATAACATTAAGCCTCCAAAAGAAATACCAATTAGAAATAAAATACATTTCCAATCTCCCATAATTTGCCCAAACCACAATACATCCAAATTCTTCCATGTCTGCACTGGTACATGAGCAATTCTGCGAACTTCAGATGCTATATTTTGTATTGCTTCTCCACTATCATCAATATTTAAAAACAATTTGAAAAATTAAGCTTTCCACAGACTTCAGCTAATAGATAATCCAATGCCAGTCGATTTTGATATATTGAAGCATGCATCTGGGTCTGCTGTCTAGCCAACAACTCTAATGACATGGCTGTTCGATTCGTTATAATCTCTACCACAGCTTGCAATCTAATAATTTGATTAAGCATATACACAGGCGTTCTGTAACCCCAGGACCCATTCTGCGCTCACGTGGCTGGGCCATAATATTCAATGATCTGTTGTGGGGACTATTCACCTCCCCACTGCATACCTCCAATGTCCAGAGAACGCTTTGATCTAACATAATCATCAAACACTGGGGTTCCTAGAGCTGAACCAACATTTGAAGGCAAAAGGAAAACATTGGGACATATTGTTCCAATAATGCAAGTCCCATGCCATCTCCTGGGCAGGAGAGTATAAGCCATTTTACCACAGATCCAATATAACCCTTCAGGAGCCATCCATTGATCAGAGGACTCTGAAGCAGCATTCGAATATTTATTTATGCTGCTAATATTTTCCCAGGACTGAAAATCCTCTATAACAGTGCCATCCGCTTCTACCCATTTTGGCTTCTCCTTAGTGGAGCTAACTAGCAGGGTTCTGCGGCACAGAGAATGCCCAACATACTTTCCATTCATCCACAACACAGCTCGAGAAATGCACAGTTCTCCATTCACAACTGCTTGTAACTTCCAATTTTTTCTCTCTTCTGGCCTTGACTTTGATCTAGGTTTATTCCATCGGACCAAGTCCTGAAGGTAGAACCTCCGTATCAACCCAAGGCCATCTTTCACTCATTAGCGGACCTCCACACACCCAACAGTTTGAAATATTTAGGGAGGTGCTATCTGTTCAGCCAGGGCTATAGAAAGATTACTCCCAGGCTCTGGAATAACAAATTTCTCATCCTGAGTATCATAAAACACAGTCCTATACAGAATTTTCTTTGTCTCCTGGACAGGTGCCTTAAACTTAGGGTTAGGCTTTTTGATTTTGTAAGATTTTAAATTAACCGGCCAGCATGCCCACAGTGAAGTCGGGCAGTGGTAACTGCCTCTATAGGGTATTGTCCCTCCTGAATCGGGATATTCAATTTTTGCCTGATAATATGACACTCCACGTTCTACACAAATTATTTTTGTATTTCGTTCTATGCAAGTCCCATACACTTCCCTAGATTGAACATGCAGCATGCGTTGTGAACTCTCTCCTTCCCAACATTTAGAACATATTACAGTTTGAGAACTACACACATAAGGAAAAGCACAGCAAAAGAACACAGCAATAAAAGTGCTTGTAGCATGCATGATTCTTTGGTTACACACTCAACACAAGTAATAATGAGGGGGGCTCAAGAGATTTAGAATAACTAATACAAGAAAATATCTAACTCTATGTTGCTCCAGATGACTTCCTCAAAGCTTTGGCCATGCGTAGACCAACCAGCTTCT
Organism: Heteronotia binoei; assembly: GCF_032191835.1. Classification (NCBI taxonomy): domain Eukaryota; kingdom Metazoa; phylum Chordata; class Lepidosauria; order Squamata; family Gekkonidae; genus Heteronotia; species Heteronotia binoei. Next base: position 163,511,192 of record NC_083224.1, on the reverse strand, counting down.
GGGGTGGCTGGGGCAGGGCTTGCCGATGAAGTTCGGGGGCACTGGACCTGCCTTCAAGCAAGTCCCACCAGCTACAAACTGCTGACTTTTAACAGTCTTTACTGGATGGCTTAAGACCGGATAGAGTCTTTAGTAGGTTTCAAAGTCAATGGCTTCCCCAGGACTGGCTGTACTTTCCGATGATCTGCAGCATGTTTTAAATGGGACCAATTGATACAGGCTGCCACTCCTTGGACTTTGGCAGCTGTAGGGGAACTTAAAAGAACAGTAAAGAGGCCCTTCTGTTTAGGCTGTAAAGTCTTTGCCCTCCAGCTTTTAACCCACACAGTGTCTCCTGGCTGGTAAGCATGTACAGGAGAATAAATTTGATATGGCAAGGTCTCAAATACATATCTGTTCATCACATCTGTTACAGCTTTGCCCAAGGCTTGCAATTCCTCATAAGTTATAAAGCTCCCTAACTGAGAGAGGTCGCCCCAAACTCCCTGAACTATAGGGGGCGGTCTTCCATAACTTCCAGGCAGTCCTGTTCTAATTCTTCGCCAGGAGTTGGCAACAGGCAAGCTGGGTTCACAGTCACTATTTTCACATGGGGAATTTCACATGTAAGAGCTTGGTATCTGACCATGCGGGCATTAATGAACCAATAGTTCCCCTTGTGCTCAAGAAGCATTTGCACATAATGAGGCGCTCTCACTTCAAGCTGGCTCCCGAAGGTAGCCAGCCTGCTTCCTTCACAAGTTTTGCTACAGCTGCTATTGGATGCATACGGGGGGGGGGGGGGAGCCACTCTTTAGCCGCAGCGTCTAGCTGCTGAGACAGATATGCCACTGGCCGGGGTCAGGATTCCAGCAATTGAGTCAATACGCCTGCAGCTATTCCTTCTCGCTCACGCACGTACAGAGTTAAGAGCTTTTTGGTATTTGGTAATCCCAGGGCTGGAGCCTTCATGAACTGGCACTTTCAAGGTTTCAAAGGCATTTTGACATTGCTCTGTCCATTCAAAGGGTGCTTTTTTCCCCTCCCCCCTTTGTGGCTTTGTACAAAGAAAGCGGGGGTCTCCAGTTCTGCAGAACTCTGCTGCTCCCAAGAACCCTCTTAGCTGGCGCCTGGTAGTGGGCACGGGAATGGCACACACAGTCTCTTTCCATTCTCTGCCTAGCTGCCGTTTGCCTTCGTATATATGGAAGCCCAAAAACTTCACTGTCTCTTGGCATATCTGAACTTTCTTTTGAGACACTTTATACCCAGCCTCAGTCAGGAGCATTAGCAGAGCAGTAATGGCATCTTGGCAAGTCTGTAAGTCTTTGGTCCCTATCAGCAGATCATCACAGTTCTTTGGTTTCCGCCATTCATTCCTTACCCCCGTACAGCCTCTCTGCTTCTCATAGATGGCTGCCCAGCCAGAGCCACTGCCAACGGATCAACCTTCTTTTTCATCTTTCTTTCCACCTCCCGTTTCTGGTCTACATCCCGATTGGCATAAACTTTCTGGGCAATCTCTAGCAATTGGGATAAATTTATGCCTGCAAAGCCGTCTTGCTTCTGGAGCTTCTTGTGGATGTCAGCATAAGATTGGGCAACGAAAGCTGTATTTACCATGTGCAAAATTTCTTGCAGCCTCTGAATCGAATGGAGTATACATTCAAAATGCTTGCATCGAGCGCTCAGCAAAAACTCCTGGGCTCTCATCTGCTTTTTCTGGGGGAACTTTTCCCTCTACATGCTTTCGGGTGTGATGCAGAATTCATCTTCTCTCCTCTGTTGTAAAGAGGGCCAGTAAAAGCTGCTGATAGTCTGCATAGGTGGGCTGATGTGTGACCATAATACTGGTTAACAGATTTGGTATTGGGGCAGGATGGTCAGAAAATGCAACAGTATGGATTTTCCAATTTACTGGATCACTTGAAGTGAAAGGCACATACATATCACAGGTCTCAATGCCGGGGCCAGGCTGTTGAGGGATGTGAACTTCCCGAAGGGGAGCTAGCAATGTGCCCTCTGAGCCAGATGTAAAACCCAGAAAAGTTGAGAGGGAGGCCGTGGAGGAGCTGGAAGTTTGCTCAGTGCTTGGTGAGAGTTCAGCATTGGAGGGAAACTGTAGGGGCAAACTAAAACCTGCTGCTAATCCTTGATTGTTAGACACAGGCGTGGAATAAAGGGGAGCTTTTGCATGGAACGAGCATTCAGAAAACAGCTGCTGGATTGGATTTAAAGTTTGCAGAGATCTTGCTCGCCCTTTCACAGCCCCGGCTTCCTCATTCGTCCCTACTTCCTGGTTCTCCTCATCAAGGGTTTCTAGAGTGCTTTTAACTAGCTGCGCTTGGCTCTCGCCTTCAGCCTCACCCTCTGCTGCTCTGGCACCTCTTTCAGCTGGTGGCATTGGGAGAGGTGGATACACTGGAACATATGGCGGGGGACTAGCCAAGGGGCCTTCTGGTTCGGCATCTAACACTGGGGGCTTTTCCTTCTTTGGAGGGGCCATTGTTTTTGTTAGCACGTCCTGGTGCAAAGCCATAACTTGACTTGCAGCTTTGGCAGCAGCCCTCTCAGCCCATTTTTCCTTCATCCTCTGCAGCTTTTCCGGCCACCAGTAAGACTTCTGCACTGTTGCTGTCCAACTGTCGATGTAGGGGAACTGACTTGCATGTCTTGGGGACTGTGCTACACTTTTATAAACTTGACAAAGCAAGCCGTGGTCAAAGCTACCCTTCGGCAGCCATTCTACATGTAAGGTCACCCAGTCTTTCTGATATAATGCTTTCAGAGTTCTGGGAGTCAATTTGACTCCATAATCATCACAGAAATGTTCCTTGAAGTTTTTACACATGTACTCTAGCGGGGTTTTTGACTGATTTCCACTCATGGCACCAGATGTTTAGACAAGACACTTCTAGGGAAAACAGAAAACAGCAGCTGCCAGTAAGGGATCTGGACAGCCAGGGAGGCCTGGGGTTTTTCACTTCCTCTCTCTCGTGACCCAGTGAGGTCACCCTACTGGGAACTGCACAAGAGAAAGTCCCTCTCACTTAGAGGCTTTGCCTCCTCTCATTCACCCACGCACACCACAGAAATCCTCCCAGATTTTAGCTTCTGTGCTTCAGCTCCAAAGCAGTGCCTAATAGACAGAGCTTAAGGGGTGATCAGACCCTTCTTCTCTCCTAAGGAAAGGTAATCAGAATTCCCAGACAGTTCATACTCACAATCCTGAAGATCTTCTGATTCCCTGGATACATTGGTTCAACCAGGCGCGGGAACTTGGTTGGCAAACTGGCACCTTCCCCCACCGGGGTGGAGAGAGCTGGACTCGATCAAAAATGTGACCATGGTGCCTAGCCCGATCTTCCCGCCATGAGGGTGGAAGGCGAACAGTTATGAAGCCACCAAGGGAAAGGAAATGTCCTACCTCGTTATTTTATCGGGCAGTGCACCAAAATGAAGCAGAGAAATAACGAGGTCCACACAGACTTACTGGTATGAAGCGAGGTTTACTTTCTGGTACCAAATGGGAGGACTCAGTCCTGCACGGGGCCCAAAATGACTGAGAAAATCATTCTACATACAGTTTTATGCACTCAGAAGCAACCAGGCAGGCACACATGCTTATCTGATTTCATAGGTCCAGCCTCCACTGAGTTTTTTCTGGTAAATTTCCATGACCAAGTTCCCTTACTTATCTCATTATAGCAAGTTGCCTCTAAGAGGCTGCTTCTCTTATCTCTCTTGCCAGTTTAGGCATACACCCACTTTACTGGGGCCAGCGTTTTAGCAGAATGTTACATCAGACAGTCTAGATTAGAGGCAACTCATGCTCTTATTCAATATAGCAATAATTATTTTTATTATTGGGGGTATTAATTATTCAGGGGTTCTTCTTCACCTACTCCCAACTCGAAATAATTAATGAAAAAGTTAAAAAGCATTGGACCTAGAACTGAGCCCTGAGGTACCCCCATTGACCACCTTCTATCGTGAAAACTATCCATTTAGACTCTGTTTTCCTGTTAGTTAACCAGTTTTTCATCCACAAGAGGACCTGTCCATTTATCCCATCACTGCTGGGTTTATTTAGGAGCCTTTGATGAGGAACATTATCAAAAGTTTTGTGGAAGTCTAGGTCACCCTTGTCCACATGCTTGTTCTCTAAAAGGTTAGTGAACGAGGATCTCACTAACTTCTAACATGAAAGCTTATACCTAGAATTAAACTTTGTTGCTCAAACTGGACTCAAACTTTATAACCAGTATGCAAATGTAAGATGACTCCCCTCATTTAATGGCATACCTGGGGGGAAAAACTAGTCTTGTATTTGAGTAAATACCATTCATATGGTGGCTTGCAAAGAAGGAAGAGATAAAGTTTAAGACTCTCAGCTAGCAATGCCCCTCAATGCATTTTTGTGTGTGTGTGAGAGAGAGGGTGGCTAACCAAAGGCCATCTAGTGAATTCATGGCAAAGGGAAGGTTTGTAATGGTGCCATTCCTTATAAATATGGATGTGTAAATAGCCATTGCAGTAAGCAGAGTTTCCAGCTAACCAGCAAAAAAGATAATCTGCCCTGCTCCTGTGTGAAACTGAAGAGTGATTTGCTGACATGATAATTGAAGCTGTTTCTGGTATGGGAATAAGCATTAAGTGCTGCAGACCTACTGTTGTTCTTGTTACAAAAATCTAAGGACTGGATTTTAAAAAATTGTCAATTGTACTGGTTCACCTGCCCTTTGGTGGCTTCACTGGTTGCCATACAAAGTTGCTTTTCAGTACAAATTGTGTTACAAATACGCTGTTCAACTTATAGGGTTGTCAATTCCCAGTTGAGGACAGGGGATCCCATGGTTTGAGGCCCTCCCCCCACTTCAGGGTTATCAGAGGAAGGGAGGTAGGGAAATGTCTGCTTGGCACTTCATTATTCCCTATGGGGATTGGTCTCCGCAAGGTATAATGGAGAATCAAACAGTGGGTTCTGGGGCTCTGGAGGGCTGGTTTTTTTGAGGTTAGAGGCAGCAAATTTTCAGCATAGCCTCTCCTCAAACCCCACCCCCAAGTTTAAAATATATTGGACCAGGGGGTCCAATTCTATGAGCTTCAAAAGAAAGTGCTCCTAGCCTTCATTATTTCCAGTGGAGGGAAGGCATTTAAAAGGTGTGTAGTCCCTCTAAATGTGATGACCAGGATTCCCTTCGGAGTTCAATCATGCTGGTCACAACCTTGCTCCTGGCTCCACCCCCCCAAAGTCCCCATATATTTCCTGTGTTGGACTTGGCAACCCTAGCTCAACACCAGTGCACGATTCCATACTTAGACAAAGGGAACGCATCTCACATTTTAAACAAATACCAGCTGTATAATAAATATTCTCATTCACAGTTGGAAGGACCAGACAAAGGTCTTCACAACAATATCTGGCTTAGTAATAGAATCTCCTAGTGGGGTCTAAAGATTTCCTAGAATCACAATTGAGCTACAGACTACAGATATCAGTTCCCCCTGGATCAAATGGCTGCTATGTATGGTAGACTTAATTATACTATGCTCCAGAATTTCCCAGTCCAGAGTTGGCAACCTTATACTAAAATGTTTTGGTGACTTGTGTGAATTTAATTGTGGTTGGTTTGACCCAGCTGCTCTGGTCCCTGGTACTAGAACATTTCTATCGTGACTGTCAGGGCTTTTTTTTAAAAAAAGAAAAAGCCCAGCAGGAACTCATTTGCATAATAGGCCATATCCCCTGATGCCAAGCCAGCTGGAACTGTGTTCCTGCGCATTCCTGAGAGTCAGTTTGGTGTAATGATTAAATGTGTGGACTCTTATCTGGGAGAACAGGGTTTCTCCACTTGGAGCCGCTGGAATGGCCTTGGGTCAGCCATAGCTCTGGCAGAGGTTGTCCTTGAAAGGGCAGCTGCTGTGAGAGCCCTCTCAGCCCCACCCACCTCACAGGGTATCTGTTGTGGGGGGAGAAGATATAGGAGATTATAAGCCACTCTGAGTCTCTGATTCAGAGAGAAGGGCGGGGTATAAATCTACAATTCTTCTTCTTTCTGCTAAAAAAAAAAAAAGCCCTGGTGACTATGATAAATATAATCCATCACAGAACACTTGTTCTAGCTTTTGATTTCTTTTGTTTGAGTTTCTATTCTGTGTTTCATGCTCCATTTCTCTGTAAAGCAGATTCTTCCAAGATTGCAAAACATGGCTAGTGAACTTCCATTGTGGCTAGCTCTTGAACTCTTAGAAATAGAGGTCAACCTCATTAAGTAGCATAGCATTTTATAGGAAACCTTTCCAAAATAGTTTCCAAAGGACTAGGCCTCAGTCCATTGTATCATTCTCCCCAAAGTATGGAAATTGTGCCATCTCCTTTGGTGAAGCTGCCTCCTGTACTTAACATTGCCAAATCTACCTCCTGCCTCCTATGGAAGTAGTAATGCAAGTACTGACCTCAAGAATATTTAGCACATCACACAAGCTGTCTAACTCAGAACATTGCTAATATAAAGAAAGATTTGTGATATATGTATAAATAAAAATGACAGCCCACTTAGATCTTTTGCATGGTGTGTCAGCTTCAATTCATGTTGCCACTTAACTCCTTTCATATGTGTGAGGATCAAAATGGGTTGCTGAATTACACACACATTTGAATTATACTGTTAGGAAAAAAATCTAACTAGTCTTGGACATGGAGGCAGCCCATTAATACAGTCAATTTCAAAGGAATTGAACTTAATTTATTTTCATGAAGATTTTTCTCTTTTCCAATAGCAACTCCTCTTTCAGTTAGGTGTGTGTGTGTGTGAGAAAGAGAGATCTGAGAATTACAGTGTAATTGTCCTTCTAGCACACTTTCAGAGTGAGGGCAATGTTTCCTGCTCTTATTCAGAATTGTTATTGTTAAATATCCAGATCTGGTTGACTGTATGAAGCCAGCAAGAAGCCAGTTCAGTGAGGAACATTTCCTCATTCTGAACTCACGTTGTGATGATGTCATGGTTCTGTGATGCCATCGGGCTAATTCTGTTATTAGTTCCATAGAACATGTAGCCAGCATGAAACTGTACAGTTTTATAAACTGAATGGCTTGCCAGTAATGTGAAAAACAGAAGAATAGGTTTAACAATATAGATTTGGAGGGGACAGTTTGTGGACCCCCCCCCCCCCCCAAATTCAAAAAACATTTGCTTTTGAAAACTTGAGGGCAGACAAGTGTGGCAATCATTCTTAAAAGTCTCACCTCTCTTCCAGGGATCTGAATAAATCCTTGTGAACAAAACTATGTGATTGTCAGCCAACCTGCGCTTGCAGAGGACGAGAGACAGTTTTCATTCCCCCCTACATGGAGAAGAGGCAGTCTTTATCCCCAACTATGAAGACAGGGATGGGTTTTAAGCTATATAGCTGTGACCAGACACAATGATTATTTTTCATTTCAAGGGGTGAGATATCAACATTAATACAAAATTTAAAAATTGATGCAATAATACCACTTATAATATGAGATAATCACAATAATTTGCAATGTTATAAGCAAATATTACTAAGGTAGTGTTGTGAATGCCTAACTGCTTAATAAGTACTATACATTGTGTAAAAAATAAAATTTCTTTATTGGGTGATTCATATTGTGGCAGGTAGTCTCAGATCACAGAACTAATTTTTTTTAAAAATGTCCATTGCTTTGACATGTGAGGGAAACTAATTACACACACACACACACACACACATAAACTGTGGCTAATAGCCACTGTTGGACCTCTGCTCCATATTTTTATCCAATCCCCTCTTAAAGCAGGCTATGCTTGTAGCTGCCACCACCTCCTGTGGTGGTGAATTCCACATGTTAATCACCACACATTGCCAATCTTAAAAAGGGATCAAGTATGTAACAGTGACTTTAAGTGTGCACCAAGTTATGAAACACAAGCTCCAGATCATAATAAGAACATGAGAGAAGCTGTGTTGGATCAGGCCAACACTCTGTATCACACAGTGGCAAACAAAGCAAAACAAAACCCATGTTCCATCAGAAGGTTCACAAGTGGTGCTAAAAGCCCTTCCACTTTGCCCCCCCAAGAACCAAGAATACAGAGCATCACTACCCCAGACTGTTCCAATAAAATGCTATGGCTAATAGCCGCTGATGGACCTCTGCTCCATATTTTTATCCAATCCACTCTTGAAGCTGGCTATGCTTGTAGCCTCCACCACCTCCTGCGGCGGTGAATTCCACATGTTAATCACCACACATTGCCAGTCTTAAAAAGGGATCAAGTAAGTAACAGTGACTTTAAGCGTGCACCAAGTTGTGAAACACAAGTTGCAGATCATGGCAAGAACATAAGGGAAGCCATGTTGGATCAGGCCAACACTCTGTGTCACACAGTGGCCTCTCTCTCTCTCTCTCTCTCTCTCTCTATATATATATATATATATATATATATATATATACACACACACACACACACACACATACATACACACATTGTGGCTAATAGTCTCTGCTCCATATTTTCATCTACCCCCCCCCCTTGAAGCTGGCTATGCTTGTAGCCTCCACCACTTCCTGTGGTGGTGAATTCCACATGTTAATCACCCTTTGGGTGAAGAAGTACTTCCTTTTATTTGTTTTAGCCTGACTGATCAGCAATTTCATTGAATGCCCACGAGTTCTTGTATTGTGAGAAAGGGAGAAAAGTACTTCTTTCTCTGCTTTCTCCATCCCATGCATAATCTTGTAAACCTCTATGTCACCCCGCAGTTGATGTTTCTCCGAGTTAAAGAGCCCCAAGCGTTTTAACCTTTCTTCATAGGGAAAGTGTTCCAAACCTTTAATCATTCTAGTTGCCCTTTTCTACACTTTTTTCCAATGCTATAATACCCTTTTTGAGGTGTGGTAACCAGAACTGTACACAGTATTCCAAATGATCTCGCACCATCGATTTATACAGGAGGGCATTATGATACCGGCTGCTTTGTTTTCAATCCCCTTCCTAATAATTCCCAGCGTGGCGTTAGCCTTTTTTATTGAAATTGCACACTGTCTTGACATTTTTTCAGTGAGTTATCTACCACGACCCCAAGATCGTTCTCTTGGTCAGTCTCTACCAGTTCACACCCCATCAACTTGTATTTGTAGTCGGGATTCTTGGCCCCGATGTGCATTACTTTGCACTTGGCCACATCGAACCTCGCAATCCTCTCTGGTTCTCACCACCCTGAACAATTTAGTGTCATCTGCAAACTTGGCCACTTTGCTGCTTACTCCTGACCATTAATGAACAAGTTAAAGAGCATGAGTTGTATCGACACGCAACCTGATGCAACCTGATGTTAAAGGGACGTGTTACATGTTTAAGGTTAGCCGTGTTCAGTTTTAAAGCCATCATTTTATCCGTTGGGTATGTCTCCTCTCCAAACTATGTCTGCTTAGAACCGTTGCATCTCCACAATTCTCTAAATAACGTCTGTGTTGCAAAACACGCTTTCCCCAAACAATATGAAGGCTGCTGCACCTGTGGCTGACCCTCCTTTCCCCCTTAGGAAACATCCGGCATTCCTTGGGGTGGGCAGATGCCTAGTCTCCCATCGGGACTGTTGCGTCACTCCCCCATAAGGAAACATACGGCGTTCATTTTTTGTGTGTTTGCACGCATGTGTGGGCGGGGCGGCTGTCACTTTGGAATGCGGCTTGATGATGATAGGGGCTTCCTATCTACTACTAGTGTTGCAGGGTATTCTGGGCACCTTCTCAGTTCACATCCAGTTGGGGAGGGACTTTGGCTTGGTGAGATTTCATCTCCAATTAAAAGGATCTTGGATGCTGACAAAGACCTTTTTCTGCATGAGACCCAGGAGAGCTGCTGCTGCTATTCTGAGAGGACCACATTGAACTAGATGGACCCATGACCTGATTTGATAGAAGATATTCAAATACGTTTATGCACAGTAATAGGTAGAGCTGTTTGACCTTATGATTGTTCCATCTCCTCTGAGAGTGTATCAAAATACTGTAGCAACTGTGCTTTGCAAATGAACTGGCAAATGTGGTCATGTTACCTGTTGTGAAAGCTGGTTCCAATGGGCAAAGATGTCGACAATGTTGTATTTTATCTCCTTGTCTGTTCAATCAATATTCAGATCATATGGAAAGCTGGAATAGATTTAGGAGAAAGTGGGGTGGAAATTGGTGGAAGGAGCATTATAATTTGAGATATAACACCCTTATATCTATAGTGAAGAAAACAGTGAAGATTTAAGATGACTCCTGATCAAGGTTAAAGCAGAAGGTGCCAAAGCTGGATTACAATTGAACATCAAGAAAACAAAACTAATGACTACTGAAGAATTACACAGGCTGACAATGAAGGAACAGAAATAGTTCAAGGTTTTCTATTCCTTGGCTCCATCATCGCTCAAAAGAGAGAATGCAGCCGAGAAATCAGAAGAGGATTGAGATCTCAGTTTGCAAGATCTGAGCGAGACTGTTAACGATAGGACATTTTGGAGGACATTAATTCATAAGGTTCCTATAAGACAGAAGCGACTTGATGGCTCTTAACCACACACAGATTTTCTCACTGAGACTTGAGGCAGAATAAAACAATTCAATCAGACACCATATCAATCAACAATACAGGAGTGTTGGGATAGCAGAATTAGAAAACAATGTCAACAAGAAACTGCCTAAGGCAAGGAATGCTATAAACAGTGCAGTAAGTGGGATTACAGAGGTAGAGGGCAATGTAGTAAAAGCAAGTCCCTGCAACACAGGTGGGTTTTTCAGATGAACTTCGTAATTGTATAGAACAGGGGTGGCCAACGGTAGCTCTCCAGAAGTTTTTTGCCTACAACTCCCATCAGCCCCAGTCAGTATGGCCAATGGCTGGGGCTGATGGGAGTTGTAGGCAAAAAACATCTGGAGAGCTATCGTTGGCCACCTCTGGTATAGAACATATGGACATATGACGCTGCCTTATACTGAATCAGACCCTTGGTCCATCAAAGTCAGTATTGTCTACTCAGACTGGCAGCGGCTCTCCAGGGTCTCAAGCTGAGTTTTTTCACACCTATTTGCCTGGACCCTTTTTTGGAGATGCCAGGGATTGAACCTGGGACCTTCTGCTTACCAAGCAGATGCTCTATCACTGAGCCACTGTCCCTCCCCAAGAAGTTTGTGTTTTTTTGACAGCATTTATCGGTTGCTCCTAGAGTCTTAACATAAAAATTAATTTACAATCAGAAATAAAAAGGTCAGAAGAAACTATTACTGTTTCCTGCTTTGACACAACCTATAGATTTTACAAAAAATGTAAGCATACAGGGTAGGATTTACCTAAAGTTAGGACTCTTGTTCTCCTTTCTCTTTCACAATGGGAAAAGACCATTTTCAAATTAACAAAAATTAAGGAAGTTTATAGCAAATTAGAAGAACAGGAAAGTGCCAAGCTTGTTGAATGCCTTCTAGGTAGAGAAGGGTACTAATGGGAGGGAAAGAATGGCTCATGGGAATAAAAGGTAATTCTGAGGAATGATTTTAATTAGGGATGGTGGGTGGGTCAGAACAGGTTTAAATGCCTGACCAGAAGTGAACTCTGAAGGCATTTAAATGCCTTTGGAGGGTCAGCCCAGCCCAGTTGAGCTCTGAGAGTCTGCTTCGAAGGCCTTTATAGGCTTTCAGACCTCAGTCCAGGTGGGCCACCCAACTGAATTGAGCTTCAAGAGCAAGCTCTGAAGGCTTTTATAGGCCTTATATGCCATTATAAGGGTCATATGATACTTCTTTTCCCCTGACTAAGTGATACTTCTTTTTCCCTGCAGAGAGACAGACAGAGAAAGAAGAGGAGGAGGAGAAGGAAATTGGACTTATGCCCTGGCTTTCACTACCAAAAGGAGTCAGAGTGGCTTACAATCTCCTTTCCCTTCCCTTCCCTACAACAGACACCCAGTAGGTGGAGCTGAGAGCTCTGACAGAAACTGCTCTTTCCAGAACAGTCTCTGACAGAATTATGACTGATCCAAGGTCACTCCAGCAGATGCATGAGGAGTGAAGAATCAAACCCGGTTCTTCCAGATAAGAGTCCACCCACTTAACCACTACACCAAACGGGCTCAAAGGAAGGAAGGAAGGAGGATGCATTAAATACATGGCCCTTCCCTAGATCCAAAGGCCAGAAAGGCTGTTCTCTGGGTGTCACTCCATAAAGGCAAGGCAGCAGGAAGCCCTGGAAAGTCAGAAAAAAACATTAGCAAGAACCATAATGTGTTTGACATTCATGCTTGTCGTTTATTGCATTTGAGCAAAGGGTGAATGAATGAGCTTCTGGGAATAGCAGGCAGTAGAGGCACACCTTCCACGAATGCCTATAGCTGTTATTTGAATGTGGCTGCACTGTCACACAAAGGATTTTAAACATGTGGTGGCTGGTCTCCTGAATGAATGAGGCCTTATTAAATGGCACATAACTTTAAGTTCATAACCTTCCATGGCAACTCAGCACAGTAGCCAAGAAGATGCTAGCAGAAAGTGTTGTCAAGCCACAGCTGACTTATGCAACCTCTCAGTGTTTTCAAGGCAAGACATGAACAGAGGTTGTTCTGCATAGCAACCCTGGACTTCCTTGCTGGTCTCCCATCCCAGTATTAACCACAGCCGACCCTGCTTAGCTTCTGAGGACTGATAAGGTCAGGCTAACCTCATCAGTCCCCCGAAGCTGTTTTTAAGGTTCGTTTTTAATGGCTTGCTTATTATTAGTAACTTTTACATTGTTGATTTTATGATTTTATTGTATTGTTTTGACTTTGTGAGCCACCATGATCAGGTTTCTGTAATCTGCATGTTGTCAGAGAATGCAAATTCTAGTTTGTGAAGCAATAATAAAATTATGCTTAGCCAATTCTTTCAGAGAGCAGATAGCGCTTGAGTCCTGTCTGCTTCCAAATGCCCTTGCTATATTCTATACAGAGTTAAATTCCACTGCCAACTCTATCTGTAACATCAGGATTAGAGGACAGCTTGGCTGCGAGTGCATATAGCAACTGGAGCAAAAGTACTCCACGCTTGTTCCAAAAATGTGCAAGTAATTTCTCAGTTAGTTTATTATTTTTTTTGTAGCTGAGCTGCTCCAAAATATTTGCCACCTCTGAGTGATTTGAAGAAATAAACAGTGCGAATTGGTGGTTTATTTATGAGAAGTTAAATCAGAACTGCTGTAAAGATTTCAAACATTCTATGAAGTCCATAATTCTAGCTTCATAATTTCCATATAGTTGAGCAAAAGTTGGCCAGCTTTTGTTGCCAGAAATGTTTATGAAAAACTCATTGCCTTACATATTAAGGAATATCAGATAAGGCTAATTTTGCTAACAGGGCCTCAGGGAAGTCATATTTTAAGCACCATGCACAAAGCACAGTGCCATGGGGAGTTTGTCTCCAGGGGTATAAATTGCTTTTGTATTGAAGAAGCTAAGAATGGCTTCAATAAAATATTAATAAGCACCTCACCAAACCTTGGAAAGTTATTTTCTAACACTACCCATGCTAAGTTAATTCAGGTCATGTTTTTAGAATTGTAACCAATTGACTAAGTCTTCAGGTTGATAAGCCCTGACCTGGACAGCCCAGGCTAGCTTGATCTCATCAAATGTAGACAGCTAAGTAGGATCAGTTCCAGGCAGAGATGGGCATGGAACAGGAAAATGATGGAACAAAGTAGGAGTCAAGTTAAGACCAATAAAGTTTTATTCAGAATGTAAGCTTTCGTGTGCTCTAAGCACACTTCATCAGACGAGGAATCAGGTACAGTGAATCAAGTACAGTGAGCAGAGCTACATATAGCTGGTAGGCCGTGGTTTTGAACAGGCGTGTCCAACTTTGAACAGGTTGTGATCTATTTTTTCCAGACAAAAGTGCTGGTGATCTACCACCATGAAAATTAAGTTTCGAATTAGTTTCAAATTAGTTTTTAACCCACCAAAGTTGGGTTCCATGCCCCCGCCCCCCATTTACAGTGCACCTTCTGTCATTTACTGGTAAGCAAAATAAGCAAAACCAAAACAGAAACGAAGATCCAGAAAGAACCACCAACAGTTTTTCTTAAATTTTTATTGTTATAACTTTCTTTAACTGTCTTAATAACGTTCTTTAACTTTTATTAATTTGTGTTAAATGTAGGTCAAGTATTGATCCAGGCTGATCTTGTGCAATCTTTAAAATTTCACTCTTGCTAATTAGTGAGACGTCTGAGCCTGCATTTCATCCACCAGTTTTTTGAAGTTGGGTGAATATTGTGTGAGGGCCAGTCTCAGGGAATCCTGGAGATGTTCATCTGTCATGTTGGAACGCTGTGTACTCTGTCATTTTCAGATGGGAAAACGCAGATTCACACAAATAAGTTGAACCGAAACAGGAGTGTACAGCTTCACTGCATCTTCTCAAGTTGGGAAATTTGTCTCTAGGCACTAGCTTCCAAAACAATTCTTGCTCAGCACGGGTCTTGAGAAAAATGTCATTTTAAGGGTTACTATTTCGTTTTCAAGAGATGCCTTGTTCAATGAGTAATTTTTACTGATAGCAGCTGCAGTTTCCTTAATGTCCATATCTGCTTTGGATGGGTATGACAAGTACTCCACAACTTTTTCAATTCTTTGGAAGTCACAGAATCTTTTTTTGAATTCCTGGATAACAGAGCAGATTTCTGTCACATACTTCTCATTCTGAAAAACAAAATTTGGATATTGTCCCAGATATTGTCCTGCATATTAGGAAAATAATCAAAAGTGTTGTTTGCAAGGTCAGTCATCATTAGCTCAAACTTGCTCTTGTAGGATGAAACTGTACTCATCATCTCGCCAATGCATTCATTTTTACCTGGTAGTTCAATGTTCATATCACTTAGTTCGCCTGTAAAGTCAGCGAGAAATGCCAGATCACATAACCACTTCTCATCTTCCAACTCTGCTTTGTCATCTCCCCTCTCTTTCAAAAACCTTCTTATTTCATTCAGCAAATCACAAAATCTTTGCAGAAATTTGTACCTACTTAGCCACCTTACATCTGTGTGCAAAATGATTTCTGCTGCCCCTTCATCAAGAGTAAGATTGAAAAGCCGTTTTTGAAGTGATCTTCCACGAACTGAATTTACAATTTTGAAAGTGATGTTCATGACAGTCACTTGCTTGCCAAAACTTGCTGGTGAATGATGCAGTGGTAAGAAAGGAAATCTGGAAAGTCATCATGCTATCTACAGAGGCCTATGAAACCGTTAACCACACCTGTCATTGCTCTTGCTCCATCAGTAGTGATGGAAACAAGTTTATGCAATGGAAGATTACACTTTGTCACAAAAGAATGGAAAGAACTGAATATTTCCTGACCGGTAGCTCTCCCTTTTAAAGAAATCATTCCAAGTAGTTCTTCTTTAATATAGAAGTCTTCAAAAAACATCCAATAAAGATTAGTAACTGAGCTATGTCTCTTATGTCTGTAGATTCATCCAGTTGGAGTGTGAAAGCAACACAAACTGAAACATCCTCCAACAATTGTTCAGTTGTGTCTCCACACATCTTTTCTATTCGCCGCACGACGGTGTTGTCAAGAAACAGCAGCTATGATCTTGAACAGCAGCTATGATCTCTTTCTTATTCTTAAATCCTTCAAAAAGATTGCCTGCTGCTTCAAGAAAACAATCTTTTACAAATTCTCCTTCACGTAAAGGTTTGCATTTCTTTGCGATCAGGTTGCTGACCTTGAAGGATGCCATGGTTCGCCATCAACTGTTGCTGTGCAGCCAATTTACATTTAAGTTCTTTGAGTTTCAGTTTACGAATTTCACTTTTGGATGGAAAATCAGCGTCATACTTATTGCTAGGCAGAGCCTTATAATGACGCTCCAGATTACCCTTTTTGGGCAAGGCTACAGCGGCGTTACAAAGTAGACAACAACACTTGTCTTTCACCATGATGAAGAAGTAGTCCATTTCCCATTCATCATGAAAGTGGTAGGTTTTGCTCTTCTTTGGAATGCTTATCTTTGTTATACTGGGGTGGCTGGGGTGCTAAATTAACACTGGCTGAATCTGGTCCAAAACTGTCACTGTCCCAAAGTATTAAAGATCAACAGGAAGACCTCTGGATGATGCCAAAACCACACATGCAGTTCTAAAAGTAAAAATAAGAATCCATCATACCGGCACAATAATCAAATACCACCTCACCAAACAATCAACAAAAAAACCCAAACACCTGTCCAGCAAACCACGAGACCAAGTATGGCTGGTGATCTACCTCTGACCCCTCCATGATCTACTTGTAGATTGCAATCTACCTGTTGGACATACCTGGTTTAGAATGCAAAATGGTACAAATTTAAGATCCAAAGGTTGTAGTGTTTTTTGCAGCCTTTCCACACGGGGATGCCATCAATAAATGACTTCACTGGTGCTGGGACTGCTAACTTCCAGTGGGGCCTGGCATTCTCCTGTGATTATTTACAATTGAACTTCGCACTACAGAGATCTGTTTCCATGGAGGGAATTGGAGCTTCATAGGATAGACTCTGGCGTTATACCCTGCTGAGGTCCCTCCCCCCAAATTTTGCCCTTCATACACTCTACCCCCAAATCTGTATGAATTTTTAAAGCCTGCATTGACAACTCTACTAAGGATGGGGCAGGGGAAAATGTTGCTGTGGACTACTCACCCTAAAAAAGAGAAAGGAAAGCTTAACAGTGTTAGGAGGATGTATGATCAGTGTTTCCATCTGAGCATTCGCCTGTAAGAAAGGAAGCCAGGAGATATTTTGTCCTTTATAAATTTATGCACTGAAATTATGTCTTCATTGATGTTATGAAATAAAATTATAATCCTGTGCCTGAGGAAATTTATGAAACAGGAAATGGAATACTGGCTGTCCTGTTGCACATATTTTTTTCATGGGATTTGATGACATAGGAACATGACTGCATACATTTACTCTACTGGAATTTATGTGATTACTATGAACTGAGTATTTTATCATTGGACTGAGTTTCAGTGGCTATATATTGAGGATTGTAGTTTTTGCCTGTCTTTCTTGTAATAAATACATATTTATTATTATAGTAATTTGGGTCATAGGAACCCTTTGGGTTTATGTTGTAGTCCCACTGGACTACATATTCTTTGAAGCCACATATTCTTTGAAGGATGAATACACCAAGCTTTACCGAAAGAGGTTTCTGTGAATGCCTTTTATTTCCATTTTGTACAAACTGAAAAATAAACCACTGATTCTCAGATTGTGGGCTAGACTAAACAGGGCCAGCCCTGCCGTTAGGCAAACTAGGGGATTTGGCCTTCTAGGGGTACTGAATTGGGTGGCAATGAAAGGCATGATACTGGCTGCAGCATCATGTCAATTTCAGTTTACAAAAAGAAAAAACCTGGCTTAGGTTGGTCTAGGAATTGCTGGAAAAATCATTTTACTATAGAGTTTCTGACAGTTCTTAGAGCTACCATATGCCATTTTCCAGGTTTTTTTTAAAAAAACAAACAAACCCAGAAGTGATGAAATGCCACAGCTGGCATTGAGGCTTTTCATTTTTTTCTCACTGCAGGCAATGAGAGCTCTTCTAATCCAGGGATTGTTATGCAGCTGTACCTACTATTCAATGAACAAGGTAGGTGTGGAGGGGGGCCTGTCAGAAAGGTTCAGGAGCTGTGCTCCTGTAAGCTCCTGCTGAATTCAAGGCCTGGATTTAGGAAATAAATGCCATTTAGCAGGAAGACTGTAAGAGGTGGGGGAGTTTGCACAACCTTTCCTTCCCCCAAATATATGCCCGCCATCTTTTACATGCCTCCTAAAGTCAGAATTTTGGCTTGTGATTTTTCTAAAAATAACATAGAAAATAGCTACTCTTAATGACCTTGTGGGAGTTACGAAGAGAGTAGCATTGTTATGCAAACCCACATTAGCCATGGTAATGCAGTGGAACAGAAACAACACACATAAGTAGTAGTATGTGGGAAGATAAACAATACAGATCCACAAGGTCAGAATTTTTGGGATCATCTAATCTCCAGTTGTCAGGCCATTAAGTGCCACCCTGGCATCATCCCAAAGTTTTTACAGCAAATGCATCCCAGAGAGGATTAAATTATAGCAGTGTGTGGCAGACAGAGAACAGGAGGTTCGGATCAGCTGTTGCCAAAAAGCTCTGCATGTGAATTTAAGCAAGAAGCACTCCAACAAACCACTAAAGCTTCATGCTTTAGCATAAGAAGCCCCTCTCTTCCTGAATAGCCTGTGAATCTGAGCACAGGGTGGAATTTGGAGGACCAAATGATTGCTGACCAAATTGTTTATGAGAATGGGTGATGTTTTTTTTTCTGCCCAGTGGTGAGAATTTTGCCAGATGAAGCAGATGTTCCAATGTACAATGAACATATGAAGCTGCCTTATACTGAATCAGACCTTCAGTCCATCGAAGTCAGTATTGTCTACTCAGACTGGCAGCGGCTTGTGTAGACAGATTATATATGATTATGTAGACGATAATCTATGCATTCTTATCCCACCTTTCCTTAAAAGAGCTCAGGGAGGCACACAAAGAAAAGTAAGCAGTGGGTAGTGATAGTGGTACAGGTGGTGCAATTGATGGGTTTATGCCAATTGTTCTGGTTATCATGGAATGGTCCAACTTGTAGGGTTGCCAACTCCAGGTTACGTAGGTCATGGAGATTTGGGTATGGGTATTTGGTTATGGATAAGAGCTTTTGTTAACTTTTAAAGCAAGAATAGAATGCCATAGAGTCTGCCCTCCCAAGCAGCTATTTTCCCCAGGGGATCTGATATCTGTAGTCAGTCATAATTGTGGGAGATCTACAGGCCCCACCTGGAGATAGGGCTGCCAATCCACAGGTGGGAGCAGGGGATCCCCTGGTTTGGAGGCCCTTCCCCTGCTTCAGGGTCATCAGAAAGTCGGGGAGAGGGATGGAAATGTCTGCTGGGCATTCCATTATTCCCTATGAAGACTGATTCCCATAAAGTATAATTGAGATAGATATGTGGGGTATCTGGGGCTTGGGGGTGGGGTGGCTTTTTTTTAGGTAGATGCACTAAATTTTTAGCATAGAATCTGGTGTCTCTCCTCAAAATACCACCCAAGTTTCATGAAAATTGGACCGTAAGTTTCTCTGTAGGTTAAATGGCCACTCCATCCCTGCAGAATAGATAGCCAAGGGTGTTCCCAGGGCTTTGCAGGCATCGG
This sequence comes from Heteronotia binoei, assembly GCF_032191835.1. Lineage (NCBI taxonomy): Eukaryota > Metazoa > Chordata > Lepidosauria > Squamata > Gekkonidae > Heteronotia > Heteronotia binoei. The sequence goes on along the minus strand of NC_083224.1, from coordinate 163,491,950 downwards.
TGTTTCATTGGTCTGAATAGATTCCCAAAGACAGGGATGTTGCTTTGAGTCCACAGGAAGAGAAAATTGTGTTGAATGTCATAATTCAGATCCAGACTGATCCTATAGCAACAAACCCTTTAAAAATGACTTTACTGTGTTTTCTTTGATCTTGTTGGAGTTGGCATTGAAAATCTGCTTGCTGTGAAATTTAAAGTGTACTTGGGGTTTCTTTGTCACTTGTCAGGCAAAACATTTGAGAAATTCCAAAGGACTCTGAAAGGGTTTCCTCTTGTCTAATGAAATTCCCCCAAATGGGGGTTTGGTCAGAACTTTGTTCTTTTAACTTGGTTTTGTTCCTCCCCCTCCCCTTTTGCCTTTGCCAACACACTTTAGCCTCTCTTTGATTGTGCTTCGGCTAAGCATTAATGATTCCTTAGACCCATCTCAAACTTTGAAAATTAGACAGTAGGTGTGAAACCAAAGACAATCCACTGACTCATTCCCAGAAAGTTTCATTATGAATTTAGCACCTTTGCCTCTCGTCCAGTGTAACCCCTCCATACAGTATATGTCCAGCTGCTGAGCTCTGTAAATCATACTTCTCCTGACATCTGGATTGGTACAAGCCTATAAATGTAAAAATTCAAACCTCAGCAAGCTCAGAAAATAGAATTCTGAAGCCTGTCTGCCTTCAGTGTGAGAGGCAAGGGTGCTATGGAAAACATAATTAAAGCTGACATCCAGAGGTTCAGGAACTTCTCTTGTTAACTGCTAATGCATTTGAACTTAATCTGACGGTAGGGCTGAGAAACTTGGATTCCAAGTCATTATGAGAATGTAGAATTCACTAAGAAGTAGTAAGTTTAGAAGCCACTTACATCGCCTGAAACAGTTTAAGGTTTTTATTGCTCCCCCATTCAGAATAACGAGACAGACAACAATGTGGAATAAAGGGCCACTTTATTTTAACTTAACGGCAATGGGAAAACTTGGGGCCAGGACAAGCCAGGGGTCATAACCAGACCACCTCCTTGACCTGAAAACTGGGCGAGCCCTGAGCCCCGGGTGTGAGCCGACACCACGGCTCAGACCCGGCCGGCCAGGCACTATATCCCGTTCACCAAGCTCCACCCTCACCTGAGCCATACAGCCTGGGTTATGGACGACTCCATAGTGACGGGACCCCGAGACTCCCTGGAGCCAACCTTGAGCTGTACAGCTTAGGTCCCCCAGGGACGCCCTGCACCCCAATGGTGCGTTGCCATGGAGCTCACCAATACCCCAAAAGAACATGTTCCCAACAGTAAAACCGCCAGTGACCAACCTATTAACAACACCACCCAAGCCAATTGCCAACGCACCATCCACAGTGCAAGGTAGGCGAAAACACTTCCAAACTAGTCCAATATGCTTGAAAGCGAAAAATTCCTACCTGGCCCCATAATCAGGCCACCAGCCTATGCCTGCACTGCATGACGGGCGGACAGGCCGAAAACCCTAATTCGAACTGCGACACAGGAGGCTGGGCAAGCCTTATAAGGCCGCCCACCCCCAGCAGTTCTGGGTAAAACCATTGTCTCTCCTCCAGCAGGGGAGGCAATGGGCGGCCCCAGCCTAAGGCGGCCGCTTGGCCACTCGGCTGGGTGGGGCCGAATTATGTCAACTCATTGTGACTCAAACACTTGTTTAGCATGAACAGCCATGTTGGTCTGAAGCTACTTGTTTAGTGTGTGAGAGTATCTTATTGGTTGTAATTTGATAGTATTTGAAATTGGCAGACCTGGTGGCTGGAAAGCTGTATTTGGGGGAGCTCAGCTCCCATCACTCCAGTACATCCCTTTTGGCTGAGGAGGAATATAATATCTGTGAAACAACTCTGCTTATATAAAATATTTATATAAACATCTGTTTATAAAGAACATCTAGAACTCACATGTAAGGCACTCATGCCTGTAATTAGGGCTGCCAGACTCCAGTAAGGGCTGGAGGGTTCTTTGAATTACAACTAATCTCTGGGCTACAGTAATCAGTTCCTCTGGAGAAAATGCCTTCTTTGGAGGGTGGACTCTGTGGCATTAATTATACCTTGCAGGGGTTCTGCCTCTTTCCAAACTGTGCCCTTTCCAGACTCCATCCCAAATCTCTAGGAATTTCCCAACCTGGGGATGGCAACCCTACCTGTAATTCCTGCCCTCCCCGCTCTGCATCAAGTTATGGTTGATTTATGGTGACCTTGTAAGGTTTTCAAGGCAAGAGACTAACAGAGGTGATTTGGCATTGCTTTCCTTTGTGTAGTGACCCTGATATTCCTTGGTAATGTTCCATCCAAGTACTAACCAGGGCCAATCCCACTTAGCTTCTGAGATCTGATAAGAGTAGCCTCTCATGGGCTATCTGTAATACCAGGCTGCAGTTATGCTGAACAGACCTTTCTCCTGGTTTTGTGCTCTTATGACTAGAGTTCTCTCTCTCCGGCTGCAATAAGGCAGGCTTTTTGAGCCAGTGTCCTGACTACTCCCCAGTGGATCTAAAATGCACAATCAGACAGCAACATCTGTATTCCGTCCAATACTCATTGGCCTCCCACAATCTGTCTTCCATCATGGTTTTTCCAGCACTGGGAAAATCAGGTATCTTATGGTTGTTTATGACTTCAACTCGCATTTCCCCATCTGGACCACCTCCTTTTGATCAGAAGCCATTTTGTACATCTGAACATTCTCCTATTAGCAGTTAGTGTTATGTGCCATGTGCTTTGATTGTGCATGTATGTACATGTGTAAAGGAAAAATATTTTTTTTTAAATAACTGGAGGCCTAATCACTGGTTGCTATGCAACAGTAATCTGAACGGTACAACAGGGCTTCAGAGAGTGGTGGAACTGGTGAGGGGTGGGATGTCTGATCAAACCACCCTATAACAAAGAAATCAGAATGAAATTATAGGCATGGCTAGACTGTGCTAAGCCTGCCATGTGACCACAGCCTCTTGCTGCCCTATGGAAAAGAACCTTAAAGCAACAGTACTAATGGTTTGTAACAGTCTCATATCTATTCAGCCACTTTCTTACTTCTGTTCTCCTTATGTAAAGTGGAGTTCTTTTATTTAGGTAGTTTGCTTTTAATGTGGGACCATTAAAAGGTGCAAACCCATCTGTATACTTTTAAAAAAATTGCTTTTAGACGCCTTTTGTTCCAGTACTGTGAAATATAAATTAAAATAAAACCATTTTAATATATGGTAATGTCATGTAAGTCATAAATTATCTCTGTCATTGGGAATTGTTGGATATCAAATCTGTGTTTCTGAACATTGTTTTCACTGGCACTTATGTAGGACAGGTTCTGGTGAACCATGCCCACAGAGAGGGGGAAGGCTGCAGTAGAATACATTATCGATCTTATTCTGGGATACAGAATTTAACATGCACAGGATTATTTTTGAAAAGCTGTGTAAGCCTTTTAAATCTCATTGGAGTGGCACAGTGGTCCTCCGCCCTGTCAGTTTGTTTCTAGGGTTGCTTATGGGAATTCCTTCTCCTTTTGTCTCGGAATGAATGGAAAATTTACATGTGGTTTGTTGTGATACTAAAGCAGGGAAGAAGAGGATTCCTTCTTGACAATTTCTCAATACACTTCTCTTACTCTTCTTCATGTTGTTCCTCCCAAATGAGCACCCATGAAAAGAAAGGCTTGGATACAGGCTGGATTTTTTTGCAGGTGCAAGGATTTCTAGTCGTCTACAATGTTCCCACCTCTCCCTTCTTACAGCAGCCTAAAATGTCTCCCAAGAGAGGGGACTCCCAGGAGCAGGATTTCATAAGATGTTTTGACCTGCGATGGGAGGAGAACAACCTCCCACATTCTGTGGGTGGAAATCCTTGCACCTACAGAAACAGTCTGGATCTAACTCAATATTTATTTCCTTTCCTATTCGTGTAATCTCTTGGGTGTTCTTTTAGGATGTATTTAACTTCATGTATTAAAAAAAAACCCCACTATGAACTAAATAGAGTTGTAGAAGTCCAGCTGCATCACTGGTGAAAACTAAGACAATTTATTTCATTGGGGGTTTGAGGACAAGGACACATTTGAAGTCAATGTGATATATTATACAGGACATGGAATGTACAGCTGGTTTCATTCTGGTCAGATAAACTTGACCAGGAAGTGAGAAAAGATCAATCAGATGTACTTATTACAGTGCCTTCCAAATGAGGACTTCCCCCTTAAGGGCTACCTGAAGTTAGGCTTATCATTAACATGATTTGTGGCATTCCGGGTTTAATAGATATGCAGAGGTATTGGTAGATGTGGAGTTCGCATTATTACAGGTATGATCATGCTGATTTTTACATGCAGAAGTGGATTTCACTTGTTTCACAGACAAATATTGAAATAAGGAATTCTCTTTATGACAGAAGACCTTCCCATTAGATTATTCAAACCTCTTTAAGATCTTGAATGACTAATTGTTCCAATAATCTTGTTTCAACTACCGGTACCTTATTGTATTAAGGATTACGGTACATTGGATAAAGGGAGCTAAGATCCATCTGTCCTTGTAAGGATGTCTTGATCATCTGATGACTCCTTAAATCTGGAATTTTTCCCGAGACATAAACCTCTTTTGCAGGGAGTTAAAATTGAAATTGGATCGAAAGAGCAGATTGCCAATGAGTTACTAGAGAAAAAGTACATAAACCTGTTGTACTTCCTTACCCCTCTCAACAAAGTCAGAGAAGTATGTAATGAATGTGGAGATGAAGTAGTGGAGTTGTTATGGAAACTCAAAGTGTATAAAAATGCCTAATACACTTTTTTCTGCTAGCGGTTAAAGCTTTCCCCTTTTTTTCCCTCACTCACTCAGAAAGTTTCCACATGAAGAATTTCAAAATAAGAAATACATGGTGAGGCTATGAAAATAATGTATGACAAGTTGGAAAACATTAACCATAGTTTATTATAATATATTAGCCTTATCTTAAACTTGGAAAAAAAACCCTACATTTTAATATAAAACAAGGAATGGTTCCTTGAAACAAGGAAGAGATTTCCAAGCCTGTGACTCAAGGCCAATTTCCGCTAACGTGGATAGAAACATTGGCCATAATCAGATAAATTAACCTTGGAGCCAATCTGTGCCCTGAATATTTATTTACTTTCTAGGAGAAACATCTGTTAACAGATCAGGGCAAGAGTTAATGATCTTGAAGCCCTGTTTCTTCCATCTTGATATCTTTGTTCTTATCTTAATGTAAATAGTGTTCTGTTGTTGTTATCCTTGGCTGACCTATAAAAGACTGGTCTTCAGGTTTTTATTATCTCCCCTGAGGTTTGGCCTTCATGCTAAGCTGAATGGAAGAAATTTGCCCCTAGCTAATGCAAGTTTACTTTAATAAAATTGATTTTTAAGGTCATTCATTCCCCAGAACATTCTGCTTTAAACTAGACATTTAAAATGCAAAAAAGTTTTTCACTGAGATCACTCTATTCTCCAGCAAACCTCCTCCTTTTATTCTTAAGAAATTTACTACAACTGAAGGAAAATATCACACGCTTACAAATCTTAGTAATAGAGTGGCCATCTTCTGCTGGGGTAGCAAACAATGGGGCTTTTTAAAAGCAGGAACGCACAGGAACACAGTTCCAGCTGGCTCGGCTGGGGCTCTGGCTAAAAAAAAAAAAGTGTCCAGCAAAAGGAAGGCACTTGGCAGCCATGCACTCTCAGACCACGCACTCTATCCTCTTTGCCTCCACCAGCCTCCAGCAGACTTGTGAAGAGAGTGAGAGACATGGAGCCACCCACAAGCACCCCCTCCCAGAAAAAGCTGAGCCTGCCACTGCCCACTCCACCAAACGTGGTTCTCTCCGGCCATGTTTGGGGGAGACAAAACCAAGTATCTCATTAGGCTGTGTAGAAACACACATTCTTGAAATGCTGACAGCACTGTACTGTTCTGCCTCAATATGCGGAAAGTGACCTACTGAATGGGAGAGTCACCTCTGGTGATGTCAGGGTGTGTGTCCTGATATGCAAATGAGTTCCTGCTGGGCTTTTTCTACAACTCCTCTCCCCCCGACAAACAGCATGCAATTCTGTGGCTTCCTTCTTTTAGAAGGGATGGAAACTGTCATAAGGATGTTTGCAAGCTGCTTTTGAATAGGTTTAATACATAGAGGCTCCCACTTAATAGACCCATGCTATGGCAACTGAAAAAAGTAAAGGGGTTTGAGAGTATCAGAAATACAATCTGTAGAGCCTTGTAGTCCCTCTAGCCCACCTTCCAGCAAAGCCAGACTTGGGAATCTACTGACAGGACCCTTTAAAACTTATTCCAAGAGGGACGCAGAGTTCTGCTACCTTCCCTCAAAGTTGCTGCCACCAAACAGGGTATTCTTCCGGGGCCCAATCCATCCTGTTCCCTCTAAAGGATCAAATATCCCCAAATGGGCAAAAGATATTTAAGGCATATACACACTCCTTAGTAAGGCCAAAAGGCACTGGACACTTCGGGAAGCCACAGACATATACCCAATAAAAGAATTAAAATAAGATTTATTTTGGGTACACAGGTAACTTCCCAAAACCTTGCAAAGAAAATAAAAAAAGCTTTAAAAACTAATTACCTTGGCCCCAGGCCAATTGTAGGTAGATAAAAGTCCTGAGCTTCACGGGCAACTCCCCTCTGGGACTGTTTGGCCAAATCTTCCAGGATTCACAATTGCACTCTTCACTGACCCTAATGTCACAACAGCCCCTTGCCTAAGCAAGCAAACTAAACTAGGAGGAGAAATCTCCTTTTACTACCCCAAGGACTTCTAATTAGCAGCCAAGACCTAACTCCTTGCAGCTGGCTGTTACAAGGGTGGGAGGGTGGGCTGCAAGCAGAAGATGGAAGATTCTGCAAAACTTTGGCACAACTAAAACTTAAGCCTCGAACTACACAATCAATCCTACAATTCCTGTAAACATATATTTTTAAAATAACTAACTGGTTAAATATGTATGGTCAGCCAAGAACCTTAGTGTACAGTTACTTATTTAAAAGATTTCTACATTACCTTAGACAATCGGTGCTATCAGATGGGAGTTTTGCCCCTCCATAGCCACTCCTACCTCTGGAGTTTATATAGGCATGTTCAAATGTGCACATACGCATGCCCCCTGAGCCACACACATCCCTACCTTGTCTTCTGATTGCTCAACACCATGTTAAGTAGCTACCAGTACTTCCTGGTGGCAAATTGCTGAAGTGCTTCCATGGCACGTTTCCAGGCTGTCTGAAAGATCGAGGCATGCCATGCATGCGCTGCGCATGCGCAGGAGCAATCTGAATGCTCCTGTAAGCATGTGTGCAGCCCATGCCTGTGTCGGGCATGGTCTGATTGCCAAGGCATGTCTCTTTCTGGGGCAGCTTTTTTTAAGCCGAGAGATCACTGCAGCAAATTCCTAGTGTGATCCCTCCCAATAGTAAGTGGTGCTTGCAGAAGAGGGAGGAGGTATTCTGAGGAGCATGGAACAAGCCAAGGTATCAATATGTGCACCCATGATCAAGGAACAGCACAATATTATTTGCTCTTCATGCAAATAATGTACATTTTTGTTTGCTCGCTGATTAAGGTGTGTCCTGAAGTGGAAGACAAATAAATCTCACTGCAATGGCTATGGAATATTAGTCATTTTTGTGTTATTATGTATGTTATCAAGCATTGATTCAAAATCAGTGGGGGTTTTTTTTAAGTAATACAGGACTCTTATAATTTTTGCTCCCAGCTCTGCCTGCTGAGTAAAATTCATCCCTTAGATTTATGATGGTGCAATAAAATTGAGTCGGTGTTGTGTTTTAAGGGGCTTCTTGACTTTTGCTTGCTTCCATAAACCCCCCTACACAGCACATACTCAGTCATTTCCATCTGCACATAAGCCATTTAAGCTATACATTTTCTTTGTTCGTTAATGCTTTCACATCATGTAATGAGACCGAGAAGAGCCATGTTTAGATAACATATGTGTTCATATGGACTTGTAAGCATAATAGTCCCCAGGAGATCACTACTATTCACTTAAATGGGAACCAGTTGTCTATCTCTGTTTCCTGTCCAGCATGGCTAATGGTTAAAGTGTCAGATTAGGATTTGGGAGACCTTGGTTAGACCCTCCACTCTGCCATGGAAACTTGTTGGTTGACCTTGGGCTAGCCACACACTCTCTAATCTACCTCACAGGGTTGTGGTGAGGGTAAGAAGAACAGGATAAGTTGCTTTGGGCCCCCATTGGGGAAGAAAGTGGTAAATAAATAAACAAATCACTTTAAGGTGAGTTGACATGATTACACAGAATCCTCTCTATGAGATGTGGTGTATGTTTGGTTCTTCTTGGGTGTTCATTTTGATAAATGCATGCCTGTGTGTATAAAAAGAAGTAATAGCTGCAGAAAACACTGGTTTTCAATAAAAAGAATCTATGTGATTATATACCAGCAGGGGTTTTTTTTGTAGAAAAAGCTCAGCAGGAACTCCTTTGCATATTAGGCCACACCCTCTGACATCACCATTGTTTCATGCTGGGTTTTTGTAGAAAAAGCCCATCAGGGACTCATTTTGCATATTAGAACACACCCCCTGAAGCCAAGCCAGCCGGAACTGCATTCCTGTGCCTTCCTGCTCAAAAAAAGCCCCATATAGCAGGGGTGGAGCCTGTACTGTGGGGTCTCACCCTGGGAGTCCTCACTGCCCTGCAGCCCTGCTGCGGAGTCAACCCTGGACCAACTCTGCCCCATTGCCTTCCCCCTGTGTTATCTGCATGATTCTCGGGCTCCACTCTTGAGTTTTACCTGAATCACTGTTTGTGCTCCTAGGAGTAAATAATCTCATGGAACATGGTAGCTAAGCATTTAGACTGTGATCCAAGAAGCCCTCAATCTGAAATCTTATCTCATAAACTTGCTAGGTGTCCTCATACAAACTGCTGTTGGACTGAACTCCTCTAACCATTTGTAAATGTAGCCATAACAATGGCCTATCATGAAGGTGTATTGTAAGGATTACTAGCCGAATGTATGTGACTGGGATACTTTCAATGAAAAGTGTTTATGATGTTATGGAAGATAACACAATTGTTAGGTGAATGCCTTCAAGCAATGTATTTCCTTCGGAGAGAATGGTATATTTCTCCCCCACACGCAGACGTTTGAAATGTAGGCTTCTGAAAATGCACTTTATTTCTTAAGATTTTTGCCAGCTTTAGTTTTTACGAAAAGTAATTTTTATCCCTGTACATAGAAGGCTAACTCCAAGCAATCCAGTATTATGGGGAAAGATTTAAAATGAGACAGTGCTTTCAAAAACATAATGATTCTTTTTTTCCCCCTTTCTTTTTTCCATTCAGGGCTAATACAGTCTACTGTACAATAGTTTTCTTTCACAAAACAATTGCAATATATCTTATATTTTATTTAAAAAATTACTTGCTTTAAAAGTTAACAAAAGCTCTTATCAAAGAAATGAAGCTTCAGGGGGAAAACCCTTTTAAACCTCTCATCGCATAATTAAAAAGCAGTTGTAATTCAGTTTCATGCAATTTTAAGTGGAAGAGCTATTTTCATGGAAATCTAACAGCCCAAGCACTGGGGGATTAGGTGAACAACTGGGCACAAGTGCTTAGGAAGCTGCCTTACAGTAGCTGCATTCATGCTATATGACAAGTCTCAATTTTTGTCCTCAAACTGTATGTAAGGAGAGATTGCAATAGTAGTCAGCATTTTGTGTATTATAAAACCCCACTCCTGGAACAGTTGTTTTTCATCTTCAAGTGTTCCTAGCTGGCTACAGCATTTGATTGTTATTCATTGATTCTACTGATTTTCTGAGCAATGGAAGAAACTCACCTACTTTAAGGCTATGTAAAAATCAAATTGCTTTGTTCAATCTGCTTGAGAATTTTGTGTTTAGATTACAGGGATGACTGTGCAAATGTGGTGTCATTATCTTTATAAAAAGCTGCCACAGACCCCCATACACATTCCTAATGGAAAATAATGAGCCTGAACCCTGGGATCACATGGATTTGATTCTTGAATCAGTAAAGTCCTACCCCAAAATAAGTCCCCCAAATCTGAATCAGAAATTATAATTGTATTCTCCTTGGCGCACACTCCTATTGCCTACCACTGCACTACACAGGGCCGGCCCTGCCACTAGGCAAACTAGGCAATTGTCCAGGGTGCCGGACTTCTGGGGGTACCAAATTGGGTGCCCCCCATGTGACTCAGTGACATTATCAGTGGGGGGGGGGGCAGAAATTAGACTTGCCTAGAGTGCCAGGCAGTCTAGGGTCAGCCCTGGCGCTACATCATATTCCAAGATTAGGTAAGTAATACTTCAGTAACTCTGTTCAGCTTCCTTTCCTTTGGGGACAGAACAAATGTTAAGAAGTATGATATGAAAGGTAATTTAGTTTGCAGCATTTAATATAGTATTATTATTCTAGCATTATAATTCCTGTAACCAGTAACTAGAGTTACCACATTTTTAATGAACTCGTTCCTGAGTAGACTGATAACACAGAAATAGAATTTGGAAGCTTTCCCTGACACTTTCTATACCAGAAAAAAATTGAGGAGCTGAATGTCTATTGAAGGCATGGGAGCAGGGTCAGAAAAGCCCTACTGGTCATAAAAATAGACTATTATGGCACAGTCAGGTCTGTGTTTTGATTATATCAGGTCGTAGATGTTCCACATCCTATCTTGGATTTGTACAGCTTCCATTAGTCGTAACAAAACAAGTGGATAGTAGTCTTAACATTGGGGTGAGAAAAGGAGAAGAGAGAAAATGACATTGGACCTCTTTTTCATGTTGTTCAAAGAGAGAGAGAGAGAGAGAGAGAGAGAGAGAGAGAGAGAGCAAGCACCAGGAGCTCAAGTTGTTGTTTCTAGCTATTGCCTTATTCTGGTGCTAGGATCAAAGCTGCTTCTTGAATTAAAGAAAGGAACAAAGTGTTAAGAATTGATAGGGTTGAGCCACTTCTGTGATTCTTCTGTAAAATTTTTGACATGAAGGAAGTATACCTGCTAGTCACTCCTTTGTCCAAAAATGCTGCGTCTCACTTTACATGCACACTCTTTTCATATGTTATGATCATACATACCAGGAGCCAACCATGGAAGATGGGACACTATGCTACTTATGAACCTTGTGATATGTATGGGCACTGTATTGTAAGAACAGGACAATGTGCGTATGTACTAAATGTGTAAAGCTTCTGTATGCCCAAACTGGATTTTTCAGCATTTGCATTCATGCATACTGAGGCGGTATGTGTGTGTTATAATTTTGTGACCATGAGAATTAGAAGGATTGCTGGTAACAAGGAGTCCTGTTAAGCATGAGTGGTAGGTTTCTAGCATGCAAGATGATAATGTTGATTATAAATAAAAATGATAAAAGGATTAGACAGATTGCTAAATGATGGCTTCCATAATATAACTAGGTTTCTCATAGAAGACATGGCTCTCTTTTCAAGTCTGCACAGTGGGGAAAAATGGGGCTAGCACCTTTTGTGCCTCTGACTTGATTCAGGTGTTGCTCAAAACCATGGTTCAATTAACCTACTATGATTTAGACCAGGGGTGGCCAACAGTAGCTCTCCAGATGTTTTTTGCCTACAACTCCCATCAGCCCCAGCCATTGACCATGCTGGCTGGGGCTGATGGGAGTTGTAAGCAAAAAACATCTGGAGAGCTACCGTAGGCCACCCCTGATTTAGACTATTGTCCAAATATGGACCATTCTACTCATTGTACTCTACTATATCACACCAAACCAGAATAGAAAACCATCGTTTGAAGGCTTATTAACAACAGTCAGCCTTAATTATTGTGGTTGCATGACATACAAACACAAATATCCTGAATTAATCTGGCTTGTGTTCCCAAATGACAATGAAGGTAGGGATACCAGTCAGACCTCTGCAGGAGTAATGAGGGGAACATTATAGAATTGGTGAAATTGTTTGGTGATCAGATCTTCACAAGGCAACCTAGGTTTTGAACCATCATCAGTGAGCTGAATCCTGATTTCACAAATAACCCTTAATTAAAATAACAGTTTTGTGTTTCTGAACTTTGTCTGCTGTCCTGTAGAGATATCCTATGCACTACTAGATTACTATCACAAAACATCTTCTTTTTATGATGACAGTGATCTCCATATACAGCATTGAGTTCCATCCCTCTGAAAGGAAGCTGCAAACCTTCCCATATTAATAATTTTAGTTTTTGATAAACTTGGTAGTAGGGCCTTCAGTCCATTCTTTGAGCTTTAGTAAAATAACAGCTGAGTTAATACACAAGGTTGCACCCAGCCAGGTCCAATTCTTTCTTACTGTAGTCCTTGTCCTACATGGCTTTTGTCCATGCAGGTGACTGCAATCCTCATAATTAACCTTTTTTGGTTCTTTAAGGGGACCACATCCTCCTTTTTCACAAGTGAGAAAGGTGGTTGAATTGAACTCTCTGTTTACAGGCTGGTGGGGTTGGGACTGTATAAGACTTGGAGATAAGAGGTAACTGAATCCCCCATGGTATTCTTGAGTTGCACTTATTAGCTGCTTCTGTTTTCAAAAAGGCATTGTCGGTTTAGTGGGAAGGGTATGTAATGTTAAAATTGATTCAACTTTTTAAAAGTCTCACAGGTTCAGACATTGTCAGGAGTTAATTATACGGGGAAATGAGGGCTCTTGTTCATGTGGCTCTTTCAGTTGTTTGTCATAATTACAAATTTGTCTGTGTATTTTGCTTATTTGATATTCTTGCAAACACTACTTGGGTGGACTTCTGGCTTCTTTTGAAAATGTAGAGTCACACGCAAGGATTATAGGCCACTGGAGAAGCCCAATAACACCCCATTAAATTATGCTAATTAACATGTTTTACTTTTTTGGCTCACTTTTAATTGCATTGTAGCTTTATTGCAATCATCTTGCATTCACATTTGTAATTAAAATGATACTGATGGATCTCATATGCCAGTCTCCCCACTTCAAAATTTAATTGATGCTGAAATTAGCTCTTTAATATTAATGCAGCAGTTGAGACTTCTAGCCAGGATGTGAAATGAAACCACTTGTGGTATATGAGTCCAAAGTACTAGTTAACTGTTTAAATTCCTGCCTTTGTTATTTGGTTGGTTAAATGGCCTATACCAGGGGTGGCCAATGGTAGCTCTCCAGATGTTTTTTTGCTTACAACTCCCATCAGCCCCAACCAGCATGGCCAATGGCTGGGGCTGATGGGAGTTGTAGGTAAAAAACATCTGGAGAGCTACTCTTGGCCACCCCTGGCCTATATACCATAAACAGAACCCCAGTCAAGGGAAGTGTCATCAAACCAGTTTTTTGAGGTAAGCCAGAATTTGAACAGCTGTCTGAGAGCTGAATCCTGGTTTCACAAACTAAACATAGTTAAAATAAACCATGGGTCCTCATAGTGTCTAAGCTGAGCTAGTGAGCTCTTGGTTGTGATAGGGCCAAAAGTAAAGTCAAAACTGACTCTCTGTTGAAGTGCTTAAGAGCTGCTTTTTGTGGAAGGCCCAGTTCATAAAACACAAATAAAATATGGTTGGAAGAAAGGTGGCATGGTGTAGCCTGATGCCCTCAGATCTTAAGAAAGTTCAGTACTTGGAAGGGAGACCACCAAGGAATTCTTTGCAGTGGAAGGCAATGGCCAACCACCTCTGCTTCTGACTTGCCTTGAAAGCCCTTTGCTGGGGTCCCCATAAGGCAGTTGCAATTTCACAGCACATATGCATGTAAGGTATCATTGCCCCTAAAGAAGCAAATGATCAGATCTTTGAGTCACTTATCTGCTTGTGAGCCATTTCACCTGTTTCTTATCATGCCAAGAGGACACTATGTCTCTTTTGGGCTTTTCTTGTCTTCATTCAAATAGGCTTAGACAACATCAGTGCTGTTTCACATAAGCAGGTAGCTTGTATCATGCAGCAGCAACTAAAATTTGGGGGTTCCTTAAAAATTCTGGTTCCAGAAAAGAACCTAACTGAACACCTTGATCTGCTTAACAGCAGCAATATTGTGTAGATGCTAGCACAACGTGCAGCTAAGCACATGATGTTGCCTTATATGGGTAGCAATGAGATTCTTTTGCCTCAACAAGATTTGTTTGCCTAATCACAAATCAGATATATGGTTTCAATCAGATATATGGGGCAGACCTTAAGGAATTCTCCACCCATCTATCACACACAACACAGAGGTGGGAGTGGCACAGTGAAGCTTTTTGGCATCCGAGGTGAACCAGAACCTGACCTGGATGGCACGGGCTAGACTGATCACATCCAACCTTGGGAACTAAGCAAAGTCAGCTCTGGTTAGTATTGGGATGGGAGACCACCAAGGAAGTTTGTCACAGATGGTTGGAAAGAATGAAGTATGTCTGTGGGATGGAAACTACAATAACAATGACTGGAAAAGGGGGATAGAATGTATTGTTTTCATATTGTAAATACATAGAGAAACAAAACTAAAAATGTCTATGGTATTCAGTTCTACAAAAATATCTTGACCACTTTGCTTCTCGGCTGACTCAGACTTGATGTAGGTCAGCTGATTCCCATGGGGCATAACAGAATGATATGCTTTGGGGACTGCTATTAAATATATGGCTATTCTGTTAGCCTGGAGTTTTGATTAGCTTGAGAATGTCATATGAGAAATTATGATCTCCTTTCAGAATATACAACACAAAACATTTTGAATTGCCTGGTGCAACCAGTTTTATGAGACCCACTAGGATTTTGCATTGTTGATATGAAATGTCTTGTATATCACTGTAACCCATAATGCTTTAAAAATGCATTAAAATGAATTCTGGTTTTATGGTTATCATAGGTTCATACAAATATTTTTTCCTGTCTGTTCAAGTAGTTCTGATCATCCTAGGGTTCCCAAGACCTCTTCATCCCCCGGTGGGGTACATTCACGCACACGATGCATGTACGACGAAGGATGTCACCAGGAAGTGACATCAAAATGGCGTCACCCGTGTGGAGCCGCTCTAGGTGTTTCCGGGAAAACTCTATGGTTTTCCCGGATGCTCTAGCCATTTGGGCGGTTAAAACTCTATGGTACACCATAGGGCTTTAACCTCCTAAATGGCTAGAGCATCTGGGAAAACCAAAGAATTTTCTCAGAAATGGCTAGAGCAGCCGCGCATGGGCTGCCACCATTTTGATGACGTCACTTCCGGGTGACGTCATCACAGGGGGAGGTTCCCCCTGCTGGCCCAATGTGGGCTGGTGGGTTGAGAACCTCCTGGGTGGGAGATTCCCTGCCCAGACCGGGGGGTTGGCAGCCCTAGATCATCCTTTCGCAGGAGTTCCTGTGCAAAACCCCAAAACCTTATATGTGTGTGTGTGTGTGTGTGTGGGGGGGGTTATCCAAAAGCTGTGTCATATCAATATGGTTCTGTAGAACCCTGAAAGCAATTATTAAGTTAAAATATATAAACTTCTTCACTCATGAATGCACATTGTTTGCCATTTTATCATAAGAACATAAGAAAAAACCTACTAGATCACTCCATTTGGTGTAATGATTCTCAACTTTTTAGCATGGTGACTTGCAAGTCCAAATTTATTTGGTATGGAGATCCATTAAAAAACAACAGAGCATGCACAAATCAATAAAAGTGCATAAACCTAAGACCCACTTTCACAAACTTCATGATCTACTTTTGAATCAGGACTCACCAGTTGGGAAACATTGATCTAGTCTAGCACACACAGTGGACAACCAGTTGCCCTAGAAGCCAACCAGCAAACAGCAAGGTTATCAGGCACTGATGTTGCCTGCTAGCAGTAGTATTCAGAGGTTTACTGAATCTGAAACAGAAGGTTCCTTTTAGTCATCAGCAGGACTTTTTTTTTTGAGCAGGAACACACAGGAATACAGTTCTGGCTGGTTTGATGTCAGGGGGTATGACCTAATATGTAAATGAGTTCCTGCTGTGCAAAGCAATGCTGATGTCAGGGTATGTGGGCTAATATGCAAATGACTTCCTGCTGGGCTTTTTCTACAAAAAAGCCCTGGTCATCAGGGCTAGTTGCTGGTGATGGACATCCTACAGGAATGTGCCTAATCCCTTTTGAAAGTCATGGCATGGGGCCATCACTTCCTTCAGTGGCAGTGAACAGGGCTGTGACCCTAGGGCATGCAGCACCCTAGGCAGGCCCACCGCTTGCTGCCCTCCTTGGAGCTGCCCTGCGGCACCATGCCTTACTGCTTGCACAGTGAGGGAGGCAAGATGGAGGTGGTGAAGTTGGTGGGAAAGTGAGAACGGTGGCAGGAAAGTGAGAGAGCTGGGGGTGAGCAAGAGAAAGGTGGCAGGAAAGCGGGGAAGCGACTTTTGTCACCTTGAGCTCAGTGGGGGTCTGAGGATCGTCTCTCCAGCGGCCCCCCTGAATCAGGTGGTTGGAGAGGTGCCACAGACGTGGTACCTCCAGGGAGACCCTGAAGGGGTTTCCTTTCGGCATGGGACTTTGCAAGAAGCCAGGGGCATAATGGCGGCTGTTGCTGTCCTTCTTGTATGCCCCAAAGCTCCGCTGCGATGATCGCTGTCACAGCAATAAGAGGTGAACGCCCGACCGCTTTCTTTCTTTTTTCTTAACAAGGTTCTGATGCATCGCTTTCCTATCTCAAGCATGGCAATTCTACTTGGCAAGTAAGTTTGCTTTCAATACCACCGGCTAATGAGTCGTTTTACATAACAACGAACGGGACAGTTCAAAGGAAGGGAAAGAGGTGGATTCCCCCCCACTTTCCTGTAAACGAGGCTTCAAAAAGATAAAGAACAACTTTGAGCATTGGCAACAATCTGAATTAGACTGAATATAGATACTCAAACTGACCCGGATTATAATTGGATATGTGTTAAAGAGACTATTATCTGGATACAATATGGTCTGAACAAAATGAGATATATTCTAGAGAGATTTGTCTTTGTCATCCAAATGGTAACATCAAAACACACGGCTGGAGGAGATTTGGAGAGGCAGACTAACTGGGTCTCTGAGCTACTTTTCAACTTGGATTAATAGACTGAGTTATTTGCTAGAGAAAAATGGCAATACCAAGCGAAATGTTTGATAAAAAAGATATAATGGTTACCATAACTTCTCTTAAGCAAGAACAAGTGGTTCATTAACAAAGTTGATTAAAAAGCAAATGGGAGCTTTTTTTGTTGAAAGCTAGTGAAATCTCAAATCTACACGAGCAGAGTGTTAAAGAGATCTTGGCGACATCTATGGAATTGGAAATGGAGAGTGATCCACTGGGAAACGAACAGAAGAAAACCAAAATGGAACCTTATTGCGCAGTAAAAAGAAGGACTGGAAATCGAGACTGATCGTAGTTTTTTCGAGAGGAACAAGTGGCGTGGAATCCTTTTTACTTTTACCGAGAGGGATGACTGCATTAAGGAGAGAGAAGGTACATCTCAGCAAAAAAATCAAGACATGGAAATCTTTTAGGAAGAAGGGTCTTTGAGCAGTCTCTCTCTCTGTGAATAATTGGATATGGAATTCTTAACAAGAACTGATATGCGATTTTAAAAGGCCAAGTGAGATTTTTGGGTCATATTAAGTTGTTTCTCCTAGAGCAATATGGATATAAGAGTTAAGGGATTTAAAAGTTTTGAAAAGAATTTTATATAAATAAATAGTTAACTTGGATCAATTTTTAAGAAGGCGGACAACACAATTATTTTGTAATCTGGTAGATCCGCTCTTAATATGTTTGTTTGGAGAAATTGTTTATACTGAGACAGATAAACTATTAGGGTTTTTTTTCTGCATATTACTTTTTCTCTCTCTCTATGTTTTATGATATTTTAAATCTTTTTTTCTTTCTGTTTGAATTAAGTAAGTTAGAAGGATAAAGATATTTGTTTCTTATGCTCATTTTAATGATGATATTGTTAAACTAACAAGTTAGTCCAGGAAATGGGGTGGCCAACGGTAGCTCTCCAGATATTTTTTGCCTGAAACTCCCATCAGCCCCAGCCATTGGCCATGCTGGCTGGGGCTGATGGGAGTCGTAGGCAAAAAACATCTGGAGAGCTACCGTTGGTCACCCCTGAGTTAGCAGTTAGTCTGTATTTTCAATATGGTTAAGCTTAGCCAGTCAGTTTTGTGTTGAGACTTCTCTGACTTTTTTATACTTATATGTGCTGAAGAAGAACAGTCCAGACTTGTATCTTAAGTAATAGTTTAGTAAAAAGTCCATAATGAAAGATAAAGATGGTAAAATATAAGGGGAAAGCTTAATACTTGCAGGTAGAAAGAATTGGGTATTTCTTTTGGAGGCAGAAATATAACTGATATATTTGCAATTTTCTTTGTTTCTGATTTCCCACTTTGTATCCACCCTCCCCCTCTTTAATGTTTCTGTATCTACGCTTATGCTTTTTCTTTTGGTAGTTAAAATCAATAAAAATTATAAAACAGGAAAGTGGGTGTAAAGTACTGGGGTCGGCGCAGTAAGAGACCAGAGTCGGAGAGTGATTTCAGCAAGCTTTACTTCAGGAACACCAACACAGACTGAACTCTATTCAAACCTCCCGCTCCTTTATACAATTCTTGCCCCCTTCTGATTGGACCTTAACTATGTACATGGATTGGCTATTTACAGAGGCCTAAGGGCCTATCAGGGTACAGTATGAGCCTAGATGTTGATTGGCTACTTATGTTTCAATCCTTCCCCTGATTGGGCACGCTTAGGCCTTCTCTGGAACCCTGGTGTGGAGTACAAGCTTGGCTTGTTCAGCTTCCCTCCAAAAGTAACATTTCCCTCCAAAAGTAACAGTTCTCCATTTGAACCTAGGACACAACAGTGGGGAAGCCAGTGTGAGAGTGGGGAAGACTTCTGTGAGTGGGGGGTGCCCTAGACAAATGCCTAATTGCCCAGTGGAAGGGCCAGCCCTGATAGTGAATTCCTCAATTTAATCACTGATTGAGTAAACAGGTACTTCATTTTGTTCATCCATCATCACTTGAAGAACCTCAGCTGAAGCTGTGACATATTTCCATTGAAAAAATAGCATTGTATTGAAGATGACAGTGGGTACCAAAAATATTTGTTTGGGATGTTTGATCCACAGTAGTTATTGTATTCATACAAGGCATTCCTTGATGCGACACTCATCAGGCATGTTCATGTTCAAACCAGCCCTACCCAATCAAGAAAATGTGTAGCCATTTAATAGTGCACATTTTTGTTAGAGCAAGTGTATACACCCACAAGGAGAGCCAGAGAAATATGAATTTGTTTATTTTACTGATATTTTAACTGGAGATATCTTTCAGCTGTAGCAAAACATTTCATTTTCTCCTCACTACTGAATAATAAGACAATTCTTTCTTGACCTCCAAACACAGAAACCCCTTAAACTGCGAAGAACCACATCAAAAGGAAAAGGAGCTGCATTATTATATACAGAGCCATTTCATGTCCATATTTTCTACTTTAAATGACTTTGAATGATCAGCTTCACAGGTACTAGTCTATGCATTTGATGGAAAACAGGAAGATGTGTGATACTGAAGGAAGTTAGATGCAGAGGTGATGGTGTTAAGTGGCATATTACAGCCCCATCTCAGCTGTGGCAGAATTTCAAAGCTGTGAACATTAAGGGAATTGATTTTTTGGGTTATAACCGCAGTGTTTATGAAAACTCCTCATTCTTGAAGTCAGTTGCTGCTAGTACTTGATTTGTAAAATAAGAACGGATAAACCTTCTGGCAGCTAAGACCTCTTGATGAGACATCTTGCCCTCTCTTCACAGATGTGCATGGGCATTGGTTGCAATTAATCAGTCATGGCTGAAAAGCAGGTTCCTCTCTGAATGTTAGCTAGGTATTGAGAATCACATACCTAATGCTGATTCTGGGATCCGGATTCCAAACCCCAGCAGTGGTAAGTCCAGGTCTAATTTTCTCTGTAAAGCTGAACAATACCAGGAGTGCTTGTAGAAAAGTTGTACAGCCATATTGGTCCATGCAGAATCCAAAACCAAGAACATCATGTATATAATATCGTAGTGGACTAATCGAATTAGTTCAAAACACTGTGTGTTTTAAGCTCAGCAGGTCCCTTCATCAGGCTTACTATTACAAGTTTTAAAGAGATAGAGAGTAGAAGACAGAATCCTCAGGCCATGATCTTAAGGTCTGATCTTACAGGCATCCTTTGTGAGATCTTTGTGAGATGCCAGTAGGCAATTAACTTCTTCACCTTGCTTCTGAGTTGTAGAGTCTCTGGAATGCTGCATTCGGTTAATGACTTCGATTCTTTGTTCTCTCACTGAAGTACGAACATACCAAAATCCATCTAAAAATTGTGTCAGATTTTAGCCTGTATCCTTTGATGAGGGACAAGGAATCCTAATTGGTTCCTTTGCTGTGAGCATGAAGAATGCAGCTTGTACTTCTTTCTTATTTGGAACCAAAACCAGCTTTGCTTGGTCTAAGTTAGTTGCTTAACAGGTTTTCCATTCCAACTCAACCATTATGTATCATGTGGCTCATTTTCAGAACTGGGATCTTTCTGTCATGGGTTCCCCTCATTATCTTCTGGCTGTTTGTAGAATGAAGTCAGGGAAACTATGATTGCCCCCAACTCACATGATAAACACTACTGTACAGCTGGTGGGGTGGGAGATCATTAAAAAGGAAGCTAGTCTCTGTGTTGGCTGTAGTATATTGCCTGGCTCTGAAACAAAGCTGGGCTCTGCACCTGTTCAGAAAGAGTGGTTGGGATATGTATCTGTGCTGAAACCAGATGGGAGGAGGTATTGGAATTTTGGTTAATGAGAGGAGCATAGATGCATCTATGATGTTGTTTTGCCTTAACTATTTTGCCTTAATGTTTTGCTGTCTGTTAGCTGAGATCTTGGCCCAGTCAAGTTAGTCAAAGCATTGTTGTGAACAAATGTAGCCCTACCTTCAGCTGCAACATATATACAAACATAGGGCTATTAAAATGTATCTTGGAAGGGAAAAATGCACATGGTTTGTTATTTTGAGAGATCTGAATAGGGAAAAAAGATGCAATGCACATATCAGTGGTTTACTTTTTAGGTGTAATTAGTGCATTGAAACCACAACATCACTCCATTTGTTCTGTTTTTCTACTGCATCTGGGGAGTTTAATTTTGATGTTGACGGTGACCTGATTATGTTTTATTATCATTTATTTAAATAATAGTTTTGTGTGTTTTCTGGGTTTGCTTGTTCTATGCTGTCTTTGCTTGCACTTAGAGATTAACATCTCTTTAAAAGAGAGAAAATACAGAAAATAAGCATCTGAATGATTGTTCTTTAACTTTAGAAGATGTGGAATTTGGATGAGACCATACCTCTTTATGGTCCCAAACAGGCCATAGTACTCATGGTGCCTTCAGTTCACAGCTGACTTGTGGTGGTCCTCTAGGGGTTCTATGGCAAGAAACAAACAGAAGTAGTTTGCCATTGCCTCCCTCTAGCATATATCCCTGGACTTCCTTGATAGTCTCCCATCTATTTCCTAATCTGGGTTAACCCTGCATGGTGTGGGCTAACCCTGCTAGCCGTGGACTCTAATATGGAGAACCAGGTTTGATTCCTGACTCCTCCACATGAAACCTGCTGGGTGACCTTAGGCCAGTCACAGTTCTTTCAGAACTCTCTCAGGTGACTGTTGTGGGGAGGGGAAGAGAAGGCGATTGTAAGCCGCTTTGAGACTCTCATATCACCTCTTTAAGGTGGAGAAAAGTGGGGTATAAAAACCTACTCTTATTATTACTCTCCTCCTCCTCCTCTTCCTCTTCTGAGATCTGATGAGACCAGACTAGCCTGGGCATAATATCCATGCTCCTGCAACATCAGATAAAGAGGTGTTCTCAACAACCACTTTTGTGGCATTGTTAAAAAGTGACAATTTATTGAGGCAGAAGCTTTGATGGGGCAGAGTTTACTTTTCTCCTATGCATGAAAGGGGCCTGGTCCAAGAAAGCTTGTGACAAAATGAATGGTTTACTCTTTAAGGTGTGACAAGACATTTGCTGTATTTGCTGCTTTGGACTAGCACAGCTCACCCGAGAAATGTCTTTAGAGAGGATTTTTCCATGTGGAAATCTGGAAGGAAATTGGATGTGCACAGATGCAGAAGTCCCCAAATGCTTGAGAACTCAGATTGTGGTAATCCTCTGGCCATTCCCACAACAGATAGTGATGACTGCAAAATCAGTATGGATCATATGGGATGACATGTTATTACCAAGAAGTTTTCTAGAGATAAAAGTCATATTTCCTGCCTGCACATTTATCTTCTTCTCCCCATAGCAGTGATAGTTGCTTGTATGTGCCTGATCAATTTTGGTTGTTATGACTTCTTTCAAATCTTGTATTTGCAAGATGAGCAGTGATGAGTATGCTTGTCTCCACATGTCCAGCACTACAGCTTTCATATTCTTTGAGTCACACATTTCAGTATCTTTTCTTAAATCAGTATTAAGTTGATATATTTGCCAAACTAGGAATAACCATCAAAGAATTATATCAGCATCCCTACAAAAATGCAGTTTAAAAGGTGTTTTTTTTTGTGTGTGGAAAAGGTGTTGTTTTTTGTGTGTGGAAAGCTATGGCTGTAAAACCTGTGTGTATGTATTTAAAGATTAACGTTTGTAGTAGTCAAGTCAAGTCAGCCTTTATTGGCATTATATATATTATATATTTCAGAGCAATGTTTGTAGTACAGACAACCTCTGTCCCCAAACTAGACATGGTACTTTCCAGAAATGTTAGTGAATTTTTTTTTTCAATTAAAAATAAGCTTGTCAATTTGGTGGAAAGTTAATTCAGCATAAATAAGTGATGAAGTCAGAAGATTCCCTGCCCCTCAGCTCCTATTTCCTTCCGCTGCTCTGAGCTGTGGTGAGAGCAAAATTTAAAAAAGTGGTCATTGGGCTAATGGTGTCACATCACTTCTGGGAAAACCTGATTTTACCACAGAGTTTCTGGTGATTCCTGGAGAAGCATGATGTTACTTCCAGGTTTTCTCTGAAGTGATGTCACATCATTGCTGATGCATCCCATGATCTCCCACTGGTTGACAGCCATGGCCTGGCAACCCGCCCTACTGTGGGGGTCAGTCTGGACTGCTGGAATCAGGTATTGAGTAGGGCTGCCAAGCTCTTGCCAGGGGAGGGGGAATCCCCTGTTCTGGAAGGCCCCAATCCACCAGCAGGTCACAGGTCGCTGGGGGGGTGGGATCCCCGCCCCCAAAGAGCCCTGTAGCTGCACACCATCCCCAGTGTTATGATGTCACCTGGAAGTGATATTGCACCGGGGTTGTTCTAGGACTCATGATAAAGTTCTATGGTACCATAGATTTTTTTTATTGTGAATCCTAGAGCACCCCCAGCACAATGCTCTAGGTCTAGGACTTGTGGTAAAACTCTATGGTGCCACAGAGTTTTATCACAAGTCCTAGAGCATCCCTGGCACAATGTCCCTGGCACGATGGTGACGCTTCCGGGTGACGTCATCATGCTGCGTGCGTGAAGCACGTGAAAGAGAACAGTCCTCTTCCACAGTGGGGGAAGGGTCTTGGCAACCTTAGTATTGAGACAGGAATAGGATCAAAGTAAAGCAGTTGCATTAGGAGCCTTTGTTGTTTTCCAGATGGCTTCTTTATTTGAGAGTTGAGCAGTTGTAGTGTCCCTGTATTAATCCTGCCCCATTAACTCTGACTCTGCATTAATTCTGCCCCTATTTTCTTTACTGTTTTAGTATTTGTTTAATAAGCTTTCATGCTTCATATTCAGTCATACATCAATGCATAACTTGACTGAAAAGGGAGTTGTTTGATGGGCAGAGCTGGTGCTTTGGGCCCCCTCTAGTAAAGCCCTAGAACTAGAGTGTTAGAAAATGAGGCAGACCTGCAACTCTGACAAGCAACAACAGTGTTATGGTCAATGAGAAGTACTCTGGGTACCATATTGGTTTAGGATATGGGAAGAAGTTAAGGGTATGGAGCCTTTTGTTTCTTGGTTCCAAAGTAAACAATAAATTCAGGAAACCGACAAGTCCTACACCTCTTTTCCTGCTTCCAAAGAGTGGAGTGCCACTATGGTATTGCCCCATACCAAGGAAAATATAGAAAATTCCTAGAGAAAGGCAGACTGAAGGCAGCCTTTCCTTTTTAATGCCCACTTAAGTTCATGCCTACTTAATGGATGGTGTGTGTAAGTTAATGCAAACACTATTCCCATGCACAAATGTCCATCTGTTCCAGAGAAGGGAGTGACATGACTAGCCCTCTTTCATGCCCCTTCCATGCACAGTCCCTATGCACAATGATGCAGGAAAGTTGGTTCTTGTGTTGCAGGAGTTGCATGGAATAAGTGGGCCCAGTGGGACAACACTTCTGTTGAAGGGAGTGACTCCTTACATTCCAATCTCTTATTTTGTCTCCCATGCTGGTCATGCTCCACTCATGGTAATTTGGATGCAACCAATGTGTTCAATGTCCACTTTCATTTGGAGAGCAGAATTCTGTAGCCAGGACACTCGTGCTTATGTAACACAGAGGCATAGAAAAAAAGTGAGAAAAAAGTGACCCTAGTTTTTTGTTTTGCTTTTAAATGGCTTCTTTTTCAGAAGCTTGTCCTAAAATCTAGAGTAATGCACACATCTAAGTGTTGCTCTGAAATGGCCAGTTGCTTTATGCTAAGGAATTTGGTTTTCTGGGCTTCATTAAGCCCTGTTCTCTCTTCTACTTCCCTACCCAGGTAGCATTGCCAGTTAGACACTTCTGGATTTATTCCCAGCTCCCAGCATTGGAGGGCATCTTCCCATGGTTAATATTATGCAGATAATTGGAATGAATTTTCTTATCTCTCATTACAACATGAAATTTGCAGAGAAGAATGCAGAATGAAAGGAATACTTATGGCACAGTTATCATTATTACAGGTTGCCTAATGAGGAGCAATGAGAGACAAACAAAAAAGCGAAATGCTGATGTTCTACAACAGCTTGAATGACTCCAGGGGAGCTTAATTACTAAAGCGGAGAGAGCATCATTGAAGATGGGAGGGCTAGACACTTGTAGGCTGTGTGCAACCTCCCTGGTGACTAGAGTTGCCAGGTAAAGAAAGTTTAAGCACTGGAGTAAAGTGGCTCTGTCCCCCCCCCCCCCTTTATGGAATCCATGATGGCTAAGGTCCCCAAAAATCTGGAGAATGCCAGGGCTTTCCATCCCAGTGAGTTGAAAGGGGCAAACAGAATAAGGAGGGAGGAGAAGCGACTGTGGACAAGGTGTTCTCTCTTACTGATGTTGCCTCACAAAATACCTGCCACCTCCACATTATTGCCGGCCAGCAAGAGGAACCAGCCATCTCAGCGAGACATTGTAAAAGGGCAAATTTGTTACTGCCTGTAAGTCATTTGTGCAACACTCCTATATCTTCCCAATATCACATCCTGAGGTTGTTTTCAAACTGAGCTCTGGAGAACTTTGAGAATCTCAGGGCCAATGTGGTATAACGTTTAGAGACTCAAACTAGGATCAAGGAGACCCCAGGTTTAAGCTTGCCATGAAACTTACTGGGAAATTCCTGGGCTAGTCATACTGTCTTGGCTTCACCTGCCTTACAGAAATTGTAGGGAGATCCATTCCCTGAGCACACTGGCAGAAGGTAGAATAAAAGTGTTCTAGAATTTAGATAAAAAGATCAGACTTTAGACAGATAGATCAGGGCTCCTCACTGGCAAATTTGCCCATCCTTCTTGGTGCAAATCATTTTGGGTGATTTAACAAATACAGATTTTCCCATTTGTCTTCATGTAAGTCAAACCCAAATATAAAGCTTAGAACATGAGGACTCAGTAAAAACAAAAAATCCATAAAGCCAACACATGCTTCAATTTAAAATAATTTAGCAGAGGAAGTTACTTCGATGTCTTGAGCAGATAGGGTTGCCAAGTCCAATTCAAGAAATATCTGGGGACTTTGGGGGTGGAGCCAGGAGACAT
The DNA here is from genome assembly GCF_032191835.1 of Heteronotia binoei. Classification (NCBI taxonomy): domain Eukaryota; kingdom Metazoa; phylum Chordata; class Lepidosauria; order Squamata; family Gekkonidae; genus Heteronotia; species Heteronotia binoei. The sequence continues at coordinate 163,465,875 of NC_083224.1, read as the reverse complement.
TGGGGTGGAACCAGCAGCAAGGGCGTGATAAGCATATTTGAACTCCAAAGGAAGTTCTTGCCATCATATTTAAAGGAACTGCACACCTTTTAAATGCCTTCCCTCCTTTGGAAATAATGAAAGATAGGGGCACCTTCTTTTGGGGTCGTAGAATTGGACCCCCTGGTCCAATCATTTTGAAACTTGGAGGGTATTTTGGGAAGAGGCACTGCATGCTATGATACAAATTTGGTGCCTCTATCTCAAAAAACAGCCCCCCAGAGCCCTGATACCCACAGATCAATTATCCATTATTCTAAGGGAATTGATCTTCATAGGGAATAATGGAGTGGCCAGCAGACATCCCCCCCCTTCTGCTTTCTGATGACCCTGCAGTGGGGGAAGGGCCTCCAAATCAGGAAATCCCCTGTCCCTACCTAGGGATTGGCAACCCTAAGCTCAGAAGGCAAGTTCACCCTGTAACACTGCTTAGAACAGCAGCCTTAATTCAGCATGCCTACTTCAAAGAGCGCTCCCAAATCAGCGTGCACAAGGTTGGGGCAGCTCTCTTCAGCAGGAAACAGAGGCACTGTGATCTTTCTTGCGCCTAGTAGGGAGTAAGCTCATCTCAAACACTGGGATTTGCTTCCAAGTAAATGTGCAAAAAGAAGAAGATTATGAAGAAGTGGGATGACGGAAGCCTGTGGAATGCAAAACGGCTGCAAATTGATCCCAGCAGGTTCTCTGTGTAAATGCCGGGATTGGGAAGTGAACGAGAGGAGCCAGAAAGCGTGGGGGTGGGGGGGTGGCAATCCTACAAGGGCTAGGCAGTATGCAGTTAACTTACCACTCCCCCCCTGCCCCACTCCAGGAGGCCCTCCTACCTTTGTGTGCATGACTGCAACCAAAGTTCTCTTCAGAAGATCAGACGAAGGGGGCTTTGAATCTTGAAAGCTGTTTATAACCCTAAAAATCTTGGTGGTCTCTTAAGGTGTTCCTGGACTCGGCTTGGCTCTTCTCGTGCAGAGGAACTGAGCTCTCCACCTTAAGCAACTGCTCACAACGGAATCGCTCCCAGATGCCATACCCCCCACCCCGCTTCCAGATTTTTGGAAAGTGGGGGAGAAGGAGGCTAATCCTGGGGTCCCCTGCCAGGGCAGGAATTTGGGAAGCCTATGAGCAGAGTGCCATTGTGCAGTAATGATGCAGATTTCACAGGCCTGGGACTCATGTAGTGTGGCTTGTAGGAAGGTCTTTTATTTTATTTATTTACTTTATATTTATATCCCGCTCATTCCATACAGACTCAAGGTGGCTAACAGCATAAAATAGACAGTAAATAAAACAATATTAAAACAATAAAACAATCAGATAAATAACAATGGTGCTGCTTCAGGCAGATCATATAATATTTTCTTTCTCATGTGCACAGATCCTGGGCAGTTAGTAATAAGAGCGCTATGGATCCAGATGTGGTGGCAGACCTCTCCCATTAGATGTTATATGCCATCTGAAGCAGTTCAGTCTTGCAGGCCCTGCAGAACTGCGATAAATCCCACAGGGCCCTGATGGCTTCTAGAAGGGTGTTCCAAAGTATTGGAGCCGCAACCGAGAAGGCTCTTGCTCTGGTGGAGTTGAGCCTAGCCTCTTTTAGCCCAGGGACAGCCAAAAGATTTTGAGAACCTGATCGCAGTGCTCTCTGGGGAACATGTGGGGCAAGGTGGTCCCACAGATAGGTAGGTCCTAGGCCATATAGGGCTTTGAAGGTTAATACCAGGACCTTGAAACAGATTTGGTATGCAACAGGCTGTCAGTGCAGTGCTCTCATCACAGGCTGAATGTGCTCCTGACGAGGACGCCTCATTAGTAACCTGGCTGCAGCATTCTGCACCAGCTGCAGCTTCCAAATCTGAGTCAAGGGCAGCCCCATGTAGTGAGCGTTACAGTAATCAATTCTTGAGGTGACCAAGGCATGGATCACTATTGCTAAGTCGCTGCGCTCAAGGTAGGGGACCAACTGCCGTGTTCGCCGAAGATGAAAAAAGCAGCTCTGACAGTGGCTGCTACTTGGGCCTCCATAGTTAAGGAGGACTCCAGGAGCACTCCCAAGCTCTTAACCTTCGACGCTGGCGTCAATGGTGCCCCATCGAAGGCTGGTAGAGGAATCACTCTTCCTGGGCCGCTGTGACTTAGATAGAGAACCTCTGACTTTATTGGATTCAGCTTTAGCCAACTCAGCCTGAGCCATGATACCACGGCTTTCACCGTCAGGTCCAAATTCTCCGGGGCACAGGCGGACCGGCCACCCATCAATAGATAGAGCTGGATGTCATCCACATACTGATGACAACCCAGCCCATACCTCCTGATCATCTGGGCAAGGGGGCGCATATAGATATTAAACAACATTGGGGAAAGAACTGCCCCCTGGGGCAGATAAGTGAATGAGACAGCATTTCCCCAATCGTCACCCTTTGTCCCCGATCTTGGAGGAAAGAGGAGAGTCACTGTAAGGCAGACCCCTGTATCCCCACGTCGGCAAGACAGCTAGACAGCAGCTGGTGGTCGACAGTATCGAATGCAGCTGACAGATCTAGTAGCAGCAGTACTGCCGAGCCACCCTAATCCAGATGTCTCAGGAGGTCATCCATGAGAACAACCAGCACTGTCTCCGTCCCATGACTCGGGCGGAAGCCGGACTGGAACAGGTCCAGTATGGAAGCGTCCTCCAGGAAACCCTGTAACTGTGTCACCATTGACTTCTCTATAATCTTACCCAAAAGGGCAGGTTTGACACTGGCTGATAGATGGCCAAATTGGTCGGGTCTAAAGATGGTTTCTTCAAGAGAGGGAGGATCACAGTGGTGTGGGGAAGACCCCCTCTATGAGGGGTCTGTTGACAATAGAACAAAGTTGTCACATAATGCCGTCTGGCTAGCTTTTATCAGCCAGGACGGGCACGGATCCAAAATGCAAGTTGTAGGGTGAACAGAAATGAGAATCCTGTTAACTTCCTCCAGGCTGAGTGGGTCAAAGTGATCCAGAAATGGACCTGAAGACGTGCTCAGAGCCTTAAGTTCACTTACTGTTTCAACTGTGGCAGGGAGGTCGTGACGGAGTGATGAGACTTTATCTGCGAAAAAACTCGCAAGAGCCTCGCAGAGGATTTCCAGTTCCCTAACATTTGATCTGCCTTGCAGTAGGGCAGTTAAGGACCGAATTGTACTAAATAATTGGGCTGGGTGTGAGGTCGCAGACTCAATCTGGGCCACAAAGTAAGCTTTCTTTGTGGTCTTGACTGCCACCTCATAGGTCCACATAAATGATCTACAAGATGTTCTCATCGCTTTGTCCTGAGTAAGTCTCTCTAGTTGTCTAAGCTGCTGCTTCATTGACCGCAATTCCGGAGTATACCACAGTGCAAGTCGTGAGCAGGGTGAAGAGGATGCATAGGTGCGATCTCATTGATGGCTGCAGTGAGCCGGCTATTCCAGGACTCCACAAGCTCATCTAATGAGCCGCCAGGGGGCCAGGGATCTCTCAAGGCCATCTGAAGTCGCATTGGGTCCATCAGGTTTCAAGGGCGAACCAAAACACACTCGTCGCCTAAACAGGGGTGTAGTGACATAAATCTTCTTTCATAAATGGGGTGTGCTGAACTGTGACTGAAGATCCAGATTCAAATCCTCTTTTTGTCATGAAGTTGATTATCTGATTAATCTCTCATAGCCTATCTTGGATCACTGGATAATTGTGAAGATACAAGGTAGGAATTTTTAGCAAAAAAAGCAGAAATACTTCAGCAGAGTCTCCACCATCTGTGCATCATACCCACCTTAATAATGGATAGATTTTAATGGGGACAGATTTTCAACCATTTTATATTTTAAAGATGATTAATTATATCTTTGTATTGTTTTTATTGGTGTATTTATATGCTGTAAGCCACCTTGAGCCCAGTTTGGGGGAGAGAGAGCAGGATATAAATTTGCTAAATAAATAAAAAAGCAGGGAATTTTCTGTGATATTGGAGACTTAGAAGAATATATTAGGTGGAACCAAAACTCACTCCCCAGAAAGATTTGTTTGTCCAATTTTGTTGACACTTTCCACCAGTGCTTTAAGATTTTTTTTGTTTTGTCTGGCGTTACCTCAGTGATCCCTCCTTTCTGCCCACTGTCTTAATTGTTGTTTTTAAGGTTTTGTATTATTTTTAGCTCTTATCTTAATTGTTTTAATGATGCATCAGGGGTTTTTTTTGGTTCATTTTAATGGTTTTAAAATGTGATTTTATTCTGTATGTTTTAATTTGTTAGCTGCCTGGGTGGCCTTTGTGAAGACAGAAAAGTGGGGTTCTAAAATATAAATCATAGATAATAATTCCCCTATGGTGGTGGCCAGACAGAGCACTCCCATTGGCTGACTGGTGCACTCAACAAACCATTAGCCTATCATGCGTCAGTCACTACCCCTGAAGAACCCCACAAACTAAGGGGTACCTGGATGACACACTCTCTCTGCCTCTGACCTTGGAGTCATGAGGTCAACCACTTCCATGCCAGTTTGGTGTAGTGGCTAAGTGTGCAAACTCTTATCTGGGAGAACTGGATTTGATTTTCCACTCCTCCACATGCACCTGCTGATGTGACCTTGGGTCAGCCACAAGTTCTCTCAAAGCTGTTCTGATCAAGAGCAGTTCTGGGAGGACTCTCTCAGGTCCACCTACCTCTCATGGTATCTGTTGTAGGGAGGGGAAGGGAAAGGAGATTGTAAGCCACCCTGAGTCTCCTTTGGGTAGGGAAGGTAGGGGTATAAATCCAATCTCCTCTTCTCCTTCTTCTTCAAGGCTGTCCACAAAGGAAACTCAACAAAATCTCTTGATGTTTTAAGGTTGCCAGAGAGATGCCAGCTTGTTGTTCCAGGAGTTGTTGGTGTAAGACAGGAGTGTGCCATAATTCAGAAAAAAAATCACTTGTGTGTAGAAAAAAACATTTTTATAATTATGAATTCACAGACAATTCTGGTCATTTGTGTGCATTTCCTTTAAAAAAAGGAAACCCAGATGCCTGTTTCTTATATAGGACATTGCAATTATGCTAAGCATCATTGGTCAGTATTCTGACCTGGAAGTTTTTATTACCTGAAAGGTTTAAACAAGGAAAACAAAATAACGAGCTGGGGGTGGGGGGAAGAGCTAACGGAATGTGCATAATGCATTTGGGATTACATACAATTTTATTAAATTAATATACCATGTCTTAAAATGGTAGAAATACTGTGAACTGTCTTGATGAAATGGAAAAAGCGAATGTTTCATATTAATGCCATCTTAATGGAAAACCACTTAGAGCAAATAACAGTAATTTGCACTACGATCCTTGCTCTGAAGCGTCTTATCAAAAAGCAATATTCCATTATTTCTCTATAAAAGTTCTAATTTTGTATTATTAAAAAAACCCTTTTCAGGTGCATCATTAAAATGAATTTCCCCAGAACCTTTTCTTTCTGTCTCTCTCTTACCATTGTATAATTCACCAAAAATGCACTTTCAAGAGTGTTGTTCTGTATGTGACAGACTAATCTCTCCATTCAGAACTAATTACTGAGTCTTACATTTTCTGTACATTTTCTTTTTACTCTCTTTCATTAACATGCACGCAGAATGCAAATACACACACTACTGTAACATTTGTTCAAGAATCATTCTGTTGACTGGGTCTTTTCTGACTTTCCATCATAGATGGAGAAAATAGAAAAAGTCATAATTATGGCAGTAGTAGACATTCCTTAAGGAAACAGAACGGTCCCTTTTCTGCAGGAACATAATATAGTATGTAAAATCATGCACATTTCCTTAATTTACCTGATGTATATGAATCACAGGATTCAGCTTTTCTTGAGACAGAATTTGTATTACAAAGAGCTGGAATATCATTTATATGTTTTACTACAAACATGGCTACAGGAAAACGTTGCATTTGCCATCAGACTGAATGCCTCTCCAAACAAATAGCAATACAGTTCCTACTAGCTGTTGCAGTTGATCCTGACCCCTTTTCTTTTGCATATGTTGGGTAAGATCCTGTGATCTTTCAATGGAAAGTGCTGACAGTCTCAGATCTTTCCTGTGTTCCCTTTTCTTTCTTATTCCAGGAAACTTCTTGGTGTTTCAGGACCAGGGCTTTTTTGTAGCAGGAACTCTTTTGCAAATTAGGTCATACCCCCTGATGTAGCCAATCCTCCTGGAGCTTACAGTAGGCCCTGTACTAAGAGCCCTGTAAGCTCCTGGAGGATTGGCTACCTCAGGGGTATGTGACCTAATATGCAAAGGGGGTCCTGCTACAAAAAAAGCCCTGTTCAGGACCCATGTGAACTGATGGGCATGTGGTTGGGAAGCTGCAGGCTGGTGGGGATTGGGGTCATAATCACCCTCCCTTGTGTCTTTCATCAGCATAGTTATTATTCCATGCAACTCATGCAACACAAGAACCAACTTTCCTGCATCATTGTGCATAGGGACTGTGCATGGAAGGGGCATGAAAGAGGGCTAGTCATGTCACTCCCTTCTCTGGAACAGATGGACATTTGTGCATGGGAATAGTGTTTGCATTAACTTACACACACCATCCATTAAGTAGGCATGAACTTAAGTGGGCATTAAAAAGGAAAGGCTGCCTTCAGTCTGCCTTTCTCTAGGAATTTTCTATATTTTCCTTGGTATGGGGCAATACCATAGTGGCACTCCACTCTTTGGAAGCAGGAAAAGAGGTGTGGACTTGTCGGTTTCCTGAATTTATTGTTTACTTTTGATAGAATAAATATAAGATTCATTAATTCAATGAAGAAGGAGATATAAAGCCCGAAGGCCTCCCCACCCCTTCACCAGCTTTTGGCAGATGAACTATTTTCGTGTGCTAGCTTCCTGATATGGTTTTGTGGTCAAGCTATTTCCTATTGCAGCGTCTCAAACAGGTTGTTAGTTTCTGACCCACTTTTCCAACCCACTCCGCCTCATTGTTTCTTTCAGAGCAACCCTCTAGTTTTAGGGTAAGATACTCACTCCCCCTCCCTCACCATTTTCCTATACATCAGCCTCTTAAGCCTGCAAAAGTAAAATGCTTCTTTTTTTTATATGCTAACAAGACAACTGTTATAAGTATAGTGATTTATAATATTCAGCATAAATAGTGAGTAGAGTGCACAACAAAGAATCAATCAATCACAAGGGCAAAATTGGTTTTATAAGAGGTGTCAGAACTGGAAATTTCAAAGGGGCATCTGCAGATGTTTGTGAGTTGTTATCTGTCACCCTTCAGTGGTTAGTGTTTGTTTGAAATGCAGAATCACAGGGTTAATGAAGTTCACAAATATGGAGTCAGTTGTGCTAACTGAATACCATTTTAGCTAAGCATATAGATAAAGTTACAAGTTCTGACAAAAGGAAGTGTTGTTGGGCGGAGATATTTGTAACTTTTACCTTATTTGGCTAAAAGCCCTCAGCCTAATCGGCCGTTGAAGCTAGACTGTGAGCTCTGACCAATGGCAAACAGCCACAGGGCAAGAGAGGGATGATGCTTCGGGGACCCTATATAAGGCAAAGGGCTTGGCCAAATTGGCAGAGAGGCAGCTTTGATTTCTATGTCTCTCTCCTTCTGCAGAAGTGAAAATAAAATGGTTTTCTCTGGACAACAAAGCCTCCAGCCTGGTAATTGGTATCTGGGAGAAGGGGTATTGCCCCAAAAACCGGTTGACACTTTGGAACCAAGAAACAAAAGGCTCCATACCCTTAACTTCTTCGCATATCCTAAACCAATATGGTACCCAGAGTACTTCTCATTGACCATAACACTGTTGTTGCTTGTCAGAGTTGCAGGTCTGCCTCATTTTCTTTGAGAGCTTTTAATCTTTTCAGCAATCATCAGCACATTTTGGGGACTTCAAATGAGGATTGTTAGGTCAAGGTTTAAGGAAGGGGATTCCCCTTATATGTGGTGTCTGTCTCTTTTAAATCATCATTAAATTGTAGTTTCTGATACACCAGGAATTCTCTTGGTATTTCTGCAACTCCTTGACTTCATTCAGTTGGCATACTGCATGTCCCATCTGGCCTGCCAGTTTCTGGGCTAATCTAGGGCCAAATTAATAGATGCCCTCCCACAAATCCAGAATCTGCTCTTTATGTTGAATTTCACATTGTAGGTCCTTTCCTAATATTTTTATGAATGGTTTCACCCAAACCAGCCCTAATTCTGATGGTTGTGAACATAGAAAAAAAAATCCCAAATCAGAAACCTGTTAAAAATTCGCCTTTACAACTATCAATAGGGAACTGGTGAGAGCACCGCTCTTTTACCCTTTGAGATATATACAGGGTGATATTGTCAGTTTTGTGTACTCCGATATGAGCCTTATTTATGATGCAACAAATTTTTACTTGCTGTTCCCAAACTGAAATCACCTCTACCAACTCATAAAACATTTTTTTAAAATGCTACACTCCCTTTGATGGCTTTGTAATAAGGTTGAAAATGTGCTTATCGGTGATGTTATTGTATACAGTCAAAATGTAACTGGGTGAGTAATAGCTGTTTCTGTTTCCAAAAGCAAACAAATGAGCACACAGACCTAGCATTCAGTATCACTTAGGCCTGAATCGTGGTAGTTTGACTTTTTTTTTTTAAATGTAGGTATATACTGGGCTTTCACTGGCCTCCCTGCACATAGGAAACCAGTGATTCACTGTGTATAAACTCTTTCAGTGCCTAATAATGAAGGGAGGGCAGGGGCATGGTATAATCCTGTCTCAGAGGCGAAGCAAAGTTGGTATTTGGATAAGAGACCACCAAAAAAGACTCTGAAGAGGAAGGCAATGGCAAATCACCTCTCCTTCTTGCTGTGAAAATCGATTGCTGGGGTCACTATAAATCAGATGTGACGACAGAACTCATGTATGTGATAATGAAAGAGGAAGTCACAGGGATAACTGGAACTTTATTCCAATATATAATATAGTTGACAAACCAAGTCTATAGTGAATTAAGACCTGTAAACTAGTTTCATACCTCCGTCTTAAGATTTAGAGTGAAGATAAGCTTGGGCTGCATTCAGTTGTGTCGAGCCATAAATATGCATGAACCTGGCTAGTTGCTGGATTTGCCTGCATGTCTTGTCCCTTCCCTTCTTGGGTGAAGGGGGTTTATTGCAAAGCACCATTTTGGAGGTCATACACATCAATGTGTATGTACGCTGCAGGCATCAATGGCCACTCACCAGGTTGCTTTCCATTATTTTATAGACTGTTGTCTTTTGCCAGCATATCGGAATTCAGCAGAAAAATCAAAGTACTCTTCCCATTCATTTGAATGCATTCTTATGGGTGAAGTACATTTTGGGCAGCAAAATGGGAATGTGGGAAAGCTATGTTCCACTAACCAAAATCCGTCACTGCATTTGCCTGGTTCATGCTCATCATTTGTCAGGTTGCTATGAGTTGAGCCTAGGTGTCAAGCCCAAGGTGTGTCCAAGGGCAGGTAGGAAAAAGAAGAAAAACAAGTGGTACAGTTCTCATGGAAGGCCAAGCATACAGGATGCATGAGTAGATAAGCTGGTGAATTAATAGCACTTGGGAACAGTGTTCTCTCTAAGCTGATCTAGCATGATCTAGCTCACAGATTTTTAGCCTCCAGTTCACACATTTTTGTCTCAGCTCAGAAAAAATGGTCCTAGAGCAGGGGTGGCCAAACTGTGGCTCAGGAGCCACATGTGGCTCTTTCACACATATTGTGTAGCTCTGGAAGCCCCCACTGCCCTGTCAGCCAGCTTGGAGAAGGCATTTGTCTCTTTAATCACTTCTCCAAGCCAAGGCAGCTGGTGACTTGGAGAATGCATTTAAAGTTGCCTTTTTCACCTCTCCCTCCTCCCTACCTATTTGCCTTCCTGTCTTGTGGCTCTCAAACATCTGAAGTTAATGTCTTGCAGCTCTCAAAACATCTGACATTTATTCTATGTGGCTCTTACCATTCAACAAGTTTGGCTACCCCTGGTATAGTACTGAGAGAGAGAGAGAGAGAGAGAGAGAAAGAAAGAATTTATTTATTTATTTATTTATTTAGTGGACTTATATCCCGCCCTTCTCACCGAAGTGTCTCAGGGCGGCTCACAGCATAATAATTCATACAATTCGATTTAAAACATTTACAAATACAGTTAAGAATACAAGAAAGAAATACAAATACAAGAAAGAAAGAAAGAAAGAAAGAAAGAAAGAAAGAAAGAAAGAAAGAAAGAAAGAAAGAAAGAAAGAAAGAAAGAAAGAAAGAAAGGAAGGAAGGAAGGAGTGGAAAATAAGGCAAACAGGGAAAAAGAAATATTGACAGAAAGACTGACAGAAAGAAAGAGTGGGGGAGGGGAAAATAAAAGAAATAAACAGAGAAAAAGAAAGACTGACAGAAAAAAAATGAATAAATGAAAGGGGGAGAGAGAATTGGAAAGAAAGAGAGAGAAAGAAAAAAAGAAAGAAAAAGAAACAAACAGAGAGAAAAAGGAAGTGAAATAGGAAGGAGGGAAAAGGGAGGGAAGGAGTGAGAGAAAGGAGAGGGAAAAAGAAGAAAGAAAGAGAAAAGAAAGGGAAAGAAAGAAACAGACAGAAAGGGGATGGGAGCAACTCATCTGAAAAACTGCTGACTCTCCAGAAGCCCCCTGAGCCCTACCAGCACACGCTATGTTGGGGGGCCCCCGCGCAAGTGTGGCTGGGCCCCCAGAGTCCCTCCAGCATGTGTGAAGTCAGGAGGCCCCTGCTCAGGCACGGCTGGAGTTCCGGAGTCCCGCTGGTGCGTGCGATGTCAGAATACCCCTGTGCAGGCGCAGCTGAGTCCTGGAGTCCCACCGGCGCACACGATATCGGGAGGCCCCCGCGCAGGCGTTGTTGGGCCCTCAAAGTCCCGCCAGTGCACGCGATGTCGGGAGGCCTCCGCACAGGTGCAGCTGCACCCAGGAGTCCTGTCAGCCAGCTGGGAAGCCAAGCTGGAACGCTGGCTTAGTCAGCCAGAACGCTGTCTGCGGCAGCTGGAACAGCGTTCTGGTGCATTCCGGCTCAAAAAAAAGTCCTGCACCTTACACAATTGTCATTAGATAATATGAGAAAAGGAAAATGCATTCAAATCTGAGTTCCTTTCAAGTTTTCTTGAAGTAGAAAGAAATAAAAGTTGAGCTGCTAAAGAAAGAGATATGTCAATTGGAAGAGGGTGTACCCAAGACAAGACTGTGCGTACAAGTTTTGCCCACAACACAAGGTAATAATAATCCCCTGTTTAGCTTCCATGGACTTTTTGCTTTGTGCACCAGCTAAAATTTATTTCCAGCAATGTTAATACAAGGACTACCAAGTTCTTTCTTTGCTCTTGGAATTTGTGTATCTTGCCTGGTTTTAGTAAGACATCTGAACTACTGCCTAGTGCCAGCAGTTTTAAATCTGTATACCTGCTTAGCATTGTACAGAGGATGCTGATAAGACAAAGTCTTATGATTATGAGCCATCTGTTTTTTCTCTCCCCTCCTTTTTATTCTTGTAACATCCAGTCTGATGGAGTATTCTGAGAACCCGAAAGCTTACACAGTGTCTTGTGTCACTATGGTTGATTATAATAAAAGGCATTGTGTATCTTTTTTTTGGGGGGGGGGTGTTGTGTGTGGATTTTGATTTGAACTACCTACAACTGCTAGTAGTTGTAGAAGAAAGTAACATACTATTGTAGAAGAAAGTAACATACACTTAGTGGAAGCAAAGATGGTTTCAGTGGTTTCACTACCTCCTTTTACGCAGATAAAAATCTATGGAACAATTACTGTGGCATTAGATCTCTGTGGCATTTCCTTGTAAACTCTGATGGTACACATTCACCCAGAACGAGCAGAATGCTATTTAAAACAAAAATCTTGGGAATAGTGATAGGTCAAGTTGGGGCTCAGCTACTGATGAGAAACCAATAGTTGAATTCTAGTGAAGTGTGAATATAAAGCATTATATTCAGCTGAAGTGTGGAGCTAATAATTTATTAAGATACTCAGATAAAGATGAATGCTTAAATTCAAGCATGGCTTTTTGGACCTTTGGCACGGACCAGTCTCATTATAAAGTATATGTGCGGTATGATCAGCAATAGAACAAAAAGGGGGAAATGTCAGGTGAGAGTTGATTGATTTATTATTGTACAAAGTCCCTATGCATTTCGTAAAATAACTTAATAGCTGTGGAGCTCTAGGAGAATGCTCTGATTCCCCCTGATGAAGCTGCATGGTGAAACATGTAGGAACTTTGTATATTAATAAATCAGTCAATTGTCACCTGGCATTTTTTTCCTTTTTGTTCTCTTGGGACATTGCTGGGTGCAGCCCATTTTTTCTTCATCTTTATGATCAACAATGTCATTTTAAAAGCTAAGTTCCAGTACAGAGTAAGGGTTTTAATTCTGGATTATTTTTTTTTGGTCCAGTGTGATAGGGATGCCAGCCTCCAGGTGGGAGCTGGGGATCCCCTGGAATTACAGCTCATCTCCCTTGGAGAAAATGGATGCTTTGGAGGTTGAGCACCGTGGCATTGTAGCCCAATGAAGTCCCCGTCATCCCCAGGCTCCATCCCCAAATTTCCACGAGTTTCCCAACCTGGATCTGGCAACCCTATGTAGATATAAGTAAGGCTGGAACAGCCTTGGGGGCCATTTTATGGGAAAGTAACAGTGGTCTGAGAGAATGGGCAGGTTTAAAGTTGCAGGTTCAAACTTCATTGCAGCCACAAACTTGTTAGGGGGTCTTAAGCAAGACTGTTTCAACTAAGACATGAGTGTCTTGATTGGGACTGATATCCTACAGATGAAGAATGTGACTGTCTGCAGACTTAATATTCCAGCTGCACTGTTTGGGTGTGGCTAGATGCATAATTGTTAATCTTCTGCTGATACAAAATTACAGTAGCATTGGTAATGAGAGCTGGGCTGAGAGGCTTTAAAATGCTAAATCCTGCTCATCCCCCAACATAACCAATTCCGGTCTTTGCACTGCTGTATTAATGCCAGCAGGGCCAGGACATTCCAGTAGGCCAGGTAGGTGGCCGCTTAGGGTGCTACCTGGTCTCAGGGGTGGCCAGCAGGCACCACCTCCCCACTTGGTGCCCCTTCCCTTCCCTGCCATTGCTATGCTCTCTCTTGCTGCCCGCCTCTCTGCTGCGTTCCTCTGCCTCTCTGCCTACCTGTAGGCAGGCAGGCAGCAGCAGCAGTGGGGAAGGGGTACCAGGGGTGGTGAGGTGGGGTGGCGGCGGGTGCACTCACAGGCCCTCAGAGCCCAGGCTCTCAGCACCTCTGAACACATGCAGCACCCTACCAACCCCCTCAGCCTTCCCAAGTCTGTGCTTCCAGGGGTGGCATGGTGGCAGGTAAGAACATAAGTACATAAGAGAAGCCATGTTGGATCAGGCCAATGGCCCATGCAGTCCAACACTCTGTGTCACAAGGTGCCCAAAAAACCCTGGTGTGCTCAGAGGTGCTTGGTGCCGTACCACCTACACTACTGCTGCACTTATCCCCATCACCACAGGCAGGAAGTGGGGTGGGGGGTGGGGACCTAGGGCACCAGAAACCCTGGTGCCAGCTCTGAATGCCAGGGAAGGGGTCATACTGGTTAGTGTAGTTCAATGTACCCAACCATTAAATATACAAATACTAACCAAGGTTCACTCTGCTTAGCTTCTGGGCTATCCAGGTCAGGGCAATCAACTATAGTGCCTTCAAAATATAGAGAAGTCTTTCTAATAAACTGCCAGAACTAACTTATTATTCTCTACCTGGAAAACATGAGGCACGATGGGAAAAACCTAAATAATCAAAATGAGCACATGAGTTCCAGCAGCTAATTTTTCTAATGGTCAACTCCATATTATTTGTTAAACTTTGGAACATTTTCCAGCCAATCAGATTCTGCTGCCCCTGCCTTTATCCCTCATTAAGATTATGAGCCTCTAACACCAGTTGTCAATCAATAGTCTATTCATTTAGCTCCAGTTTGCTAAACTACATTTCATTTCACTGGCATTATGTTTATTGGGCTGGTCAATGTTATGCAAGGTCAGGCTTTAGATGATGAACAAGAAGTCATGAAGACAAAGAGAAAGTGTGTGGGTGAGAGAGATGCCAGGCTATTATTGTCTTTTTTTAATTATAAAAAGCAAAGAGATAATTACACTGCCATTATTGAATTACAAAAACTGGACTGGCTGGAACTGAGTCACATCATGCATAGGTTGCAGCACAAAATGGGAAAACTAGAGGCAGAAATCCTGAAGGAAAATATATTTAACTTTGATGACCTTTCCATATAACCACAAAATGTAAAGTTAATGCTCAAGGATTCAATAATGGACGTACAGAAGGAAAAATGCTACAGCCTGCGCTACTAACAGATGGCAAGAAATTCAAATTATCACCCATGGCAGAGTGCCAACTTCTTTCTCCATTCATGCAAACTTTTAAAAATGTGTACAGATCAGCTAGGAACTACTAAAGTTCATTCTGCACTGTTTTTGTACTAATATGTTCTTTGCTGCACTGTATCCATAGTACACTTTTTCGTTTTTCTCTGCTCTCCTCCATCATAAAATGGGATCATCTTTGCAGTTGTTTTGTTGAGGGTTCAGATCCATCGTCTTAAGATAAAAGGATGTTCCTGCTAGACCTTTTAGCCAAGAAGACAGAATAAAGTGATCCAAGCCACAGGAGCATTAGTATAAGCTTGTTACTGCATATTATTTATCAATCAATCATAGAATCAATCTGGAGGCATCTGGGTCTCTTGTTGGGGCTGTGTTTTGAGGTAGAACAAATTTGCAGACACCCCGCCCAGTTTTAAAAAAGACTGAACCAGGGGGTCCAATACTATGGGATCCCAAAGAAGGGGTCCCCATCCTCCATTTGTTTCAATGGAGGGAACAATCCCTTTAAATGCCTCCTCCAAGCCATGCAGTTCCATGGCTTGGAGAACTCTACAGGCATTTAAAGGGACAGAGATCCCTTTAATTGCCCTATAAATTTGTCTATCTGGTGGTCCTGAAAATCCTTAATATTTTTGGGATTTTTGGGGCTTGGCCATTTAATATCTGAAATCTATATTTGGTTGAATCAATATGTGAAAAATATCGATTACACACACCCCTAATTACAAGTTTCAGTGACTACACAGAGGTTGGAGATGGGACCAGTGGGTACATCCCTGGTTTCCTCTTTCATACATTCAAACCTTTGGACATAGCTACAGCCTGTAGCAAACTGTGAGAATGACATTGTGACTAAGGCTGCAGTCTTATGCAGATAACTGAACTCAGACCTTGCATACAAATAAGCATTTATAGGACTGAGCTGTGAATGTGTTAAAGTACTTCTATGCATGGGGACCTTATTCCATATTCATTAATTTGGTGGAGTTAGCTTTGTTGGCCAACAAGCTTTTGGGAGTTCTGAAAGAAAAATAACAACGTGAAAACAAAAAGCTCTCCATTCCCTCAAGTCATTGCGAGCTGATTGCTGTGGACTGGGAATTTCAGAAAGCAAGAAGGTGGCATTTGTTTTTCAGATGTCTGGAATATGTATTTTTTTGTCATTTTAGCTGCTGCAGTGGTGGTTGGATCCCTTTCATGTCCTCTAAGAGCTGACATCAGAAATGGCACCTAATTAAAAGAGAGAGAGAAGATTTAATGTCTTTTGAACTCAGCATTTTCCTTTGGAGATGAGAGAGAGATGTAAATGTCCTTGATGTTTCCTTAGCTGCTTACTCTTTAAGGATGCCAGGAACAGGTTGGTTTCTCCAGTTAACTTTGGAAGAAGACTTTGGCATTTGAGAGGAAGTACATTCTTTAATTACTTCACTGGAGTTGGTAACCATGGCAATGGACACTTTTCTCCTTCTCCCTGTTTCACTTGCAGAATTCATCTGTCAAATCCAAACAAACAAATAAGGATTTTAAAACTTATACTTGGGTAGAATTTGGATAATTATTTGACAGCCTTTGTTGA
Source organism: Heteronotia binoei (assembly GCF_032191835.1). NCBI lineage: Eukaryota > Metazoa > Chordata > Lepidosauria > Squamata > Gekkonidae > Heteronotia > Heteronotia binoei. Next base: position 163,449,841 of record NC_083224.1, on the reverse strand, counting down.
CTCCAAACTGGACCAGAATCTTGATTTTAAAACAAAACTAAACAAAACTAAAGGTTCACTCACTGGTTAGGTATGCTGTAATAACTCTTGCTGGTCTTTAAGGGGCCAATGGAAGGTAACGGGATGCACAGAATTCTTATACGTGCAAATACAAAAGATAGTTTTGTCATGTGCAGATATATCATTTAAACGCGGGGGCTTCACCAGCATTGAGTATTGGAACCTTTTTTCAGGGCTTTCTCAAATCTTCAGAATGAATGGGGGAAATCAGCACAACATTATGCATGAGTAAGCTGCAGTACTGCAGTCCAAGCTCTGCTCATGACCTGAGTTCAATCCCAGTGGAAGCTGAGTTCAGGTAGCCTGAGTTCAATCCTGGCAGAAGCTGGGTTCAGGTAGCTGGCTCAAGGTTGACAGCCTTCTATCCTTTCAAAGTCAGTAAAATGAGTACCCAGCTTGCTGGAGGTAAAGTGTAGATGACTGGGGAAGGCAATGGCAAACCCCACTGTAACAAAAAGTCTGCCAAGAAAATGTCATGATGTGATGTCACCTCATGGGTCAGTAATGACTCAGTGCTTGCACAGGGGACTAGTTTTACCTTTACTGGTACCTTTTTGTTTACAAAAAAGCACTGTGTAAAGGTGAACAAAATTGTACCAATTAGAATTCTCTCTACCAAGGAGCCCTATCCCATGTTTCCACCTTTTTTCTTGCTCATTTTTGTGCCTTGTATCTTACCTCCTCCATCAGTTGCTCCAATACACCAAGTAGTCAAGAGAACCAAATTGCCCGGGGATGCATGCTCCTGTGGAATCCTCACTTTGTGGGATTTCCCTTTTTCTTCCCCAAAACCCTTCCTGAAACTTTGAGGTGGGGAACAGGATTCTGCCACCACCCAAGGATTTCTTGTCTCCTCCAAACTTCTCTAGACATCTTGGGACATCTAGAAGGGGAATATGTGTGGCTTGCCTGAACTATTGGGTAATAAAAAATGTTGTCTCTTGCACAATTTAATACAAGGATTTTATTTAACTAACATACATTCAACTAAAAATATCAAAACAAAAGAGTTAGGATACATCAGTAAACGAAGGAACAGTTTCTGTGAAACGAAGCAGAGAGAATAACAAGCTATCTAGACTCGAGGATTGGTTGCTTTGCGTTTCTGGCACCTTTTGGAAGATGGATTTGAGCTGACAGGAGACTGGCTGAAGATGCTTTCAGCACCTCTCACCAGGTTCCTCCATGTGCCTTTTCCAAACAGAGGCGCTATGTTAACTCATCTCACAATTGTGTGGATCCTTGTGAATTTATTGCATTTTAACTGCATCCAAGTAACATGTTTAGAAAGGGAACTGTCTCTTGTGTGCAAGGAATATGGACGGTGGGCTTGTCACATTTCATCCTGTGCCTTTCAAAGTTGCACGAGGGGGGCATTCAAAAGGTGACTTCCCCCCTCTGTAGCTGGAACATCCATGCCTGTTAGATATTTGCTTCTCATGGAGCTGTTAAAAGGCATTGTTTCTTTGAGGAGGAAACAGTAGCAGCTTGAAATGTGGTGAGAGCCTGTGAAAGTCTGTAAACTATATAACGAAGAGACAAATTCTCAAGGAGGAGGATGATTAGGAACTGCTCTTGCAGAAGTTTACTTGTAAGAACTGTTTTTGAAATGTTCCTTGGCCAAAATCTAATTTTATGTTGATACTAAAATGTCGTTTAAATGGATGTCACATAACAGTAGCTCATGTTTTACTGACTGAGACACAGTAAAGAGAAATAACTTTAGATCCTGTAACTGGAAGAAAATAATTGTCCTCCCTTTCAGTAAGGGGAAAGCAGTACTTGGTGGAAACATCAGCAACGATCTTCAATGTTATTGTTTCTCATCTCAGGCAAATGTCAATAGCTAGCAATGATAAAAGGAACTAGGGAGATGAGTAGCATTTAGAAAGATTCCCAACACATTTCTTATTTCTCATAACTCGCAGTCAGCAGTTAGTTTTATTGGAAGGCTCACCTAGATGAACAGGGTGGGCTAGTCCCACTTTACTGTTCGTTACTCTCCATCAGAATAGATTGCTCCCAAAAGTGCCTCTTGACTGAGGACTGGTCACTGGGGGAGCAGGTGGGTTTGCTGACCCTAAATATTAGTTTCTCTGCATTTTTTGGTTCAGCTTGGCTTCTTGACTGCATCACTGTCATTGTTCTCCTAGTTTTTAATTAAGTTTTTCTATGTCCCCCCCCCCCGTTACTTTGATAGTGGTGTTAAAAATTACGGAGGGGGGGGGAAGAGAAATGAGAGAGTGGTGACCACCAAATGATACAGTGTGCAAGAAAGGGAGAAAACTGATGTAATAAAAAAGCCTAGCTGGAGTAAAAACCTGGTATGGAAAAACCCTATAAAAGTTCACATCTTTATCATCATTGGTGTTTCTTTTTTCTTTCTGCATTTCTGATTGATCAAGCACAAATATCCTTGAGGCAAAAGAAGGGGGAAGCTAAATTATGTCTTCCTGTTGTAGATATTTGAATGTAGACATTTAAGCAAGTGAACCTTTTTTGGTCTGGGACTGAGGAGGAAAAAATTAACATTTTTGTCAGGCTGCAATTTAAGATTCAGGGGTAAGGCGAGGCATTAAAGTCTGCTACTTCTAGATATGAATATTCCTGTCACGGCAGCACTGTGATAAAACAAAAACTTTTAACAAAGGGCAGAAATGTGATGAATTTCCTCATATATCTCATGCTCCCGGTGGCTTTTGTTTTGTTAACAGCAAGTACAGGAGTTAAGAAAAGGCTGGGAGTTTTCTTTGGGTTTGAGTGGCAGCGTGTGCATTCGTGTTCTCATAACGTCTCCCCAGGTGTGTATAAACCTGCAGTTTAATGAAACATCCTGTGATTAAAGTTTCACAGATTTGTTCAGCAAGACTAGAATGAGCCAGAAGTAGATGTATGACTGATAGTGACTTCTGACGGTTGAAACGATTTAAATGAGTTCGAGTCCAAAAGTCTCGAAGGCTGAGGCTGCCAATGTAAATGTATTTCTAATTACATGCTTTAGAATCCTCGGCAGAAGCTGTTGATCTCCTTGTCAGAGTCTTTCACCATGGCTGCCAGTCAGAAGTACCCGTTACCCTAGGCAGCATATAGTTGTGATTTGTAGTGCTATTCGGGTTTCTTTAGTGCCCCCCTCTATAACTACATGAGTACAGAAAACTAGCATTCTTCTCTATGACATGTTTCTTATTAAGTTGGGGGAAAGTTCATCTTGAATCACTTTTTGGGGGGATTTGGTTTTAAAACTGACAAAGTGTTTATTTTGTAACTGACAAAATGATCATCCTTATGTGAGTGGAGGGTTTATATATGGCCAGGATTATTGTATGTGCCGAGGCAGAGAAATTCTTGTCCTCTTCTCACTTTGGATTTCTGCCCGTGAGGCCAGGCTACTTTGTGTCAGGACAAAAAGGCCAACTTTTCTTTTCCTCCTACCCTTTAGAGCCAGTGTGTTATTAGTGTTGCACTTGACACTGGGAGACCAGGACTCATATCTCTATGCTGCCATGAAGTTCACTGGATGACGTTGGGATCAGTCACTCTCTCTTGGGCTAATCAGCCTTATAGGATTATTGTGAGGGAAAAAATGGGGAAGTAAGAATCATGTATACTACCCTGAACTTCTGGGAGGAAAGGTGGGATAATGAAGTGGTGGATAGAAGCAGTGTTCTTAACTGAAGCACTTTAGTTGTACCCACATTTGTGAGCAATGACAATTCTTGGAGTCTGGTTTGGCCCCATTCCAAAAGTGACAGTAAATACTAAGATAGTAAGCTCTTTGGAATCTGGCTTGGTCCCACCTCAAAACGATAGCAAACGAACAGGACTATAAATTCTTTGGACTTAAACCATCCTTGGACCTGAGGAAGATTTGAAATGGTGGGCTGGATTGACCCACCATATACATATATTATATTTGGCATTTGTATATTGCATTTTTGTTTAATTTTTCAAAAATTACTGGCTATTACTATATATTCTTTATTTGTGCCTGGAGCAGTATATGGAGAGCCAGTTTGGTGTAGTGGTTAAGTGTGCGGACTCTTATCTGGGAGAACCGGGTTTGATTCCCCACTCCTCCACTTGCACATGCTGGCATGGCCTTGGGTCAGCCATAGCTCTGGCAGAGGTTGTCCTTGATAGGGCAGCTGCTGTGAGAGCCCTCTCCAGCCCCACCCACCTCACAGGGTGTTTGTTGTGGGGAAGGAAGGTAAAGGAGATTGTGAGCCGCTCTGAGACTCTTTGGAGTGGAGGGCGGGATATAAATCCAATATCTTCTTCTTCAATATCTTCTATATTGTTGTTTTCTATAACCCCTCTTCAGGGTTATCAGAAAGTGTTGAATGTCTGCTGGGTGTCTGGGGCTCTGGGGGGGAAGGCTGTTTTTTGAGGTAGAGGCACCAAATTTTCAACATACTGTATGGTGCCTCTCCTAACCCCCCGCTCCCAAGTTTCAAAAAGATTGGGCTGGAGATCCAGTTCTATGAATGTCAATAGAAGGTGCCCCCATCTTTCATTATTTCCAAAGAAGGGAAGGAATTTAAAAGAAGTGTGATCCCTTTGAATGTGATGGCCAGAACTCCCTTTGGAGTTCAGTCATGCTTGTCACAATTTTGCTGTGCACCCAAAGCCACCAGATATTTCCTGAGTCAGCAACCCTACTTGAGATACAGTGGGGGAAAAAGGGTGTTCAGGGATGTGATTGGGATGGGGCTAACTTTGTTCACTGTTTATGGGGACCACACAAGCTTCCTGCTGTCAACATAGCTGTGTCAATCAGCCAATCCCCTCCTGACCTTTGTTTCTTGCTCACTTTAGAGCAGGGGTCTCCAACCTTTTTGAGCCTGTCCCTGTGGGCACCTTTGGAATTCTGTTATGGAGTGGGGAGGGTAACAACAAAATGGCTGCCATGGCACTAGCTACAAAATTTCAAGGAGTGAGGTCCCATATAACTTTAATAAGTAACTCGTCAGCATTTCAGGCAGAAGCTTTAACAGGATGCCTTCTGAAATGAATATATTGTTTAGAAATATTTTTTGGGTACACATAGTCATATAGTGGTGTGACCTTGTGTTGTGGAGGTAACTGCTACTGAAACAACTTCTTAAAAATCTGCACAGCCAATCGAAAGTCTTGCTGAGCAAAAGTGCTGCCTGGCTCTGCCCACTTTCTAAAAACACACGGCGAGTGCCAGGAAAGGTGTTGGCAAGTGCCATGGCATCCATTGACCCCATACTGGGGAACCCTACTCTAGAGTTTGGACAGAACTTTGAGAACTGACTTTGTTGAAATGGTATCCACACATTTTTGCACTTAGGCCCTAAAAACAGCAAAGAATCCTGCCTACTCAGTGTAATACCTTTTCCTCCACTATATTCATGTAAGTCTCTATTATCAAAACAAAAGTCCAGTGGCATCTTAAAGACTAACAACATTTATTTGGATATGAGCTTTTGTGACAAAGTGAACTGTGATGATAGCTAATTTTGAAATAAGTTCCACTGACTTTTGTTTTATTCTACTAAGACAGACTAATGTGGATATCCCTTTTCAGTCTCTAAAATCTGGTAGCAATCTGATCCTAGATAACTATTTTCTGATCAACAAAATACTTTTATTCCATCTTCTGAAAAGATGTCCACTGAAACTGCTTGTCCACAAACATCTTTCTTAGCTTATCTGGGCTAGTCAGTCATGGTTCAATGACATTCAGAAAGGAAAACTTTAAAAAGCACCCCCCCCCCCTTGATTTTCATAAGTTTCCATGATTGGTCACTGGGAGGCAATTCTTAATTCGCCAGCAGAGACTCAGCTAGTCTGTTTATGTCCCAGTTTACTTGAGAGCAGGGGTCGTTTTGTAGAAAAATAGGTGGTGGAGCTCATCCAGGGATTGTTATGCAGCTGCACCTACTATTCAATGGACAAGATGGGAAGGAGGAGGTGGAACTCTCAGAAAAGTTCGGGAGCTGTGCTCCTGTGAGCTCCCGCTGAATCGGAGGCCTGCTTGAGAGTAACTCACATATGTTTCAGTGGTGTATGCTTCCCAGTTAAAGTAGAATTATGTTGCTTTTTCCGTGTGGATATTTTGGGTAAGAGCTTGGTTTTTGCTGGCTGGCACATACTTGTAGAATTAGTTTTCAGTTGTGATCTCTTACAAGTTTTTCAAATCTCTCCCCTGTAGAAAGTTTCTCCTATATGTGAAAGCCCTAAAGTTTGATGTCTAAATCTAGCCCAACAACCCTCCTGCAGAGAAGAAATGGGAGACAAGTACTTAAACAGTGAGTAACTTTATTGCCCTATCAAGGGTGCAAGAACAGAAGAAACAGGCATAAGGCCACAAAGATTGGCAAGAATATCACAGAAATTTGTATGGCAAACCAGTAGAGCCATTCTCATTTGCAAGTTCCCAAAATACAGTTGTACTTATTTTGGGTAAATTCTGGGTGCAGAGCCAGCTACCAAAATGGTGGGCTTGGGATTCCATCTTTATGCACTTTGAGTTGTCTGGGTTTCAATTGGGAGTCTTATCATTGGCTGATTTAATGACAGAGTTGGAAGCTTTGCTGGCATTGGGCCAAGGATGTCAGAAAGAGCTGCCTGTTGGAGGGTTTGGAGTAGATGAAGAATGTTCAAATGCCCTCTTCAGATGAAGAGAGGGATGCTGGATCCCAGATGAAGTAATTGAAATGTTGCAGGAATGTTCAGGAGACGGTCTTATTTAAGGGGCAGATTGATTGATCTATTGTAGACAGAGACAAGAGATAATTATTTCTAGGTTTATGATTGAATCACTGGAGTCTTTTGTACTGTGATGGGTCATCATGGGAGCTATCATGATTATTGTACACTTGGGTCAATATAGGCGCGGAGCTCTGGAATGTCACACAAAAGACCTTTGATGGCTTTTCTATGGGGTCTTTAGGCAGTCAGGCTACTTGCCTCTCAAATAGAGTTTGTTTTGATATCAGTCTAGGAGAATCTTTTCCCACAACCAAGACAGCAAGATTCCAAAGGACTTTGGGTGTCCCCCGTGTGAGTCTCAAGTAGAAAAGGAGGTGGTCCTCATTGAATAACAGTGGGGAATATGGTTTTTTTTTCCCTGATCTTAACATTTAAGCAATGCTGAAAAGACTCACACTGCATAAGGATGTGGCTGCATTTATTTTAGGCAGAAACCTTTACTAGATTAATCAGTCTTTACTTTGTGTTAATCAATTATTGCCTGTTCATAAGATTTGGCCAGAATTCTGAATAAAAGATGCACTGCTTTGTGTTCTTATATAAGCAGCGATAATGTAAAACCAGTGGAAGAGGTGGTAGTTATCTGTCTTGCAATTTTATATATTGATAATCTTGGGGTATAAAGTAGATTAAATGAAATGCAGGCTTGTGTAATGATATTCAATTGTTATGCTTAGCATGTACCTGCCTGAATGAAGTACAGCATGTACATGCAGAAAGGGAATTCTGCCTTTTGGTATGAACCCACCCACCACCCCCTACCCCACACAAATGTGAATAGAATTACACAGATGCTTTAGACTTTAATAACTTGAGAATTAGATGGAATCACTCCAGGTAATGTTCAGAACACATTGCACTTATTCAAAATTATTAAGATTCTGTGAAATTTAGCTGGAAGATATCCACCATTTCATCTTGGTCAGTCCTGCTACATCAAGATATCCTGGTTTCATAATGGCTCTGAGCTACAATATTTTATGCACATAGATAAAAAGTCACCTCTCCTTAAGTGCTTGTGAAAGAAAAACGGGGGTGAATTTCTTTTTTCTTGCTTACATTATCTGTGAAATGGTGGAAGAGAAGGGAGCTACATGAGAAGGAATGTATCATGGCTTGTTCAATGCTTTACTCCATATGAAGTAATAAGAGGGGGGAAAGTAGAAGAGGCAGTAAGGCTGTTCCTTCAAGAGTGAAGACAATAGCTTTTTTTTTTTTTGCGGGGGGAGGGTTTTATGTATTATTTGGTTTTAAATTCTGCTGAGATGGAACATAACAAAAGTAGTCCCCCCCCTCCCCCAGAACAGGCCATATCCCAAGAGGGATAATAGTGATACTAGATGTATACTTCAGGATACTGGATGGTACTTCAGAAAGCATTTACAGCTCATATCCCAACCAAAGGGAATGAAAGTATCATCAAGCAATTGAAGACCTTTCCTGAATGCATAGAGCTACAGGTGGAGGTGGAAGACTGTGACTGATAGGGTATGGTCACACATCACATTAAAAGCAGGCGTGCAGCGCTCAAATTTAAACCATTGAATATTGATTAGAAGCGGGGCCGATCAGACGAGCATCCAAGAATGCGACTCGTCCTGATCTCATTCTGTTGTTGAACGATCAGACATTGAATGCTATCACACTCTTTTCTTGGAGTTCCTGTTCCCCAAAAGAAACATGAGAAGGAAACACCCACGCACACAACCGATCAAGCAGATCCAAAGTCATATCGCTCTCATTCAGTTGCTGAGCAATCAGACGGTGATTCCTGCCATGGGGTTTTCATTGAACATGCGCCCAACCGTTGGGAGGTGGAAAACCAAATGTTGCTTCGGAGGTGGGGAAGTTCCGGGAATTAACGTTGCCGATTCAAACTAGGGGACTGCCAGGAACTACTTTCCTGGAACTGGGCAGTGACAATGATATCTGGAAATCCTCCACATTGAAAAAAAGATTTTTTTTTCCTGTTCTTCTCCCGTGGATCCTGTGTTGATTGGAGAAACAGAAACCTCACCTCAGATTCCCAATGATCTGGTCATGCGGATGTCTGCTGGGGCTTTTTTTTTAAAAAGGTGGGAGGGGCAGATGGCAGGTGTCAAAGATTGCAATTTGTGCCACTTCTGGGAAAAAGGGATGGACTTTCTCTGGGGTCAAATAATACCGACATCAAACTGGGCCAAATCGGGATGCTGACAAGTTGCATTCGAGGAATAGATGTTGTCTGGATGTGCTCATAAAATCCAAATGGGAACCGTGGGTAAGATGGAATTAAAGGAGCATGTGACCACACCCATAGAAGTACAACTGAGGGTCAACATATGATACCCACATGGAACACAGATGGGCTGAGACATAGGAACAGGAGAGAAGTAGCCCTGAACTTACTTCCCTGTGGATCTTTCAAGAGATGTACCTAATGTTGGAGAGTGACAGATCCAAAACTCAGAAAGAATAGAAATGGGACCACTCTTATTGGTCTTACAACTCAGAAGACAGAATAGACATAGTAGAGAAGATCACATTTGAAGAGAGTGCTACCGAAATCATTTTTCCTGATGCACCCGAGAGAACTGGGCAATGAAGAATGATTCCAGAATCCAGAGTCGAAATTGGTTGTTGTCATTATCATTGCTGTTATTTATGTTATTTCCATTGGCATTGTCAATGACTTTGTTGCTGTTTTTATTGCTGTCGTAGTCATCTTCACTGTTGGAATGTCATCTTTTCCTGTTCTGAGGCAATGGCAGCATTGTTGCTGTTTCGTGTGCTCCCAGTATGTTTGTCCAAATATAACTCACTTCCCCGACTCCCCTTCAGTTGTTGTCACATAATCTTAAGAAGAAGAAGATATTGGATTTATATCCCGCCCTCCACTCCAAATCTCAGTCTCAGAGCAGTTCACAATCTCCTTTATCTTCCTCCCCCACAACAGACACCCTGTGAGGTGGGTGGGGATGAGAGGAATCTCACAGCAGTTGCCCTTTCAAAGACGATTCCTGCGAGAGCTATGGCTGACCCAAGGCCATTCCAGCAGGTGCAAGTGGAGGAGTGGGGAATCAAATTCAGTTCTCTCAGATAAGAGTCAGCGCACTTAACCACTACACCAAACTGGCTCCTAAGAGGGAGATTCTGCATTTCTCCCCTAGCTTTCAGGTCAACAAAAATGGTTTGCAGTAGAACAGTGAGATAATAAATCTACTAGTACCTTAAAAATATGGTTGCCAGGTACGGCTCAGGAAATAACTGGGAACTTTGGGGTGGCATTAGGAGACTTTGGGGGTAGAGCCAGGAGCAAGGTTGTAACAAGCAAAATTGAATTCTGGAGGGAGTTTTGGCCATCACATTTAAAGAGACTGCACTCCTTTTAAATGCCTACTTTTTATTGTAAATAATAGAGGATGGAGGCACCTTCTTTTGGGGCTCATAGACTTGGGGACCCCCTGGTCCAAGTGCTTTGAAGTGTGCAGGGTGGGTTTGAGGAGAGGCACCATATATTATGCTGAAAATTTGGTGCCTCTACCTCAAAAATAGCCTCTCTCCAAGCCACAGATACCTGTGGATTGATTCTCCATTATACCAATCTTCATAGGGTATAATGGAGTGCCCAATGGACACCCCCTCTCCACTTTCTCATAACCCTGAAGCAGGGGGAGGGCCTCCAAACCAGGGGATTCCCTGCCCCCAACTGTGGATTGGCAACCCTAGTTGAAACCGACGAGATTTTTTTTGGGTATAAGCTTTTACGAATCAAAGCTCCCTTTGTCAGAGGTGAGTATTCCCAAAAGCAGCATTGCTTGTTTACACTTTGCGCTCACATACTAGTGTTCTCACCTAGGTAGGGTGCGTGCCCCCTGCATGTGTTGAGTTCAATGGTTATGTGTCAAAATCAATCATGTTTTCTTTTCTTTTTTGTTTGCTTAATACATGAATTGTCCATGTTGGATCAAGGTAAATGTGTTCTTGGATTGGGGTGCCAGTGTATTAGAATTTGTTCACCATCTTTGGGAAAACCAGGGTCTTTTAGAAAGCTCTTAATGGGAGAGAAGGAGACTATTGCATGCTAGGCAAAATGCCAAGACAGTATTCTCCGTTGGTTGTCTAATTGATATGTGGCGCTAAATGCACTAGCTTCCTCCATCAGCTCTGTTGCAGCCTTTTTCTTGAACAACAGCCTAATACCTACTAATATGCTGTTAATTATAGTTTTCAACAGCAAAAAAACACACCTTGCTAATGTAGTTAGCAACAAATTTGTTAGCACATTAATGAAACTCACTGGCCTTTTCCTCTTGACATTTAACCATCAAACAAGTCATTAACCATTACCGATTACTAACTAATTTCTTAGAAATTATAACTCTATTTACAGAGGTTGAACAGCTTCCCGTTTACTCTTCACCGGATAAGCAATAAACTAAGCAAGTCGCCCATTTTTAGAAGCTGGTGTGTTAGACTTTCTGCTTGGCACATTCATTTTCTGTGCAATTGGAAGCTTCCAAAGAGAGCTTAGTTTAGGCTTTAGAGACAAAATTAGCTTTGCAGGATGAAGCCCATGTTCATGATCACTTCCAGATGATCACAGAAAGATGGGGGAGATTTTTTTTTTTACATTTGCAGCCAATAAATTAGGGAATTTCAGCCAGAAAAAGGCAGCGCCACACAGCAACGGAAATAGACAACAAAACCAGTGGTTGCTCTAGAATTAATCTGTCTTTTCCAATTCATTTTGAGCATAAATATCCTTTCTCAAGGGAGGCTAATAATCAGTAAGAAATTAATGAAACCATATACAATATGTTCACATAACAATTAGAATATGAGGAAGAAAAATATCGTTTTTTTTAAAAAAAGTTATCTGTATGGAAATAGTTTATTGAGAATTTACATGATACACTGTTAATGAGGTGGGAGGGGGTGAACAGGCTCCTACCATGAAAAGAACCAGTTTGAAGCAGCCTAAAAAAAAGCTGAAGGGAAAGTCTGTTAAGAGCTGCAGTTTTTCACTGTTAAATTTGAGTCTGAGCGTGCATATCAGCAGGGCTTTCTTTGTAGAAAAAGCCCAGCAGGCACTCATTTGAATATTAGGCCACACCCCTGACATCACCAGTGTTTTACACATTTGCATATTAGGCCATACCCCCGGACACCAAGCCAGCCAGAACTGTGTTTCTGTGCTTTCCTGCTCAAAAAAAGCCCTGTGTATTAGTGATTGTATAAATAGGGGGTTGGGAGTTGTAGCCTTTTGAGATCACCTCAACTATCTTGCAGAAAGATCAGAGAATAATCCCAGATTCAGGTCTCGGTGAGATTTTTCTTCAACAAACACAGGGCATACCCATTGTCAAGGAGTCCAAGCCTGAACCCCATGGGTTCCCATGGCTTCCATGTGACATAGACACATCATGTTTACTTTTGATTTCTTGCCTTTTTTTGTGTGTGTGGGGGTTTATATTCCCCAGTTTTTGATAGCCTTGAACTGGGGGGAGAGACATCAAACTGGGGACTCCCCTTTCCCCAGTTGGGGACTGGCAACCCTGTAACAAGTCAATCAGGACACATTCTTGCTGGAAATTTCTAGAATTCTACATCATCCTCCCCAATTCCCCCCTCCCATTCTGTGGGTCAAAGGTTCTGAAGAAGAGTCAATTATCACATTCCTAACTCTGGCCTTGAAGAGCCATGTAAGCAGAGAGGCCCAATTCCTAGCACCTGCAAGATGGAATAAGCCCGTTAGTATTCACATTAACCCTTTGGGACGAACTAGGAGTGCTTTGCCTCACACCCATCCACTGTAATCTACATAAAAATTGTGGGAAAAAGTGTTCAAATGTGTGTTTTTAAAAATTAATTCCTTAACAGGATTATGAAGAATCTTGCTACATTTCACAAATCTCTGAGGATCGTTAGATTGATATAAAACTAACATTACATTTTACAACTTAAGAGCCAAATAGATTTAATGTTAATGACCCTTTATATGGCTGAGATGAAACAGAAATTCGCTTGCTGTACCAAGTTTACTTTATATTTTTGTTATAACCTTGTGGTTTTTGTTCTGTGCCTTTTAAGACAATCTTTCATTATATATAGTTTAGCCGTCTGTTACACATATCATGAGTTATTTGATTTTTTTAAAAATGTCAAGAGCTTTTATTGATTATAAATTTCTCTTTACTCTTTACATTTAGAGCATTGAGCCAGCTTTCTAATAAAATATGAGCTAACCTCGCCCAGTTCTGCAAGGCCTGTAAGACAACATTATTCCAGCTGGCCTTTAGTTGGGAATGACTGATATGGGAGCAGGGAATGACATCTTCTATACTGAACACCATCTGAAATGTAATATTGTCAATTGATATTAGCACCAGACTGTTTTACCTGTTTTAATTGTTAATTTTAATGTATAATGCAATGTACATGAACTGTTCTGATTTTACTGATTGTGAACCACCCTGAGCCTGCTCTGACAGGGAGGGCAGAATATAAGTCTAATAAACTCAAACTCAAACTCTTAATTGGGACAGAGGAAGGTGTTCTGTAGGAGAGCTCATTTCAAGGAAGATATGTGATGAGACTGTTTCTTGCAGCTATTTGGGATCTCTTCTGGGGAAGAAAGGAGAACCTTTTTGCGAAGGCCTTGAGCAGAAATTTGGGCCTTGGTTTTGTGACAAAAGGCAGGATTTCGCCTCAAGGCTTTGCTGATGATGCTATCTTTCTACTCTAGGAGTGGTTCCCTGCATCTTCTGAATGTCAAATTTCATATATATAAAGATCACAAAAGGAGAATTTGAGGTTTTCATTGTATCCTGTCTTTGTTAAGAGAAATGAACATTTAAAGTATTAAATTGATTTTTTTGACAGCAAGACTTTTCAGGGGTACAGCAATAATCAGATAGCATTCCCCACCTTGTCACAAGGTACACTTATTTGTGCGCCAAAGTTATTTATTTAGATGCTTTATTAAATGTCGGCATTCCACAACAAAGCTCTCAATGGCTTTGACAGCTGGCTCAGTGCAGCATGAAGCTGCTCCAAAGAGAGCTGGCCAGAAACAGAGTGCCCGGAGCTTTCCGATGGTCGTCGGAAGAGGGACAGGCTGTGGCCACCCAGGGAGCATCTGGAATGCTCACGTGTCTCTTCCAAAGCTCCCTGGGAGCTCTCCAAAGTGGTGCCTTTTCAAACCAGCTCCTGGCAAGTTGGGGGTGACTCAGGGACGGGACAGAGACGGGAGGCAGATGTGCACTTGTGGATGTGCTTTTTTGGTCTGCCTGTCTCCCATCCCACTGGTCTGTTATCACACCTAAGTGTCATATAAGTGGTACAATGAGCTTGTTACAGACCATTTTGTTGTGTGATATAAATCAAATAAATGGGTTTAGGATAACACATTTTACCTACATTTAATACTTGCCTTACGTACAGTCCTGGCCTCCTTGAAGGAAGAGCAGGATAACTAGAATAACAATAATATTAAATAATAAAACACAGAGTTCAGTCTTTACATTGAGTTTCTTCTTAGTGTATCAACAAGTCTGCAATACAAAGTATATTTCAAAAGAAATATGATTTATTAAATGTCTACCTCTAGGACTGTGTTGAATTTGCCAAACCAGCTCTCTTCAATAAAATATCCCATTTCTTAGAAGTAGAAGAAGAATTGCAGATTTATACCCCGCCCTTCTCTCTGAATCAGAGACTCAGAGCGGTTTACAATCTCCTATATCTTCCTCCCCCACAGCAGACACCCTGTGAGGTGGGTGGGGCTGAGAGGGCTCTCCCAGCAGCTACCCTTTCAAAGACAACTCCTGCAATAGCTAGGGCTAACCCAAGGCCATTCCAGCTGGTGCAAGTGGAGGAGTGGGGAGTCCATACCAAATTATGGGTTGGGTCCAAAAAATTTTTGCCAGCTGAAAAAGAGGTGATTTTTTGCTGATTTTCCCCTTGGATTCATTGCCTTGTATTCCCCCAGAATATTTCCACAAATATGGATCATGACCTTCTGACCTCCTGTATCCTACTGCAGCTCAAAATGTTGTTTCTGAGTGCCATTTCTGGGAAGCATTTTGGACTGCAGTGGAAGAAAAGATGAGAATGTCACTCTCCTCAGATGGACATCTTTTTGCCTACAGAAACACTTTCCCCAGTGGAGATTCCATACCCATATAAATGCTGTGTTCTTGTTGTGGCACAGAAACTAGAACTCTTTTCCAAGTCTTTGGTGCTAAAATCAATGTAGCGATTTTAGGTGTATTGGTGACCAATCTGATCTGATTTCTGGTTGCTTAGAGAACTCCACAATGCTTGCACATTTTTGGAGCACCTTTCTGTTTGTTTTTTTAAAACAAATATGGAGAGTGGAGGTAGGAAAATGGCTTCCTTGCTGAAATCTGCTCCTGAAGAGACTGACTTGCCTGGGCAAGGATGGACTTGCAGCTCTGTTTAAACAGACAAACTAACTAACTCTGGTTAACACATAGGAAAGCCATCCTGATGTCCTCTTTAGACACTTAAATAATTGTGCTGGCCCTCTTGAGCACTTATGCACATAATGAGCAAATGTTGACCATTATTCCTGACAGAGAGACTGCAAACAGCAACAAAATGTCAGCAGACATTGCAGAGATTTCGATAATGGCTGCAGTCTGCTCGGCTGACAGCTGCCACGTGTGCATTTTTGGCTGCCTTTGGGTAAACCAAGCAGGCTATTTAAAAACCAGAGAAAATCCATGGCTTTGAAAACATAGCAATATTTATGGCTTTTGGTTTATGTTGAGAAGGACTAACTATTTTGTTGAGTGGTTGGTGTCCTAAGGGAACCAATGTCTGGCTCCAGTTTATTCTTGGATTCCCCTGACAACAATGAAACTTGCTGGTTGAACAAATCATGATTGCTCAGCCTAAGCCAGCTCAGATCTAGTGTACAGTAATTGGGGCTTGCAGTGCTACAGTTATTGGGGCCTGCACCCCCTTAGACTGAGTGTGCGCACACGCATTTGAGTACCCTTTCCCCATTTTTTTTAAAACAATCATTGCACATACAAATGTAGCAAGTGTAGGAGAAAGGTGCGGCATCTTTTTCCTGATATACTATTTTTCTATGTGCAAGGAGCTATATGCAAAGCATGCAGCCTTCTGCCTGAAGAACTAAATTTGTAGGGTCCAGGAAAAGGGGTTGCTCCTTGATCCAACTGAATCTTGCCCTTACAGATTTGGTAGCATATATACCATCACCAGTACCACCAAAGGAATGGAATTTATATTTGTGGGGAGAGGGGCAGGAGTTTCTGTTAATGTCCCCTGCCACTGCAGAGACTTACTTTGCCTCCCATGCTAATTCATTGACATCCAGGAACAAAATGTATGTGGGTGGGTGGGGAACAGAAGGCTGCAGCATTACGGGGAGATTCTGCTCCATGAAGGTGGGATATAACTCTGTGACCACAACAGCTGGATAAATGTTATCTCTCTGGGTCAGGGGGCAGGGGCAAGATGAGCCATTTGGGTGGGACTTCCAGCTCAAAGGGGTCTCAAATGTAGAATGTTGATTTTGTAGCATTTGATAATTTTTGCCATTTGTGTCATTTTTGTTGTTGTTGATGCCTTATTTTCTTTTCCTTTTCTGCATTTTTAAATTGTTAGGGCTGGGGATGTCAAAAGTTGGAAGTGGTTTAAGTCTCTTTGGACCTCTTAGCAGTCATGTTCTGGGCTGCTTAGTTAAATTAGGAAATACAATTTGTGACACATAAATACAGCTAAATGTACAGGAATAAATAAATCCTGCAGACTATCTGCAGGCTTGGCAGGAAGCTAAATATTTACCATATTCCCGCCACTCGGGGGAATTGGAGAACATGCCTCACAGCCTACAAACAATCAGCAATCTTGTGTTGTTAGAAGAGAGCCCCAAGGAAGCAAGAGCATTCAGGGAGGAAAAATGGCCCTGAAGAAGGGCCACACCTCTATTTGTCTTGCCTCCTTTGCTCTGCCCCAAAGGAGAGAGAGTGTATTGCCATTCCAGGTCAATTCCTCATAGGGTTGCCAAGCCCAATTTAGGAAATATCTGGGAACTTTGGGGGTGGGGCCAGGAGACTTTGGGGTGAAGCCCAGGAGCAAGGTTGTGACAAGCACAAGTGAATTCCATAGGGAGTTCTGGCCATCACATTTCAAAGGAATGTACTCCTTTTAAATGCCTTCCCTTCATTTGAAATAATGGAGATAGGGCCACCTTCTTTTTGGGGTTCATAGAACTGGACCTTTGGTCCAATCTTTTTGAAACTTGGGAAGTTTTTTTGAGGAGAGGCACCAGATTCTATTTTGAAAATTTGGTGCCTCTACCTCAAAAAAAAACACCCCCTCAAGCCCCTGATATCCGTGCATCAATTCTCCATTATGCCCTACGGGAACCAGTCTCCATAGGGTATAATGGAGTGTCCAGTGGACATTCCTCTCCTCTTTCTGATAACCCTGGGGACTAGCAACCCTAAATCCCTCATAACACAAGTAAACGCCAGTCGTGGCCTGTTCCTCGCTGCATTAATCAGACTATGCCAGATACCTTCTTCCTGGCTTCTTGCAGAACTGGCTTCCAGCAGATTGCGCCTGTCCCTCACTTGAGGTTGGGATGGCCTTGGCAGGGAAAGGTGGTCCCCCCAGGCCATCAGGGACTTTTTTTGGTGGCCTTAATGGCTAATCTGGCCCTGCTTAAAAGTGCAATTGTACTCTTTAGATTGTTTAATCGCAACAAGATTGTGAAATGTCTGCCTTCATTTATAGATGCATATATTATATCTGCCTCAGAGATGACAATGAAAACTATCCCCTCCATGCTGAAAGATTCCTGCCCTGGCCATAATTTTTAGGAGAACTTGTCATATGGATTGCCATTGTAATACTCCATGTCCCTGTTCTACATTTCTGGTGGCTGTTGGTGGGACTGGAAAACCCTACACTACCATAATGTCAATGCTGTGGTGAGCAGTATGGACCAGAGTGGGTGTTTTGTCAGTGTCTTGTCAGGATTAATCTCTAATGTACAGGCATCACCATTAATTTATGATAGCAGCATCCAGTGATGAATTGCATGCACAAATGGGACCATTACAGATACAAGGTTCATGTTTCCTCAGATCACCTCAAAAACAGACAGTTCACACATTTAACTTTCTGTCATGAAGTGCTCAGTAATCAAATGTAGAAAAATCGAGTTATATAAATGCATGGATGAGTCAAAAGTTAGTGAACTGATATTATAACCAAAGGGCAGCTTTAGCCATAATTTCTGAGATGATGGTGGGACATAAGGGAAGTTCTATAATGGAACAATTGTCTAAAATAGTCCATCACAAATGAGTCACTCTTCGTGGAGTGCCTTCCAGAAAATAATCATCCATCCAAGATTTTCTTAAGGCTACGAGAGACCTCTGATCTATCAAATGTCATTAGATGGTAAAAACAATGTCGAATATTCCTTGTTTTGAAGTACGTATCTGATGCATCACATAGTAACATAATATTCTACAGAGACCGGCTGTCCTGGCTGATCACCCATACAATTCTGTTTATTTGGGTAAAAACTTTCTTGCCTTCAGTGACCCACTCTTGACATTTCTTGCTTGGCTGCATAATGATCTTCAGCTCACACTTCAGAATATCCTCCGGCTGTTGTACATTATGCAAAGCTATTCACATATGCACTTAAGACATTATGTATGAAGGAGAATCTTATTTATAATGTCCTGTAATTTGGTTTCCCCCTCCCATACACAGGATTTGTAATAAAACACTCTGAAGAATTTTCAGGTTTAACTGCAGCGAGGTTTTTGGTGCTCAACAGGCTTCCAGAGAGGAAAGGCTATGCATGATTGATGTTCCCAACAAAGGAATAAACTAGGGATTAAAATGTTTACCAAGAAGGTCAGGGTTTAATTTATCACAATATTTGGGTCTGTGTATTTCATTCCTTCAGTGATATCTCCACAAAGTATAGTGACTTTGAGGTGGGGGACAAATGATTAGTTACACATTTTCACGTAAAAACAAACAAACAAAAAAACACCAACACCCCTCATCCCATCTTTAAAGTCCAAATTCAGATTTTAGAATGTGTGTCCTCAGATTGTAAAGTTGGGTGTCAAGATTTTGTTTTAGGAACTTAAGTTTGCCAGTTTTTAAAAAACTGGTGGGAATAGTTTCTTCAAAAAATGTGGATTTTCAAACTTTGAATAAAATAAAATAAATTAGATTTTTAAAAGTGTAGTTGATCTTTAATTCAAAATCTGTTGAGTTGGATCATATAATGTGAAAGCAGGTGACAACATTTCTTCTTCCTCTTTTTCTAGGGGTGCTTCCACTCCCATAAGACACACCATAGGCGGAAGTGGTCAGTTTTCACCCACTTCACCCTTCTTACTGCATCCCCCTCCACTCAGGTCAGGAAAATGGTGCAAAGCTGAAGTTGAAGCTGATGGAAAGCTGTTAAATAAATTAGTGTATGATTGTTACACAGGACACAAGGGGTGGACCTTAGGTAGGCCTACCAGGCAGAGTTATGGGGGGTGGGCAGAACTAGACTGCCTCTGAACATTTACCCAGCGTGACTAATACCCAGGGCTTTTTTTGTAGCAGGAACTCTTACATATTGGGCCACATGCCCCTGATGTAGCCAATCTTCCTGGAGCTTACAGAGCTCTTATTGCAGGGTCTATTGTAAGCTCTTAGAGGATTGGCTACACCAGGAGTGTGTGGCCCAATATACAAAGAAGTTCCTGCTACGACAAAGCCCTGCTAATACCCATTGATAGACAGAACCGTCATTAATTTGCTTTGTCCCCCATTAAAGCTATTTATAAGAACATGTCTGCTATAAAAGATTGTAAAGTGTTTTAGCAAGTTTACGGCTGCAGTGATACTATTCCTGTGGACTTTGGGGGTGCAGCTTGGAGACCATCCCATTCCCTAAAATAAATAAATAAATAAAAACACAGTGGTACAGTTCCCCTGAATACAGTCTTCCTTCCCTCATCCTCCTCTTTGCCTTCAAAAGGTTCCCCAGCAGTTGTACTTCCACTAAATGAAAGTGAACACGCACACTCACAAAGCAGCCAAAATAAAGTTTGCAAGTCCACAATTTTGTGATCTCACTGGGGCAATCACTTTACTCACTGGAGTTGCTGAATGTAACTGTCTGCTGCATTGTCACCAACTACTTCAGACTAAATGACTTCTGAAAGGAATGCAGGGATTGTGCTCTCTTCCTCTTTCTCACATTCACTGAGAAGAGCCATGTGGCTCTGCCTGCTCACCCTTGCCCATTCAGCTTTAACATCCTGCTGAGATTTAAAGGCACAGACACATTCCAAAATATAGCTTGCAAGCTTCTTCCAAACCTGCTCAAGTCTAAAGGCACATCTTGGTCAGCTGGCTGGCCGTGGGGTAGAGCCTGCAAAACCAGGATCCCCTGCCCAGACCTGGGGGCTGGCAAGCCTAATTCCTATTTTCTTGGGAATTATATTCTCTGAACACAGTGGCAGTTGCACCAAAGTAAACTTGCATGAGATTGGGCTGCGCAGATGTTGTATATTTTAAAATCAATGTCTGAAATAAGTGAGTGGTAACAATCATGTAAGAGTATTGATAATATTTGTATAAGGTAATGGCCATCCTTTTTTGCGCTCCCCAAATACCAATACAAATAGAATAACCAAAAGGTACACTGAACATCATGGTTTGGTCTGGAATTGAAGTTGCCAGCTCCAGGTTGGGAAGATCCTGGAGATTTTGGGGTGGAGTCTGGGTAGGCTTCCCAACCCTCCCGCTCTGGCGGGGGACGCCAGGATTTCCACCCTCTTCCCCCGCTCCCCCCAAAAACGGAGGCAGGGGGAGGGGGGAAACGGTGCCACGAACATGGCGAGCCGCCCCATCCCGGAGCGGGCGACGCCCCCCCTCCCCCCACAGCTGCTCCTCCGTGGCGCTGTTGGGCCAAAGGCTGCCGAGGGCAGGCAAGCCGGGCAAGGGGGCTCTGCTCTCAGCCAGCGGCCGTTTCCCAAAGGGGAAGCAACGGGGACAGAGTGTTGAGGGGGGCCTGGTGCCCTCCCCGGCCCCCCTGCTCGCACATGCAGCCGCCGCTCCCTCTGGCCGGGTTTGGGGGCTGGCTGGGCGGCTCTGGGCTGGCGCGGTGTTGCCAGTGGCTGAGAGAGGCGCCGAGGGGCCGGCGGGCGTGGCGAGGTGGGGCGGCGCACGGACTGCCAGCGCGGCTGTAGCGGGTCGCGGGAAGGGAAGAGAAGGCGGGCAAGCAGCAGGTCGGGATGGCGGCAGCGGCGCTCGGAAGGGGCGGCTGGAGCTGCGTCGGGCGGGCGAGGCCGGTACTGGCGGTGGCACTGGTGGCGCCCTGAGCCAGCATGTCCCACAAGAAGTCCCCGCGCGGCAAGGGCGCCTCCTCACCCTCGTCCGTGCTGCCCGCCACCCAGCAGCACCACCAGCAGCAGCGTGACACCTAGGCAAGGGGCGCGGCCGGTGGGCGCGGAGGGGCAGAAGCGACACGTGCTCAGCGGCCGCCGGCGGCGGGGCGGGCAGCCCCACGAGACACTGGGCCAGAAGGCCACGGTAGGCTGGCACGTCTCCCTCCTGCAGCAGCCCCCGATTCCAACCCAGAGGCGGAGGGGAGCGCGCGACACCGCTGCCCCCCCCGCAGCTGCTCCTCCGAGAGGGGCCCAATTTGAGCCCATCACAGAGGAGCAGCCACGCTCCCCGGCGCCATTTCCCCCCATCCCTTTAGCTCCACCCCAGTGTCTCCTGGCTCCACCCCTAAAGTCTCCTGGCTCCACCCCCAAAGTCCCCAGATATTTTTTAAATGGGACTTGGCAACCCTAAATCTGGGGAGGGTGTGATTTGGGGAGAGGCCTCAGTGAGATATAATGTCACAGAGTTTACCCTCCAAAGCAGCCATTTTCTTCAGGGGGCAAGTTTTCTGTTTTCTGGAGATCAGTTGCAATTGTGGGAAACCGCCAGGTCCCACCTGGAGGTTGGCAACTCTATCTGGAATCCACTGGGACACTCTCTCAAGGCCACAAGATGCAAAGCATGGACCAAGCGCCCTTCAGCTCATTCCAAAAGGATTGTGCCTCTGGCATATCTCTTCAAATTCTTGCAACAGGAGAAAAACAAAAGATCATCCTGGATCTTTAAAAAATGGCAGTCATCTTCCCTTCACCTTCCTCCTCATAGGGTTGCCAGCCTCCAGGTGGTTAAACAAACACTGGATTGTAGTGTATCGGCAGCTATACGCGCCATGCGCGGAGGCGACTGGGCGGTCCCAGGCGCCTCCAGCGCGGGGCGCGAAATCCCCCGCCAATCACCAGCTGCGGCGGGAAGTTTAACAGGTCTGGATTGGCTTGACCTGTCCAGTAGGCGGTACCGGGGAGTGTACATAAGCGGGACCCGGCCCGCGTGTTCTCTCTCTTGCAACGTGCTCCTAATAAAGAATGTTGCCCTACTTGCGTCTCCAGACTGAGTACGTTACACTGGCGACGAGGATGGGATTCTAGCCTCATCGGCTACGTAGGAGACCAAGGGCACCACCTGGCCACGACCGCCGCCGCAGCCACCTTGGCCAACCAGGGCGGAACCACCGGTCACGTCGAGCCGTTCGACCCCGCGAATCCAGAGGCCTGGGAGTCCTACCTGGAACGGGTCGAATGCTACCTGAGGGCCAACAAAGTCACGGAGGACAGCATGAAGAGGGACGTTCTCCTGAGCGTCTGCGGGGCGGCCACATTCGAGATCGCCAAAGGTCTCTCGGCCCCCGCCCGCCTCACGGAGAAGTCCTTCGTGGAGATCAGCAGACTCCTCACAGGCCACTTCTTGCCTCAGCCGTCGCAGGTGGCCCGCCGGTTCCTGTTCCACAAAAGGGACCAGGCTGCAGGCGAATCGGCCGCCGACTACTTGGCGGCCCTCCGCAGGATCGCTGGGAATTGCAACTTCCCCCAGCTGGAAGACACTCTGGCCGATCGCTTCACGTGGGGCCTCCGCGACGAGAGGCTCCAGCAGAAGCTCTTCGCCAAGGAAGAGCTCACCCTCCAGAGCGCTTTCAATGAAGCAGTGGCGTTCAAGAGGACCTCCAGGACCTTTCCCAAAGGACGGACAGACGCTGTCCACCACGAGGAGCTGGACCATGATCGCCCGGAGGAGGGAGAAGCTCACCAGCTGCGTCGCCCCGCCGGGCCACCCAACAGAGCAGCCTAATGCCCCCGAGCGCCCGATCGACCACTAGCGTCGGAGAGGGCCCCTGCCACCAAGTGCGCCAGCTGCGGTGACCCCCACGACCGGAGAGACTGCCAGTACCAGACCTGGGACTGCCGGAGCTGCGGGAAGACCGGCCACATCGCCAGGGCTTGCCGAGCCAAGCCCAACCGCCGGAGGCCGACCACGCATCACGAGTCGGCGGAGTTTCCCTCCACAGACTCCACGTCCCTTCAGGTACTGAACTTGCCCCTCGCCACCCCCGACAAAATTAAAATAGCGGTCCTCATTGAAGGGAACCCCTGCCAAATGGAGGTGGACTCAGGTTCCTCCATTTCCATAATAGCAGAGGAGACCCTGAGGAAATTCTGCCCCCGCCAGCGGCTTCAACTAAGGCCGGCGGACTTCATACTCCGGGACTTTCAGAAGAATCAGGTGCAAATCGCGGGGTGGGCGCGGGTGCAAGTCGAGCGGGGGTCCTTCTACGGCCCGCTGGACATCCTGGTGGTAAAGCGCCAGCTTACCACCCTGCTAGGACTGGCATGGTTCAAACCCTTGGGGATCCGTTTGGAGGGGGTGGGGCAAACCCTAACGCCCAGAGGGTTCGGGAAGATATGCCAAGAGTTCCCTGACGTATTCGATGGCTCCCTAGGGAGCTACAAATGGCCGGCCATCTCCCTACCATTAGACCCCACGGTCAGGCCGATTCGGCTCAAGGCAAGGAGGGTCCCATTCGCCTTGAAGCCAAAAATAGAGGCTGAACTAGACCGCCTCACGGCCCAGGGAGTCCTGGAGCCAGTGGACTACACCACCTGGGAGACCCCCATCGTAACCCCAATCAAGCCAAACGGGGAGGTGCGGATCTGTGCAGACTATAAATGCACGATAAACAAGGCACTGCAGGATAACCCCTACCCAGTGCCGGTGGTGAGCCACGTCTTGGCTGCCCTCGCAGGGTCCAAAATCTTCGGGAAGTTGGATCTGGCACAGGCCTACCAACAGCTCCCGGTAGACAATAAGACGGCCGAGGCCCAAATGATTGTGACACACAGGGGGGCCTTCCGGGTGAGGAGGCTACAGTTTGGGGTAAGCGTCGCTCCGGGGATCTTCCAGAGTTTAATGGATGCTCTCCTGAATGGGATCCCCGGAGTCCAGCCGTTCTTCGATGACGTTTTAGTCGCCGCCCCAGACCCCGAAGAGATCGGCAACCGCCTACGGGAGGTGCTCCGCCGGTTCCAGGCAGCAGGGCTCAAGGTTAAGAGGGAGAAATGCTTGTTGGGGGTCCCACGGGTGGAGTTCCTGGGGTTCGCCATAGATGCAGCAGGAATCCACCCAATGGAAGAAAAGACCCGAGCCATCGTGCAAGCCCCGACCCCCACCTGCAAAGCGGAGCTACAAAGCTTCTTGGGGGTGCTTAACTTCTACCATTCATTCCTCCCCCACAAGGCAGCCCTTGCAGAGCCCCTTCACCGGCTGTTGGACAAAAAAGCCCCTTGGGTTTGGGGCAAACGCCAAGCCGCCGTGTTTCAGGAGGTCAAGGACGTCCTGGTGTCCAATGCGGTGCTCCACCATTTTGACGAGGGCCTCCCCGTCATCCTGGTCTGTGATGCATCGCCTTATGGGGTGGGGGCGGTCCTGGGGCACCAACTCCCGGACGGGAGGGAGGTACCGGTAGCATATTACTCCCGCACACTGACTCCGGCCGAGCGCAACTACGCGCAGATAGATAAGGAGGCTCTGGCAATCGTGGGGGGGTCCGCAAGTTCCATGAATACCTGTACGGCTGGAGGTTCACTATTGCTATGGACCACAAGCCCCTCCTAGGTCTGTTGGCCCCAGACCGCCAAACCCCCCAAATTCTATCACAGCGTGTGTTGAGGTGGAACCAATTCCTCAACTCATACACTTACACACTGGTCCACCGAGCCGGCAAAGCTATGGGTCACGCGGACGCACTTAGCCGGCTGCCACTTCTGGAAGTAGGTCCAGACCCGGCCCCCGCACACCAGGTAATGCAAGTGGAGGGCCTCCCGGAGCAGCCCCTCCACGCTGAGGAGGTCGCCAAGGCCACCCAAAAACACAAAACGCTGGCACGGGTGCTCGACTGGGTGGTGAGGGGCTGGCCAGAAGGGAACATGGGGGAAGAATTCAAGCCGTATAAGACCAGGAGGGAGGAACTAGCAGCCCACAAAGGGTGCATATTATGGGGAAGCAGGGTGGTGGTCCCGCCCCCGCTGCAAAGGCGTGTTCTGGAATCCCTACATGAGACCCATCCCGGCATAGTCCGAATGAAGGCGTTAGCCAGGAGCTACGTCTGGTGGCCGGGGATGGACGGGGAGATTGAGAGCTGGGTCCGTAGGTGCCAGACATGTCAAGAGACGCGGCCCGAGCCTCCCAGCGCCCCCGCCACTCGGTGGGAGTCCCCCAGGAAGCCATGGTCGCAACGCCACCTCGACTTCGCGGGGCCATTCCAGGGGCAGATCTTCATGATAATCGTGGATGCCTACACCAAATGGCTGGAGGTCATTCCTGTAGGGTCCACCTCGTCCGCTGCCGCAGTCCGAGCGCTGCGCAGGGTCTTATGCACACACGGTATCCCGGACACCATAGTCTCGGATAACGGGGCCGCGTTCACCTCGGTGGACTTCCAGGCGTTCCTCCAGAGATATCTGATTAGGCACATAAGGTCTGCCCCCTTCCACCCGGCCACCAACGGCCAGGCAGAGCGGATGGTCCGCACAACCAAAGAAGCCCTGAGCCGAATCGTGCAGGGCGACTGGGACCACAGGTTAGCCGCATTCCTTTTCGATAATAGGGTCACCCCCAACCCGGTCACAGGGGTCAGTCCGGCAGAGCTCCTCATGGGGCGCAAGCTCATAACCCGCCTAGACAGACTACACCCCGACAGGGCCCCAGACACCCGCGGAAGTCCCGAGGTCCGGGACGCTGCCAGGGGTTTCTTCGCGGGTGACCCGGTATACACCCGGAACTATGCCAGGGGGCCCGAATGGGTGGCGGGCCGGGTGCTACGAGTAACGGGGTCCCGTCACTATGATATATCAACAGAGGGGGGCCAGGTATTACGGCGGCACATAGACCAGTTACGCCGCCGCACGCTACCGGAGGAACCTGTGGACACTGAAGAGGCGAGACCCGGGGAGGAGCCAACTGAGGGCCGACCGGAGGACACGGTCCCAACACCGGCTCCACCGCCGCACATAGCACCGGGACCGACAGAGACCGAGAGACCGACGGAACCAGACCCGCAGCCCCCGGCCACACCACGGCCCACCGACGCACCAGCAGCGGAAGCTGCGCCACCTCTACCGGACCTCCCCAGAAGGTCCACCAGGGAGCGCCGACCTCCCGCGTACCTTAAGGACTATGTTCATTAACCAGGGGGGGAGGGGTGTAGTGTATCGGCAGCTATATGCGCCATGCGCGGAGGCGACTGGGCGGTCCCAGGCGCCTCCAGCGCGGGGCGCAAAATCCCCCGCCAATCACCAGCTGCGGCGGGAAGTTTAACAGGTCTGGATTGGCTTGACCTGTCCAGTAGGCGGTACCGGGGAGTGTACATAAGCGGGACCCGGCCCGCGTGTTCTCTCTCTTGCAACGTGCTCCTAATAAAGAATGTTGCCCTACTCGCGTCTCCAGACTGAGTACATTACATGGATGAAACACGGTACCAGGCATAAGAACTTTTCTAACATTGCAAAAATGTATGGCTGTTCCTTTAAATAGACACGATTACATTTAGTTAGTGTTTGCCAAGCCTGGAAATCTCTTGGGATTGCAGTTCTTGGATTGCAGCTGATTTCCAGGCAACAGAGATCAGTTCACCTAGGAAAAAAATGGCCACTTTGGAAGGTGAAATCTTTGAGGTCCTTTGCCTCCCCAAACCCCACACTCCTCATGCTCTACCCCCCAAATCCCCATATATTTCCCAACCCAGCACTGGCAGGCAGCCCGACCACTCCTGTATGAATTGTGTGAATGTCTGGAAGTTCAGGTGCATGCTGAGTGACTCCTAAATGTGTTTGCTAGCACATTTGTCATGGTATGTTCAACAACCGAGGAAAAGTTTGTGTTTGGACAGTCAAAAAATTTAATCTGGAGCTGCTTACATTAATATGTATGTCATCCATCACACCTTATACATAGGATGTTGCATGAATGTCATAACCCATAGCAAGAGTGGCAATATTGTGAATTCTTCTGCAGGCTTTCTGTCATTTCTTCTGTACCACCCCAGGAGTTCTTTCGCATTATTTACTTCCCATATGCTGTAATAAATAATGATGGATTAATTAGTGCAAATGTATGATGATCACCATCAGATGAAATAAACATAAAACACAAATGGCTTATAACTAATCAATAATTATGTGGTGTGCGTGATCTTCAATATGCAGGACATCTCTAAATGGTATCATTAGAATGAAAATCAAATTATAGCACAGCTGTTTTAATTATGGAGACAGATTAAAGCCACAGTCTTTCGTGTTCATTTTGGGTTGCTATTTCAGTTGTGAGCTTCTCCCCCTCCTCCTGGCTGCTATTTAGAAATGAGGAAAATATATATGGATTATATTGGTGCCCAGAAAATTTATAATATTGGTTTCCTCAAGGTCTTTTGCAGATGTCATAGACATAAGCTCTCTATTCCCTTTCTGTAATAAAGCTGAGTAGGGAAGGAATATGGAAGATTAAAGATAAACTTTAACGATCTGTCCCCCTTTCACATTTGGATTTAATTTCTGCCTGGAGATATTTTGACCTAAATTACAAAATATATTGCAGTTTCTGTAGACAACTCCATACCTTATATATTCTGAGCTGGCCAAATTTAGGTTTATGGAATATGGAAGAAGCAAAATTATTTATGACCCATTTGGTTGCAAGATCTTACTTTTGGACTGAAAAGAATCCTATTTGTATTTATTTTACTCTATTCTACTCAGCCCCTAGGCAGTCAGAGAGAAGGGAGTGAGCTAATGCAAATCCATAAACTGGAAATTTTGCAGACAAGTTATAGTCAAGATAGATGCTTGGAAAGAAATGGTTCCATTAGAAAAGGGCAAGGTTCAAAATAAATCCCAGGAGCACCTGTTCTAGGGGATGGAAGGGGAGGGAGGAAGGCTTTGAAGTTTGAAGCTTTCTTTTGTGCGAGGAATTTCTGGAGAAGGATCTTCAAATCACCTCTGCTTGATTTATATATAGCTGACCTGAAATGTTACAAATACTAAATCCAGGAAAATCCAAATCTGGATATGAATTCTTTCTCTACGCAATAGTTGAGATTGAGGCTGCAGAAGCTGGTGAGTGCTGTGCCCCACCTGGAGCACTGATTCACTCTACTCGAGAAGCCTTTTAATTCGTGAGATGAAAACGCGAAATGAAGAATTACAGCTTCTTTTCAGAATAAAAAAAATTACTGGTTTTATAACATTGGTGAGTGTGAGTGCCCCAACAAAGTGACCCTCCTTTCAAGCCCACTCTCCCTATCACCTAGATTTGCTCTCTCTCTCCTGATTACTTCTTTTTCAAAGTGGTTTGCTGGCCCTTATCTCGTTAAGTCATCTGGGGAGGTCAAACTACACAATACATTGGCCATGAATCTGACACAATGTGCATCTAACTTGCAAATGGATCAGGGTACTAATGCTCCCAAACCTTCCAGGTCCTGATTTGGCTTGGGAGCAATACTCCCTCTAAACTGTGGAGCCTTGAAGCAAAAATTCTACTTCGTGAGCTACTGGTATTAAAGTTGTGAGTAAGCAATTTGGCAATTAGTTTGCTCTGGGACCATTTTTCTTGACCTAAGGCAAAAATGTGTGAGCCAGAGAGTAAAAAATCCCTGTTAGCTAGCTCACACTAACTCAGCTTAGAGGGAACACTGCTTGGGAGTGTGGCATGGCGTACAGGCTGGGCTGCATTCCTAGCTGACTCAGGATCTGGCACATTTGGAGATCTTAATTTGTCCACATAATGGCTGTGGAAGTTGGGTTGGAGACTCTCAATCTGACTTGTGGAGGATGTATGGTTTAGTCTGGCCCTGAAAGAAATCCCCCTCCTGCTACTATGACTGTGAGCACAGCAGGTTGCTTAAAGGTCAGGAGTAACTTGAGGAAGTTATTGATTTAAGGGAGGTATCATAAATCCATATGCATTTTGAGTTTAAAAATCACTTTCTTATTCAGTATATATGCTTCTGACACAAACAATTCATAAATGCTAAACTGGAGATTAATATTTTGGTTTAGCAAGAGAGGTCTAGAAAGCATTTAAGTGGAAGCCACTGGTTCTCCACTCATTTCTTTGAAGACCCACCAGGAAATATGGTCATTGCTGAGACTGACTCATACAACTGTTTTTCTCTTTGAAATGATTGGTCTAATTCTAATATATACTCAGCTTTCCTGGCTAATCCCTCTTCTTCTTCTATTTATTGATATTTTAAAATATATATATTCCTGTTTTTTTCAATGATAATTTTTTTAATATGATAAAGCAGAGAATTGAATTCATTAGAAAATTTACAATTCAGAAACATTTACTTTTTTTAAAAAAAGTAAAACTAGTAGTCAAAGTTATCCAGAGGCCTGAAAATACAAAATAGTGTTCTCTATGAAAATGTCAATGTTGAGTGGTCATCATGGGGAGAATGTTCCAAAAGCATTGTGCCACCACTAGAAAGGTTCTGTCTCCAGGTAATATTTTCCAGCATCAATTAACAAGGGTTACCAGGTTTCTTATGAAAACCAAAATGAATAGGTAGGATTGTATGGATTAAGGGAATCCTTTAGGTATTACATATTGTGGAGGGACAAGGTGATGACTACACACACGCCCCACACACAGGGAGATTGAGATTCTATATAGTGCCATCCTAAAAGCAATTTCCTGGGAATAAGCTTCATTGAATAGACTTGAGTATTATTCTAAATGGACTTTCTTAGGTTAGCACTTTGTGGATCATGCTGAGAATTCTGAATGAGACTCTTGTGTTCCAGGGCTTTTTGTGTAGCAGGAACTCCTTTGCATATTTGGCCACACACTCCCTTCTGTAGCCAATCCTCTTGGAGCTTACAGTAGAACCTGTACTAAGAGCCCTGTAAGCTCTTGGAGGATTGGCTACATCAGGAGTATGTGGCCTAATATGCAAAGGAGTTCCTGTTACAAAAAAAAGCCCTGCTGTGTTCCCTCACAGAACTTCAGTTACCAGAGGAGAATTGAATCATTCCCTAGAGGAGAAGGGATGGTTTATAAAATCAGGGTTAGACAATGACTAGACATAACTGGATTTTCTAGTGCTTTGTAAAGTTGAATTGCAGTTGTGCAAATCCTTGATGCACAGGCTGGGGGATTTAATCATGCCCCCACCTTGTTGCCATTTTCCTTAGAAACTAACAGACACTTGTACTTTTTTTCTGCCATAGCTAATGGAAATGTGTGGCGGGCAGTTTTGATAGGTGAAGCTCTGTGTGGGTGGAAAAATTCAACCCCCCGTCTTCTCTCACTGTAACTCTGCTGAAGCACAGTTGTGTGCAACAGCAATTCAGCTTTGAAAATGTCACAAACATCTTATCATAAATCATGCTTTATATTGTCCAAGTTTAACCCTCAGCTGACGTAGGCTGGTATGTCTCAGTAGCTGAATCCTGGTTCTGATTTCATCTTCTTTTAATTGATTAAACAGCAAATCCATTGCTCTTGTTCTACTTAATTGTTTCATTCCCATTTGTTCCCCCAAGGAAGACCTTCAGTAGTTTACAACATCATTCTTCACCTTCACCATTTTATACTTGCAACAACAACCTGGTAAGGGATGCAGATGAGGCTGAGTGTGTACAACTAGCTCAGGGGCACACAGTGATCTTCCATGGCAGAATGCGGATTTGACCCTGGGTCTTCCAGATCTTAGTCCAACACTCTAACCACTATACAACTCTGCCTCTCAGAATTGCTTCCTGAGTCTGCTGCTGGTGAGTAGTTGTCTGTTTTTAAGAACTCTTATCTATCCAAAAACTTCTACGTGAGCCAAAACCACCGCCTCCTTAGTGCTATTGTACTCAAGCTATGTGAAGTAGATTGCTTGGTTTATGTTGCTGTGAAAACTTTGCATAACTAACTGGTGGGACAGAATGTGAGAAGGTATTTGTGTGTTTCCAGAAGTTTAATGTTCATGGTTAAAAATAACAGCTGCACAATATCTGTGATAAGAAACTGTTTCCCTGGATCATTATTGCACAAAGGAATCGATAACACAAGCAAAATAGCTACCATCTTGCCAAGAATGTTTGCCTTTTTGCAAGTGATATTTCTAACCTGCCTCTAAAAATTGCTGCTCAGACTACTACTCCTTACCTAACAAGTGACTTTTTTTCCGGTGAACCTTAATGAGTAAAGCCATTCCACAGTGTGCCGTTCAATACCTACTTGTAGACCATGCTGTTGCAAGCTGGACTGAAATTCATCAATGCCTGTCTTGTTGGTTAAAATCATTAGGAAGCAATGCATTATTAAAGAGCTTTCCGGACACACTGGCTTTGGATTGCTATTGATAACAAATGTTGCTAATGTTCTCTTGCAAAATAGGTGTTTGGCAAAAAGTCGTGGCTTGAATACGTTGAAGCCTGGTATAAACGAGAGTGGCATTAAATTATTTGGAGTTCCAAGGGTCACTCGAGTTGTGCATATACACGGAGCTGCCCAAGTTGCTTAAAAACAGTGGTGCATGGGTCAAATTGACAAAGCAAACAAGACACACAGACAAGGAGACCTTATTCTCTCTTTGTTGACCATCTCCCTACAGGCTTTTCCTCCCAAATTAATTTCCCCCAGCTGCTATTGGTGGCTGAGAAGAAAGGCACCTGGGTTAGTGAGAGCAGGGAGTAGAGTTGTCAGTTCTGTGTTGGGAAGTTCCTGAAGTTTTGGAGGTAGAGCTTGGGAAGCAGGGTGAGAAGGGGACAACTCAGTTGGGTTTTTTAAATACGCAAATTGGATTGCAATGGCTAAAATAGAAACCCTCCCAGTATTAAATACCCCCAAACAAAACTAGTTAACATGGAGTTGGATCCTACAAATCTGTTTGCTGATGCTGGAGTTTTATTATGAAAGAAGGACATCCTGCAACTGCAGTGTTGCGTACTGAGCTTAATGTTTAGCAGGAAGTGCACACGTGGCAGCAATGGGGAGCTAGGGGCTTCTTATTGCATAAGAGACCTGGACTTTGAATGTGAACCAATGAGTGGGTTTGGCATGAAACTTAACAGTTGGGATTTGGTATGGGGCTCTGGGGTGTGTGTGTTTCTTTGCATGTATATAAGCAGAATCGTGGCCTCGCCATTTTGTCTTATTCTGAAGTTATCAATAAAGCATGTTCCTGTTTTGAACACCAATGCATTGAACCCAGTATTTTACATGCAGATATATCTTTGTGCCAAAGGAAGGCAGCTTTGTTATAGGGTTGGAAACCTCCAAATGGGGCTTGGAGTTCTCCTGGAATTACAGCTGATCTCCATATCACAGACATCAGTAACCAGGAGCTTTGGAGGATGAACTTAATAGAATCACATACCTGCTAAGAAAAGAAGAAGAGAGAAGAGTTTGGATTTATACTAGGCTTCCCAACCCCCCCGCCCTGGCGGGGGACCCCCGAAATTGCGTCCTCCTCCCCCGCTCTCAAAGGGGGGAGAGAGAACATACCTTTAGGCATCATGTTGTAAAGCTTCTGATCCGTTTTAAAATGTGTCCCTTTAAGGCTGCACAGGAAACAGGAAGGGCTTCATGGGAAAGTAACAGTTTCCATGGAGAACGGCCTCTCCCTTTCTTTTCCTGTGGAGCCTTGCTTTCGTTTTCCCAGCAAGCACATTCTGCTGGAAGAAGACCAAGTACGGTAAGTGTTTGTGTGTGTGTGTGAGAGAGGGAGGGGGCAGGGAGGGGGGATTCCCTGGTATGGAGGCCCTCCCCCCCTTTAGAAAGCATGTGTGGGGGGGAGGGAAATGTCTACTGGGCACTGTGTTATTCCCTATGGAGAACGATTCCTATAGGGAATAATAGGGAATTGATCCATGGGTATTGGAGGCTCTGAGGGAGCTATTTTTTGAGGTAGAGGCATCAGATTTTCAGTATAGCATCTAGTGCCTCTCCCCAAAATAACCCCCAAGGTTCAAAACGATTGGACCAGAGGGTCCAATTCTATGAGCCCCAAAAGATGGTGCCCCTATCCTTAATTATTTCCTATGGAAGAAAGGCATTTAAAAAGGCATGCTGTCCCTTTATATGTGATGGCCAGAACTCCCTTGGAGTTCAATTATGCTTGTCACATCCTTGTTCCTGGCTCCACCCCCAAAGTCTCCTGGCTCTGCCCCCAAAGTCCCCAGATTTTTCTTTAATTGGACTTGGCAACCCTAATTTATACCCCACTCTTCACTACCCAAAGGAGTCTCAGAGTGGCTTACAATCTCCTTTTGATTCCGCTCCCCACAACAGACACCCTATGAGGCAGATGGGGCTGAGAGAGCTCTCCCAGAACTTCTCTTGAGCAGAACAGCTCTGCGAGAACTTGTGGCTGACCCGAGGTCAGATCAGCAAGTGCATGTGGAGGCATGGGGAATCAAACCCAGTTCTTCCAGATAAGAGTTTGTGCACTTAGAAGAAGAAGAAGAAGACTGCAGATTTTATACCCTGCCCTTCTCTCTGAAACAGAGTCTCAGAGAGGCTTACAATCTCCTATATCTTCTCCCCCCACAACAGACACCCTGTGAGGTGGTTGGGGCTAAGAGAGCTCTCACAGCAGCTGTCCTTTCAAGGACAACTCTGCGAGAGCTGTGGCTAACCAAAGGGCATTCCAGCAGCTGCAAGTGGAGGAGTGGGAAAACAAACCCAGTTCCCCCAGATAAGAGTCTGCATACTTAACCACTACACCAAATTGGCTCTCACTTAACCATTACACCAAACTAAGGTCCCTCCCAGCCCTAAAACTCACCATCTTCAAGCCCCAAACCCAAATATCCAGGAATTTCCCAACCTGGACTTGACAACCCTACCCTGTTAGCAGAGTGCATCCATAGATCCTGACCATAAATGAAAACAATGCAGTGATGAAAGTTTAAAAAAACTGAAACTAACCTTAAAACAAGATTAAACTATTGTGAAATTGAAGGGCTGTAACTCGAGTGTGCAAAGAGTGGTTTATATATTATGCATAAGAACAGAAGAGACAATTCGAGACTAGAGCCACACATCATTGGACTTTGCACTATCTTGACCATTCACCTCATGAATTTTCCTGGAGAATCTAGAAAGTGAATGGTTATGGTTGTGCAATATCCAACAGTATGTGGATTCCATCTGAGACAATTCTGCATTAAAGCAGGAATTATTTACAAAAGCTAGAGTTCTAGAGAAAGACTAAGGAAATCAAATAACAGAAACTGCCATATCTCACCTTTCCCCCAACATGAAAACAGAAATTGGTTACTTTGAAAGCAGTTGTATATAGTACTGAGCTACAGTGCAGTTAAACTGCTGCCATAGAGCACAGTAGACAAAAATGCAGGGATAATAGGGTTGCGAGGTTGACTTACCTGACCAGCAGGAGTCTTCTAGTGTCCTTCCAGGAGACCAGAAGTGATGTTTGGCATTTTTGGGCCTACTTCTGGTTTTGGGCCTACTTCCAGTCGGGGGTGACTCCCTGGTTTTTGGGCAAAACTCCATGGGAAATTTGGCTTCAAACCATAGAATTTTGCCCAGAAACCAGAGTGTTGCCCCAATCAGAAGTTGGCCTGAAACCAGAGGTAGGCCCAAAAAGGTCAGTTGGGGGTGGAATTTCCCACCAGCTGGCTGGCGGTGGGCAAAAGCCTGAAAAAGCAGGGGTTCCCTGACTCCCACCGGAGGG
Source organism: Heteronotia binoei (assembly GCF_032191835.1). NCBI lineage: Eukaryota > Metazoa > Chordata > Lepidosauria > Squamata > Gekkonidae > Heteronotia > Heteronotia binoei. The sequence continues at coordinate 163,414,902 of NC_083224.1, read as the reverse complement.
ACTGGCAACCCAAATAATAATATCGTATTTTGAATGTTCTGAAGCAAACTTGACTGCAAACTGCTCATTTTCTGCACTTGATCAAATCTTACAGTTATGGAGTTTCCCAGATGACTCTCAGTTCTGAGTAGAGAATCTCAATTGTAAGCACATATGCATGGGTGTAAGTCCCATTGAAGTCCACTTGGACTTATTTCTGAGTATATAGGACTTAGGATGGCTTGCCTTGCCTTCAGTCTTTTGATATCCAAAGCAGTGAATTCCTAGAGCAGCTGAATGATCAGGTTCAGTTGAGTAGCCCTACAGATCTACTACAGATGGATGTGGTAGAAAGAGTGGGATAAGAATGTGATAGGTGGTTACATTCAGATGTGCAGGAGACTCGGGTGACTGGAATTTGTTTGCTTCATCTCACCTGGGATTAAACTGAGGTTTAGAATCATGGTTTGTACCAACTCACCAATAAACCTGCATTTGGATCACACCATAAATGATAAAGCCATGCAGAAAGAGAGGAAAATGAGATGCACAACAGCACAGTAACAAACTGTGATTGTAATTGATCAGTGTTTAAATAGAGTTTAAGGCAGGGGTGTCAAATGTGTGCCCGTGGGCCAAACTGGCCTCCCAAGGGCTTCAGTCAGGTTGCTGATGTTCCCAGCTCCTTCTGTCTTCTCTTTGCAGAGGCTAAAGCAGAAAGCAAAGTTGCAAAGAAAATGAGGAATGAATTTCCCATTCAGGCCTATGGGAAGAGCAGACCAGAATCGAAAATCCACTCCACATTTTCCTTGCAACTTTGTTTCAATGGAGAGAAACTCAGTTTAACTTAAGAACATAAGAACATAAGAGAAGCCATGTTGGATCAGGCCAACGGCCCATCAAGTCCAACACTCTGTGTCACACAGTGGCAAAAAATGTTATATACACACATACACTGTGGCTAATAGCCACTGATGGACCTGTGCTCCATATTTTTATCTAAACCCCTCTTGAAGGTGGCTATACTTGTGGCCGCCACCACCTCCTGTGGCAGTGAATGCCACATGTTAATCACCCTTTGGGTGAAGAAGTACTTCCTTTTATCCGTTTTAACCTGTCTGCTCAGCAATTTCATCGAATGCCCACGAGTTCTTGTATTGTGAGAAAGGGAGAAAAGTACTTCTTTCTCTACTTTCTCCATTCCATGCATTATCTTGTAAACCTCTATCATGTCACCCCGCAGTCGACGTTTCTCCAAGCTAAAGAGTCCCAAGCGTTTCAACCTTTCTTCATAGGGAAAGTGCTCCAGCCCTTTAATCATTCTAGTTGCCCTTCTCTGCACCTTCTCTAAAGCTATAATATCCTTTTTGAGGTGCGGCGACCAGAACTGCACACAGTACTCCAAATGAGACCGCACCATCGATTTATACAGGGGCATTATGATACTGGCTGATTTGTTTTCAATTCCCTTCCTAATAATTCCCAGCATGGCATTGGCCTTTTTTATTGCAAACGCACACTGTCTTGACACTTTCAGTGAGTTATCTATCATGACCCCAAGATCTCTCTCTTGATCAGTCTCTGCCAGTTCACACCCCATCAAACTTCCCAGCATTCCTATGGCCAACTGAAGCTTCCTGGGGTGTGGTCACACTCACCATTAAATCCATCTGCAATGCGCCTCTATTATAATCCGCACACCCAATTTTCCGATCAGACAACAGCCAGGCTCCCATTCTATCCCATGTGGGTCCCGTCACTGGTCGATCAGAGTGCTCTACTGGACCTCGTTTCATGAGACATCAATCTGCATTAGCGCAGGCGCAGTGATGCTCGCTATCTGCACTGAGCAGATCCAGCATCTCCTCCCTTCTCCATGAGAGACCTTGCACACCCACCATGACCTCGTTCTCGAGGGCGAGGATGCGCGTCACTTTTAAATGGGTTGGATCACTAACAGTTTTGCTAGTCCATTGGCACTACTTTTCCAGCAGGAGCACTACGCATGCAGAAAAAACCCCAGGAATTCAAATCAGTTCACATCTAGTTTCAAAAGCGAGTTTTGTTTCCGGACATAGGGGCGGGTAAACGATTTATCGAGCCAACATTCGCTCGCTCATTCACTGGCGCAGTGATATCACTTGCAGGGGGCTTTGGGAGGGAAGCGGTAGTGCGCTTCCAATGAATCGCCAACGATGGAGCGTTCAAACAGAAATTCTGCTCAGGAACCATCAGAAGAATTTTGTTCTGGATTTAAAGCAGTATCAAATTAGTCCGCGCCCCAGTCGTCTCAACACGGGACTCGAATGAGCTAACCACCATTCGCAGATGCTGACATTTGGACAACCACTTAAAATCCGACATGCTTCCAGACTCCACTCATGCCCGTAGCGGGATTTTCTGAACGTCTGACTTTACCCCTGGAGTTGTATCGTTGCAAATCAAGCATTGATGCTCTGAGTCAGCTTTGTCTCTTCTCAATGGACATGAGGACTAGTGCCTAGTGAGTACTCTAACTTGGGAGCCCACAGCCAAAGGGGGATATTACACTGGAGAGCCATTGCTAATCTGAGTAGACTCGGGGGTGGGGTGGGTGGGGAAAAAGCTTGAAATGCCTGCCATTTCATGTTTTCCCAGGCTGAGAGCATTTTATATTTTTAGTTTTCTGCTGTGATCCTTGTGTTTTTTCTTGATGTTTTATTTTTAAAACTGCATTGCAAAACCCCACTATTCTCCTACCTTTCTGTTTTAAACAAAATATTGCAAGAATTTTAAGCATGTTTGTATTTTAAGTTTTAAAATAATATATTTAATTGTGTTTGCCTGTGTCCTCAATAAAGTCTATATCTCCTCTATCTGGCATTACATTTTAGATCATGCTTGGCTCGGCCCCACAAAATCCCATTTATATGATACGACCCTCCTAACAAATGAGTTTGGCACCCCTGGTTTAAGATGATGTCTGAATGCAACCAATATGTGTTCTGGATAATATGGAAACAAACATTTATAAAAGCCTGAGTGCTAGTTTACTGAGTAGGAGAACTGTTAATTTGCTAGATAAATTGGGGTGAGGAAAAAGTGCTACCTTGGTAATTATATATAAGTAATAGAGGTAATTTCACTATAACATTATTTAGATTAGCAAAGGTGTCATGTAATCTGTTACAGAGGACTTATTGATGTAAATGTATATGTTTTTCTAAAAGAAAAAAATCTTTAAAATGAAATATTTTCTGTTAAAGAACTTGCACAAATGAGGGAGAGGGAGAACAAATCCAGCAGCACACAGCCTTCGTTATGTTTATTTTTTCTTGCAGTGAATGTAGCCATTACTTTGTAGAACTGCTGTTATGGATAAGTTATGGTGGGTCTTTCTCTCTTTATCTCATCAGGAAATTACCTAACTATGGAAGATAAATTGGTGCATGATAAGCCCATCTTGCTTGTGCTAGTAGTTAAATTGAAGCTGTCTCTTTACTACCATTTTGCATAATTTCATTCAGTGTTTTCCATTATTGGTAGTGCTGAATGGGAATGGTTTTTGCCATTTTACTATTTGCAAAAGGGTGTAGCCACAATTTAATCAGTTTCATTCCCGCCCCACCCCCCCAACATGCCATTTTATTCCCTGATGCAGATGCCCATTGTTTACCCTTCAACCTGTGTATGTGAACATGCATGCATGGTACTCTTGAACTTCATTGGCATATATGTTCCTAGTGTAAAATCAGTGCAGTTAAGCAGATTCTCTGGTTATTGTTTTTAGTCTGTATCTCTGGGACAGAAGAATCGATCCTCTACCTTCCAAAAATCTTTTCCTTTTCCTTCTCTCCTCATGAGTGCCTGTTTCTGTGTATTCACAGCGTTTGCGGCAGTGATCTTCAGTCCATAGGTTGACCTCTCAGGTGGATAGTGGAGCCCAGGTCACAAGGCCTTATACAGCTTCCATTCCCACCCACACACCTTGTGGAAGGACTTTCTGGTAGCATGAAGAGAATAAGGCCACCACCCTTCTTGTCTCTGAGAGGAGCAGCTGTACAACCAGGCAAAGTGACTTACAGTGCAATCCTGAGGAGAGTTACTGTGTTCTAAGCCCATTGAAATGAATAGGCTTAGACTGGAGTAACTCTCTTTAGGATTACACTGTTGGTGGTGAAAAGAATATCTCCATGGCTTTGACCCTCCCTCTCCACATATAGTATACTTTCTAGTGCTCAGGTTTTGTTTCCTGTCCCAGGCTTCCTTGGGCTGCTGCCTACAGTCCTAGTCTTGATACCAGCAAATTCATAACTTTGGTCCCCCCTCTTCCTGCTATGTGGCTTTTATGTTGTTATGGTTGTTAGCTTCCAGGTGGGGTCTGGAGTAGGGATGTGCATTCGGTTCGGCCGAACCGTATTTACAGCCGAATCAGCACTGATTCGGCTGTATGCGGAATAGGCTGAAGCCGATCCCCATAGGCGCCCATTATACGGCAGCCGAATACGGCTCGCCGCATAGTTACGAATAGCTATTCGTAAGTATGCGGCTGTCAATTCAAAAGGCTGTCTGCAGCTTCAAAGGAGCTGCTTGCCTACTCTGGCGCCTTTAGTGGCCTCTTCCTGCCTCTCCCTGGGGGATCAGGGAGGGGGGAGAGGGGGAAGAGGAGCCCCAGCAGCCAATCCAAAGCATGCATTTGCAAAATGCATTGCAAATGCATGCTTTGAAGGGCTTTTTAAGGAGTCTTCCTTCCTGGCTGGATTAACTCCTCCATTGCTGTTGTGTGTGAGAGATTGTGCAAAGGGCTGGCTGCCCCTTGTCTTAAACTGCTGCCTGCAGCTCTCTCACTCAGCCTTACCAAGTTACCAGACTTCCCTGGACTAGAGAAGACAAGGTAAGACACTATTGGGGTTCTTGTTTTTATTTATTGTTGGTAAAAGGACTTTTTTTAAGACTTAAGTCCCTTTACTTAACCAGATTTGGGTGGTGGTGGGGTAGCTTATTTGGGGGTTTCTGCTTGGGGAGGGGGCCTGGGGTGGGGGGGTTTGCCAATTTGCCCATATCTTAATTTAGTGAGAGGACTTTTAAAAGTGCTGTGTCCTTTTACTTCTCCTGATTTGGGTGGCTTGGATTTCTTGGGGTTAGGGTGAAGGGTTTTTTTGGGGGGGAGGGGGTGGCAAAGTTCCTGTATTGTTAAAAGTTAATTTTTTACTGTTTTAAAAGTATTCAGTGTTTGATTTGTTGCTGCTGTGTTGTGCTGCTGCTGTTACTCTTTTCTTTGGGTTCTTTTGGGTTTAACACTTGGCCTTTTGTGATTCTGCTGGTTTTGTTTTGGTTTTTTTAAATTGCCTCTGGTTGGTGTGGGGGTTGGTGAGGGTGTGTGTGGGCTGGGTCACTTTCTTTTTTTTATAGAGTAGATTGTGTGTTCTGTGGCAGGGAAGCTGGCACCTGGGTGAGAGACCCAGAACCAGCAGGTTTTTTGTGGTTGGCCAGCTCTCCCCATGTTGTTTGGGGCAGGGCTGGAGAGCTGGCATCTGTAGATTGTGTGTTCTGTGGCAGGGAAGCTGGCACCTGGGTGAGAGACCCAGAACCAGCAGGTTTGTTGTGGCTGGCCAGCTCTCCCCGTGTTGTTTGGGGCAGGGCTGGAGAGCTGGCATCTGGGTTTGCTGCAGCCAGGTCTGCAGAGCAGACCTTGAGCAGATTGTGTTTTGTGTGGCAGTGACGTTGGCAACTGGGTTTTATATTGCTTCCAGGCCTGCCCTGCAGGGTTAGAGTAGATAGAGGGATGTGCATTTGGGTGATAGAGATTCTCTGATGTGGTTAGGTTTGGCTTTGGGTGCCCCAGGAATTGGACCCCCTGGTCCAATTTTTTTGGGCCTTGTGGGTTTTGTGTGGGACAGTGCCCTGAAGCTGCACAGCAGTTTGGGGGGCTCTCCTCAAAACCCCCTGCTCCCCAGATCCACTTTTCCCACGACAATTACAGTGAGGAAGTGGCTAATTGGGCTTTCCCCATCATTGTTAGCAATGGGCCTTTTGGGGAGCCCAAAGACAGGGACCCCCTGGCCCAATCTTTTTGGGACTTGGGGGGGTTGGAGGGGAGAGTCCCCTGCAGGTCCCCTGCAAATTTGGGGGCTCTCCCTCAAACCCCCTGCCCCCCAGTAGCCTCTAATTATGCCCTATGTTGCCATTGATTTCAATGGTCCATAGGGTATAATGATGGAATAGGGGCACCCTCTTTGGGTGCCCCTGGAATGGGATCCCCTGGCCCAATCTTTTTGGGACTTGGGGAGCTTGGAGGGGAGAGTCCCCTGCAGGTCCCCTGCAAATTTGGAGGCTCTATCTCAAACCCCCTCCCCTCCATGTGGCTTCAAATATACCCTATTTGCCATTGATTTCAATGGCCCATAGGGTATAATAGGGCCGTATATTCGATAATAGCCGTGCATCTACCGTATATGCGGCTATTCCGAATGCGGTATTCAGGAGTATATGGGGATTCCGAATTCCCCCCCCCCCCGTATACTTCCGAATCCGTGTCAATCCGAATTTTTTTTTTTTGCACATCCCTAGTCTGGAGATCTCCTGCTTTTACAACTGATCTCCAACTGACAGAGATTAGCTCCCCCGGAGAAAACGGCTGCTTTGAAGGGTGGACTCTATGGCATTTTACCATGCTAAGGCCCTTCCCCTCCTCAAACCCCACCCTCTCCCAGCTTCACCCTCAATGTCTCCAGGTATTTTCCAACACAGATCTGGCAACCCTATGTGCATTTTTATCCCCTTTTTTCTCTCAGTGTGGTCCACTGTTATTGAATTCCAGGTCAAGAAAGATTAAAGGCCATTGAGCTTTTGCATTGGGGTGTGCTGGCACTGACTGAGTGACTGAGCTTTTTGTGTTCATGTTAGGGGTATGCAGATAGACTATGGGACTTCTTTATGTGTGCATTGTTAGTTCTTATGGAGTGTGTGTATAAATGCAGACATGCATGCAGATGCACAACATTGCTGTGAAATAGGTTGCAACGTATTGCACCAAGGATGGGAGTATTTAGTGCTTTTGCTGACTGGTTTAGAAGCTTCTTTGTAAACATTTGTGTTCTTGAGCTGTAAAATGGGATAAATGGACTTCTTGATGTTTAAATTGTATGACAAAGTAATTCTGTTAGGTATACTGTATTTATGTGTGCTAGAAACTTGACTTGCCCTGGAATTTGTGTAGGGTTGCCAAGTCCAGTTCAAGAAGGCAGAGTTCCATTTGACCACCCAAAAAAGGCTGTGCTGGGAATAGTAGGATTTGCATATACAAAACCCATGTGGGATCAAGACCATAGTAAGGAGTGGAGTTGGATGAACTGAACAAAGAAGTGGGCTGTGTCCCATTGGAAGCAGTCTGTAGGTCACCTGCCCTGTTGTATCAGACAGGCACACAAAATCTATTATCGATCCCCAGGCCAAGGGAGGCAAGACTGAAAACAACTAGAGAAAGAGCCTTCTCCATCACTGCCCCCTGCTAGTGGAACTAACTGCCTGAGGAAGTCAGAGCCTTGTGGGACCTTGCTCAGTTCTGCAAGGCTTGCAAGGCAATATTATTTCAGTTAGCTTTTAACTGAATGACAACCACCGCCATGATATCAGATCCAATTGGATGTCCAAGAACGCCATCCTAAATCATTGGGGAGGGACGGTGGCTCAGTGGTAGAGCATCTGCTTGGGAAGCAGAAGGTCCCAGGTTCAATCCCTGGCATCTCCAAAAAGGGTCCAGGCAAATAGGTGTGAAAGACCTCAACTTGAGACCCTGGAGAGCCGCTGCCAGTCTGAGAAGACAATACTGACTTTGATGGACCAAAGGTCTGATTCAGTATAAGGCAGCTTCATATGTTCATATGTTCATATGTAAGAAATATCTGGGGACTTTGGGGGTGGAACCAGAAGCAAGGTTGTAGCAAATATAATTGAACTACAAGAGGAATTCTGGCCATCGTATTTAAAGGGATTGCACACCTTTTAAATACGTTCATTGGAAATAATGAAGGACAGGGGCACCTTCTTCTGGAGTTCATAGAATGGACTCCCAGGTCCAATCTTTTTGAAACTTGGAGAGTATTTTGGGGAGAGGCACTGGATGCGATGCTGAAAATTTGGTATCTCTACCTCAAAAAACAGCCCCCTTCAGAGCCTCAGATACCTGTAGATCAATTTTCTATTATACCCCATGGGAATCAGTCTCCATAGGGAATAATGGAATGCTCAGCAGACATTTCCCTCCCCCACCCCATTTTCTGATGACCCCGAACCCAGGGAGGGCCTCCTAACCAGGGGATCCCTTGCCCCCACCTGGGGATTGGCAACCCTAAATTTGTGGCCTGGCTCCACTGTTATCAACAGTTATCAGCTCCTCAGTCACTTTATTATGTCCTATTTACTAACAAGCAGATAGCAGGCAGTCTAGGTAGGATTGTTCTACATCTTAATTTAGCACCCAGAATCCTGAAGTGCCCAGTCCTGTCCCATTCTGCACAGTTAGCAGAACTGTGGAAATTAATTTAGTGCCTATTTAAAGAGAAAAGATTTGCACTGTTTTGTTGTAAAAGGTAAAGGTAGTTCTTTGTGCAAGCACCAGTCATTTTCGACTCTGGGGTGACGTTGCTTTCACAACGTTTTCACAGCAGACTTTTTACAGGGTGGTTTGCCATTGCCTTCCCCCAGTCATCTACACTTTCCCCCCAGCAAGCTGGGTACTCATTTTACCGACCGCGGAAGGATGGAAGGCTGAGTCAACCCTGAGCTGGCTACCTGAACCAGCTTCTGCTGGGATCGAACTCAGGTCATGAGCAGAGGGCTCCAATTGCAGTTCTGCAGCTTTACCACTCTTTCTTGTTTGGACTTTTGTACCTCTTTCTTGTTTGGAGTTCTGTACCTGTCAGGTTCATTTTGCCGCTGTTTCCCATAGATGTCATTGACTACCTGCCAGACTTTTCATGAATATTTCACACAGAATGGGAATGTGAAGTGTATTTTCTGTGCCATGGGCACATAAAAAATATATCCTTTGTAGCCATGCGTAGAGTCAGTTATCAGCAGATTTATGCCACATGTTGCATGCCAAGGACCCCAGATTCAGTATCTGGCACCTTCACTTAAAGACCCTCAGTAAGCAAGAATGGGAGAGTTCTTTTAGTCTTTTAAGAGTTGTTGTTAGCCATGTAGGATGCTACTGGGTCAGTTCAGTGCAAACCACAGGTCTGACTCAGCATAGTGCACTTTGATATGTCCATAATTAAGCATGGTTGTACCTCCACTAGATTTCTTAGCAATTTTGGGAGCATGATAGCAACTGGAGGCAACAGTGGACAATAAAATATGGGTATCATAACAACTATAGCAAGTTGCCATTCTACTTGATACATGGTCACCTCTACTCAACCTGGGAAGGAGGGTGGCTCAGTGGTAGAGCACCTGCTTGGTAAGCAGAAGGTCCCAGGTTCAATCCCCGGCATCTCCACCTAAAAAGGGTCCAGGCAAGTAGGCATAAAAAACCTCAGCTTGAGACCCTGGAGAGCCGCTGCCAGTCTGAGTAGACAATACTGAATTTGATGGCTCAAGGGTTTGATTCAGTATAAGGCAGCTTCATATGTTCATATGTTCAATATGTTAATATGTTCAACCTGCCAACCAGCTCCATAGGGGAATTAGATAATCATTAACCACGATTTAAATAGTCACGTGATTCCTACTCACACTCTTCAGCTCACATGGCCAGTTCTTTTGGGGTTCTGTAGGACATGATTTTTGTCCATTTTTCTCTATGATACTTAAATCCATTCCTTGTTGCCTGGGGGTAAGCTGGAAGCAAGTTCCACTTGTAACATAACAGATAGCAACATTAAGGCCTAATGTTTTAGATAATGTGCATTTATTGCTACAGTCTCTTGAGTTTGTACATAAATATGTCCAAGATAGTTCTCATACTGGAAAATGGGTATATTACAAGCATCACTCTGTGGGTCTATGCTGTGTAGATAATGCCATTTTTATTAGTTTGCTTTTATATTAAATAATTAAGCAAAGCATTAATTTTGTTGATCATCAGTTTGAAATTAGAGACTGTGAAATGCTTACTTTTAAAACGCTGGGCTAATTTATTGCAAGGCAAAAACAAATTTGCTTGCAGAGAAGTAACAAATTCTATAATTTAAGTAATTCAATTATCCCAATTAGTAATGGTTTTACTTAATACTCATGAGAGTGCAGAGCTAAACGAGACTGTGATGGCTCTCAAGGCAGGGCAAGGAATCTGTCTCTTTAGTGGAGGTTCTTGGGCTTCTCAGCTTTGAGTTTTGTGAAAAAGCACACTTCTAGTCCTTATGGTAATAGGAATAATTCACAATGATTGTATGGGTCATTTCTGTAGCACTTTCTAATTACAGACAGTGCTGTATCATTCTCATCTAATTTATCTTTAGGTGAGAACAGATGTAAAATTCCCTTAAGTGGTTGTTTTTCTGTAGTTCAAAACATTTGTTATCAAACCAGAAATATCTTCAAACCACTATAATCAAATAAGGCCAATATATTAGACACTAGGCTGTCCATAATGGAACAGATCACCCAGCAGTTTTTAAAGGTAAACTACAGAATGGGGACAGTATTCTTCCAACGTCTCTGAGGAAGATTTTGCTGACTGAAATCAAACTCTTCAAGCTGCTATCTAGTCTCAGAAGGGGGGAAAATAGATGCTCTCCCTCTCTTTGCCTGTCCTTTTTTTTAGCACAAGGGTAATAAAGCCGATGGGTTGATTTTGATCAGGCAAGCTATATTGAGGGGAAGGGATAGGTAAACCTGAGGAAACATGCCAACCCACACCAAACTGTGCCATTTTGTTCAACTTGCAAGACTAGTTCTCTTCCTAAGCATATGAGGTGAGTCCTTGGGGGTAGCAGCAGTGTCGCTGAGCCTATGGCTGTAGTCTCCTGAACCTATGCAGCTGCTAGCTTGGTCTGAGGTGAATATACCTAAGACTCTGGCTGCATCACTGGGGCTCAGCTTGCTCTCAGCATGTCCAGCCAAGCACACCGTTCATTCCTCCCCCTCTCAATTGTTGGCATACCAACATCTTAATAGGTAGTGGCTTTTCCCCCAACATGAGCCCAAACAGGCTGCCTGTCCCTGCTGTAAGTATAAATTAGAAAAGCACCACTGCTTGCCAATTCTTCCCCCCCCCACACACACACACATGCAAACCTCGCATTCTGACACCATGATGTGTAGGTAAACCTGAATGCTATGCATACTCTAAATATTGATGAGAATGTGAAAGCTGAACAATTGGTGTAGCACTGAATGTGAGACAATTATGTTTTGTATGAGAAAACCACCCCCAGTCTACAATCAAACCCTAAGCAACCTGATGTGGGGGTGATGTTTGGGCTTGCGATGAGGGTGGCATCTCTTTATCACTGGGTGGGGGGCATTTTATTATAAAGCTCATTTACTGTGAAGCATACCTTGAATTAGTCTTCTAGAAGTGGGTTGCCGTGTACTTGCAGCAATTGCAAATGTATTGCTTTTAAAAGATGAAAGTAATTGAGCAATAACTGAAAGAAGCAAGTTTTTTTTTAAACTCTGCATGGATGGATGATTCCTCCATTTCCTGTATCTGAGATTTTCTCAGAAAACAAAACAAAAATATCTTTCTGAAACAGGTAGCTCTGCTTTTCTTCCTCACTTCTGTGCCATAACCACATTCTTATTTTACTTTTCTTGGTGGGGTTGCTGGGTTCCTGATGGGATTCTTATAGCAATGCACATTTCAGAGAATATCGGTTGTGATGGAGTGATCTCTTCTAAACTTGATGCTTCATTTCACCAAAGTGGTAAGAGTCCACTCTTATGAACTGTCCAGTTACTTTTTATTCAGAAATAGAAATATCCACATTCCCTTTGGGCATGTTTATCAGAGGAGACCTCACAAGATCTGTCAGACTTGGTTCAGTGAGCTGGATGAACTGAACAACCTTCAGGACTGGATCTGCAGTCAGTGGTCAGAATAGAAACAGATGCCAGATTACATCATATAACAGAAGGAGACTTTTGCAACCTGTTAATCAGTTAGTTTATTAAAAAATGGTATTTTATGACCAAAGGAGCCACACTCAAATGACATAAACCTCTTATAGACTGGTGTCCTTATAGGCACACTGAAAACATTGCCTTGAATGTGTTAACCAGAAGGGTTTTTTTTGACTGCTAAACCTTGCCCATGAGTTGAGGCCTGTATCTCTTTATTTTGCTCCATCTGTTCACTGCCAGATTTTCACACTGAGTTGGTCAACTGTGTAGTAGATATGGTTCACTGCAGTTATACAATGGAAGGAAACCATTTTCTTCCAGGGTCATTACTAGGTTCGGTCATCAAAGTGCATAGATCACTCAGTTCCTCCCTTTTGCACCTGCACAGTTATATATACTTACTGCTTGCTGTTGGTGACTGAGCAGGTCACAAAATTTGCCACCTATACAGCCATATAGTGTGACTTTGTATAAGGAAGCACCTCTAAAAATCTTCAGTGAACTACTAACTTTAACCTCTGTTCTGTTCATTCATGAAAGGTACCAAAGAGGTGGTTTTGAAAACAACTTTTTATCATTTAAAAGTCACAAGTTGTGAATTTGCCACCTTACTTGCTTTGCATCAGACAACCCAGCACTGAAGAAGAGAAAGAGGACACAGTGACCTGACACCCTACAGTTTAGAGCAGGGGTCGCCAACCCCTGGGCCCCTGTCAGTGGCCTGTTTCCAGGTGGGCCACGCAGCCACCCCCCCCCCCGTGCAGCTTCGTTGTCCCCCATTTATATCACTTTAAGGCCGGGGAAGGTGTCATGAAGCGCTTTCCAGGCCGACCTCCCCCACCCTTCTGTTCAGCTGATCCAATCAGCGGGGGAAACCGCGGCAGCAGCGGTGAGCAACCGCTGAAACAGCCACGCTGCCGTAGTTTTCCTGGCCGATTGGATTAGCTGATCAGTGGCACGGGGGGGGGGGAGGTCAGTTTGGAAGGCGCTTCACCTTCCCTGGCCTTAAAGTGGTAAAAACAGGAGGCAGTGAGGCTGTATGGGGGTGGGTGGCAAGGCTGCAGGGGGTGGGGCAGAGGAGGTAGGAGGAAATGGGGGGAAGGAGGTGCTGTGGGGGGGGAGAGACTGCTGGCTCTGGGGCTGTGGTGGACCGGCCAGCTGTGGGGCCGGTCCCTGGGCTAAAACAGGTTGGGGGCCTCTGGCTTAGAGGACTGAAAAAGAACCAACGCCTGATCTCTAGGAGGACCCATGAAGATTAATGAGCCAAGGATCAGGAGAACAGATGAGGACTTGGCACCCAATGCCTAGAAGAATTGACGCAAAGATGACCCAGTATCTTTAGACCCAAATAAGGTTTTTTTCTAATGAGCAAGAAGAACCTTTTAGTTTCACTGGGGGAACGGTGGTTTGTTTATCAAGTTTAAAATATATTTTATGGCCTTGCTTTGCATGCAAGAAAAGGGGCTTACTTCATGTCTCAGGCTTTAAAATATGCTTCCAACTTGGCTTGGGCTGTGATCAGATAGGTGGTATGGCACAATATAGTTGCTTTCTCCTAATGGGTTAAATAGGCTCGGTCACACAGCCACATCTGACAGCCATTCCCCAGTCACACTCACCCCATCATGAGATGAGTTGGAGATGGAGTAAATAGACAGTAGATGAATTCTGGTGCTAATGGATCCCAGCACATTCATCCCACGTTTCTGGATGTCTGAACACCTTGGTGTGTACTCACACTGGTCTGGAACTATGAACCTTAGTTCTGGTTTTGCCATTCTGTTTTTTTTTTTTAATGGTAGAGTATATGCATATGGGCTCACATGGGAATCCAATAAATGTTTTCAAAAAAAGGTCAAAGTTGTTGTTTTAAAAAAAATAAGATCAGACTGTGTGCTCTGTGGTTGATGCACAGTACTAATCTGAATGGTCCACCATGGAAGAAGCATGTGGTGCAGCCAGGTCAGTGTGGGAATCTGATCAATAATAATAATAATAATAATAATAATAATAATAATAATAATAATAATAATAATAATAATAATAATTTTATTTATATCCCGCCCTCCCTGCCTAGGCAGGCTCAGGGAGGCTAACAACATTTATAAACATACAGTACAATAAATATAAGACTTTAAAATTAACATTATTTAAAAACCAGTCAGTATACAATTAAAATTTAACTTAATCTGACAGTGATGGTGGTATTTCTGACGCTAATTTCTGTCAGTTTACATAGTAACACAGGTCTTTAAACAGAACCATATTGGCGGGTCCCTTTGTTAAACAACCATAATTCAGCAGTCCGTATACGCTAGCTTGAAGAGGGTGGTCTTGCAGGCCCTGCGGAACTGATCAAGGCTTCGCAGGGCCCGCACCTCCTCCGGGAACTGATTCCATAGGGAAGGGGCCGCGATTGAAAAGGCCCGTGCACGAGTGTTCTGAAGTTTAGCCTCTTTCGGCCCAGGGATAGTCAGTTTATTTTTCCCGGCTGACCTCAGTGCTCTCTGGGGCTCATATGGGGAAAGACGGTCCCTCAGGTAGGCCGGTCCTCGGCCATATAGGGCTTTAAAGGTAATGACCAGCACTTTGTACTGGACCCGGTATGTAATCGGCAGCCAGTGCAGTTCGCGTAGCCCCGGCTGTATATGCTCCCACCTCGGGAGTCCTAACAACAGCCTGGCCGCCGCGTTCTGCACTCAACTATCTCCATCATAAAATGTGACAGAATGCTTCGTACCACCTCCAAAGTGCCCCAAGCTGCCAGTCTGCCAGCCTTGGTGTATGAGAACAGGCATTGTGATTCTAGAACTCTAGAGGACTGGAGTTTGTGATCTTTTTGACAGTGTAGTTCATGCATAAAGCACAATGAATTGTCAATAGGAAGAGATGCCATAAGTCATAATTTTAGGACCTCTAAAGTAAAAATGTTAAGTCTGATATTTTTCCAACATAGATCACTCTTGTTTCTGTACTGGTGTTTTCTTCCACAATAAATAATGTGCTGGAGAAGCTATTTTAGAGCTTTCTGTTGAATGTAAAGTTCTACTGTGCTGTGTTCAGTCACCAATGTAGGTATAGTTTATGCAAATACAAACAACTGTAGCAGCATCTAGTGGCAGAATGCAAGCATTACAACACCTAGCAAAGTGGGAAAACATATCAGTGTGTGTTCCAAGATAAGGAGATGCATATTTTAAAGTACAAGTCTGCACCATAATCCACTGAACCAGTTATAGCAAGGCAACTGCATATACTGATAATGTAAACTAACCATAATGGCCTTTCCAATCTTGTCAGCAGCACTACGGTAGCTGCTGTTATTTTTTTTTAGTTGCTTCGGTGTTGTGCACATGTATAAAATACATGGGCAACTCGTGTAGGTTCTTTTGCCATGGAAATATTGCTTGGTAAAGAGGAGCAGTTGGGCATGTTTCATCCTGATGCAGTGAGATTTTCTTTATAGACTCATTGCCCTGCCATCTGAAGAAACAAAAGATCAAGGAGAGAGTGCTAATTCAGCAAAGCTAAAGTGTAAGCAGAAGTTTAGCATAAAGTTTCTTCCCTCTATGTCATGTTAATGTTGATAAGCAGACAAAGACTGAAATGTCTCTTTCTAGCAAATTCAGTAGAACAAATCTTGTTTTAGCCAAGTTGTCTTTTCTTGCTGTAATATGATTCATAGATAAGTATCTCATTCATACGGGAAACGTATATCTTGTTCAAAAGAAAAGAGATATTTGTTCAAAGACAGCATGCTTACATTTTCCACAGGTCAGCCATTTTGTACTTGGCTTTAGTTTTATTTCTTTGCAGAGTAATAAATAACTCTTGAGACATTGAACAAATATGTCTTGATGTGTTTTTAGATGGAACAAGGTTTTTGAGTCTCAAAGCCCTCTTGCATTCAAAATCCCCTAAATCAGAAAGTGAGGTGCTCTGCCCCTATGGAGTGGTTGAATTATGGCATTGTTTGAAAGAAATTTGTATCTCATTTCTTGCCTGCCGGACAGAGTTTCTGGTGGAGAACTGCATCAATATCTATTTATAACAGAAATTCCAATTTATATAGTGCATCATGGTGCTGAGAGATATGGAATCCTGCTAGGTAAGCTGAACAGTGATTCACATGTTAGTCTAACATTCTGCATTGTGCACTGCAGGGATACAAAGAAAGACAGGACAGTAAAGCATGCAATTTTGGGTTTAAAAATCCCATTTATTAAAGTCAGAATGTGCAAATTATATGTCTCTCCATGTGTGTGTACACATACAATGTGTCACATGTTAACAGACCAAACAATACAATGCAAGATAGTCATTCTAACATGGAATAGTTATTTAGTTCATTTCTTTATTGATTGACCTAGTCCACTCAGTTAAATGCCAATTTATAGACTGCAGAGCATACAGGTTGAGTATGGAGATCCCCACTCAGTATAACTGTTAGATGTGCATTGTGCCTAATTCAGATTATGAGCATGCATGGAGAAGAGGCTTCAGCCTTCCCCTTGCACCCTGGGGGGCGCTATTTGGCATGTTGTGGAAACTCAGTTGTATGCCAAGGAACATGTCCAATGTGCCCAATAATTCCCCCTGGACCATTTCAAGTCTGGAGAATGAAGACTGAATCTACTTCTCCATATGTGCAGTCCCTTCAATTTCCACACATACAGTGTCTGACCAGAACTGATACTGTTACCAGAAATGCTTGGGTCTCCTCTTTTAGATGGGGAAATTAGCAAGAGGAAGACTAGGTGAAGCGAATTAGGAGTTAAGATCTTCACCAATTATATGAAGGTCCAATTCTCATAATGGAAAACACTCCAGATTTAATATATTTTATAGTGGTTTTACTAGGAAATAATGTAAAACGGGTACAATCATACACACAAGCAATAAAACACACAATCAAAGACTAAGAAAATAGGATTGATCAATAGGGAGTTGCAGGATTTGGCTGAAACAGGTGATGCTATCTGTCCTGTAGTGCAGACATCCATGCAGCAAAGAGAAATGGAGAAGAGAACGTGCCCAACCATTGTGACACGCCCTAAAGACCCAATTACAAAAAGTAATGGGGGTACAAACTGTATATGGTGCCTTACAGAATGGACAATGTGCTGGGATTTGAGCCCAGTTTTTATAGGGTTTGGAGGGGTGGAGCCTCTCCTGTAACTAAGGGGCTGTGATGGCCCAGTGATGAGCTTATGCTGGTCACCTGAATGGATTTCAAGTGAGCACAATAGGGTGTGCTGATTCATCAATATTTGTTCATGTGGGTTTACAATAGGTCAAAGTGAGTTTTAATGTCTTTAATTAATTTGAGATGACACCCTGGGGAAGAGTCAACGTAGAAGATAAAGGATTTATATAGTGTCAGACATTACCACAGCAGTAGAGAAAGAGGACAGTTGAATAAGGGTGATGAGACAGGAAGGTGTTGGCTTGATCAGATAGCCAGAGGTTAAGACAGAGACAATACCTACTGGTTGAACTTACAGTGTTATCACTCAGTTGGGAGGGGGAGAGCAACCCGTACAGGAAAAATGCCTATGTTGCAATCAGAGTCAAGCCCCTGCATATTCTCTCCTATATTACAGAGAGTGTTCCTTGGCCTGTTTTCTGTCTCCATTTTGTTTCCTGATCTTGGGGTCCCTTTAGCCCAGATGGGGTACCCTTTGGAGATAGGCAGTGCTCCTGGTCACAATACTGGATGTGTATGAATTGAGAAGAGCCCACAGCTCATATCTGACTCTTGCACTAAGTAAGGATTCCAGACCCAAGCTGTGTACTCCATAATGTGTGACTTGACTCCTGGTATAATTGCTGCCATGCCTGTTTGAGTAACTGTAAAGATATGCACCTGAGCGGGTCTTCTTTGATAATTGGATCACATTCATATACAATCCCTTGCCCAACTTTCCTACTGTTACTTGTCTGGTGCATAAACATCTTGTCAGGCAGCAGATCTTTCCATATTCTCAAATCATTGTGGAAGCAAAAGCAGAGCTACTCACAATCATGTTGGTTTCCATAAGGGGGATCTTGTTTGCTGATTTGCATTTTTGAAGGAAAACCAGGCATTACACCCTGCAGAGGTTCCTCCCCTCCTCAGACCTGGCCCTCGCAAAGTTGCAAGAATTTCTGAACCCAGAACTGACAACCCACTGGCCGCGGTCACACTCACCATTAAATCCATCCCTAACCCATCACTATTATACCCCGCAGCTTTTTTACGACGAATTTCCTGATCAGACATCTCTCCATCCTTCAGTTCTAAGCAGCATTGGTCCCGTCGCTGGTTGATCAGAGGTCTCAACTGGACCTCATTTTTTGAGATGGCATTCCACACTCGCACAAGCGCAGTACGTGGGATATTGTGCTTGGCTTTTTATTTTAAAAAGTGCCAGAAAAGGTGGGCGATCTGCCCCCCCCCCCCATTTAAACACCCAGAAATGAAGAGGAAGCCCAGGAGCTCTCTTTGCTGTCTCTCTGCCTGGCAGGGAGACAGCAAAGGTGGGTGATCTTCCTCCCCCCCCATTTAAACAACCCACCGTGGTGTTTAAATGGGGGGGGGAAGCTCGGCAACTCTCTTTGCTGTCTCTCCGCCTGGCGGGGAGACGGCAAAGGTGGGTCATCTTCCTCCCCTGGCAGGGAGACAGCAAAGGTGGGTGATCTACCACCCCCCCCCCATTTAGAAAAGGTCCCCTGTGCAAGGACCAGTCGTTTTCAACTCTGGGGTGATGCTGCTTTCACAAAGTTTTCATGGCAGACCTTTTATGGGGTGGTTTGCCATTGCCTTCCCCAGTCATCTATACTCCCCCCCCCCCAGCAAACTGGGTATATATTTTACCGACCTCGGAAGATTGGAAGGCTGAGTCAACAATTGCTGGCGCAATTATATCATTTGGAGTGGACTCTCGCAGGGAAGCGGATGTGCGCTTGCGACGAGTCGGCTACAATGGAGCGTTCAAACATAGAAAGTATGCATGGGAGTCATTGGAAGCATTCTTATTCCGGATTTAATGTACCATCAAAAAAGTCCGTGTCTCAGTCGTGGCAGTGTGGGACACGAACGAGCCAACGTCCATTGCCAGATGCTGATGTTTGGACAACCGCATAAAATCCGACATGCATCTGGCTTTCATCCATGCCCATCTCGTCAGTTTATATGCGTCTGACCTCTGCCACTAAGTCTCTGCCTGAGGCAACCAGCTTTTCATTTATTAACTGAATGGGGAGATAGGACATTGCAGTTATTTAGTGGCGAGGATAAAGCAAGCTAGGCATGCTGAGAGTCGTTGGAATAAGGTTTGGCACAGATTAGTTTATTAATTCCAGAGACAAATTCCTTGAGGGATAGTATGTTTCTGTAAGTAACAGAACCAATAAAAATTCTTGTGCCACCTCAAAACTAACAGATACTACTGCACAAATGTTATAGAATGTGAAATGGTGAATAGTGGGGTTAAAAGGACATGAAATATGCAAGGTGTAGTTTGTGACATTTCTGTACAAAACTCTGAAGTCCAAAGTAAGTACAGTGACCATTCACAACTTCTATTTGTACCCAATTAAGCCAAATACAATTAAATTCTAATACAGAAATTATTTATTTTACAATCGATTTGTTCATCTTTGAGGTGCCTTAAAGCCCCTTTTTGTTCACAGGGGAAAAGAGCAATTGTAATAGCCATTAAAACACATCCTCCCATTGAGTTATGATCCCTTGCAGTGAATTAATCATATATATATATTTCATGTAAAATACACTAAAATATTATATTCCAGTAAAATGTAAATTATTTTCCAAGCAGTCATGTTCTGTTCTTCAGGAGGTGATGGGTGAGATTATACCTTGCTTGAAGTGACAAAATTCCTTGAGCTGATCCTCAATCTATAGCCTGCTTATGTTCCCAAAGAGATTCAAATAGGATCATGAAAAGGATTTGTGCTGTTCCCTTTTACTTGTAAGTCAGGATTAGGATACTCACTCAGGTGCCTGTTCTTAGGTTCACACAGCAGAAACAGGTATGTTAAAAACACCATCCATCCATTAGCAAGAGGATACAGGGGCTGGAGTAGCTGTTTGCAGGACAAGGGAGCTCATGCAGTCTCTACTTCTAGCCAACAAAGACTACTCATTAAACTGGGGCTCCACTTCAGGAGACTAAACTAACTCACACAAATATCAGGAGGGAAGCAGACTATTCCACTGTAATGTATACTGTAAATATACCACAGATCAAAGCATTTGATTATGATAACTGTAAATCCAGATGATGGAATGAGAAGAAAAAAAATAATGGTTAATTTGTTAGCTAACTTCGAATGCCTTCCTAAACAATTTGGCCTTGCAAGGCATTCACTGGATTTGTGTACGTTCTGTGACAGATTGTCAGCTGATGTATGGCAAAAATTCTCCCCATCACTTGGTATGATGAGACAACCCATGGAGGATGGAGAACACCCCCCACCTTCTGAATTTTTTGTCTATATCAGTTCATTTGATGGTACAGCAACTTTCCGTTGCATTGGTGTGTGTCTGGAGCACTCTGCTCAAGAGGTGTGCCTAGCATCTTTGTTGTTGGCATTCTGCTATCTGGTAGAAAACTTCTGAATTTCGGTTCATAGTTTAATTGATTACCAGTGCTGCAAAGGCCACTTAGCTGACCTTGCTCTGAGGCTGCTTTAAGGTCCTGGTCTGCCCCATGTTTAGGGAATAAAAGCATGTCATAAACTGAAAAGAACTAAACTCTGATATATAGGTTCCACTGATTGAAACCTACAGATGCGCTGTGTGAGGATAAATCTTTGACCCTAAGCAATGAATACATTTGCAAAGAACAAGAACTCACAGTGGCAGTCCATTGCAATTGATCCTGGACTAGACTTAGTTTAGACCTGGGGTGACCAAACTGTGGCTTGGGAGCCATATGTGGCTCTTTCACACATACTGTGCTGCTCTTGAAGTCCCCGTCACCCTGTTGACTGGCTTGGATTTGTCTCTTTAAACCCATCGCCAAGCTACCCACTCCCCTTCCCCCTCTTGCTTTCTTTCCACCTCTCTCTCTTTCGCATTTGTTTCTAATTGAGGGAGCTAGAGTAACGTTTGCCATAATATTTCACTTTCAAGAAAAAAAAATCAGGAAACAAATACTTCTAGTTATCTAGGCTGGGTGAGTGGGCGTCAACATGGCAGATGCGGTTCAATGTGGCCAAGTGCAAAGTAATGCACATTGGGGCCAAGAATCCCAGCTACAAATACAAGTTGATGGGGTGTGAACTGGCAGAGACTGACCAAGAGAGAGATCTTGGGGTCATGGTAGATAATTCACTGAAAATGTCAAGACAGCGTGCGATTGCAATAAAAAAGGCCAACGCCATGCTGGGAATTATTAGGAAGGGAATTGAAAACAAATCAGCCAGTATCATAATGCCCCTGTATAAATCGATGGTGCGGTCTCATTTGGAGTACTGTGTGCAGTTCTGGTCGCCGCACCTCAAAAAGGATATTGTAGCATTGGAGAAAGTTCAGAAAAGGGCAACTAGAATGATTAAAGGGCTGGAACACCTTCCCTATGAAGAAAGGTTGAAACGCTTAGGGCTCTTTAGCTTGGAGAAACGTCGGCTGAGGGGTGACACGATAGAGGTTTACAAGATAATGCATGGGATGGAGAAAGTAGAGAAAGAAGTACTTTTCTCCCTTTCTATATATATATATATATAGCCGCTGTGTGACACAGAATGTTGGACTGGATGGGCCATTGGCCTGATCTAACATGGCTTCTCTTATGTTCTTATCTAGTAGTTCAGTTTACCACCACCCCTGCTATGCCAATGTGAATCTGTACTGCCTGGGAGTGGTCTGTTTAGCAGAGGAGTCAGCACTACTGCCCAGACTTCTCTGTGTGCTACCTTCAGTTACCACTCACTAATTTTTGGCTGATCTTAACAGATTGCATATTTAAATTGTTATCTGTTGGTCTAGTCTCCTTACTCGCAGGTAACTCCTTGCATTTAGGAGAGTAGCTTCTTGCATTCACCCATCCCCAAAGTTACTTAAGGAAATGGTGCTTGTCTCCCTATGTTATTTGATGCCTAAACCTCTGACCCTGCAGAGAGCTGAGGACACCACCAGAGGGCCCAGATGGTGGTCGCAATATAATATTTGTCTGTGTTGCCTGCCCACTGTTCAGCTCTGGGGGCCAGAATCTGCTGTTTACTCTTCCATTCTCACCCACCCTCCGTCACTCTTCTTGCTGGATCCCTGGTGGTAGCAAGGAGGCATTTTCTGCCCAGCAGTCTGTCTCTGGATCATCTGTCTTTGCTTACAGTCAGGCTGGCAGTGCTGTGGGCCTGCCTCCTGGCACTCACAGCACAGCCACCCCCACCTACTCATTGATGAGAGGTTAGAATAGGCTGGTTAGAAAGGAAGAAAATGAGGCAAATCGTCCATTTGAGAGCATTAAATGGAAGTGACTTTTTCCCTCCGAAAAAACTGTGACTGATGTTCACAGAAAGGCTCTGTATGGTTCAGCTAACCGTAACTGAGGGAATAGATGCTGCCGTAGCCAAGACACAGTGACCTGTAGGCTTTGCCACTTGCAGGCTGCAGGAATGTGATAAAAATAGAACAAGTGTAATGATTCACTGTCTAACCTGCTGCACAGTGTTAAAGTGATGTTTCCTTTTTTATTATTATTATTCTGCTACTATCAGAGGGCCTCCTAGGGAACTTAGGGTTGTGTCAGGATGCTGCCTTTGTCAACTGCCAATTATATAACTCTTCTAGCAAAATGCCCATCGTATTAAAGCAGGTTGTGTGATCTGTTTATTCCAAGGACACTGGGGATAAATTTTTCCCTCGTCACACACACCCTGTTTTACATTTCCTCAAAGAAATGAAGAGTATACTGTTCGATACAATTCATTTGGAGGCCACTTAGATGTGAGTTTGACAGGAACTTGAATGATTACCTGCTTAGACCTATCCTGTAATCTATGTAGAACTATTCTAGGATGTGTTTCTTGGGGTGGATCCCCAGGCTGGCTGCATCCCCACAACATTGGTTATTGCACTAGTATTGTGCTCTGACAGTTATTCACAGCTGTATTTTCCTCTACAGACAAGGAAGTCCAGAAGATGTGTTATCCCTATAGTGTGGATATGTGAATGCAGCCATTGTTGGATATTTCCACTTTTGTAACCATTTACCTCTGGGAGTTACTTGCCACACAGGAAAATTTAGAAAGTGGTTGATTACAATAGGACCATCTCCAACAATGTGTAGATCTTGCCTTAGTCACATTAGACAGTGATGCAGTTTTGGGAACTGGCATTCATATAGATTTTGAGAATCGGCTTTAATAAAGATTATAGCTATTATATGGAAGGGTATAATATTTTTGTTTTTGCTTCAGCATGTTTTCATAAGCATTTGTTTTAAGAATTTCAAAGAATAAGACTGATTTTCACTAGGCTTGTTCTGGGTGGAGAGCCCTTTTGCCCCCGGTGCTTCGTTTTTGCACAAGCTGCCGCGGAACTGCAAGGTGGCACATCGCTTTCTCTCAGCAAGCAAGATCCTCTTATAAGTAGTTTCTGCTTGCTGCAGGAAAGTGGTGCGCCAACTTGCAGCTCCACGGCAGCTTGTGCAAAAACAGAAAGAAGTGCCGGGAGCAAAAGAGCTCTTCACTCAGAACAAGCCCTAATGTGAAATCATGACAAATCATGTCGAAGTTGTTAAAAATGATATCATAAAAACATCAAAATAGAGAAAAGAGCAGTGGGTTGGATCCAGCTTTTCTGTTCTGTATAGCCTGATTTCCCTCCTCACTGCAGCCACCATTCCATGTGGCTTTTGTCTAAGAGGTTCAATGATCCCTTGCATAGTCTTGAGTAGACACTGGCTCCAACTGAGTTTCTGCTCAAAACTTAAATGACTTCATTATAACTACAGATCAACTAAACGTGCACCTGATTCCCAGACCTCTGAACGGTCTAGTTGTTTGTTTGTTACAAGCAAACCAAACCTAGAGATGTGTATGGAATGCCTGCTTACTCCATAACTATTCCTACTAGGTGTTCTTTCCTTCTAGATCCTTGAAGTTGTGTCTAATATAATTAAAACACTGCTCAAGGCAACTTTGGTGTCAAAACAAGATGAGATCATAAAACAATAAATCAAACATCAACATAACAGCAATAACCACAAAAAGGAAATCCAGATCAGAATAGTCAAACAAAATGAACAACAGCAAAAGAGAAAACAAAATCAACCCAAAACAAGAAACCAGCAGCAAAATATTCACAGTGCAAAATTATAACCTTTTGATATATCCGATGAAGGAAGCTTTGACTCTTGGAAGTTCATATCCTGAAAATATTGTTCTCTAAGGTGCTACTAGACTTGAATCTAGCTGTTCTACTGCAGACTAACACACTTTCCCTCTAAAACTAAAATTATTACCAGGTTCAGCATAAAGCTATACAAGAGTTCATTAATCTTAAACAACTCAGAAGTGAGCCATACAACTGGGGATACATTGGGAAGTTAAAATGGCCCTGGAGTGAAGCCAAGCTGAATGACCCTTGTGGTACTCAAAGCCAGTGATTCAGGGGCCACTCAGTGGAGACCTGCCCAGTGATGCCAACAGTGGATGTTAGTTCACCTGTTGTCTCCTCCAGAGGAAATAGGTGAACAACTCTGGCAGTGCTACTGAGGTCTGGCTTTGCTTGTTCCTAACTGGAAGTGCGTCTCCAGGAATAGTCCCAGTAAGTTACATGGGCAGCCCATCCCCATATAAAATGGATGCTAAATTATTAAGATGGATGGATGGGAAAGCAACACCAAAATGGGAAAAGACTCAGGTCAAAGCCTGGTGTAGAAAGTTAGAAGAGTGGGTGCCAGGCATATTTCCCTGGGTTGCCGCTGCCTCCTGTGGGTTGAGCATACAGAGCAGGGCTTGACGTGAGAATCTGTAACATGTAGACCAGCTGTTCCATGTAAGTGCTCTTGCTAAAATTGGATCTGTGGAGTTACAAGGATCTAAAATTCTGCATATAAGATACTCATCCAACATCCTTTTTTAGTTTTGGTTGTTGGTCCTCAAGTCAAAACAAAACCCTGGGAGAAAATAAATGATGTTGAGATCTGTAATGCTAAATGGTAATGCTGCTTCTCTTTTTTTCAGCCTATTATTGATGCATATAAGCTTCACAACATCCTCCCTCAGACATAGCAACTGCAGCAGCATTCTCATTTATAACAGGAGCATGACACATTGATCTCATTTTGAAGGTTACCCTTTCAATGCAGTGGGTTCATTGACTCCTTCCATGGTATCCATTTGTATTTCTAGTCATTCCGGAGACACTGTTTCATCTCAGTTTTATTTCTTTAAAACCAGGAAAGACCAGCAGTTCTGCTTTGACTAGTAACCAGTAAAGTAACATTAAGGTGGAGAAAGAGAAGACGCAGCATTTGGAACAGATTGAGGTTTCATTTCCCCTCCTCCCCAGTGACTTTTTGCAGAGGGATTAAATTCAGGGCTCTTTTTGTAGCAGGAACTCCTTTGCATATTAGGCCACAGCCCCTGATGTATCCAGTCTTCCAAGAGCTTACAGAAGGCCCTGTACTAAGAGCCCTGTAAAAAAAGCCCTGATTAAATTTCATGAGATGATCCACTGTGCTTGGCTCTAGAAGTTAAAGGTGAATCTTTGTTCTGACATTAAAGCCATTTTTATCTAGCATATACATATTTCATTCATTCATTCATTCATTCATTCATTCATTCATTCATTCATTCATTCATTCATTCATTCAACTTATATCCTGCCCTCCCTGCTGAAGCTGGCTCAGGGTGGCTTACAAATTCATAAAACCTCACATAAAACCAATATACTCTTAATGCATTAAAAACATAAAACAATTTCAGGTGCTATGACAGTCTTATAATGATGATATATTTAATGATGGCGGATAGCTGCCTATCCATTCTGTGTCTGATTCCATAATGAGGTGGTACTACTGGATGTTCCTTAGAGAAAACAACCTGCCTGCAGCATTCCGCACAAGTTGAAACCTCTGGGTTTATAAGCACATAGAGATTGGATGAGCGTGTGGGGCCAGTGGCAAATTCCACCCCAAGCGTATGTACAATTACCTGAAGATGCGTAATGCTCTTATACCAGTGTACATGCATAGTGATCCCCATTTTCATGGGGAAGAAGTAGAGTTGGTGTCCCGCCCAGCCTGGGCCGGGACTCCACGGGGAGCCCCCCCGCTCCCAATAGTCACCCTCCCCACCCACAGGCAACCAGGGGGCTACCCAGAGTGATGCTGGCAGCCCCCACAGCTGAGCCCCAACATACCTCTATGGTGGTGAGTGGAGCAATGCCGCCTGCAACGCCCACCAGCCCACACAGTCAGCGCGCTCGTCCCCGGGGAGATTGGCTGCCTTGCAGCATCAGCAGCAGCAAGGGAAGAGAGGCACAGAGGGAGCTCAACAAGGAAGGAGGAAGGGGCCGGCAGACCAAGCCACGGTGGCTTGTGCCACCGCGCCCCAATGCTTCGTTATGGCTGTGGACACCCCAGCAATCCCAGAGAGGCCAAGCCCCAGAATGCCTCTCCTCAACGTCCGGGCTTATGGACAGGGGTGGAGCCAGCTGAGGGGGGGCTGGGGAGAGGGGAGGGAATTCCAGGAGGAATAAAAGATCTGAGGGCCAAGAGGTTAGGGAGGAAGCTGGCTGATGCTGCAGAGGGGCTGCCAACAGAGAGAGACAGGAGCCCAAGTACAGCCGGAGGGGGCAGGGAGCCTGAGGTGCGGTAACCCGGCTCCCTCCCCCTATTTCTGAGACCTCAGGAGACACCAGCGAGAAACCAAAAAGGGGGTGGTCGCAGTCAGAGGGGCTACAGCCACGTCGAGGGACACCGGGGGGGCGCCAGGGGCATGATTTTTATCCCACCCTTCACTTGGAGTCTCAGAAGAGTTTACAATCTCCTATCTCTTCCTCTCCTCACAACAGACACCGTGTGAAGTAGGTGGGGCTGAGAGAGCTCTGACTAAGAACTACTTCTGAGAGAACTGCGACTGACTCAAAGGTCTCCCAGCTGGTTGGAATGGAGGAGTGGTAAACCGAATCCAGTTCTCCAGATTAGAGTATGCTGCTCTTAGTCACTACACCAAACTGAAGTTGAGGAGCTGCTGTTTCATATTTGGCAAGCATGTGGAAAGTGGCTATATTTGCACATTTAAATGCACATAGATTTTTATTTACTAGACTTGTTCGGATGATTTATTCACATGAATCAGGAATTTACCCACTGTATATATTGAAAGTGTGCTGTCCCCATGTCATATTTCCAGCCCCAACCTCCCACTCAGTCTCCACAGATACATGTTATGTGAAAGGGCTATAGGTACACTGGACAGGCACATTCTGCTATATTCTGTTAGGGTAAAAATATCTTCTTCAGAGAAGACCCAATAATTTTGACAAAAGCAATGTTTATTCCCATGCTGCCAATGTGGCTGAGAGGTTAGGGATACAACACTGATAACTACAACTTCAATAAAACGTCTTTAAGTGAGTTTCTGGTAGAGGTGACTGAGATTTGAATTTTTGGGCTTAAAACTCACAAATTAAATGGGACCCCTGCTTCTCCAGCATGTGCAAAGTATAGGTTGCAAAATGCCTCTTTGTAGGAACTGAAGAGAATCCACCTCCCTCTGTGCCTGCATACCTCATAGCAGAAAGGCAGGTAGAACCTTCCCACAGAAGGGAATTTGTTATGCAGGACAAACCAGCGGTGTACATCTTCAAGTTCTGAGTTTGCAAGATATTCTCATCAGAACATGTCCATCTATGGGGCCCAGCAGGTGGGCCACTGAAGAATCTGCTTGCTGAAGTAACAGGCTGGGACAGGGAGCAGGATTTGGTGCTGTTTGATTTCTCTGAGGAACTGCTCTCTAATTTGTCCTTGGACTTATGTGCAGGGCCAGTGTTAGGGTTTTTGGTGCCCTAGGCAAGCTGCCCACTAGCGCCCTCCCGAAATAAAAAAAAAAAACACAGAGATATGTAGTAGAAATGAAGAAACTTGAAACTATTTACATTTTTAATTTACAGTTTTTTATTTTAAATGTATTTTTTTTAAAAAAATGTGAGATTAAGCAATAAAAATTATGAGAATACTACTTGATCCTTTTAGTTGGAAGTGCCAGTGACAAGACCTTGTGAATGCGAGAAAGATGCTCTACCACTGAGCTATGGCTCCCACCCCATGGCTCTGTTAAAGTAGGAAGGATGAGTGGCAGCATACAATTTCAACAGGAGCCAATTTTTAAAACCTGTAATTGGCTCTTCTTCTTCAGCTTTTACGATTGGTTAATTTATCCCTGCTGGGTTCTGAGGAGCACATTGTGCAGGTGCTGTCCACTTTTGTGTTTCCTGGGTCTGTAACAGACCTGGGAAATGTGAAACTGGCCAGGCAGTGTCTGCTCTCCGTGGAGCCTGCTTTCCATTGTGAAAGGCAGACTCCAAGAAGCACACATGCTGTATGTGGGGAGAGGGGGTGCCTGGCAGCATACCCTAGGCCAGGTGGCACCCTAGACAGCTGCCTACTTGGCCTACACCCATGCTCTGACCATGCTTATGTGATGGAGTCAGTAGGGCTGTCTTTTAGTAAGTAAGCTACATCGTACCTTAAGAATTCTGCTTCGTTTTCCCCTCCCACACTTTTCTGCTTGAAATCTTGTCAAAAATGCTTCTGTTATCGTTTTGTTCCTCTCTGTGAATTCATGCATTGAAATATGGAAAGGAAGATGTTAAAATTCCTTCCTTCTCAATCTCAGCACTATTACTTTGGAAGGATGGGAAACGCTCTTATACATACAGCACCAATCATACACTTTATTGAACTACTATTGATTCGTCCAAGTGTTTGAGCATGAAGAAAAATCCTTGACAAAAGTAAATGGAAGGGCAGATACAGTTACACAAGTAGAGAAACTACCTGTGTCATCACAAAAGGCCTTTCAAGGGCATAGAAACATTACTTCTGACTCCCAGTTTTTATTTTAGGGTTTTGCTTGAACCCTTCCTTTCCTTTCTTTCTACGGATTGTTCAGTTTGGTGTTAAGTTTAGAAAAAAGGAGAAATAATAATTTTATTTTTATTTCTTCAAATCGAGTTTCTGTGTTAACTGTTCAGATCAAATAGAAAAAAGGGGTGTTTAAAAATAATTTTGAGGAAAATTAGAAGGTATTTTTGAGGAATACTTAACAATATTGGTTGGCTGGTTCCTTATGGAAAGTTCGCAGAATCAAGCTAAAGTGACGCAAAACGAAATTCTGTGTATTTGTTTTGTTATTTTGTTCAGTTCTTTTCATTTATAGCAGCTTCTATGTGGCACTAGTGGTCTTCCATGGAAGTCGTGACCTGGTCCTTGCCCACCTAGTTTCAGCTTCATTGAAAGGAATGTTCCCTATAAAATAGCACAGCATTAATAATTATGATGACAACATTAATAAAGATATGGTCTTGATCTAATCGACGGGTAGGCAATCCTCTGTACACATGCCAAGCAGCAGCATGCTGGGCTGTCTGAGTCAGCATCCAAGGCTGGTTCTCTAGAGAAGGGGCTGAGGTTGCCTTCTGAGACTCTGGTGGTGCCACTGAGCTCAGCTTGCCCAAATATTTTGTTTGCTTCTTTTAGGCTTCCTTCTTTGGCACTCAGGCGAAAAAGGGTTACCTGCTCATGATCAAGTCTTCTGTAGTTTCTGTTGCACTCAGGAAGGTGTGTGCCCTAAATCCTAAGTAGTCCTCTTTTTACTTTCCTCTAGTCTGTCTTACGTAGGGTAGCACTCTTTGCACCTGCAGCTAGAAAAGTTAGATTCAAGGTGGCTCCTAGTAATGCATCAGACTGAGCTCTATAGTTCAGCATAGCTAAAATTATTTAAATATTTTAAACAATGTATTCTTGAAATTTTAGAAGTGCCATGTAGTTTTATCCTGAAGACTTGGTTTTTAAGCTTGGTACTTTTGAATGTAAAAGCTATATTGTGGGGTTTTTTGCATATTGTGCTTTTATATTGTAACGGCCAATGGCCATGTACAATAAAATATCCATTCATTCACTAGTCTGTGCAGATTGTAGCACACTTGCCATTGTGTATCCCTGCAATGATTCATTTCTCCCTCCCTAGTTGAGGGTTCTCAAGTTTCTTCTGTTCCAGGCAAAGAGAACTGTAGGCAGGGCTGCCTTAATTTTCATACTGTGAAATCCAGCATGGCACCAAATTCAGCATAAATATATATATTTTGTAGACAAGTATAATTTGACATACATAATGCAGCAAAGTATATTGTGGGAGACACTTATAAAAGTACAAACACTTCACATCTGCATTAAAACACAGATGTGATTGCACCTTTTTACTTGTGACTCACTGGTTGCCTGCTCAGAAATAAATATTTACTAACTCCACATTCTGTTTCCAAAGGATTGTAAGGTTATCATTATAAATAACAGTCACATGCATAAACAACTTAGATGGCAGGATAAGTAGTCTGCTTTGACACAGGAGGCGGGAAGTTGTTGCTTATAACATGGCAGCTGGAAAGCAACTGGGACCCTCTGCCTCTGTTCTCCCTCTGTTCATTAATTAACCCCTGCATCTGTCTCTATCAACCTTGGCTTTTAGAATGTTTTAATTTATAGCTGGAACTAAATGACAAGAACCAAGTAACACAAGGTCTATCTAATACTGCCCATCTGGACTCACTGTCTCTCAGGTGACTTGATAGCATTCAGCACCAATGTTCCCTCCAAGCTGTGGAATCTTGTGAGCAAACATTCTACTTTGTGAGCTACTGCATAAATTAGTGTGCTCTGGGGCCATTCTTCCTGAGCTAAGACAAATATGTGTGAGCCAGAGGCTAAAAACCTCTGAGCTATCTCACACTAACTCACCTTAGAGGGAGCACTGCTCAGCACACATACACACACATCTTATTTTAGCAGCTCTCTGTTGCTCCATTTCACTCAGGACTGGATCTCTACAAGGAGGCAGGAGGGGTTTTGGGCTTCCCTCCCTGTCAGTTTTTGTCAGCAGAAACAGTCACAAAAGGCCTATTTGCCCCCTTTACTGGCTCCATCTGTCCTAGGAAAGACACATGGGGTCAGAGAAGGACAAATAGGCCATCCTGTGGCCATTTCCACTGGCAAAAATTGCACAGGTAGTGGACCTTGATTGAGGAAGATCTGCCTGTGGACTCCCCTATTGGGAGTCCTACAATTCCATGAATGGCCTGCCCCCAGAATCCACAGCCATATCACAGTGTTTTTCACTGAGAAAGTATGGTCAACAGTCTTGTTCTGTATTAATTTCTAATTCTTTTTTGACCCCTAGTTTATTGTATAGGTCAAGTGTTTTAAAAGTGTTTGGTTTAAAATTCGATTATGGCTGTATGCCTATTAATACATTATTTATTTCACAATAACTCCACAATAGTCATAGCTTTCTTTTTCAGAAAACTTGATTTAATGATTCAGGTTTTTAAATAGTGTTCTCAAATTGTTAAAGAAGTGGATAGCCCAGATACCTTTGATTCCTAAACAGGAGTTCAGTTCAGTCATATCTCTGCATGCAAATTGTGAAGCTGGGAAGAAGCCAGACTCATGCTGTGAGTGAAGAATCTGCTGTGATTTCTCTTTTTTACACAATGTCTGCCTTCCTCCCATTAAGAAATCTCAGGGTACCCACTCTTTGTTTACTGGTTGTTCTCCTGCATCTTTAACAGCAGCAGCCACATGAATTTTAGGCAGGGGACTCCCATTCTACCAGTGTTCTGTACACCCCCCAAAAGGTCTACCAGACAAATTTCTGTCTGTTAGATGGCAATTAAAAACACAAGAGCAAGGCAAGTAAAAAGAATGGCAACCAAGAGGATTTTTTGTGATTTTATTTTCCTGCTTATTCATACTATGAAATTTGCTGTGTTAATCCAAAGGGTTTAGTAACATTTAAGTGAAAAATTAATGCGTTTTACATCACTTTATTTGGACCTTCAGTTTACATCTGTTTTTGTAAACTGAGAACTAACAAGAAATGCTTGCTGTCCCAGATAAAATCTAATTACCAGCCATATTTTGTGTCTTCAGTAACAATCAATCACTGAATCCTAAAAAAAAAAGACTTGTAGAACCCATGCCAACTTCTTCATGCTCTAAATTTTCATTTTGGTTGATGAAAAGCCCAGTGAAATGCAAAAGCTGGACATCTACTGCATGGTCCAACAAAAAATTGCATCTCACTAATTCCATATTTCTCTTTCTCTTGAACAAACATAGTTGCTAATATGTATTGTAATTAAGCCACAATGCAGCAAGAGCACGGAGAGCCATCATTGCTGGGATCATATAAATAACACCCATAAAAGTCCCCCTGCCCTATGTAACAACCAAGCCCATCAAGGGATTCCAAAAGCTCTCTTTAAAAGTTCCATCTTTAGGTCCAGCTTTATGGGTTGTCCACGAGCAGAGAGCAATAGCCTTGCAGGCAGTATTCTTGCAACCACCATGACATGCCTTTTTCAAGCGTTGCAAAATCCCATCTCGGGTGAACAAAGTTGACTCTTCTATGCAATCCACTGCTATCCCCACATCATCAGCTTGTTGAGGGCCCTCTTCATTATTACCAATGATTCAGAGTCATTAAACATCTGAACTGGGCCTGAGTTTGGACAAAAAACAAACAAAACTGGTACTCCATAGGACAGAATGTGCATAGCAAAGAAACCACTTTAAATTTCCATTTCCTAAAACACTCTAACAGAATGGACAATGAACAATATGAGGGATATTATTTGGAAATGGCTAGTGCACATCTCTTCCAGGAAATCAGTCTGCTTCAGTTCAGTAACTGAATTTTGAGAGAGTCCAGGATTGTCCATCACAGGAACAGCAGATACTTGGTACTGCCGCTTAATTCACTTATAGAGAGCTCAGTGATCTCTTCATGAGTGTAATTCAGCTAAAATGTGAGGTCCCATCAAATGCGTGTATTAAAGCTTTTCACAGTAAGAATCTCAATGAGTAATTAAAAAAAAAACACATTTGGAAGTCCAGGGCTTTTTGGGGGAGGAACGTGCAGGAACGCAGTTCCGGCTGTCTTGGCATTAGGGGGTGTAGCCCAATATGCAAATGAATTCCTGCTGAGCTTCTTCTAGAAAAAAGCCCTATGCAAAACAATGGTGACATCAGAGGGTGTGGCCTAATATGCAAATGAGTCCCTGCTGGGTTTTTTCTACCTAAAAAGCCCTGCCTCTGTCACAGATGGGGGATAAAAGCACAAGGGAGGCATTTTGAAGAAAAGTGTAATACTGGCCACAAATGAGCTGTTTTGGATTATATATTTATTTAATTATAACTTTTAGATGTCTACAACTGGGACCCAAGGTGGATAACAAATTAAAATTAGGAGCAATCACAAAAATTTCAAAACATCAGTTATTCTGCCAGCAGAAACCTTATAAATAACATCCATAAAATGCCCCTGCCCTAAGAAACAACCAAACCCATCAAAGGATTCCAAAAGCTCTCTTTAAAAGTTCCATCTTATAGCCGTTATGAAATGGAGGCATTCCATGGAGCTGCAGCAGCTACAGAGCAAGTCCACGAGCAGAGAGCAATAGCCTTGCAGGCTACCAGCAGATGCTGCTGTGTCAAGCGAACATGGTATGTGGACTCTTATTGGGAGAGGTGGCTGTTCAAGAATGTGAGCCTCAGGTCCTGAAGGGCTGTAAAGGAAAGTCCCAGCACCTTGAACTGGACTTGGAAAATCAACAGACAGCCAATGCAAAGATTGCAGTTTAGGTGTAATATGATCCCTATGCCCTGTGCCTTGTAACAAATAGACTGACTCGGTTTGCATCAACTACATTTTCTGAATAATCCTTAAGGGCAGACCCATGTAGAGTATGCTACAATAGTTATAGTTCAGGGTTACTGTTGCATGTATCACTCTGGCCATATGGGCAATTTCTAAATAGGGAGAAAACATACAAGCCAAATGTAGTAGGCAGGGCTTTCTTTTGTAGCAGGAACTGCTTTGCATATTAGGTAACACCCCCTGATGTAGCCAATCCTCCTGGGGCTTACAGTAGGCCCTGTACTAAAAGCCCTGCAAGCTCTTGGAGGATTGGCTACATCGGAGGTATGTGGCCTAATTTGCAAAGGAGTTCCTACTACAAAAAACCACCCTGGCAGTAAAAAGCACTTTTTTTCTCACCACAGACTCCTGTTTAGGGGTCCCAACCCTCCCGCCCTGGCGGGGGACCCCAGGAATTCCAGCCTCTTCCCCCGCTCCCCCCAAAAACGGAAGCGGGGGAGGGGGGAAACAGCGCCAAGGAGCATGGCTGCCTTGTCTCGCCGCTTTCGGGATCTGTTTCTCGGGCTGCTTTGGGGGACTCTGCGGGGAAAGGTGCGCTTTGGAGAGCTGGCGGTCCTAGACACCTTCCTGGCCCCTCGCCCTCCCCGCCTGCCTGGCCTTTCTTTGGCTCGGAGCTCTCCGAGTTCCCCGGCGCACTGATGAAGCGCCGCGGCCCTGACGGCAAAGCAAGAGGCGCCTCCGGCCATGCAACTCCCCTGCTGCTGCCGCCACCGCTTTCCCCGACAGCCGCCCCTTCGCCCTGGAAGGCAGCGAGGGATGCCGACGGAGCCGTCTTCAGGAGCCCCCGAGGGAAGGAAGCAGCGCCTGCCGACGCAGCCAAGAGCGAGCCCTTGCAGTTCCCTGCGCAGACTACACGCCCCCGCCGTCCAAAAGTACGGGAAGTGGCGGAGGGCACCACGAGGCCTCCTCCTCCTCTTCGCTGGAGTCCGTCCTCTACAAAGTGGAGGTCGCGGCAGCCGCAGCGGTCGCCGGTGCTGCGGCTGCCTCTTACGGCCCAGCACCTTGCAAAGCCTCCGCCAGCTGCATCGTGGCCAGGGACAGCCTCAGCCTGCCCTCAACCTCCAGCACGGTGCCTCCGGCCTTGTACCAGCCCCTGGCCTTCCACGGGCCGCTGCAGCTGGCCTTGCCGCCCACCGGCCTCAAAGACGGCTTCCCCCAACTCTCCCCACCTTATCTGAGCTATATAAGGTAGGAGGGGCGATCTCCCCCGGAAAGGTTTGGCATTCTCCCCCCCACCCCCGCAAATGCCATACCACTTTTAAGCACCACAGCATATTGTTGGAACTCTCTCTCTGGGGCAGTGATGCTCTGTATTCTTGGTGCTTGGGGGGGGCACAGTGAGAGGGCTTCTAGCTCCACTGGTGGACCTCCTGATGGCACTTAGGTTTTTTGGCCAGTGTGTGACACAGAGTGTTGGACTGGAGGGGCCACTGGTCTGATCCAACAGGGCTTCTCTTATGTTCTTATGTGTGACACAGAGTGTTGGACTGGATGGGCCATTGGCCTGATCCAACATGGCTTCTCTTATGTTCTTATGAGCCTCCCCATCTCAGAGCGCGTGACGCTGCTGCGCAGCTGCCGCCTCTTTTCCGCTTCACCGTGGCTGCTCCTCCGAGATGGGCTCAGGCTGGGCCCATCTTGGAGGAGCAGCTGGGATGGGGCGGGGAGGGGGAGGCGGCGGCGCAGCGTCATCACCTGCTCCGCTCCATCTCTGAGGTGGAGTCCTTCTAGGACCCGGACTCGTGGCTCGCCGCGCTCCTGGCCTGCCTCCACCCTCCCATTCTCTGGTTTCGCCTCGGAGGCGGAGCAGGGCGGACCACGCCACTGCCGCTTCACCGTGGCTGCTCCTTCGAGATGGGCTCAGGCTGGGCCCATCTTGGAGGAGCGGCTGCGGTGGGGTGGGGAAGAGGCGGCAGCAGCGCGGTGGCGTCGCCCGCTCCGCTCCGCCTCTGGGGTGGAATCGGAGAAGGGGAGGGTGGAGGGAAGGAAGGCATTTAAAAAGTTGTGAAGTCCCTTTAATTTTGATGGACAGAACTCTCTTTGGAGTTTAATTGTGCTTGTCACACCCTTGCTCCTAGCTCCACCCCAGTGTCTCCTGGCTCCACCCCCAAAGTCTCCTGGCTCCACCCCCAAAGTCCCCAGATATTTCTGGAATTGGACTTGGCAACCCTACTCCTGTTTCTCCAGTACGAGAGCTGGATCATTCAGATGCACATTAGATGTCTGATTGGAGTGGGTACCCTGCTAATATCCCCCGATGGCATTCCTGCCTGGCTCCAAGGGACCCCCAGGGCAACAGGGGCACCCAGAATTTTGAACCCTCCCCTCCAGCAGCTGTGGATTTGATATCTACATATTGAAGTGGGTGCTCCCTTCCATCTAGCAAAACTTAATGTTTATTCAATGATCAGATGCAGACTATGGTAAAATTAAGTGTTATGTTGAACAAGCCTCCCCTCCCCCAAGATGCAACCTATCATGCAGGAAAGGGGAAAGCTGTGTCTGCTGAGAAGTGAGCTACATTCGATTATGTACAGGATCCATGCCAGAGTGAGAGGAACCTGATTTAGATGAAGACCAGGATGGAGAAATGTTTTTAAAGCTATATCTCTCATGCCGTTTGTCCAAGAGAAGCACCCCAATGTTTATTATTGGTAGGATACATGAACCTTCCTACTCCCCCCCCCCACCATACCACAGCCTTGGGCCCCTGAGTTTCAATCAGGAAAACAGTATAATCTCCTCTCACTGTGGTCTTGGTTGAAACTGGGGCTTCTCACAGCTGGTTTTTAATATTACAAAGGTTAGGCAATCTGATCTCTGATCTCTCACAGGATATGTTATTCAGTCTTGAGATTCCATTGCCTGTGCAAAAGGTCTATTAAATGAAGAGAAGTCTGTCCTGCTTTCTATCAGGTTTGTCTGCTATTCTGGGTAACATCATCATGGATGCAACGGAAAAGGCCATGCTGGCTTATAGAACAGAATGGAACCAGGCGAATTATGACTATTGCCTGTGCGTGGGGTGGGGTGGGGGTGACTCAAGCATTAAAACTATTTCAGTGCAACTAATAGGCATTTATTCAATGGGCCTTATAAATGTGAGCTGTGTCCCATTTAAAATTTAAGTGAAATGATAGCACATTTCATGAGGAGAGATAATTACTAATTTGTTCCTTCCTAAAAAGTTAAATATGTATTATTACACAGTTAATCCTTGACTTGGCATTTAGAAGGTAAATAGAAAGTCTGAGGAATGGATTACCAACTAAATCTGTTGTAAGAATTTAAGAATGTAAGAAAGGACCTGCTGGATCAGACCAGTGGTCTATCTAGTCCAGTATCCTGTCTCACACGATGGCTAACCAGTTATTCTGCAGGGCCCACAATGTGGCACAGAGGCAAAAGCCTTCTTCTGTTGTTCAGAGTAATCAGAGGTTTGTTGCCTCTGGATTTGGCAACAGTCATTAATAGACCTATCCTCCATGAATCTGTCTAATCCCCTTTTAGAGCCATCTATGCCTGTGGCTATGACTACTTTTTCTGGCAATGAATTCCACATTTCACTCACTCGTTAGACAAAGTAGTATTTCCTTTTAACCATCCAGAATCTACTACCTGTCCGTCTCACTACGTGGCCTCCAATTTCTAGTATGCTAGGAGAGCAAGAGAAAGTTCTCTCTGACATGTTCTCTAAACCATGCATAAATTTATAAACATCTATCATCCCCCCTCCTTAGTCTTCTCTTATCTAAATGGAAAAGTCATAGAATCTTCAGCCTTTCCTCATAGGAAAGGTGCTTCAACCCCCTAATCATCTTGGTACTTTCTTCAGTTCTGCAATGTTCTTTTTGAGATACAGTCACCAGAACTGCGCACAGTATTTCAATTGAGGTTACACCATACAGGGTTACACCACACAGGGCTCTTATAATATAAGGTGTTTTATTCTATTGCAAATAATCCCCAGCATAGTTTGCCTTCTTCACTGCTTTAGCACACTGCACTGGCACTTTCATAGATATATCCACTATGACCCCAGGGTCTCTTTCTCTCTCAGGATCAGCAGGTTCAGACCCTATTAGCATATACTTGAAGTTGGGATTTTTTGTTCCAATGTGCATCACTATGCACTTACCAGCATCTTACAATTATCAACATTGAACTTCATTTACCACATTGTTGCCTACTCACTGGAGTACAAACACATAATTTCCACATTCTAATCCCCTTTACTAGCCTTTACAAATAAAGGTTTCCAGCTAGCTGTGGAAGAGACCACACAGACAGCTGTATGTTTAACACCTAAAGCTGCTCTATGTTTTCTTCTCTGGGTGTAGAAAACTCCCCAGATTTTGAAGAAACAATGTTGGTTGTTAGAACCTATTCAAATAGTGAATAAAAGTCATTTTGCTGATGCAGCTTTTAGATCTCAGAAGCCACTGGACACATGTTTCTGAAGTCTTTTTGGTCAAAAAAATTGGATAAACTTTCAAAATTAGGAGATTGAATTTAAATAGCAAAAAATATGAAGCAGCCTTACTCATAATAATGGACAAATTTGAAGCTGCCTCTAACATGTGGGAGAACATATCCCTTTGAAGTATTTTTGCTTGTGGGCTATAGAGGCCAGGAATGTATTCTTTAGTGGAAACAGAGTTGCATCTAAGATAGCAGTATGAAATGTCAAATGGATGGAAGTTACTGAGTTGTTGGATGAGTAGTGCTAAAGAGAGTGAATAGTATCGTCAACTATCCCTGCATAGATTTACAGAAACTGAAAAGGAAGGAAGGAAAAGGAAGGAATTAAAAACTGGTAGTGAGGGGGCTTTTTGAACAACATAACCTTGAGAAACAGAATTTATTACCTTTTTCCTTTGCTTATCACTGACATTCTATTGTGCATATAGAAATGCCCCCTCCCCCGTTTTAGGCAGGATTGCCTGGTTGTAAACAAGATGCAGTATGAAAATTAAAGAGAGAGGCAAAACATGGTGAATTAGATATGTGACCTGGCTCTGTAATTTTCTGCAGTGTTAATATAACACCCCCCCTCCCCGAAATGG
Organism: Heteronotia binoei; assembly: GCF_032191835.1. Lineage (NCBI taxonomy): Eukaryota > Metazoa > Chordata > Lepidosauria > Squamata > Gekkonidae > Heteronotia > Heteronotia binoei. Next base: position 163,375,852 of record NC_083224.1, on the reverse strand, counting down.
CTTGGGATTGAAGCATCAGTACTACATTGCTTCCTGAAAAGGATAGATTCTTTAATTAAGGTTGGGCTTTTCCTCGAGAGGATACGTGTGG